>NC_080861.1:8172356-8797213 GCF_030435755.1 Ochotona princeps
ACTGCTGGTCCTGGAACAAGGATTAAGAAACTGCACAGATGATTCTGGTGTCCAACCTGTCAGAAGACTGCTAGAATCAATGTATTTCTCTGGGGTTAGTCAAGATGCTGCTCTCTTGCCTGACCAGGCTGGGGCTCTAGCTGTGGAAACATGGCAGGCAAGGCTGCAAATGGCCCTCCTGTGAAGTTGTACAGACCTGCAAAATGTTCTTGCTTTAAATTCTTAAGTACTTTCCACATGCAGAAGAGTCAGGACAATAACATAATGGCAACTCCTCATTCTACTCCCCGTATAACAAAGCTCACTTTGTCATGTGATAAAGTTTTATGAAAGCAATAAAACATGACAAATGCAAAAAATAACTCATCGATGAATCCAAATCATTCTGTTATCTTCTGAATTTGGTTCAAGTGAGTTTTTCCCATGTTTGCAAGATGTTGCATCCCTTTCTGCAGACGACACGCTGCTGCCATCCCCATGGACTAGTTCAGCAGGAAAAACAGGCTGGATTATGTTGAGGTAGTATATAACCTCTCCTGTCACAAGGGCTGATTTCACCTAGGGTTTATTTCTTGTTCGCAGTCTGTCACACAGGTCTTTGGGGGGGAGGAGGAGCACTGGGTTCATAGGTCACAACATGGATCAGCTTGATGGAAAGGGCAAGTCACGTGGGCTGGTGCCACATGAGAGGGAAAACCAGTGTAACCCAAACACCAACCACTCCAAGTCTTGGACCAGCAGTGACTCAAAGCATTGCTGATCACTTGAGCACCACTCCTCTGTTGGTTTTAAGGCAGGGATCTGAAAACAATTTGGGACAAGCAGTAATGACTACCAGGCACAGTGTTTTTGCAGGATGTATTTTAAGATTCTCTGGGCAACTTATATCTCTCACATGCTCTGAATCTCATTATGGTGCATTTTTCCATGATCAATTAGGGTTGCACCTGGGGAAGCAGGGAGACGAGACTGCTCCATGTTCAAAATACTTCAAATATATGTGAGAAAAATCTTTCTGCATTTCAGCATCATAACAAGTCATTGATATAATGAGGACAAAGACTCTAATAAGCTTTTTTTTTCCCCATAAAGAAGTTGAGAGACAGGTGAAATGATTCTTGTGAGCTGATACAATGGTATCACATGTTCTTTGTCCACCAGAAGACCATGGGAAGATGGAAATTGTGATCAAGTTCAAGTTCTGAGACATCTAGGGTAGTAAATAGCATCACCACAGTTCAACATCACTCCAGATTCCTCCAGGATTTGGCCAAGTTTTGGAGACATGGATGGACAGGATTGCAATGAAAAACAAAGCTCCAGGACCGAAACGTGAAGAAACAGAGTTTTGGTGCCAAGGGGGTGGCAACTTGTTTTGTAAATATCTTGAGAGCTTCTGGGCACTGAATCATTAAAGCAAAAAAAAAAAAAATTCTTTGAGGTGCCATCAGAGGGAAATTTTTAACCTATGGCTTCAGATGCCAGAAGGACAGTAAAAAGGAAAAGGGAGGGGGAAAGGGGGAATTGTGTCTTTTTTGTGTGCTGTTGGGCTCCGTTTGAGTGAAATGTATTCTGATTTATTGCTGACTGCCTCAGAAGGAAAAAGAATGGGGATGCACAGTGACATTTTGTAGCTTTGTTTTGGTTTGTGAGTGTGGGCAGTGGGACCAGCCTGTGGGAGAAAATATGCCATGACAAGCCACCCGAAGCCACAAGCCACGTCGGATTATCCATTCCACGTCCTGCCTCACCTCCGTCTTCTCCAACCCCCGAATGTACCATAATTAGTCTTGCAGGGCTTGCATGCCCCAGCCACACGCCTGAGGCATTATCTCCTATCTGTGGTATTATGTGCTGTAATCCCACAGCTAAATGTGGTAACCCAAATTCACAGAGATGCTGTAGCCGGCTTGCTGAGATAACCCTCTGTGGTGTGTGGAGTGCCAGGTCGCTCGGAGCCTGTAGGCTCGGAGTGCTAAGGATGCTTTGTGTAGCTTCATCCTACGCACCCTATAGCTTACCCATCCTTCCAGAGATCACAGGAACCCTAAATAGCAAACATGGCATCCTAACTAGAACACCACCTGTTTCGTGCAAGTGAACATGGGCTTCTGCCACCCGGCTGCTTCTCTCGCTCTCAGTGAAGAAGAGATAAAGTTTAGAGTCCAGCTCTGTAGTGTAGCCTACAAAACATCCATGAAACTGGTAGATACAGGCTCATTGTCTATACCCAGCCAACAGTACCTATGGCACCGAAACAACAGTGACCTACAAATCTCCACCTTGTGCGCGTGTTACTCTGAGCAGTTTTCATGTGCGTGCAGGTGCAGGATCCTAGGCAATAAAGATCATTGCTTCACAAGCCTCTTTATTCCACGTTTCAGAATATTTTGTGGCTTTTTGTTGTCAAGAGAAGTATGTTATTTCTCTTTCCGCTCCCCCCTTCTCATCTGCCCTCCTTTGTTCTCTGCCAGTCCCTCTGTGTCTGTCTCTTTCTGTCTCCCTCTTTCTCTGCTGCGGGATTGCTTAGAAACATGCAGGTTTTGACATATGCTTTTACCTGAAAAATATATCCACTCCTGCTGCTTTATTGGACCCCCTAATTACTTGTAAAAAAATAATAAATTGGGCAGGTGTTTGCTCTTCCAGTTGATTAATTGACAATGATTTCACTACAATTGACTGCAGAAAGCTAGAAAGCTACGGGTTGGGGTTCATCAGCTTGAGAGGAGAATTGACAAAATGCTCAAATTGCCAGCAACTATATGTTTTTCATTGCAGGTTTGGAAATATCTAAGTCCCAGTGTAGTGTAGAGCTCTGTCACATATATAATTCTCCGTTTTATACCCGTGAAACTCTGAGCTGACAAAATGCATTTAGAAAATGTTTTCCCCCTCAGTGAAAAAGATCATCCCGATCAGTCACTGTTATGTGTGGAAAGAAGTGCATTACAGCAGAAACAATGAAGCCTAATGTAAACTTGACCATGTTTCTTCACTGTGTTGGGAGTGTTTTGTTTCTCAATTTACCACCCTCGGAAGCAGCAGCTGACAGCCCAAGATGGTCTCTTAGGACCATGCCTCACGGAATGTTAGCACAGTGAAGCTTAGGCCACTCTGTGCTTATTTTTTAAATAGCTTTAAATAAAAACACATGATATTTTCACAGCAGTGAGTAAATAAAATACACATGCAACAAAGAGAACTAGGTCTTTCGGAAGCAGATACACAAAACCAAGCATTTTTATTCCTAGTTTGATCAATGCAAAACAAACAAACACACAAACAAAAACAAAAAAACAATGAGGTTCCAAAGGGCTTCTAGTGATGTTTAGAAGACATGGGATAATGTAGAATTTGTATTTGTAATTAAGAGTCCAGGACATAAACCTTAATTTCAGACTACGAGGCTTTCAGAATAGGCTGATAGAATTCCTTGTGAACAACAAAGTGGTGAACTATACAAAATAAGTTCTATGAGAAGTTTGGCTGGAGTTCAGGCCGTGTTTTTATGTTGATCCTTGGAACTCATTCATTCCATCTATTTTTATTTTACAGCTGGGCTTGTAAGCATGAATAATGTAGATACACAAATAGCATAGAAAGTGACTGTAGCCAGGAGGTAGGGAAAGAGAAAAGAGTACCTTTCCTGAAAACAACTTCAAATAGGGAAGGCATTTTCATGCTTTTTAAAAGGCAATAACAAATAAAAAAGACTTACCAGAAATGCTTATCCACTCCAAGTATCCCTTGAAACATTGAGTTTTTAAACATAGAGGTGCAGATAACACCTTGTTGGAAGTTACTGTGAACTTTTTGTGGTATTCTATATGCTATGTTGCTAGATTTAAAATATCAGTCTTACAAAAGGAAAATAAAGATTTTGAAGAGTCTTAGAACTGAAAGCATGACTAACTGACTTCACCTTATGTTCCCCAAATTTATCAACATACAATTCAGGTTAAAAATATCTTGAAGGATTATGGCAAGACACTTATCAGGTTATTTAATGAATCAATGTGAGAATCCTCTCCTGTGTGTTTGCATAGAAAAAAATCATATTCTTGATAAGAAATGAAAAGATTAACACTAGGTATTTAAAGCTACTGTGCATTTTCAGTAAAGGGCTCTGGGTCCCAACTCCATTTGCCGAGATTCCTGTCCTCGGCTATAAACTTCTTCGTGTCATTTTGATATTCTGATCTGCCAAGCAGATAAAGATTCCAAGTCTTGTAACATGTGCTTTCATGAAAAAGAAAAAAAGCACAGAAACACGTGACTGGAGGTTCTTTTTGGAGAGAGTACAAGGTCCCTTCCCTTTCTATTGGGCGAAAACCCACCAAGCAAGGAAACATCCTCCTCTAATACACTGAACTTGCTGAAGCGTTCGCATGGTCGATATCTTTTCAGCTTTAAAAATTTGGATTGATGTACCAATCTCTAATGGCCTTACTAGGCCCCCTTCCTCCCACTAAGGAAAGCAGGCATTTGCTATCAGGCTGAAAAACCCATGCTGGACCTCTGCACCTAACTCCAAGCATGGGTTCTTAAAATTGAGACATATAAGAGAATGGCAACAACATCCAACTACCCTCTACAAGTTAATAAAATGTATGCATTTTACACAGGTGAATTAATGTAACTGTCCTTGAACTATCAGATGTCATAAATCAAATTAACTTGAAAAGGGGGGTAGAGACTGGCATTTTTTGAAGTTCTTAGAGAAAATAGAGGCTTCCTATTTGTAAAAATTCTCATTTCCCAAGTTCTACCTAAGCACCTTGATCACTTTATGGACTAAATTGTGTATATTCAATGCCTGTTCCAGATAGGCTGAGAGCAGGGAAGACACAAAGCAGACGGCATATCCCAGCTGTAAAATTGCACACTCTACCTTTAGTGAGCAATCCAGACTACCTCCTTCATCTCCTTCTACCCAAATATTGTACTTTCCCTCTCCATAAAGATGTTTTATAATGGCAACGAGGTGCTGTAACTCATGGAGCTTCTGCTGCTTACTGGCTCCCTGTGTCCTCTAACCCCCAACTCTACCACGAGAACATATGCTCCAACTCTGCCATGAATTAGTGTTTGGCGATTCCACCTTGGAATTTGCACTTGGAAGGCAGTTTCCCCGCCCCAGTGCAAGGATCCCTGCTCATTCTGAGAAGGTGTATATTGTCTAATGGCTGTCATGTGGCAAAACAATTCCTTAGGTGCTGCATCCGTTGACTTGGTCTCCTAAATTCTCAATTAGCAAAACCATCCTGAACTTATATAGGCACCTAAGGTGCTATGCCTCTTCATTTCGAAATAACCATTTGTGCACACCATATCCAGGAAAGCAGATTGCTCTTCAATGAGCAAACTCAATTGCAAAACGTTTCAGGTGGCCGTGATAAAAATCTCGCATAAATCAGGCGTAGAGACATCTATTTATGCATGTACTGCCTCCTAGCTTTCTCTGCTAGCAAATGTTGAGGATAGAGAGTAATACAATAAACTTGTTTCAGCCTTTGTGATTCTGACTTTCATCAAAGGGATTTGAAACTACTCACTTGTGAGCAGCTTTTTTTTTTAATGAATATTCTTTTGGTTATTTCAGAAGCAGAGTATTGAAAACGGACTTCCATAGAACTAAAGGAGAACATTTCTTCTCAATTACATGTGTCACATGCGACACTCATCAGTTTGAAATAAGCCACTGTAGGAGGGTTGACATTAGAGAAATCAGTGCCACAAATCGGGGTTTATCAGTAGAGGGAAGGAATTACCTTTAGTAATTACCTTTAGTAACAACTGCCAGCATACCATCATCTCCTTAAAAAGTCTAAAAAATGTAGGACCTGGGGCCCGGCAGCGTGGCCTAGCGGCTAAAGTCCCCACCTTGAACGCCCTGGGATCCCATGTGGGCGCCGGTTCTGGTCCCGACGGCTCCACTTCCCATCCAGCTCCCTGCTTGTGGCCTGGGAAAGCGGTCGAGGACGGCCCAAGGCTTTGGGACCCTGTACCCATGTAGGGGAGACCTGGAGGAGGTTCCTGGTTCCTGGCTTCGGATCGGCGCAGCACCGGCCGTTGCAGCTCACTTGGGGAGTGAATCATCGGTCGGAAGATCTTCCTCTCTGTCTCTCTCCTCTCTGTATATCCGACTTTGTAATGGGAATAAATAAATCTTTAAAAAAAAAAAAGTAGGACCTAAACCTAGATGTAACACACCCAACAAAGTGAAAATAGTTCAAGTAATTAGAAGACAAGGTGTCAGGTTGGCAGCAGAATTCACTTGTGTAGACTGGTCAGCTCAGCATGCTTCCTGAATGTTCTTCAGCAACTGGATTTTAATGCAATCTACTGTAATATGGAAATAATTAAATTTATGCTGGGATTGAGAAGTGATTGAGATAAAAAAAAATGAATGCACAAAGTATTTGGTACATACTGGGGACACAATACATTTCAGTCACTGTTGTGATAGGTGGCTGGAAAATCCCCATGAGCTTCATTGCAGTAAATTCTTGGCTTTGTTCAGCCACGCAGGCCTCTTGTTGTAAGGCTCACAAGCTTGTTTGAGTGTCTGAGCCTTTGGATCTTCACTTCCACTGCGTGCACATCTTCTCCCAACCTCCTTGCCTGAATGAGTCCTCGTTTTCCTGGCAGTGGTTCCGATGTGTGTTCCACAGAAAAGACTTCCTTGATCACCACTCCATGACCGCGTTCTAGTCTCCGACCTTGCTGCTCATCATATCCCAGTTTGTCCTGATTATAGTCCCATAGACAGCATTATCGTAAGAAGTTGCTGCTTTATTTGGTTACTAGTTAGCAACTGTCACTGTTACCTTCAGATCCAAGAAAACAGCAGTCTCATTTACTTTTTCCATTTAACTTTGAGCATCAGAAATAATGTCTGATATATGGTGGGCATGCCGTAAATATCAGTGAGTGTGTGGATAAGTAAATGGTGAATTTGGAGCCAATTAAGTTAATACATGACTCGGGTGTGATAGAGCAACAATCCTATTTTTAGCTCAATTAAGGGTTGTTTTTTATAATAAAATAGAAACATTTATGGATCCACAGGAGGTGGAGAAGTTCATTAATGTTCCGGATAAATAGCAGAATGAGCAGTAGAAAATCTATTGACATATTTAATCATGGAATTATGAAAACAACCAGACATAGCTGCTTTTCCAAAGCATGCAAAGATTGGATGTGGAATAACTTGATTGGGCAAATTTGAAAAGATTTTTCTCTCCCAGTGCAGTGCTAAAGATTATTTATCTCTGTGATCATAGCATAATGATTAGAAATAAGAAAGTAGAGTTTAAATTCTCAGTCTTTAACATCTTGTTGATTATTATATTTTTTGACGGGAGAAGATATAACACAAAGTAGTCTTCTTGGTAAGCAAGGACTTCCATAGATTTCTGAGCATGTGTTTGAGATTCCTGTTACATCCCCATCTTATTTGTTGAGCATTTGTGGAGAAGTCTGGAGGCTGAGAAAGAATAAGAAACTGATTAGGATAAACCATTTTTGAAGTTTTATGGAGTCAAATAATGAACTAAATGTTTCAGCTGAAGAGATACATTTTAAAAAGCATGAGAAGTTTGGAGAGCTTTAAAAATATCATTCTAAAAGTGAAGGACTTTAATTAATAGGGAAGCTATTTGGTGTAATATTATGCTTATACAGTAGGATTAGGAAGGGTTTTAGGAAAGAAGAAAATGAATTTTAGCAAAGGCATGCATTTCTTGCCTTACTGAGGAAAAGACATTCTTAGACGTGGCAAGGAGGCTATAAATTCAAGGTATGTAGAGGAAGAGCTCTTTATCTTATATTTGGATTAAATGCTCAAGATGCAATATTTTTCTTTATTTTTCAGATTAACTAGGATACAGTAGGGAGTATTATCTTCAATGTTAGTAGAGTTTTCAATTAAGTTATGGGTGTGCAATTAATTTGCAAGAATTACAAAAATTCTTAAGTATCAGTTTCAGGGATTAAACAGCCAGTTGTTTAATATTTGTGTATGCATTTGTGTGTGTGTGTTCACACGTACTTAACCTGTAGACATGCATAGACACATGACTGTCATCATTTTGAAAGAAAAAACTTAGATAAGTATCTAGTACCATATACTCACACAAAGTTTTGGATTTATTTCATTATCAACATGCATAATTTTAAGAATTAGTTTCAGATTCTTAAAACTATGAAAGCTCCCAGTACCCTCTGCCAGGCATTCCACAGTTGAGTTTACATGGTCTAAAATGGATGAAATTCAGTAGGATGATATTTTACACAGAAAGAGAGAGGCACCTAATTACTGCCTATGCAATCCATTATTCATCAAACCATGGAAGCCCATGCCCATTACAAATTGCTATGCTCGCAGTCACACAGGTGCCAATGCCTACCTTAATTAATGTAGAATACTATGTAGCCAGAAACTGATTCTAAATTAGTGTACACCGTGGAGAAAGAGCACTAAGTAACAACATGCCATATGCTAAAGAATTTCAGATTCTATATACTATTTAATTTTCAAAATAATTTCAATGGATACATCTGGGCAAATGCATGGTAAGCCAAAAATATTTTAAGTCGAACATGCAGTTAAAAAAACACCCAAATTAAACATCCTAGCTTAGCAACATGGTATTTTGAAGAATATGTGGTGTTTCCCCTTGTGTCTACATGACAGACTGGGAAATGGGTGCATCAGAAGGAAGGATTGAGGATTAGGGGAACAGGAGAATATCATTACCTGGCAAATATCCAAAATTCAAAATTGGAGGCATAGATATTATGAATGTGAGTTGTTTTCACACAATTGTATTGTTGGATAGTCTTTGTCTGAAATCATTATAGGTTGAGGAGTGTGTGTATACACATGCATACACACATACATAATTTGAAGACATTTTTTAAAGTCCATGGGATTTGGAATTAAAAGATAAATGCATACGGTACAAAATTTTGTAACCCATGCTTACAGGAAGTCTGTAAAAAGTTTATGGTGAATGTCCATTATGAAAAAGGAATGCATGGATATCAGACCATTTTTGCGCTGTAATAAACCTGTCTTTAGCTTTATTCCATCAACTTTTTGAGAAAGTCTTATATATTCATATGTGTATAAACAGAATATATTTTCTTCCCTCCTCTATCAAACCTTAAGATGTTTTTATTGTCTTTAATGACAAAGTATGACTTTAGGCAGCCCATGTAATAACAAAAGATGATTTGTGATTGCTATTTTTTCAATAAAACATTTATTAGAGGGGGAGATACACACAAACACCCACGCACCCACCCAAAGAGAGAGAGAGAAAAAGAGAAAGGGAGAGAAAGAGAGAGCGAAAACTCCTGTGTGTTAGTTCTCTTCCCAAATGTCTATGTCTGGGCCAAAACCAGCAAACAGAAACTCAGTCCAGGACTCTCGCATGTGTGGCAGGATTACATGAGCTGACACTGTGGCCTCCTCCCGGTATCAGCACTACCAAGTCCGGGTCAGGATCTGAACTGGTCCTGAGATCAAAGCACTCTCACATGAGCCGTGCACATCCTGAACCATCAAGGCCACCAAACACCTGCCCTGTGTTGATGACTGTTATATGTCACCTTGGCTGGACCATCATACCCAGATATGTGACAATTGTTTTGAAAATTTTTTCTTTCATGTGAAAAGCAAGGAAAGAAACAGTCTTCCATGTGCTAGGTTACTCTCCAAATGTCCACAACAGCTAGAGCTGGGTGACCCTGAAGTCAGGAGCCTGGAATTCCATCATGCCTCCAATGTGGCAGGCAAGGATCCAGGGATGCGGGTCGTAACCTGGTGCCTCCTAGAGTGTACATGAGCACGAGGCGGGATTGGAAGCAATGGATCTCAAATCAGGAACTCCGATCTGAGGTGTAATTATCCCAGTCAGCAACTAAAGCCTCTGCACCAAATATGGACTCTTGTGACACATTTTCTGGATAATTCTATGACAAGAGGGAAAAGTTAACATTCAGTTGGCTCTGGATAAAGCATATTCTCCTTCATAATGAGGGTGGGTCTCACTCAATCAGTTAAAGGCCTTAACAACATCCCCAAAACATCCACAAGCCAGAGGAAAGTGCAGGAAATGCACTCAGACTTGAAGTGAGACTTTGCATGGATCTCCAGCCTGAAAATTTTGGAATTTGTGCTTGCTAGCCTCTGCAGTTACTAAAGCTGACTCCTTAAAAATGAGTGCTTCACGCACACACTCTGGCACTCATCATGCATCCCATTGGTTGGTTGTGTCTGAAAGACATTGCCCAATACATAATCCAATCACAAACGGATCATTGATTTGGGTCTGTATTGTGTAGATCAGGAAAGTGCAGTGCACAGACAAATTATTCAAGGTCATAAAATCAGCCAACAGTGGAGTTGAACTAAACTCACATCTTCTGGTGTGAAAATGTTCTTTTGCATTTCCCATATGGCTCTTCACAGAGACTTATAATTAATAATTTCAATAATTTATTGATTCTTTGAATACTTGATTAACTGTGATCGTGCATTAATTGTAAACTGAAGCAACAAGTTGTATACATTAGCTTCTTGCGTACTTCTAGCATAACATCTGACATAGGACATAGCAAAGAATATGTACCTCCCAGAGAACATGCGCGCGTGCTACAGGCACACACACGGCACACATGCTGCTTGACATTCACATCGCAGGTGTGTATGCACTACTTAATGTATTCATTGCTTATTTCAGGAGATCCTACACTGTGCATAAACCTAATCCATAACTTACTGTTTTTGTTTTTCAGAGTTTGATCCTATGACTTAACGGAGAAGACAATTGCTTTGAACCTCTCTAAGCTTCCATTTCTTGCCTTATCAGAACAGTTTGGCCTGAAGCAGAGTTTCCCATTTTCCCAACTTTCATACTAGTGTGTAATGGACTGATATAGAGTATGTGAAGGTCCTGTTCATGTTAGTCACAAGCCAGGCAGAAACATTGTTATATTTAACTAATTAAGAAGTATACATAAAGTTTATATATATATGAAATATGATTATATTTACTCCATATACAATCTTTCCTAATTCCAAAGTGTATAGTCCTATGTATGTGATTAGAAATGTTCTTGATCTTCAATCTTTGCTTTCTCACTATTAATTCACTCCCCCTTCAATTGGATTCCTAGTCCCAATAAACTGCTCACAAGTTCATGAAAAATAGGGATCTGTTATCTTAGCTGGTGAGTTACGATGCTGCTTGCAAAGGCGCTCTCCCTTTTTGGAGTCTCTCTGCTGTTCACTTCCAGTCCAGCTCCCTGCTAACGTGCCTGGAAATGTAGCACAAGATGGCCCAAGTACTTGGCCTCTATTACTCATGTGGGAGATTTGGATGAAATTCCAGGCTTCTGGTTTTACCATGACCCAAAGCTTGGCTGTTGCAGTCACAGAGTTAACCGCTGAATAAAAATGTCTCTTTATACCTCTCAGTTTGTAACACTCTGCTTTCAAATAAAACCTTTGAAATCATCAGTATAGCTGGTCCTATTATCTGGCCCTTCTCTGTTTCACCAAGACTGGGCTTTAGACAAAAAAAGTAGAAAGGTAGGAAGGAGGGAAGAAATGATAAATCATAATCGTCTAGACATTTAAAACATCAAGGAATCTTGTCCAGATTTTCCAAATGTTCTTTTTACTACAACCTACCTTACAGAATCTAGCTATATTGTGACCTAGTATGCATGCAGTAGAACCAAGGTAAAATCCTAATGAAACGAGCTTAGATTTTCATTCTACTCTACTGTGTTCTACTTAATGCTCTGGGAAGGGGTCTTTGTACGGTTTAGCCGTGCCTTTCCTCCAGCAGGCTTCAATCCAAGTGTCAGCCTAGACTGTGACTTCATCTGAAACTCACCTGGGAGAGAATGTACTTTCTCCCTCACACAGCAGGTGTCGGCAATCAGGTTCTTGCACACTGCTGAATTAAAGGACCAATTTCTTGCCTGATGTTCTTACCAGGGGCTGCCTTTACTTTCCTGCCATGGGACTCTTTCCATAGGGACCTTCACAACAGGGCAACTTACTGCTTGAAAGCTAGCAGGAAGCAGAAACTCCTCACAAAACAGTGGCTCTTTGAGATCTTATGTGCTGAGACAGCATAAACATTAGCATGTAAACCCTTTTTTAACTTTGTTCTCTTGTTGGAAGCACATTAGAGGTACAGTTTGTACCTTTGTACCTTAGAAGCACATTAGAGATACATTTGTATCCTATACAAACGAAGAAATGAAGCAAGTAAATACACTGAGAAGATGATCCGACATGCAAATTAACATATTGATCTTTGAGAAAATATTTATCTAATAAATGAAGTTTCTTCCTATGATAAAATTCTGAAATTCTGTAGACTCACAAGGTATGAATCATCATTCGTAATTTTCACAAGTCATTAATGAAGCCACAGGGGCTAAGGCCCTGTTCAAGCTCATACAATTCTTCAGTGGCAAAATCCTGACTAGATGCACGTATTTTTTTTTCCTTTGGTTCTAGCTCAATGACATTTCATTATACCCAGCACACAGAAAATTAGCACACAGAAGCCACACAATACATTTTCAGTAAACTGAATAAGCAAATGACTATATATCATAATTTTCCCCATAAAATTCTAGAAACCAGTGTTCCTAATTCTGCATTTTTATCTTACATACACAAGACATCATTGAAACCATCATGGCTGGTTTTCTCTTGGATCTCTGATTTTATCATCTTAACTGCTTGTGCATATAGTTCTTTTTCAAGTTAATATTTTACCTTTTTGAAATAATGTATTTTCAATTCACATAAGGTTTAAATCTCCTGTAAATAAAAAGCTCAACAAATAAAATGTAAGACCGTAGCGCAGCAGGAAAATAGGCAGGGCTATAAATGATACTCAGATGAATAGATAAGTTCTAATAACATCAACTTTGATTGCATCTTCTTTTGTCTACATGTTAAAGGCAAACAGCTTCAATGTAGAAAATGGACTAGACATAAATACTGCAACATGATAATTAATCTGAGAATATCGTATTAGTCCACTTGTTTACATATAGGCTAACAAGGTCTCCACTAATTTTGATTGCGTCATGGTTATGAGTTTAGAGGAACTGACGAGTGGTCAATTTAAGTATAATTATTTTGCCAATCTATGTTTTTAAACAATTTTATTATTTAGTACAGTGTTCATTAGCCATCACCACTGCCCCAGATAGAAGCAGCTCTGAAATGGGAGTTTGAAGAGCTTTTAATTTGTAAATTAAGCTTCATAATAAGAAACAGCTTTTCACTCATCTTGTTTTGTTTTTTTTTTTTTTTGTTTTTTTTTGCTCAGATAATGGTCATTTGAACTGTCTCTGAGTGTGGAGGTTACTGTTAACAATTCGAATTGTATTGCTGCTGGGCTAGTTAACATTCAAATTAGACTTTCAAAATAGTGTGGAGAAAACAGTCAGCTCTTTGATGGAATTTATGATGGACACCACGGCTGGGCTAATGAAGACAATATGTCAGGGCTTGAACAACAATGAGTTGAGGCAATTTTAAGACAGTTATTGAATTGATAGACGCGATTCCATCTTTGGAATTAGTGATAACCCCCTCTACAGAAAAAGACTGAATATGCAGCTTGTGGAAAGTTTATGCTGCATAAGGCATTCCAGGCATAGTCAGGAAACAGAATTGTCAGAAAGGCTATGGAAATTATGGAATTAAATAAAAGATTTGTACTTGGGATTTGGGATACAAGCAGTAAATAGAAGGGGAAACGAGAACTTCTTATAATGAATTAATAAGCAGAAAGTACAGGCAATTCTGCAGCAGCCTGTACTTCTGATGGATCCATATTTCTCACATCCATGTATAAAATTCTTTTTTGAAAAAAGATGAGCTGACTCATAGCCATTTCTCCAGCCGATACATAGTCATTATTTTGTCAAAGGTCTTTAAACCCATCACTTTTCCCTAAAATACCCAGCTTCTGAAATGTCATATTCTGTTAACTTCTAAACCTTCCAAGATTATGTTTGCTTATTTTCAAGGAAAATATTTTAAAGAGAATGAATCTATGCAGTGCAATTGATTTGAAAAGTACCTAACCTAGCATATTGTGAAGTTTCACAAACCTATGTAGGCTATTCCTAGGCTGTTAGCATGAAAGTAGAGCAACCAGGCCTTGAACCTCCACTCACCCAGGCTCTTTATGTTGCCAGGCACCCTGTAGGCCTTTTGGTATTGGGCCAAATATAAGTCTTTGAATTTCTGGTATAAAAGATATATGGAAAAAAACTCATTTCTGGTGCAGTAGCCTAGCAGCTGAAGTTCTCACCTTGCATGTGCCGCAATCCCATATGGGCACTGGTTCTATTCCTGGCAGCCCTGCTTCCCATCCAGCTCCCTGCTTGTGACCTGAGAAAGCAGTTGAAGACAGCCCAAACTTGGGAACCTGCACCCATGTGGGAGACCCGGAGGAGGCTCCAGGCTCCTGGCTTTGGATTGGCACAGCTCCTGCCATTGCGGCCGCTTGGGGAATGAATCACCAGATGGAAGAATCTTCTTGTCTCTCCTCCTCTCTGTATATTCGACTTTCCAATAAAAAATAAAATAAATAAATTAAAAAAAAAGAAAGTGAACTTGGAATTTGACATCAAACCCTGGTCTTGAAGGCATGCTTCTGTTGATCTGAACTGCAGGTACATGTATCCTTCAGAGAGATATCACTCTGAAAAAAACAATATTTACATGTTCTAAGGAAAAATCCCCCAGTGCATGGCACTGCATATTTTGTATAAGCTAACACGGGCATCCTCAACAGAGTGGTATGGTAGAGATAGATCAACTCTGTTACACTAGGGGAAAAAAAGTAATAGCTAAGCTGATTGGTAGATAACTCTGAGATATATTAATAGTTGATGTAATTAGTATAGAACCAATGTATTATAAATGATGTTATGTGTAAAGTTTAAAAAATTTTAAATGGGGCTCAGCACAATAGCCTTGTGGCTAAATTGTTGCCTTGCATCCACTAGTTCATGTCCCAGCTGCTCCACTTTCCATCCAGCTCGCTGCTTGTGTCCTGAGCCTAAGGAACTGTATCACACTAAAAAAAAAAAAAAATTAGATAAATAAAAATAAATAAATTAAATTACTGGATTTGGTGGGTGGCAGTGTGGGAGTTAACGAAAAAAATCTAAAATGTATTAGGAACCATGAAACTGGAGATAACAGATGAGGTCCAAGCATTTGTAATGGGGTAGTTTTGGTAGTTTTGGTGGTTTGGCACGGACCCAGTCACTTAAGCCGTCACCTGATACCTCCATTGATGTGCGTGAAGCAGAGTTATTGTAAAGATCAGAACCTAGAAAGGACCAGGTACTCTAACGTGGGGCATGGACATGTTAATCACTAAGCCAAATGACCTCCCAATAGCGTTGGGTCTTAACACAGCTTCTTCCAATTCTAAAATTCATCTTGGATACATTGCCCATAGTGAAGGTTGTACAGATGACAGCTAGAAAGAAATGGTTGTGGAGTTTGGAATTTTTCAAAAGAGCACTCAAAGATCTTTGTAGAGTTGATCACGAAGTGGAGTACCATAATAAGCTGCCCACCAGGAGCACTTGCTTTTTCCCACCTGGACTCAGTTTCTTGGTTAAATATCAAACTGAAGACGGGAAGGGGCAGCATCAGCAGAAGTCTGACTTTCAGAAGACAGAATTTTAATTCCCTCAGTCACTTGACTCTTAGAAAATGATGGAAACTCGCTGCCTCAGAAACACTCATTATTTTTCTTCTCCACAGGTATTTTTAAAGCAAATTGTACTATCAATAACTGATTGAGCAGATTTCTGTTGCCCCTAGATTTAATGTTTTCCATCTGCAGTATAAAAGGAAGATAATGCACAATTATGCTAGTAAGACTCTCTCTTCCAATAATGTTTGCACTTCTCAATACTACATTTAAAAATGAAGCAGTAGTACTTGAAAAGTTAAGTGAGAAGATGAACAAAATTGAACAGAAGAAAAATAACTGTCTGAAGACATGCTGAAAGTACATTTAAAGACAATCTGAGACAACAGCTGATCTAGCCCGCCTGTCTCTCAAAGAGCTCAATATTCAGGTGTCAGGTATTGGGGAGGCTGGACTTGGAGGCAAAGGCATGACAAAAATGCTGAGGGAGAAAGAAAGAATCCAAGGATTCTCCTCAGGAATCAAGCAGCTGAAGCCCAAAGTTTAATCTCTGCCTGGGTAAATTCTTTCTTGCTGTAAACTTTAAAATAGGTGCAATGTTATCTTGCTCGATTGTTTTTTTGCTTGTTCCTGAACTCTATCCCTAATAGAAAAGTTGTTAAATTAAAATATGGCTATTATTTATTATTTATTTTATTTGAAGGGCAAAGAGAAGGAGAGAGACAAGAGAGAGTTCGAGCAAGTGCACGAGAGAGATATTCCATCGATTGGTTCTCTCACAGAAAGACCTACAATATCCAGTCACAGGTCAGAAAGAAACCAGGAGCCGGAAATCCATTAGGATATTTTGCCTCAGTGACAGACAGCTGAAGCCTCAGCTTGGCTCTGGCTGTTGCGGCTATTTGGGGAGTGGACTAGCAGATGAAAGACCTCGCTCCCCGTGTTTTTACTTCTCTGTAAAAATCTACCTTTCAAATTAAAAAAAAAATAGACAAACCTCTGACATGTTTTATCTATATCTGATATAACAAAATAATTAGATATTGAATTAGTTATATATGGTAAAAGCTAATATTTTCTCCAAAAATATAATAATTTTAAAGATCAGAGGAGCAATATACATCAATTGGGGAATGAAAGTATGCTTATAAAAGTAACAGAATAATTTGAAGGTTAACAAGTACAACTTCTACCTAGATGAAATGAATTGAAAGCTTATGGCAACACAGTGGGAAGAAAAACCTTAATAGAAGCTGGTAGATGATGGAGGAGGGATTGCAACAAAGTTAAATTGTAGAATTCCTCTATTATTTTACTCACAAATTGCTTTTCTCTTTTGTGAACTCTTGGTTTTCTTAAACTAGATTTTAAAAATATATCCATGGCATACAAATATGTTTAAAGACAAAATAAAGACTAAGCCATGGAATCTTATAGAATACATAAAGTAAAACAAAACACACACACTCTGTCATTCTCTCACTCTCACTGTCTGTCTGTCTGTCTGTCTGTCTCTCTCTCTCTCTCTCACACACACACACACACACACCCCAGAATACAGAATCACACAAGTGGCGCCTTCTCGACTTCTCACTTGGTGTCCATATGTACAGCGAATTATTTTCAGCTCAGCTGAGCATGGGAGTGATTCAAATGGATCCATGTGATTTTCTCTGATTAGAAACTCCGGGGAGTAAATTAGTGAGTGTGTCATTGCCTATAACAGGAAACGTCAAAATATCACTTCTTGTAGTATGTTTATTTAGCATTGTTTTGCTGGAAAGAATTTTAACGTATAATAAAAAGAGTTGCCCCCAAACAAGCAGCGGACCTATTTCCAGAACCATCTTCTCTGGAGTGTTGTGTAAGCCAAGTCTGTAAACCACACTGATGAAGGAAAATTCAGTTGACCCAACTCTTCCTACTTTTCCTCCCACGGTTGTTAATAGGCCACACACAGCAAGGAAACACAACCTCAGCTGTGGCCCAGAGTTTGCCGTAAAACTGGCCTATGGTTGAGCTGGTGCTTCACTGGAAACACATTTCTCTTCCACACAGTATGTGGTCACTGGCTCAGTTGAACCAGAGGTTCATTCAGGTAGACAAAGTTAATGAAGCAATGCAGAAAATGTTCTTCGTCAACGGAGGCCCTTGGCCTGAAGACACTTAAAGAACATGAATATTTTGCTCCTTTATGAATAATTCGCTATAAAGACTACCTGTCTTCATAAAGTGAAATGCCAGAAGAAAAATGGAGGCAGCATGTGCATAACTAGTAGAGATCACAGAACGTGTAAAACTTCAGTTGGTGTACTTCAGTTACCTTCTATACAGAATGTAAAAGTCAGCCATAGTTATTTAATTGCATTTAAGATTAAGAAACAAAACAGTTATCTAAAGATATAGTCAAAATATACCTCAGGCTCCCAGAAATCAGGGTCCTAGGATTTCAGAATCAGCTCTTCTGCGTACAGATTTAGGCTTTTTTATGTTGCCATAAACTATAGAACATGAAAATAAAGTTAATACCAAAAAGGCATTTTCCCCAATCACCACACTATTGATTGTTTAGTGATGGAAATAGAAATAGTTTTCTTAGCAAATGCATTTCAGTCAAATAATTTCTATACAAACTATGAAAACCTAATGAGACAAATTTTTTTAGTCATGCTATTTCATAGGGTAAAATGTTTTGTTTAATGTTACTTTTTAAAAATATTTTCCTTGAGTGAAAAAAATTCATGCATGTCTATTAAGGAAAGTTTGAAGAAAAAGAGAATATATAAAGAATCTATCTGCTAAGTTTCTAAAATATTCAAAACAGGACTGATGAAAAGGCATTTAAATGGAAACTTGCCTTATAAGGTACAGTGGAGAGGACTGATGAGCTTAAAACTATGCATCCCCAACTGTGGTGCTCAAAGCAGCAGCATCAGCAGCACCCAGAGACATGTGAGGAATGCAAACTCTCCAGCCCTATGCTAGATTCACTGAATCAGAAACTCCAGGAATGTGGACCAGTAGTCTGTGTGTTGACAAGCCCTCCTTTGGCATTCTGAGGCAGTGATGTTAGAGAACAATGGCTTAGAGACCATTTAAAGAAACTGTACTTGTAATTTTAAATTCTCGATAGAGGTTTTAAACGAGAATTACTTGTTTGCATTTCAAATATACAGGACAATTTGACCTAAACAGGTGAAAACCTGTGGCTGTGTGAAGTTTTCTGGAAAGTCAGAAAGACTGGATGTCTCAAGTCTGGAGCTGAGGCAGGTTCCTGGATTGGATGGAGCTGGACTAGTGTTATGCCCTCGATTCATTATAGTTCAGCATTAGTAATGATATCTTCAGCACTGCCTCAATATCCAGCATCTCTGGGTTACTGATGGTAAGGACTAGGTAATATCCACACTTGTGCCTTTGCTGATGACAGGTGACAAAGGTAGTCCAAGAAGATAATTTCCATAGCTTTCTACCAGTGTCTGATTCCTCAACTCTTAATCCATCTCCCTGATTGTACTCAATGAACAGAGCCCTCTAAACTGGAACACAATACAATGGGACAGAAATCATTTTGCGAGAACCTTCTATTCCAGCATTCAAGTCCAGTTCTCTGATTCAATAATTCTGTGCCTGGGTTTCTTTTCTGTAAAACTAAAAAGGTTGAAATAGGGGTTCCTTAAACCTCATGAAACTTGAAACTCTGTGGAATGTAGAGTTCCCATCCTATTCATGGAACCCATTCAACAGTCATGCTACCAGAGTTCCCTGGACGCAGAGCAGCATGGGGATTTACCAGTTTTCTTTGAAGAGTGATCTTTCACCTAAACAAAATCAAGAGCCTCACGAGTTTTTATTCCAACCACATTTCATATTTTAGCTGCTGGCCTAGAACTGTTGAACAACCATCCCAAACAAGTAGTGAGAATCTACAAAGAAAACTACTCTTCTAGGGTGGTCATGAGGCACTAGGTTTAAAAAGCCACTGTGACTTCTGCATCCCATGGCAGAATGCTTGGCTTGAGCCTGGGCTCCACTCTAC
The DNA here is from genome assembly GCF_030435755.1 of Ochotona princeps. NCBI lineage: Eukaryota > Metazoa > Chordata > Mammalia > Lagomorpha > Ochotonidae > Ochotona > Ochotona princeps. Next base: position 8,192,127 of record NC_080861.1, read on the forward strand.
ATTCCACCTTTCCGCCCATGAGCACCCTGGAAGGCAGCAGGTGATGGCTCAAGCAGTTGATGCCCTCTTAGGAGATCCGGATTGGGTGCTGGGTTTGGGCTGGTCCAGTCCCAGCTATTGTTGACATTTGAGGATTGCACTGCCTAATGGAAGCTCTCCTCTCTTTTTTCTGTTCTCATGCCTTTCAAATGAAATAGATTAAAAAAAAACAGCTATATTCTCTCTGTAAATCCAGAAGCCCAGAAGCTACACATGTAAATTGGCTAGCAGACAGGTTCTTTCATTGGAAAAAAAAAAAAAAAACTTTTAAAGAGGTATAGTGAACCAAATATCTTTGCAACATTACAAAAACGCAAAAAGCGGAATCTTGTAACTGAAGAAAGTGAAATCCACTTTACTTAATGCGGACCTCTGTCTCTGGTGTGCAGGTCCTCTGTGTCCAAAGATAATTAGCACTTTATAATGCTAATTATTATAATTATGTCTGAGAAAAAAATCATTAGGGGGTAGGTCCGTTCAGTGATTTTCAATTGCCCCTTCTATTTAAAAATAAGGTCATTTTTCTCTGAAATCGCTTTAGGAGCTCAAAGCATAAAGAGGGTTATAGAAGATACTATATAGGTGCAGCCCTGCATTTTTAATATTCTCCTAATATTGAGATGTGCCTGGGAACTGAGCAGGGAAGAAAACAGTGAGGCTATTTAGTCTAGGAGAGTAGAAACCAGACCCCGATGGGCAAATGTCTTTGTAAGTTAATCATTAGATTGCCATTTATGGACTGGTCACCCTGTGCCTAGCATGCTGCTAAGCTCTGTGCTGTGCTATCTGCTGTCTCAGCCTCCACAATTCCATGAAGCAAGTGTTAACATACCATTTTTTCTACACAGAAATAATTAGAGTCTTAGAGATTATCACAGTTACACGACATCATATATATAGAGAAAATAAAAATCAGGGTTTTGATTCAGGTTTGCTCACTCCAAAATACTTGCTGTACACACTACCCCCACATAATGGACATGTGCTCATGTCCAAGCTGTTGAAATAGTGAACTAATACGTTTGGCATGGAAAGTGCAGTTTGGAGTTACCTGCAGCATAGGTCATTCCTGAGAAGCCCAGTATCAGACAGATAGCAGGGGGTCATGCCATCGAAGGAGCTGAGAATATTTTCTAAGACCTCCTGCAATACAGAAGTGGCATAGAGAGAAGAATTTGGTGCAGGGGATGAAGATACCTTAGTTTAAAGATCCTGGCTGCCCTTTTGCATAAATCTGTAGAGGTTCTTTACAAAAACAGACAAACCAGCAAATGTGTTGTTTTATTTCTGCTGATTGAACTACTTCTGTCACCACCACCCAACATGATCCATCACTGGGAACTTACTTAGGTGCCAAGAAAAGTGCTATGCCCTTCAAACATTATCTTATTAAAAAGACCTGAAATATACTATTCACCCAATTTCACACATAAAGAAAGCATGCATTAATGATACTAAATGTGCAAACATGCTTTATAACGCATTGAACACCCTACGTAGTAGGTATACTTTTAGTAAGATCCTATCGTCTGAGAAGGAGGAACTGGCCTTTCATCTTGCTAAGATGAACAGTTGCCTTTCTGTTTAATGGTTTTTTTAAAAATCCCCTTGTGACAAGCTCCAGAGGACAAATAATTTATTTCTTGCGGTGTATGGCTCTCTAAATGAATTAATTGATAGGCATCCCATTGTCAGTCTGAGGGATATGGAAATAAAACAGGCATGAGATGTTCCTCACCAAACTATTCTTTAAATGCATAAATAATAATATTTCTGTAAGAGATGTGTTTCTCCATTTTCTCCTGGTTCTTTGTGAATTCAAGAACCTATGTTATATTGTGGTCAGTTGAGAACTTTGGTTTTATTTTTTGGGTATTAGTAGTATAAAGAGTAAACATTGCTGAGTTACGGTGGGGGGAACTCTTTCAATCCATGCCTGTTCCTGTCCACTGAAGAGGGAATAGGAAGAATCTTTGCAGTAATCACACTACCAACAGTAATAGAATAGCAAGAGCCACTCTGTCCTTGTCAGGGACCATAAGGTCAGAACAATTTTCATAGCAATGCCATGCAATGCTAATGAATTCACATTTGTGTTTGTTATGAAAAAACACAGGTTCCTTAGCACAAATTAAGACCCCGAAAACAAACTGTACTGATAGTTATTTATTCATCACCACCGTTTCCTTGCAGGGGAAAAAGCAAGCTTTAAGAAGTCCTTGGTGAAAATGTTTTTTGTGTGTGTGCGATTCCCAAGATGGAGTACAGGTCTTTCTGATATTCTGTGTGAGGAAATGGAAGGAAGGTTTAAAGCAGAGCTGCTGCCTGCCAGGTGGTGAACATTTTCTCCAGGCCCAGGATCGTGTGAGATGCCAGCTGAAATAGCCAGGGGCACCATGGACCACCATGTTTGCCAAGGGGATGATAGACAAACTACAGATTTCCAAGGTGCTTCTTCAAGGATAGATATGTTCTTGAGAATGAATGAAGGGACTTGTAGCTTTAAGGAAAGCAACAGAAAATATTTTCAGTCAATAATAAAATGTTCAGCTCTCCAGGAATTGTAATGAAATGGAAGGTGGCATGGGTAAATGTGGTTTTTAAATATTACATAATGAAATGTGTCATAGAAGTGAAGATTTATATAATTCAGAAAAACAGTATTTTCCAAATGACCAACGTGCACTTTTAAAAACCCCTGAAGGGCAAGGCATATCTAAGTGCACATTATATGAATGGATTTTAATGTAGCCAAGTACAATGCTTGAACTTAAAATCACTTATTGCCATTAATATTTAAGAAGTTACTACTTGATAAATCTGATAAAATAATGTGATACAATTACATGCAAATTTTATTAGAATACTTTTCCAACCAGGTGATGGAGTAAGAACTTCATACATGTCAACCCAAGCCAGATTGTATGATATAAGCACATGTGAGAATTCAGCCATCTTAAATTTAGCCAGACATGACAGATTTGCAAATTGAGAAATATATTTCTATGTTATTTTGATATGAAAACTATGGTTATTTTGTATCAGATAGTGTTGTTATTACTAATAATATAAAATTGTTATTTAAAATCAACACATAAAATGTATAATATTCTTGGCTTTGTTTTCTAATATGATAACCATTAAGATATGCATACTATCAACATAACCAAAGCTCTCTGGGCCCTTCAATAATTATTCAGAGTGTATAGGGGTCTGAGACTAGAATGTTTGAGAGTGGCTGGTATAGGTAATGAATAATTGCATAAACTACCCTTGGGTTTATAAATTGGTACAATCATTCTGAGGGGTGATGTCTTAAATAAAATGTTAAAATTGTGTGACTTTTAACCAACCATTTGTGGATTTAATTTTTAGCCTTAGGAAAGAATTAGGGTTTGTTCCCAGACATTATTTGTTAGTAAATTTATTAGAATATTTTTTATTTAAGAAGACACCTGTAAATTAGCTAGGAGTTCGTTAAACATTTTTTGTCATCTGTTTAAAGCATAGTATCATGTAACTATTGAAAACATGCTTATGGGGTGTGCTTTGGCATATCCAGGTCCTATCTAGAAACTAGATGTGCAAGACAGAAAATGTCTCTTCTTTGAAATCCTTGGGTTGGATGACTTATACATTCCCTTCCTTTACCCAATCCCTTCAGAAGCTCGTGCTTATGTAATCTCAATTTCTTGATGCTGGAAGGACATACTTTACAAAGACACATAGGGAATGTATTTGTCCTAGTGCTCAGATGCCCCCACCCTCCTTCAGAATATCTGAGTTTGAACACCATTTCTGGATTCTGATTCCAGCTTCTTGCTAATGTACAATCTGGAAGACAGTGTGTGATGGAAAACCTGGACTGAGTTTTCACCTTGTAGATTTGGCTTCACCCAGTTCCTGCCATCATGGGCATTTGAGGCGTGAACCAATTGGTTAGAGTCCTGTGTCTGTCTGTCTGTCTCTGTCAGTGCCTCTTGAAGTAGTTACATTATTTTTTTAAATACTATAAAAGACAAGTTGACTACATGGAAAATAGTAATGATATATTAAAGCAAAATGATATAAAATCACAATTATAAACTTTCTTGGAGAAGTAAAGATGAAAGCTCTCTTTTCCCACTCATATGTACTTGGAAGTTTTACTTTCATGTTTTAAGATTGATTGACAGGCTGAGTGACCGAGGGAGAAGAAAAGACAGAGAAACAGAAATACTTTCCATTTTGTTGGCTCACTCCCCGAATGGCTGCAATGGTGAGAGCTGGTCCAGGCTCAAGCCCAGAGTTTGGAACTCTATGCAGATCTAGCCACAAGTGTTTGCACTCTCTCCTTGCTTTAGCAGGTGCTTTAGCAGGGAGCTAGCTGGCCAGGAAATGTAGGGAAGCAGAGTGACCAGGACTTGACCCTGGGTTCTGATGTGGGATGCTAGCTTTGAGAGCAGCAGCTTAACCCCATGTGCCTTAATGCTGATCCCTGAGTGTTTTTTATATTTTTTCCACATACCTAAAAGTTTCATTGGAAAATAAGTCATGAATTTGGGGGTACTGGTGCATGATGAATTGTTATCATTTTTTTAAAAAATATTTTTGTGCTTCCTAGTTTTTGTACTTTTCTGTGGGAAATTAGCTGGTTTTTTTTTATGAGGAAACATTTACAAACTATGGTAGATGAATAGGAGCTTTCAGATGAATGGTCCTGAGATTTCAAGTTGATTGAATGACTGAAACTTGAGAGAGAGAAAGAAAGAAAAGCAAGGGAATACAGGGCTGCTATTGAAGTGGTGAACAGAAGGTAAGAAAATAAACCTAACGTCATGAGCTCCGTTGCTGCTGGATGCCCACGTTCCATTGTGGAGGACTCGAGTCCTGCCGAGTCGTCTTGTCGTCCAGCTTGTTTGGGTTACCTGTGCTACTTCATCAGTTACTAGGTGTGGGGCTGAAATATGTAGCTGCTACTTTTGTCAAAGATGTTTGAATATCAGGAAATGTTTTAGTATTTCAGCCAAGTATGTCTTATATATAGCCCATTATACAGAAAGAAGCCCAAAATTTAAACATCTTTCTTGTGATAGAAGACTATTTTGTTTTTCAAATTGAGATTTTGCTTTTACCGATGTTCTGGCTTAGATCAACTTGAAAGAAATCTTTTAAGAAGACATATAAGGTTGGGGCCCGGCTGCGTGGCCTAGCGGCTAAAGTCCTCGCCTTGAAAAGCCCCGGGATCCCATATGGGCGCTGGTTCTAATCCCGGCAGCTCCACTTCCCATCCAGCTCCCTGCTTGTGGTCTGGGAAAGCAGTCTAGGAAGGCCCAATGCATTGGGACCCTGCACCCGCGTGGGAGACCTGGAAGAGATTCCAGGTTCCCGGCATCGGATCGGCGCAGCACCTGCCCGTTGCGGCTCACTTGGAGAGTGAATCATCGGATGGAAGATCTTCCTCTCTGTCTCTCCTCCTCTCTGTATATCTGACTTTGTAATAAAAATAAATCTTAAAAAAAAAAAGAAGACATATAAGGTGTCTTCATTCAGTTGCATAAAATTTCCCTTTGAAAAACCTTTGTCTGTAGGTCTGAACATATTTTTGTAATTTACCCTTAGAAGTATAAGATGATTAAAGCCATTTCTCATTATAATGTGAATACACTTAACCATTAGACACATTTTCAAGAGCTTTTCAGCTTGGGGACCAGTGTTGTGGTTTAGCAGGTAAGCCAACATCCCAGTTCAAGTCCTGGCTTCTCTACTTCCCATCCAGCTTCCTACTAGTGTGCTTGGGAAAACAGCAGAGGAGGATCCAACTGCTTGTGCTCCTACACCCACATGGGAGTCCTGGAAGAAGTTCCTATTTCCTGGTTTTGAATTGGCTCCGCTCCAGGTGTGGCAGCCACCTGGGAATTAAAGCTCTGCTTATCCTGCTTTTCTATCTACAACTCTGCCTTTCAAATAAATTAACACATATTTTTTTTTAAAAAAAAAAGCAAAAAAAGAGAGAGATTTTATCACCTGGCATTGTCCAGTAAAATCTTGGAGACTGCTGAGAGGAGTGTGATACTTTTTGAAATTTACCATCTACTCTGTACCAGCACAGCTAAATCAAGCAACTAGGCATAAAAATAGCTTAAATTGGGTACCAGTCCCTGCTGTAGGCAACTGCCTGTTTTGCCTCATACCTAGGCAAGTGTTACACTGCTAGGAGAAAAGCACCTGCTAACCTGTGGGCATTCTGGAACCTGGTTAGTACCAAATTTGTGCTAGCTATACCAGTGTGCTAACATAGTTACCTATTCTATTTTGGAGTTGTTCAAAGAATGGCAAGTTGTTACAAAAAATATAGTATATATATATATTTATATATATATGCACAATGAACAGTATTCAGTCAAAAATAAAGAATAAATCTTAACACTTGCCACAAATGAATGGAATTGGAGATCATTATGTTAAGTGAAATAAGCCAGACAAAGAAAGATAAATACCATATGTTCTCTCTCATTTGTGGAAATTTAAAAATATAAGTTGATGTGAACTTAAAATCAAGTGTTCCATAGCACAGCGGTGTGACAATACTTCATGGCAGAACTTCACAATAATGTGTTACATACTTTATAAAGATGTGAAAAGAGGAAATGGTAAGCTTCATTTAAAAAGGATGGATAAGGAAATATAAAGGCTAATTACCTGGTTTAATTGTCTTATACTGTGTCTCCGTATAGAAACATTGTACTGTATCATGATAATGAATAAGTGCTCCATGTTAACAATTTAAAAAAAAAAACAAGATACTGTCTATATTACGGATCCAACTACTCTACAAAATTTCTAAACAAAGTTTTAAATAAAACAGTTATACTTAAAGTTGAAAATAGCAGAAGCATTAGCTAACTTACATTAGAGGAGGCCTGGAGTAATGACCTTGAGAAGGAATTAGCCTAATGAACTTGCATGAAGCTGCCTCAGTACTACGTCAGCTAACTTCTCAAAAATAATGTATGGTGGGGGAAGAAACCAGGAGAAGAAAAAACTAGAAGGAAACAGGATGAGGGTAGAGTGGAAGAGAGGTGTATAGATTTACATCCAGGTTAAGCACCGAAATGATGGAGTCACCTTTTGCCTCTCAACATGAGATGTCAGAAAATTAGACTTAACACAACCACATAGGGATTCCTAGGTCGAGAACTGCTTCAGAGGGGCCTAGTATTTTGAGTTAGTGAGTTTAAAAAAATACTGGTGACACCAGCATCCCTTATTGAGAGCTGATTTGAATTCCCGATGCTCTGTTTCTGCTACAACTTTCTTCTAATGGGACTGGGAGAGGAGCACCTGATGGCCTATGGCTTGGGTTCCTAAAACCCATGTGAAAAACTTGGATGAGTTTATGGCTGCTGATTTCTGCATGGCCTGGCCTGGCTGTTGTAGTTGTGGGTATTTGGTGAAGTGAAGCAGTAAATGGAAGATACCCTCCCCGCCCCCCCATGCCCTCAATCTTTCTCTCTCTTCCTGTATTATTATGTCTTCTCAATAAATAAACAAATATTAACAAAAAGAATGCTCAGACCTGGCACAGTAGCCTAGCAGTTAAAGTCCTCACCTTGCATGTGCCAGGATCCCATACGGGTACTGGTCTATGTCCCTGCTGCTCCATTTCCCATCCTGCACTCTGCTTGTGGCCTGGGAAAGCAGTTGAAGACAGTCCAAGGCTTTGGGACCCTGTACCAATGAGGAAAACCTGGAGGAGGTTCTTGGTTCGTGGAGATGAGTCATTGTGGCCACTTGGGGAGTGAAAAAGCAGATGGAAGATCTATCTCTCTCTCCTTTTCTCTGTGGATGTCTTTTCGGTTAGATAAATAAATCTTAAAAAATGGACCCAGTGTGGTAGCATAGCTGCTAAATTCCTCACCTAGCATGCACAGTAATCCCATATGGGCACCAGTTCTAATCCTGGCGGCCCCCCCTTCCCATCCAGCTCCCTGCTTGTGACCTGGGAAAGCAGTCGAGGATGGCCCAAAGCCTGGGATCCTGCACCCACGTGGGAGACCTGTAAGAGGCTCCTGACTCCTGGCTTCGAATCAGCGCATCTCCAAGGCATTATGGCCGCTTGGGGAGTGAATCAGTGGATGGAAGATTTTCCCCTGTTTCTCTGCTTCTTTCTGTATATATGATTTTCCAATAAAAATTTTTAAAAAGTCTCAGGGAATTTGAAATTCTGAGATATGACTTGGGTAGAAATGTGTTCTTGAAGGACAGCAGACTATTTAGTGAATCGTGTTTAGTTGAGAACTGAATAGATCATCCATCATCACTTTATGAATGCAGAAACTCAAATTCACAAAGGTGAATAATGTTCTCAAAGATTGTGAATGCTTTTAAACTGTGTATGCCAATTCATTGGATATTTTAACTGAGTGGCATGAGAGTAAAACTGCTTAAATCATTGATTTTCCAACCATTTTCATTTCATTTGTCTAAATGCATTACGCAGAAGAGTGGAGAAGGAAGTACTAGTGGTCAGTATTGAAGGGGGCTGCGTGGTGTAATTTTATCTGGGATAATATAAGTTGGGAAGATTGTGGGTCACGCCATTGAAATGATCTTGAGAACCAAAGAAATTGAGGGGGATCTTTTGGTTTATGAGCATAGATGAGAGACCAGTTGGCAGAAGGCAAATTTATTCAATAAAAAATGCTTTGGTGCTCTGCTTAGATACTGCTTACTACAAAGTACACAATATTGTACCAATGATGTTTAGATATTCATGTATACATACACTAAACAGCTTAAACATTCAACTTCACAACTGAGAGATATAGTGCCTTTCCCCATATTTCTGCAAATCTTAAGTAGGACGGCCTTACAGACCCTGAGACTGTTGTCCTCTAACCAAGGCCACCTTGGAATGACTCCAATGGAACTTTATCCGATTCTCTTTTTCAAACAAGAAATCCAGCCATAACTTCGATTTCCTGAAGTTAATGACAGTAGCGGACCATTGCAATCTATGGAAGAAATCACATTGGACATCATACAACCTTCTCAAATTTTCCAATGTCCTGCTTCACATTCTCTGCTGCCTAACCAAAGCCTGACCTCCTCCAGTAGATTTATCAAATGATTTATTTTTCCTTACTCCATATCTTAGGAAATTGAGAGAATGCTGTTAATTATTACTGTGGAGCCAGAAGTTAAAAATGGGAACATGAGGAAGAGACCAAGATACAGGGCATTCTGGCAGCGTGTACCTTTCTCCACTGTAATTTGCCCCATGGTAAATGCAGTTCTGTCTCTTTCTGCTGGTACCATCTCCTCCTCCCATGATTGGGCAGTGAGCCTTCTCTGCAAACCCAAGTATTCGAAAGAGTAAATGTTTCTCAAACCCATTAATCTCTTTGATTCTATAAATTATCATCAATACTTTTGCTCTCCTCCTAATTTTTCTTATGCTTCCAAGCAAGACTGTTTTAAAAATTCTAATATTAACGTCAGTATAATCCTTTATGTCCACAGCTATTTATTTCACTACTTCTGGGTAAAAGATCATTCCAAACTAACCAAATGTCCTAGTCACTCCCCCTATCTGTCTTATTCTTGTTTATACAAAAATAAAATCTCAAATTTTAGCTAAAGAAATGACCACCCAGAATTGAAATTTATTTTCAACCTCCTTACGGGTGGAATTGACCATGTGATGAGGATCCCAATGATAGAATAGAAGCTGTATTATCCACTGTTTTGTGAACATGCCCTCTCCTTTTCCAATACATTATCCTTGATATATGGCAAATGCATATGTCAGAGTGGCAAAGACCATTAATAATCACTAATTTTACATTTAGTTCTCTACATTTGCCATATAGATTAAGCCTACATGACTATATGTTGCATATGCTATGCCACTTGTAGAAAGAAACAGTTGTGATCCAACATGTATTTTTTCTCTGCTTTGCCACTGTTACCTGAGGGGACGCTATTTCCACTTCTACAGTTACAAGAACAAGGATCATTGCACAAACACAAAGCACTCAGATCGGAAACCCTTCTATTTTCCTACAGCATAGCCTGGCATTATTTGACCAGAATAAAAGGTCAATCTTCTTGAGCTGTGCCGTCCAATTCAAACATTAGAGATGCTGGAGGCAAGCTATAGAGGAAATCTAGGTTCCTGAAAAGATGAAGGTAACATGTTCAGATCTATAACCTCCCGAGATTTATGTAACAAATAAATCTCTATATTGTTGAAACACTACTGATTTGAATCAGTTTTGCAGCAGCAGCAGGCCCCATTCTCACTAATAAACCTATTGTTTCACTTCTTGTGGGGTTTCAAAGATGCTCAAACATTTGGAGAATTTGAATAAATAAATAGACTGTATGAGAGAGTTAAGGATGCTTAGATGAAAGTAGATTTAGTAGAAGTCCAAAGAAGAGCTGTTTTAAGGGTTACGATCTTCTGGACAAAATTTCCTGATATTTTCTTCCTTGCCAACTGGGAGATAGAGTCCCAAACCAGAGGTGGCACTCTATCAGCCCACGGGTCTAATCAAACTCACAGATGGGTTATGGTTGGCTTGCACTACAGTTTTTTAAAAATCTGAACAAGTTGCCAACATTCATAAATAGGAAGAGTTTACATGGAAATCCAGATTTCTGGCTTCTTTAGAAAAAATATCAAAAGACCTGGCAACTTAGGGCACATATTCTCATATGGTAGCAAATTGGCCTATAATTATGTATAATTTTTCACATGTCTGTTAAAAATTAAAGTAAAAAATAATAAAATGACTGGGATTTATGGCTTCCCATTTAAGTGGGTCATGATTTCATCAGTCAATGCCTCTGATGTTGTCTATGTGACTTTGAGACTATGTGCCCGTCATTATCTATCACAACACTTTCTCCCTTGCATTAATATTGTGGCCTCTCCTCTAGTAGGCAACCCTGCAAATAACTGAGATTGGGAGTCCTGCTTAGGATGCCGAGGCCCTAGCCTTAGACATTTTCTTTAGGGCAAAAATACGAAGATAGCACACAGTGGTTGAAGGAATATGGGTAAAAGAAAGCCAGAGATAACAACAGAGCAATACTGCCAGCAAAGAAATCTCAAGAAACAAGAATCGTCATGGCAGAAGGCATTTATCTGAGCAGGTGTGATGAGAGGACAGTGATCCCAGTAGGTATATGACCATCATATTCTCTGCTTGTTCTTTTAGCCCCACCAAAAGATGAAGTGGCCCCCAGACCCCAGGTCTAATGTAAGAACCATATGTTGCTGTGCTCTTTTGAGCCCTGCTCCTACATCATGATAGAATTCTTGACAACCTGAATGGTGATTGGTGCTTCTCCAAAGACTTGGAAGATTGAGAGGAAAATAGATAGTCTGTACGTCTCTCCCCTCCCCCATCTAAGAAGTGTGAAGATGGAAGGGTGAAATACAGGCAGAGACAAAAGGAGGTTGTAAATCAAACACTTGCTTGCTTTGCTTGCTCAGAAAAGCCTGTTGAGTGCCTAAGAGAGGAAGAGAAAGAGCAAGATGAGGGGCGGGGGGAGGAGACTTGCACTGAGGCAAAGGCGAAAGTTGTATTTCTGTGTTACATTTAATCTCCCAGTGTTGGTGGGTGTAGAGCCCCAGATGTTAGAGCTAATGCAATATGCATTAGTCCATCACATGGGGAAATCTCTAGTCCCTGCAACAAGGAATTAATAAATCTAGTAATTGTGTCATGTCTGTAATATAGACTGGGAAAAAAATTGTGCAAATCATTTGATAAATGTGCACGCCCAGCTAGCATGTGTTCCAGAGATCTTCCACGGGGATTCACCCTAAAGGTTGCCCGGGCATTTCTGCTCTTCCACTGTGTCCTCTGTGGGAGGAGCTGGCAGGAAACAGAATGGTCATTTATTTTTGTGTGGCATTGGCATCCAATTAATAGCATTGAAAATTGATTCTCTATGCTTTGTTTCTTATCAACACTTCTCCCCAGAACAGGAGTTCTCTAAGGCAACCAGAAATAATAATGGCCTTGCCAAAATGTTCTTTTCAATTTTATAAACATTTTAACAGGAATGTGGTTCAGTTTTAGCTCTTATGAGGCTTTTTTTTTTTCTTTTAATAAAATGAGCAACTAAGCAGTTTTCTGCAGCATCAGGACACTATACATGTATGCAAAATGGCATCTGCAATGTGCTTTGTATAATTTTGGATTTCTTCTTTGGTTTTTCTGTAGGATGTTAGAGGATATAAAATGGAAAATTATTGTGATCACATTATCATCAATCCTTGTGCCTGTATGGAGTGTTAAATTTTCCACCAAGGAAACCTGAAGTGTGGAAACTCTACAAAGGAAGTATGTTGAGGATGGAATCAGATTTAGCACAACTGCATCCATTACTTTGGTGCTAGACGATTTCTGTGCCACTTACGATGACAAGTTGTAGAGGCTTGAGGAAGCAGTGAGTAATAGGAAGCTATGTCCCCATGTGCACCCAAGGTGATTAATCTCTTAGAGGATGAGGACAAAATAATTTGAAAGTGCCACATGTCACAGTCAACACAAGTGATTATTGACTGCATCTGTTCAGATGGACCCTTTGGCAGAGCTGTCTCCTGTTAGCCAGAAAGCCACCCTACTCATATCACTGTAAATATGCCTTGTGCTATGGACACATGTTTGAAGCGAAATTACTCCCACAGGATTTTGTAAATAAATTGTTAACGGTAGCTTGAGTTAATCTCTTTCTAATTTCTGATGCCAAAAAGTCAAGCAGATTTTTATCTTATACAAGAGATCTTTGAAAAATTTACAGAAATGAATAGAATGCAGAAACTATGAAAAATTATTTGCACTCAAATGAACACATTTTAATTCCATTATCCATGAACTCTTTGAAATAGCCGTGCGCCGTGCGTGTCAACTCTGAGAGATGCATTGATAGTAGCTCCGAGGAACTAGGCTGAGGCCACTTCCAGCTGTGGCTCTGTGGTTGGTTAGTCCGGTGTTTCCGGGGAAAGGAAAAAGCATGGTCACGCACGTTCCGGATGTTGACCAGTCTTGTCCTGGACTCTTCCTTTTCACATTCTGGATTATCTACAGTTGACTCTTTACCATCTTCTCTTCCTAATTCCCCTCTGTGAACAACATCTCATTGTTGATCAGTATCACACTCTCCTACTAGAGCGAGAATAGACTCTTAGCAGAATGACTGGCATTCTGGGATCAGACTTTGTATTCCTAGAACATCACTGATTTTTAGTCCAGCTACAAAAATCACATCTATTGTTATGTGAAAAGTGAAAACATACATTTAAAACAATCTAAAAGGAAGTGATAAGAATAGTCTTAAGAATGTAAAAGATGATCTTAACATTGCTATGTAGGCCTGGCTGGAGCCAGCAAAAAAAAAAAATATCAAAAATGTGGAGGAGGCAAGAAAGTGAGAGAGAAATTGGCTGAACTTCACATGCGAAGTGACAAGGAAGCCAATAAGGCATTTAATTATAAAAGTGATGAAAAAATTCCCCATTTGGAAGACATTAAAGGAATAAACTAGAAGCTGGAGAGGGAGGGTAGGATGGATAATAACATGAGATGTCAAGGAGGCAGACTTGATCAACCCTCTGAATAAGAAATACAATTGTAATGGTTTTAAAATGCATCTGCTAATGGTTTGGCACTCTTAAAAGTAAGAGTACTTCTTCACCATTGAAGAACTAGATTTTGTCTTGGTGATTTATTTTTTGAGGCTGGCTTATAGAAAGTAAGCTTCTCTCTCTGTCTCTCTCTGTGTCTATCTCTGTGTCTGTCTCTCTCTCTCTCCTGCTCCCCTCCCAGACCCTCCTGTCAACATGTGTCTTTGGAGTTTTGAGCCATGATGTAAGAAACTGAGCTACCTTGGAACTGTCATGTTAGCAGTACCATGTAAAGAGACCATACAAAGTCAGAGAAAGATGGAGGAGACCCAGGGCCAGCTGTTCCAAGCCCAATCTGGCAGCCTCAACTAAGATATCGAAATGAGCAGGATAATTCCTGGTTCCACCAATGGTTTGACTCAAGTTTATTGGGGCTTTAAGTGAGGGATGCTTAGCTAAATCCAGTCAATTCCAGGATTCTTAGAAATAATAATATCGACAACAACAATAAGCATTTTAAACCACAGTAGTTTGGAAATGGTTCCATACACAGTAGTAGGTAAATAAAACTATATCTTTAAATAAACTTTTTTTTCTGAGCCTCCTGTTTCTCTTCATCTGGAATAGCAGTAGGCTGTCTTTCATGTTATTTACAATTCTACAATACTGTTGAAATAGATCATGTAGCTGGTGAATATTTGAGGTGTATTTTAGCATTGTGCTATCCTCATATGGCGCTCTGTCCCATCCTCCTTTTCAACACACAGACTTCCCTGTCTAGCATCGCCTCGGGGGACACACGCTGCGAGCCTGAAACCACAAGATTTCTTGGCTTTTTGTTTCTCAACCTAAGCCTTTAGCAAAATCCACATGCATTACACAGGGATGCAAGAAAGAAAGCAAAATAGCGTTTAGGAAGCAGCAAAGTTGCTTGCAAACAGGAGAGGAAGAGGGAACCCCTTTTCCTCATCCCTGCAACCAGATGTCTCTGGAATGAGACCAATGAATGAGCCAAAGGTAGAAGGACCACATTCGGAGCGCTCACCCTGGCAGCCTCTGAGGAAGCAGTGTGTCTCCAAAGGCAAAGGTCTCAGAAAGGCCTGCAATGTTGTCCTATAGCCCAGACATGAAATGAAGCCCAGAGAACTAATACGCAAGAAAGATCTTGAAAGCAAAAAGGAGTAAGTGTCAGAGACAGAGAGAGTGTGTGTGAACACTGGTTCCTGTCCTAACCTGGGGTTTAGAAATGATCACAGATACCTCATATGCTGATGAATTACATCTTAGGCATTAGAAGGAGAGTTTGGGCATGAGCTGGGAGAGTAGAGAGAGAGGGTTCATGTCTGAAAGAAAGAAACAAAGGTTTGTGAAAAGTGGAAACAGTCTTTGAAGATGATTCAATGATATCCTTTTGAGTTCAAATAAAGGCAAAAACAAAAAGACTGTGTGTGTGTCCGTGTGTATGTATGTAGTGTGTGTGTTGGCTTCACAAAGGACAGTATGTGCATGTGTGTGTGCATATGTGTGTATGTGTGAGTGTGTGGGTGTGTTAGTATGTGCATTTGTGTATGTGCATGCATGTATGCATAGGTATATGGATGGTGTGTATGTTAGTGTGTGTGGTGTATGTGTGTATATAAGTGCCACTAGGCCATCGTGCCGGGCCCAAGAATACGCTCTAATGTAAACAGTCTAAATACAATAATTAAAAAGCAGAGACTACCAGAATGGACT
Organism: Ochotona princeps; assembly: GCF_030435755.1. Taxonomy (NCBI): domain Eukaryota; kingdom Metazoa; phylum Chordata; class Mammalia; order Lagomorpha; family Ochotonidae; genus Ochotona; species Ochotona princeps. The sequence goes on from NC_080861.1 coordinate 8,207,524, forward strand.
TGAAAAATCAAAACTGAGCTACAGGTCATTTATGAAAAACCTACATTGAATATAAAGACATAAATTAAAAGTAAAGGCATAATAACAACTGTGCCATACAGATAAGTCGTGTTAATATTAAATAAAAAAAAGGTGAAATAGCTGCAGGTTTAAAGATGACTTTGAAGTAAAGAAAGGTATTACTTTATGGTACAGGATCCAGTTTTCCAAGAAGAGGCAATAGTAACTAACGTGCATACATCTAATAAGAGAAAGTCAAAATTGAGAGGCAAAAATTGGAATAATCTAACAGCCAAATTGTTGGAGACTACTTTACTCAAAGCCTTCAACACCTCTTTATCAGTAATTGATATCTGGAGAAAATTACCAAGGATAACTTTGAGCATAACAGCATCATCAATCAACTGGAACTCATTGACGTTTAGACAATATTTCATGCACTAACAGAATGCACATTCTCCTTACTGTCTCCTGGAGCATTCACCAGCACGATCAGAAGGGAGAATAAAACACATGCCATCATAGTTTCAAAATAATAGAAATTGTCAGATCATATAATCAGATAACAGTAGATTTAAAATAGAAATCAATAACAGAAAAATTGCTGGAAATTCCAAAATGAAAATCTCGATACAAATGGTAAACCATTTGGAAATGAAAATGAAACTTACCAAAACTTGGGAAATGCAGTGAAAGTCACACTTAGAGGAAAATTTATGCCCTGGAAAGCACACAGAGAGCAAAATCTAAAGACGATGATCTAAAGTTTCACCTTAGGAAATCAGATTAAGAACAAATTCAGTATAAAGTAAAAGAAGAAAAGTAATTGTGAAGAGCAGAAATCCCTAACATTTAAATGAGAAAATTAATATAGAAAAACAGTAGAGCACCAATTTATTTATTCAAAAATGGATTGAGCTTGAATTCATTGCATTTAAAAAAAAAAAGAAAGAAAGAGAAAGAAATGGGCCTGGCGGCGTGGCCTAGCAGCCAAAATCCTCGCCTTGAACGTGCCGGAATCCCATATGGGCGCTGGTTCTGTTCTTGGCAGCTCCACTTCCCATCCAGCCCCCTGCTTGTGGCCTGGAAAAGCAGTCTAGGAAGGCCCAAAGCCTTGGAACCCTGGACCCACCCGGGAGACCCGGAAGAGGTTGCTGGATCCTGACTTCTGATCAGCTCAGCACCAGCTGTTGCAGTCATTTGGGGAGTGAATCGTTGGATGGAAGATCTTCCTCTCTTGTCTCTTCTCCTCTCTATATCTATCTGACGTTGTAATAAAAATAAATAAATCTTTAAAAAGAAGAAGAAGAAGAAGAAGGGAAGAGAGAGAAGAGCTAGAACCCTACCAGTTCACTCAATAAATGCCTTCAGCAACCAGGAATGGACGGGTATGGTACAATTTGGGTCTCCCGGGATAGTAGCAGAATCTCAACTACGTGAGCTTTCAACATTGTCTCCTAGACTGTACCTGGATGAAGCCAGGCACGGGACGCAGAACTGGCAACCAAACACAGGAAACCACTGTTGCATCCCGGAGTCTTAACCACTATACGAAACACTGGTATTTTCTTAAAACACTCAATGTAAACATACACTATAGTATTTGTACTCCTACATAATTATTCAACCTGTTGAAAACTCATGTTCACACAAAACCTGCCTATGGTATCAGCTTGAATTATAATTGCCAAAAATCAGAAGCATTCAAGGCATTCTTCAATATATGATTGGTCACGCAACGGAAGAGCAATGAAAGAGAATTGAGCTGTAAAGTCAAACAAAAGGAAACTTGAATACACACCAGCCAGTGCTAGAAGCCAGTCTGAAAAGATTATGTATTTCATAATCTCAGTTATATAACATCCGAGAAAAAAACAAGGGTCTACGGAGAGTAAAAAGGTCAGTGAAACCAGGGTTTAAAGTAGAGTGAGCTGAATAGGTGTATCAGAGAAGATTGTCGCCCTGGAGAAATGATTCTGCATGATCTCACAATGGTGGGTGCAAAGTGTTATGCGGTCATGAAAACCAAGAAAACCATACAACACCACGAGTTCATTCTAATGTAAATTAGATCTATTTGGTTAATGATAATGTATCAATATTGATTCATCAATTGTAATAAATGTGTCACACTAATGCAAGATGTTTTTAAGGGAAATTGTGTGGGAGAGAAAAGACATATGGTAGTTCCCATGGAAAGGGGACCATATGTCTATGAGAGCTCTGTCCTTTATGCTCAATTTTTCTGTCTAAAACTATCATGGAAATGAAGTGTAATTCTTAAAAACCTGTTATTGAAAGGGTATTATAAAGGGCTAAAATTAGTAATTGAATACGTAGTAATTTTTAAATTTCTCAGATATTTAATCTAGTCACATCAATCCTGGGAATATAGAACAGTACTTTTACCATAGAGAAGAAAGACTTATAAATGAGAAGGATTTCCAAAGAAGGAATTTATCAGAAATATTTGGATATCCCCGCGCAGGTCAATTACATATTTCTGCGTGTTATTTGCAAATAGTAATGGAATTATCCTTTGTAACAGAGAGTCTGTATCTTAATAGAGAAATGTATCACATCCACAATTACTGTGATGTCGCAAGAAGTTGTGTCACCATATTTAATGTTTTCTATTGGTCACGTTGTTCTTTTTTTTCTTGAATGAATGAATTACGTGTTATCTTCAATGCATTTCCTCTTCCTTTCATGACTCAGAGCCGAAAGTCCATTTTCATTTGATTTCCTTTCTATTTTCTTTGTTTTATTTTATCAAATATAAAACATACATGAGCAACAAACCATTTGGTAAAGAAAAATTTCTGGGAAAAAGACAGCAATCTTTTGATCTCTTATTTTGTAATATCAAGATACCATTTCACATAGCTCCAGCTGTAATTCTTCTAACACTATTACAGTAGTTTTCACAATCCATTTTTTATCTGTATCCCTGGTATATTTTCAGATAAATTTTAAAAATTGTATTGGGAACTTTTTTAACTTTAAAAAATGTAATGGACATATTTGTGGGATGCTATGTCAAGTTTCATTACACATATATTTTGTTTAATGTCAAACCATGGCAAATACATTTGTTTCTTTCAAACATTTAACATTTCATTATACTGAAAAACTTCAAAATACTCTTTCTAGAGATGTTTTTCTAAGTACAGAAATACGCAGCACATTAACTATGTAACTATATAACATTAACAGTATAACTATAGTCACTCTACTATACAACCTCAGAACCTCAGAACTCCTTACTCCTAGCTGGCTATAACCTAGTACGCATTAACCAGTCTTTCTCGACTTGTGCCTTCCCATTTTATAATATTATATAATATATAATAATATTATATATAATATGTGTATATATACACATTTATGTACACACAAATATATATTTACTGTATAATGACTTATTTTGTTTATTTGACAAGCAGAGCTACACAGAGAAAGAGAGAGATTTTCAACCTTCTGGTCCATTCCCTGAAAGACTGAAGTGGCTGGCCTTGAACTAAGCTGAAGCCAAGAACCATGAGCTTTGCTTCAGTCTTCCATGTTGTTTTAGTGCACAAGAGTAGATTCCTCTAAAAGTTATTTACAATTTTTTAGTGTAAAAGGGAATTATGAAAGTAATCATTTTGAAAATTACAATATGTCAAGTTTTTCTGCCAAATGATAATGACTAGAAAAACTTTTGAAAGTTGTAAATAGTCAAAATAAACTATAGTATTCTGAAGCTAACTGGTGTGTTCTCTTTTGTGTTTTGAGCTTTTGTTACTAAATAAAAATTGTTTTCAAGAAAAAAATAAGAAATATGTAAATATTGGGCTTGGCGTGGTAGTTAGTGGCTAAAGTTCTTGCTTTACAAGCACCTGGAATCCCATAAGGGTGTCGGTTCTAATCCCAGCAGCCCTTCTTCCCATCCAGCTCCCTGCTTGTAGCCTGGGAAAGCAGTTGAGGATGGCCCAAAGTGGGAGATCCAAAAGAGGCTCTGGGTTCCTGGCTTCGGGTCGGCATAGCTCCGGCCACTGCAGCCCCTTGGGGAGTGGATCAGTAGATGGAAGATCTTCCTCTCTGTATATCTGCCTTTCCAACAAAAACAAAATAAAATAAAAAGAAATATGTAAATATTATTTGGTCCTATAAAAGAATAATAATGTATTAGTATAGAAAGTCAAAATTCCAGAGGGCAAATTAGTGGCTCGGGGAGTTAAGCAATTGCCAATAACACCAGCATCCCAAAACAGGAATGTCACTTCTGGTCTTAGCTACTCTGTTTTTCAGCTAACTCCCGGATTATATGCCTGGGAGATCAGCAGAAAGTGGCCCCAAGTACTCACACCCCTGCCACCATGTGCTCTAGGCTCCGGCCTTTACCTGGCCAAACACTTGCCATCATGGCCATTTAGGGAATGAATCAACAGATGGAAGATCTCTTTCTTTATCTCTGCCCTTTCAATAAGTAGAATATACCTTTTGGTGGAAAAAGTTAAATTTCTAAAATTTTACACATTAGGCTAAATTTTGCATTTACTTAGTAAAGGTTGTACAATCCGTCCTCCCCCCAGTTAACTCAGACAGAAAAAGATACACAATAAACAATGTCATTCTTTTGTTCCGGGAATGATTTTGAAAGTAAAGATTTATGATCAGCACTGAGAGGTAGAATTCTGTGTATAAGCATATTAATTGTGAGGTCAAATTTAGATTTTATGTTGCAGAATACTTGCAGGTAATTAATGACTCTCATACTTCTGAAAGAGAACGTAACTGACTAAGAAACAAAAATAAGACCCATAGACATAGAAACACTTTCAAAGGTCTTTTATTTCGGTGGGCCCTAAGCAGGATCTTTAGTTAGAATGTTTCTGCAGGCCTGGGCCTCTTTTGAATTTGTATCCAAAACTTTATAGATGTGTGTGTGTATCTGGTTTTCATCAAATTCTCAGAAGGCTGGGTCACAAAATCTTTGAGTCACAAATGTAATTTAATACTCTGAAGTTAGGGATTGAGAAAGTGAGACTCAAGGGGGAGGAGTACGTTCCCCAGCGTGAGCTGTCTTGAGCAACTGAGCCACAAATCCTGTGCTTGCTTGGAGAAGCACTCACTCATCTGTTGTCTCTTCCCTGTCACTGACAGTACCGATTCTGAAAAGACACACTTTCTGTTTTCTTCTGCCCCAAGATTTCACTTTGAGTCATGGTGTCATAAATTAGACTGGGAAATCTGAGTTATGTTTATGTCTCAATAGTTTACTTGTTTAGGGGCATCAGTGATCAATAAAGGCTGCAATTGATAATGTCTAAGTTTGCAGGAAACTGAACTGTGGCATAGCTATGAGAGTACTCAAAAAGCCATGAGCCCTATGAGTGGGGTCAAGACTGTGTGCGTGTGTGCCTTGCCTTGTTTTAACTCTTATTCTGATTACTTTGAGGTGTGTATGCTGCTGCTCATTCATCTAATATATAATATGTGGTACATCAACTTTAAATGTAGGCAGAAAATACATTCCCCGAATGGAGACAGCCTCATCCGTGCCAGAGCATTGTCCATTTCTAACCTCTTTCACCATGAACATTTTAATGCTGATGCTTCTATATTTCTCTAATAGTAAAAAAAAAATGCACATGAAAAGTGTACCATCTGTGCTTCCTCTGCTTAGCAGGTTCAAATGGGATGGATGTCAAAATCTGAGTCCCTCTTATTTTCATGAAAATAAAAAGGAGTTTCACTTCTAACTCAGCTTTATGAGTAAATCAATGAGAAGACACATACTGCATAATCTTTCCCCTAGAAAGTGATAAATATTTACAGTACCTAATGAGATTTCATGTCAAAAAATTGATGGTATTTATTGCGTTTTAATAAAAGCAGATTTGAAAACATTAGTTTTATTAAGCAAAAAAATAGAATATTGTTTCAAAAATTGCCATTTTCATATTTGCTTTTCCTGTGGAGACCTTATATACAAAGGCAGATTTTTAGCTAACTATATTACTATGGAAATCAGTTTCTACTGAATAGAAATAGTACAAAATAATGAAAACACTAATACATCTTTACACATTGTATTATTCATCTATCAATTACTTTCCTTTTTGTGGGGCTTGCTCTTCCAGGTTTGGCTGTTTAACAGTCATATTTTTCCAATATTTATTCTCTATTTCTTTCCTCAATCTTGATCTTAAGAATTAAGTGAAAAGAATATTTAAAAGGTCATGTTGTCCTTTGCTGTGCAAACCTAGGAGATAAGGCTGTTACTAATGCATTTTCTAATTTTTTAAGCAAATGTTAAGGGGAACATTTGGTTCTCATATGAAAAGCTTTCACAAACAGGTCAAATAGGTTACAGGTGGTAGAAACACAGAGTTTCCTTGCTTGTCATGCTGTGTCCTGCTGGCCAAGGCAGTGGGTTCAGATGGTCATCCCTTCAGACTTGGGCTTCTAGAACCCAATTTATCTATAGTGGAGAGGGATCTTGGGCCAGGATGTGGAAAAGGCTTGTACAGTCAGTGATAAAAAAAAAAAAATGGTCATAAGTGACTCTGCATTGGCTTCTCAGATGCAAATATTTTTATTCTGTGCTTACAAAATATTAGAAACAGTTTACAATGAAAACAGTGTGAAGGTGCTGGTGCATGTACATTGTAAGGTACGTACCACAACGTGTTGGCTGGAAAACAAAACCACTTACTGGTTGGTTTGTTAAATCCAACTGCTAGGCACCAGAGTTTGGCACACAAACAATACAATGCTACACCCAAACTTTGAAAATTAGTTCTACTTCTGCTTTGTTCACATTCACCCATCAGTGTTTCTGTGGTTGAATGCCATTGTTTCCCCGTTATTGTTTTTTTCTGGTTGTATGATTACTCTTACAACATTTCCTCTAAATAGATACATTCATTACATTCATATATATTCTCTTGCACAGGGACATATCTCGATTTCCCCTGCCTTTCTGTTTCTCATTCCCTCCCCAGTTCTTTTACCCTGCTAGTTGACTTTTGAGTTTTGATATTGTATTTGAGTAACAACAAAGCAAATACGCATGCACACATATTCAGATGCCTTGTACTTTCTTTAAAGATTTATTTATTTGAAAAACACAGTTACTGTGAGAAGGAAAGATAGACAAAGAGAGATCTTCAAGCTGTTTGTGCCTGCCCAAGTGGCTGTAACAGCTACCAATGAGCCTAACTGAAGCCAGGAGCCAGTAGTTTCAACCAGGTGTCCCATGTGATGGCAAGAGCCAAAGGGCTTGTGTCATCTCCCAGCACTTTCCCAGGTGCATTAGCAGGAAGCTGGATCAGAAACGGAGCAGCCAAGACTCCAACCGGTGCTCAGATGGGATGCCGGTCTTGTAGGTGGGAGCTAATTCCACTCTGCCACAATGTAGGTGTTAGTGCTTCCCCTTTTAAACGATATTTGATGATTATGTCAAGGAGCAAATGTATTTAGAACTTTAGCCATATTGTCAAATTACCTTTAAAAGCCATCTGCCGAGGCCAGCACAGTGGTGCAGCATGTTAATCACTGCTTGAGTGCCGACCTTCTGTATTGGAATATCAACCGCTCTGCTCCTGACCCAGCTCCCTGCTAAGCGTCTTGGAGCATTAAACAAGATGGCTCAAGTACCTGGGTCCCCACCGACCATGGAGCTCCTGACACTGTCTTGGTGTGAACCAGCTGATGGAAGGTATCTCTGTTCCTGCTTCTCCCTCTCTCTATGGCACTCTACTGTTCACTGTTCTTTTGATCAAAATCTGTTCTCACCGAATCTATTTCTATGACCTCTGCAAATGAAAGATGTTTACCCAATATTGGCTAAAACATGATAATCTCCTTTGACTTAATACATATTTTCATTGTGAGACAATTTGTTTTTGCCTGTGTTTTCCATTTACATTTAATGTCCCATGAAATATCTGTACACAGTAGTTGCTGATTTTTCTATATGGTTATTGATCTTTTGCTTAATTTATAGTTCATTATAAATTAGTTATTAGCTCTTTTTGCAATCATATACAAATATATCTTCCTTTTCTGTATTTTTACTGTTTTAGTGGTGAATACATCTCTATGTATATGTTTTCCTTCTGCAATTCAGTTTTCCAGTCTTCTTCTGATTTCTTGATTTTTAGATACATGTGTTTTTCCCAATCTGTAATTCATGGAGTAAATTTATATTTTCTTTAGTATTTTTATCTTTATATGCATATTTTGATACACTTACCTTACATAATCACAGTTTTATTTTTATGTACATACAATTGTGTATGAAGTGAAATATGGTTCCAACTTTAAGAATTTAGCTTTAACACATAGTCAGAATTCATATTTAATGTATGGTGCCTATTGTATAATGTTTCTGTATATGTACATGAACTTATTTCTGGAATTATGTTTGTGTTTTTCTACTTGCTTTTAAATACAATGATATTTTAATGATTCTTTCATTTATAGAAGCACTTAATTTACCTGCAGTGCTCTTCTTTTTTAGAATTTTCTTGAATGTTTTGTTACCAAATGAGTTTGTCAAAACTTTAGTGTGTATATATATAGATATATATAAATATGTTCATGTATATATATTCATTTATTTTTATTGGAAACTCAGATTCTCAGAGTGAAGGAAAGACAGACACAGACAGAAAGATCTTCCATCCACTGGTTCACACCCCCAAGTAACCACAATGGTCAGTGCTGAGCAAATCTGAAGCCAGGAGCCTCCTCCAGGTCTCCCATATGGGTGCAGGGTCCCAAGGCTTTGGGCCATCCTTGATTGCTTTCCTAGGTCACAAACAGAGAGATGGTTGGGAAGTGGAGGTGCCGGGATACAAATCGGCACCCATATAGGACCCCAGGCATGCAAAGCAAGGATTTTAGCCACTAGGCTACCGCACTGGGCCTATAATGTTATATTTTTCATTACTATCTTACTTGGCTAGTAAATAAAAATTTAGTTTTTTTCCGTAAATGTGCTATGGTGTGTTACTATGGAACTATCCTTGCATTTTTGGATTGCATGCAGCTCAGTTTCCCCTGAATTCCGTTTGTCTAGGCCTTATTAGACTTTTAGCATTGATATACATGCATGCAATTGCTCTTTAATCCCCTCATCTGTGCACTACTCTTATTTGCATAATTTTAACATCTCTGTTACATAGTTTACAAAACAAGAAAGTTGCTTTTGTTTTTCTAATTCCCTGGAGAAGTACAAGTAATATTAGTCTACTAGCCACAGTGGAGCACAATTCCTCTTAAAACCTGTGGAGGGTATTTTCTGAGAGTTGGTTCATTCATGTTTTCATTGAATCAGTTTAAATCTTCTATTGCATCTGAGATCAGTTTGGGAAAATTTTGTCTTCCTAGAAAGTAAAGCATTTTATTTCTCCAGCTTTTAGAATTTACTCCTTTGGTACCAAGCTTATCTACAGATTTCCATTATTGCTGTTAACACTGTTAGCATTCCCGCATCAGTGTCTCTCTGATGAATTCTGGCTACTTGTGTATCTCTTCCTCTCTGTTACTCTTTTACTCAAAGGGGTTAACAGTTTCAATAGTTTTTTTTTTTTCTTTCAAGTAAAGGCTTATAAAACTTTCAAATAAATTTACCAAATAAAAACTTATGAATTAAATTTACCATCATTCTGTCTTCCACTTCATTAAGTAATGTTGTCCTAATACCAGTAAGTAATTAGTTGCCAAGATTCCACGGCTCTTTGTCTCTCTCATTCCTCAACATTGGAGGGGGTAGTTTCACTCCAGATGCCAGTGGCTGGAGGGGCTTGGGTCGACTTGCATGACTCTTACGGGTGTTGATCTTCCTCCTCCTAGAACTAGGACAGCCTTAGGAGCGTTGTTCTCACAGTAAAGTCAGAAGCCCAGGAGCGACTGCTAAACTGCACAACCACATTAAAGGCCTCCTTTTGTATCACATCTCCTGAATCTCATTTGCCCTGGAAGTCTGTGTGGTTTAACTCAAAGTCAAGGGCAAAGGGCATTTGCAGGCAAGGTTGAAGGACCAAAATTCAGTGCGCCAAATTTGCTCTTCTTTGTTTCAATTTGTTTCACTCTCTTTTCTAAAAATTTGAGTGCTGGCTCTATTTGCATCCACATTTCTTATAGATATATTTAAAGATTCTGAATTTTCCTTTTAACCCCGTTTTTTTCCACATTGAATAGAATTTAGGGTATCTCTACTACATATTTTCTTTATTTGCTCCAATTTCATTTTTCATTTCCCCTTCATCCTAGGCATTGAAGAAATGTTTTTAATAATTCTAGATCAAATGATCTTTTTCTTGTATGCACAGGGGTTAGATAAGTTTGTATTAGTGATTCCTATTTATTTTTAATAGGAAATGGATTAAGGATTTGGGAGGAGGGAAGATTAACATATGGCCAATTTTCCTAAATATTCTAAGAATTATCTAAAATTGATAAGCTACATAGTTATATTATCAATTATCTCTATTTCTATTGGCAGTGATTCGAATATTTCACCCCAAAATTCATGTGTTGAAAAAATTCCGAGCTAGCAACCTAAACTTCTGGGGATGTTTCCCAGTCCCACACAGTTTTCTTTGTTAACTTCTTTTTAACCCAGCATTGCATGATTCTCCACTCTTTAAGCATTTTTTGTTCTGTTTATTTGAAAGGGAGGGTTACACACAGAGAGAGGCCACTACATATCTTCCACGTACTGGTTCACACTCCAAATAGAACAGCCAGTACTTGGATCTTTCATGTGGTTTCATGAGTCCAAACACTTGTGCCACTTCTGTTGCTTTCCGAGGTCCATTAGGAGGGAACTGGATTAGAAGAGGAACCATTAGTGATGGTACTGGCACCCATAAGGCACACCAGCACCAAAGGTGGAGGTTTAACCCTCCATGCCACGGGGTGGTCCCCACTTCTCTTCCTTTTACAATGGAAATGTTTTCAGTTCTCCAACTCTCTGTAATCTATAAAATACATATTATTGTATCGTCTTTGTGGAACTCACATCAATCACACTATCTAAAATGCTAACATGACACTCTGATCTCACCTTGTAAACCAGAAATTATCTTATTGATAATGGTTATTATCATGTGTAGGCAAAGTATAGTAAATCCCCATGACTACAGAAACAGCAGCAAACTAGCCTGAAGAAACTTCTAAAAACACCGGGAACAACATCAGAATCGCACTTTTTCCAGGACTGTTGAGATGTTGCCCTTTCCACCCTAGAGCTCTGCCCATTTTCCAGAACTGCAGATTCCTGGGTTTTGGCTCAAACAGATGTTCAGTTTTCCAATCAGTTGTCATTCTAATGATAAGATCAGATTCCTCTCACTGATAGCATTAGTCCCAGCAAAGCAAAGCTCTGGAACGGCTGCTTGCCCAATCAGTGGAGAAGGCTTGTGGCTGTCATGTACTCTGCCACTTTGACTGGTCTGTCCCCGTGCCCCAGTATCAAACCCATATGGAAGAATTCCCCACCTTCCCCTTAATCTACTCCTATCCTTGTATTTAATATTCATAAAGGACAATTAGTGGTGGGATTGTCTTGGGCAACTGTATAAATTTATCATGACCAGGGTCCCAGGAGAAGAGCAGGAGGGCAGGCAATCCAGTATGAAGTTGATTTCTGATGCCCTCATTTGGCCCAAAGGATAGCTGCAGACACCTGTGGTTCAGGAATCCTATGTAGAATTGTCCAGTGGAGGAGCAAAAGAAAAAGCATCTCTATCATAGGATGGAGGGAGAGCTACAATCATCTGAGGATACTGCTTTTTTTCTTTAAATAAGGTGGGTTTGTTTTTTTCTCAGGCAGGTGTAAGGATGCACTGTACAGAGCCTCTGTGACTGGCGCCCAGCTCGTCCTCTGTATTTTTCACAGCGGGCATCAGGATAAACCATTTTATTTTTACTTAACTGACCCCTATTGCTTTCACTTGCACTAGCTCACACCAGCTGATGGGTTACAATTTAATACAATGCAATTAATGTTGCACGACCTTTCATAGTAAAGTATTAAAACATGAGTAACAAACTTATGTGCTAATCAGTAAGTAGAAAGGGGGTGGGAGAGGAGATAGCAAATGTAGAAAGCTTTACAAAGCTGGCAGAAAAGAGAGCTCAAAGAAATCTAGGAAGCTTCTGCTCTGGCTCTTCTGAGAGAGGGATTGTGCAAAACAGCCTAGAGAACAAATGCTAGATAATTATTCCACTAAAGTGCTTCTGAGTATCCAAGAAAACTTCCCAAAGCAGCTGGCATTTAAGTTGGGCTTTGTGGAGGAATGAGGGGAGGTGGATACAAGCTGGGGAGGGGAAGGAGGGTTATTCCAAGCAGAGGGAACCATGAGCAATAGCAGGGCCTGAGGGAAAGCCCCTCATTCCTGTGATCTCACACCTGCCTCTAGACCCCTGCCACTTCCCAGCAATGCTCTACCACCTGAGATCACCATTCATTTGTTATTTATACTTGCATAAAACTGGGGACAGTGAAGTTGGATTTATGGGTTTTCACCTTATCTAATCACTGATAATCCATTTCTAATATTTTATTCAAAAATAGAGCCGATATTATTCATTGATAGATTTATGAGATTTCAAATATTTGTACCCCCTTCAAGCTGGTTTCTTTGTCCTTTTGCATGTCTATAACATTCTCTGAGGGCATTCTTGTCTTTTTGAACAACTCATTTAGGATGCCTTTTTTTTTAGCTCTGGAACTAATCTTTCCCTACAGATTCCTGATACTTTTTAGTGTTGTTCAGTATTTAGGCACCAACATCTGAGTGCTAAGCTGTGCTCACTGCTAGTAGAATTTCATTCCTATGAGCCTTTTTTAGTACTCAGAACTGGGAAACAACCAAATATTTATGTATTATATATATTTATATGTGATATGCTTTATTTATTAGATATAAATATATACATATATTTTATACTAGAGGTGCACCTCTTCAACATTCAAGAATTTTAGTCATTGATCTTTAGAAACATTTAAACAAACTTCATAAATAAAAGAGACTGGTGTACAGGGATAACCCTAATAACAACGTAGGATCTTCCCCCCCCCCCCGAGGGCAATCTATATAATATTAATCCTAGCTGAAGAGACCATTTATACATCAAAAACCTCTTTAAATAAACACATTTAAAAGATTCTGCATTAAGGAGGGAAGAATTTGTTCTATATAATAGATCATGCATGTCCACACTCATTCACAACAATTTTTATGACAAGTCCTTATACACACGTCACAGTCTCAAGTCCGAATGATTGGAGAATAACATCAACTTTCCAGTTACAAGAACCTGTTCTTTCCCAGTTTAAATGGATAGAAGATCTCTCTCTGTCTTCTCCTTATTTAATCCCCAAATGCAAGGGGCCAAGACCTCAGTCCAGGTCTCTCACATGGATGACAGGTGCCCAGCTACTTGAGAAGTGACTTTCTGTCTCCAAGGGTGGGCACTGGCAAGAATGTGGAATTAGAAGCAGAGGGTGATCCACCCCAAGTGGGCTGCAGGCATCCCAAGTAGTGCCTTAGTTGCTATGCCAAATGCCTACCCTGAGGACCAAATATTTTAAAATAACGTGTTGGAACAGTTTCCAAGAGTCTCTTCTGATTTATACTTTTCACTAAGATTAGTATGTGTTTATCATTATGTGATCAGAACACAGGGAGAAAAAAAATGAAGGCAAATTTAGTCATAAAATTTCATAGACTAATATTGATTATGGCTTAGACTGTTACATCTGTTGGGTTTGGAAGAACTGAACTGAATCATCAGAAAAGAACTGGATATCTTTTAAATTAAAAACAAAAAATATTACTGTTCTTTTTAACAAGGAAGATAATTGGATAGAAATTACTAATTAGATATGTCTGGAAAAGGAGTTTCTTGATATGATAAAAAATTGTAAGAAGGAAAACTAGTATTATGTCAAATACTAATTTGGGGAGTGGGACAATGCAGGAATAAAGGCATGGTTGTGATGATTCCCTACCATTCCTTTTATTCACTTCCCTCTGCAGTAAGACTTGCAGCTTATTGAATAAAATGGTGTACGTGGGTTCCTACTGCAGTGTGATCTGTTTTGACCAAAGGAATGCAGTGGAAGAGAGAGTGTGCCCATTACAAACCCGTATCTTAAGTGGCCCTGGAAATTCTGTTCTCTGTGGAAATTCAACCAAGTGTGAGCTAGCCTGCTGGGTGAAGGTCATATGTGTCATCCCAAATAAAGTTGTCCTAATACAGCCAGCCCTAGTCACGGACTGTAGGCATAGGTACCCTTCCTAAACAAAGCTTTGAATTAAGTTCTAAAAATTTTCAATGATGTTTTCTTATGCTTGTAACCGAAGTTCCAACAACCTTGTTCAGTTCTTCAAGACCTTTCATGATTTCTCTACATCATGAAGATTGAATTTAAGTCGCTGCTATGTAGAATCATTCACTGTTGATTTTGTTAAAAAAATTTTTTTTCATCAAAAGTCCTTGTCTATGCAACAACACTGGAGGGAGAGCCCGTCAGTGGGGGCACAGTGGGTCAAGACACTACCTCTGACACTAGTCTCCGAAATTGGATTGTGGGCTCAAATACTGGCAGCTCTGCTTCTAAAGCAGTTTCTTGCTAGTGTGCTTTGGAAAGCAGCAAAACATGATTTAGGTACTTGGCCCCTGCTACCCAAGTGAAAGGAAGTTCCTGGCTTCTAGCATCAGCCTGACCAAGCCCCAACTGACTTGGATGGATGATGAACTCTTTTCTTTTTTTTTATAATTTTTAAAATATTAATTTTATCTAATATACCATCTAATATACCTTTTGCTCCACAGCCACATGGATGGAAAATTTCTTTTGAAATTGGCTTTAAGGTGTCATGGTTTTGGGGCCCGGCAGCGTGGCCTAGCGGCTAAAGTCCTCGCCTTGAAAAGCCCCGGGATCCCATATGGGCGCCGGTTCTAATCCCGGCAGCTCCACTTCCCATCCAGCTCCCTGCTTGTGACCTGGGAAAGCAGTTGAGGACGGCCCAATGCATTGGGACCCTGCACCCGTGTGGGAGACCCAGAAGAGGTTCCTGGTTCCCGGCATCGGATCGGTGCGCATTGGCCCATTGCGGCTCACTTGGGGAGTGAATCATCGGACGGAAGATCTTCCTCTCTGTCTCTCCTCCTCTCTGTATATCTGGCTGTAATAAAATGAATAAATCTTTAAAAAAACAAAGATGTCATGGTTTTTAACAGATATTAAACTACTTAACAGTTACTAACAAGATACAAAGAGCTCATGTGACTGAGAAGTAAGGAAAAATAATTCTCATTGTTTTGCGCACAACTTCCTGTTTCTTGTCCAGAACAATTCCCTCGGGGTTATATGCTGCAGGCCCACATACTCATATAATCCTTATCTGAGTCTATTCAAATGTTCCTGAGACTGTTTCACTTCATCAGGTTACACGGAATCAGTGCTTCAGGAACTTTGGTGAGCTTCCCATATGCCTGTGGTAGGAATATGGGGGGAGGAGGATCAATGGGTGGTCCCTGTGTGTCTCTGCCTCTGTCTCTCTACCCTTTTGCTTCTCAGTTAAACAGTGATCACTAAGAGCACATTGTACCTAATTTATAGCATTAGCTTATAACCCATTCAGAGTTTTCATCATACTAACACAAGTGGTTTGCATGGGTTCTAAGGTATTTTAGAATTCGTTATCATTTCATAATTTATGGTTTCCAAATCGCACCAGCTAAGCGTGTGAAGCATGTTCCTTGCTTCTGCGAAGTCTTTCACAGCCTGGATACCTCTTTAGGATGGTTGTCTCCCATGTGAGGGCTCAGTGGTCTAGGCTTCTTCACTTTAGTCATCTTTCTAAATGGTTTCTGTGCTTTCTATTATAGGAAAATGAGAGTGATGGGACTTTGAACAGGGCGCTTTCTCCGCCTAGGCTGGAAGGAGTATCACCATGGCTGCATCCTTGGTCACAGTCATTAACATAGCCCTGCCTACTTCATCAACACTGGGAAACATTGGCTTTGTTATCCACAATAAGGAAAGAACACCAGGCCTGACACAATGCACCCATGGATTCACCAGGATCCCATATGGGCACCCGTTCATGTCCCAGCTGCTCCACTTCCCAGCCATCTCCCAGCTGGTGGCATAGAAAAGCAATAGAGGGTGGCCCAAAGCCTTGGGACCCTGCAGCAGCACCAGGGACAGGTGTCACATCTCCACGGAGAAGCTGACTGGTACAGGCAGACTGAGGAACACGCATCATTCCCTCAAACCAGTGGTTCTCACTGAGGAGCGTGACAGCCTGAACTGCTAGACAGGCTTTTATGAAAAGCTGGAAATTCAGGTTCTTCAACAAAATTTCTCCATTGCAATTGCCTGAATAATAAAGTGTAATAATTTTAGAAAAAAGAAAATGCCCCAGCCTAGTTGTCCGTGGCCAGATGAAGCCCAGGTTGAGTGCAGACTCAGCATCCAGTGATCTAATTCACATGTCCCCTCTGCCTCTTACTAGAAGTGTCACCTCCCTCTCTGCCACACTGTAAAATGTAAGAAACAGCATCAGCCTTGTGCGATGGTCATGAAGATCCACTGAGCTATTTATTTTAAAAATTTATTTTTATTGGAAAGGCAGATACACAGAAATGAGAGACAGAGAGGAAGATCTTCCGTCTGTTGATTCGCTCCCCAAGTGGCTGCAGCGGCTGGCTGGAGCTGTACCAATCCGAAGCCAGGAGCCTCTTCTGGGTCTCCCCTGCAGGTGCAGGGTCCCAAGGCTTTGGGCCGTCCTCAGCTGTTTTCCCAGGCCACAAGCAGGAAGCTGGATGGGAAATGGGGTTGCTGGGATTAGAACAAGCACCCATATGGGATCCCAGTGGATGCAAAGCAAGGGCTCTAGCGGCTAGGCTACCATGCCAGGTCCATCCACTGAGCTCTTAACACAGGTCATAGTTTCTAAGATGCACTATATCTTATGCACTGTTTGTGAGATGCACTGTATTTTATGTGCCTCTGAGAAAGGGAAGGAGGCTGTTAATTAGTCTGCCAAACATGCTTGGCTTCAAATTTTTATTTGGCAATTATTTAGCATTCTGGGGCTGGCACAGTAGCTCAGTTGACTAATTCTCCACCTACAAAGTTAGTATCCCAAATGGGTGTCAGTTCTACTCACAACTGCTCTGCTTCTGATCCAACTCCCTGCTTATGGCCTGGGAAAGCAGCAGAGGATGGCCCAAGTCCTTGGGACCCTGCAAACCCATGAGAGACCCAGAGGAAACTCCTGGCTCCTGGCTTCAGCTTCAGCTAGTATGGCTATTTGGGGAGTGAACCCGAGGATGGAGGATCATTCACTTTCTCCTTTTTTCTGCCTCTCAAATAGAAATGAATGACTCTTAAAAAAACAATCAGAGTTAGATTTTGTCCTCTATAACTCAACATGTGCATGCACGAAGTAAAGTTATTTGGCTTAGTCTTCTGAAGCAGTCATGAATTGGAAGTCTGATGACGATGAATGTTTTCATGCATGTTCTTCATTGTGGCTGCTATCCAAAGCATGGGTAGCTATGCATTTCCTGCAAGAATGTTCGACTCTACCTCCAGGATTCTCCCAGACTGCTGACCCCCATGATAAGTACTTTCTGGAACTTACCAGAAAGTGTCAATGGGGAATTTTCAGAAGACTTATTTTTTTTTCCTTACATGGTCCATAAGTTAAGGATCACTGGCTAAATTGTCAAAGGATTTCAGTTGTTCAGTCACTCAAAACAAAGTTTGTGCATGTGCAAACATAGACAACTACATAATTACTGCTGTTTTGCTGAGAGTGACTGTCAAAATTTCATTAATTAAAAATACTCAGGTTTTCTAGATGTTAAAATGTAAAACAAAAAAAGAAAGAAATGCATATTAAATTACATTGAATAGAGTCTTTGCAAAGCTCTTAGAAGATAAAGTGGTATCAAAGGGTTTGATAAAAATTAAATTTTTATAGAAGAAAAAAGCTTAGTATTTCTATTTAAGTCTCGGCGCCATCATGTACAAAAGCACTTCAAAAATTGTGGGAAAATGGAATTGGAAGATAAGTTTATTTTGGTGCAAAAATTTTTGAAATCCGTGCATCTTTTTTTCATAGCTCATTTTCCATGAACTTTTTTGAAGAGCCCTTGTATTTTCCGTATGGCCCAAAGAGAAGAACCTTAAATGTCTCTTAAATAGCCTGTACCTCACCTGTAATGATTGTGCAAGACAGCCTGAGGGAGAATGATGCCCTACAGGATGTCACTGGTCTGACATTTCAGCTCATCTCAACCTCGTGGCTAGAAGAGCCAAACCTAGGGACAGAAAGGAGGGGCAAGGCACTTATAGACGGGGTATATGTAACCCGTGAAGTTCCTTGGATAAATAACAACAGACAGCTAGTGTTTGTTTGGACAATAAATGTAGCCCATTGAAGAGGAGAACAGATAAGAGAATGTGGCCAGCAATGAGGGAAGATTCCAGAGACAACCCTAGCCTTCATGTCCTTGAGGTCCACCATGGTGGCCCGGAGTGTGTGGCCACGGCGGGTCCCTGTGGAGCCCGTGTCTGTGAGTCTGAAGGTGCGGTGTCTCCTGGCGCCCACTGAACCCGGGTTGCAAGGTTCCTAAAGCATTTCAGCTTGTGGTTCTTTACTTGGGCCAGTTCTACTGTCCTCCACCTTGAGAGAGTCAGGATACAGAAGATGAGGCAAAAGTGAAGGTTCTATAGCTACAAGGGATGCCGTGAGCCTACCGGGCACACCGATTCTGTCTGCAGTGACTGTACAACAGCTGTGTAATCAATGCTGTGGACGATGGTAGTATTGCTCAGACTGCAGTCTAAGTGGCCAGTGTGAGTGGCAAATATGGGTTGCAGCAGCCCTGACTGCATTGTGATTGGTCTTTTTACTGGGATGTCTGGGGAAACCTCATGTGGAGGTCTGGGTGGCGCTGCACACAGTGCGACACTAGAGACATGATCATTTCATGTGCACACCTGTTCTCTCAAACACTTGTCCAGTCGGAAATGCGGATGCGTTGGAGAAGGCTGGAGCTGTATCCGCTATTCTGTGCGAGGTCCTTTCCTGTCAGTGCCAGAACTCGACTCCCCGTAATCGGGAACATCCGACAGCCCTGCTAGGGATGGGGTGGAGGGCTAGGCCCGGGTGCATGGGTTGGAAGTTGGGGGAGGCCTAGGGAAGAGAAACACTTCAGGTTAATTGGAGCTGAGAATATAAAATACTCGTCTTAAAGTGTGTGCTTCAGTTCCGAGAAGGAAAGTGTCGAGATCATAATGTTTTCTGCACAGATTCAACGCAGCATGGGTGTTTTAAAACAAGCGGCAATCATTTCTCATAGGGAAATTAGAAGCAGCAGCTCCGGGCTCAGGACAAACACCAGGGAGACCTTTTCTTTACATCTGTCTGGGGAATCTAGAGCGTGGGGAGTACGGCAGGAGGGGGTGGTGGAAACGAGACAGAGAAAGAGCGAGCGAGCGAGCGAGCGAGCGAGAGAGCCCTTAGTGTGCCGGGTAGTCCCTTGAATCAAATGTGGCAGGCTGAGGAACTGACAGAATTGTATTATGGAGTTTCATTTGCTCTGGTCTCTATTCCTTGAGAAAGAAACCACACCGATTTCTCTGAAAATTCAGAAAAATCAGACAGAAGAAATTCTGGGGTGCAACATCACAGCTGTTTGGCCCCTACAGGGGTTGCATCACGAAGGGGTCGACTTTGCAATCAGGAGATAGCCCAACACTGCTGCCAGGAGGATGCTTTGGCAAGGCTGGCTATGTCAGAGCGTGGTGTGCAAGCGGCCTGCACCCTCAGATACAGGGCTCCGGGCTGCGGCCAGCCTCGGGACACGGCGGCGTTGCAGCCATGGTGCTGCCAGGTGTCTGGTGAAACATTCATTTTGTGCTGAAATAATTTTTCCCGAAGTAACAAACAAGCCCCTGGTTAACCCCAAGTGAAACGTTCTTGGACACAAATGCAGGGAAATGGGTTACAGTTATTTGCAGAGTTCTTCAAAATGGTAGCAGGG
Organism: Ochotona princeps; assembly: GCF_030435755.1. Classification (NCBI taxonomy): domain Eukaryota; kingdom Metazoa; phylum Chordata; class Mammalia; order Lagomorpha; family Ochotonidae; genus Ochotona; species Ochotona princeps. The sequence goes on from NC_080861.1 coordinate 8,227,600, forward strand.
AGAAGAAAGAAGGCCCCTCTCACCCTTTCTCCAAGATCATCTTTGTTTACTCCATGCTCAAGTGTTAGGAGATTGCATGATCCATTTGCATAGGATAACTAACGTATACTGCATCATTTGCACGTCTGCTAGTACACGTGAGTAACCGTAATTACACGTGACACCAATTACTCTATTACTTTGTATTAAATTATAATGGAAAATTCCACTAGAGAATTGAAGCCTAATTGCATCTTAATTTGCATAATTTTGCATATTAATTACATCTCAGATGAATAATAAATTTCAGCAGATTTTTAATTTATGCATAGACACAAAAACAAGTGGAGAAATAATTTAGAAAAAAAAATACCAGCAACTATTACTTAGGGCATTCAACTAATTTTGCTTAGTTTAGCAAAACAAAACTTGGTTTGTTTAATATAGCATCTTTAGGCTGATTGCTGTTTATTGCACAATATGTCAGTCTGGTAGCATAGGTGTAGACATGGCTTTTCTTAATAAAAAAAAGTGCTCAATTATAGTATTTTGAGTTTGGGGATTTTTTAATTTTGATAAAACTGTCTCGGGGATAACATCGTTTAATTGGAAGCATCTTTAATTGTGATACTTTTTTTTATGTAGGCTTAATTTCTGTTGCAGTTATTTTAAATTCAGGGGATTATAAAAATAGTATGTGTCGTGTTGAAAGAGATCCCTAAGAAAATCAGTCAGATCCTGTCTTACTTGGAGTCTGTTCTGAAGTCACACAGGATTGTCCTGAAGTTGATTCAGAGCAAGAAATAATCAGGGGGTGGGACCATTCAGAAGGGCTTTGCAAAACCACTAATATCGTCTCATTGTTTTCTTTGTTTTTCACCGCCTGCCTGGTAAGCCGCAGCGCTTACTCCTGGTTGTCAGAGAACACCCAACTTTGTGTTGGTTTGTTCTGGTTTACAGGAGGAAGGCGGCGTGCCCTGGTGAATGGACATGTTTCAGTTAACCAGCTTTCTGTGGGTCGGCGTGGTTTGCCTCACATGGTGATGTGCACGTGGAAATTTATCTTGAACACCTTCTTGAGGCACGCCCGGCCGCACCTCACCTGCTGCCCCCCGCACACGGAGACGGGAGCTCTCAGCTCTGCCTCCACCAAGCCCGGTGCTGTGATCATTTGCCAGATCATACAAAGGAAGACGATGACAACGTCCTAATAAATCAGGAAACTGTCAAGATTAATAATCGCAGCCGTCATCTGTTTCCCTATGAAAGCCCTACTGGCATCAAGTAGTTCCCAGTTTGTTTTTGCAGTTCTGCTGTTGCCCAGACTGGCCTGGTGCCAGCCCGGAGGCACAGAACCTCCAAGAAGCCAGTCTCTACGTCTTTTGTCACAACCGTCTCCATGTCCCGATTGTGTGACTTCCCCGGGCTCTGAGCAGGAGTTCCCTCTACCACGGCTGTTCCCCTTCTCTGCCTACCCATCACTGTCAAAATGATTTGCTATTGATTGGATAGGCAAGGCTCTGAGCTTGAAGATTTGGATTTCTCTTTGTTTCCGTATATTTCAGTTTTTTTCTATTTGCAAGACAAAAGTTTGTCTTGCATTCAGCAAAGTAAAACCAATGGAAAAAATAAAGATTCCTCGGTTGTTTCTTTATTGTGTGAATTTCTGTTAGGTACAAGTCTGGTCTGAGGTTTCCCTTATCCGGCTCCAGCGGCAGGCACACCTTTGAGTATTTGGATATTCAAGAGCTGAGAGTTCAGCTATTCAAGACTGAACTGCCTTGATGGTTACATCTGTCTCTACTTTTGTGGTGGTTGTTGTTCAACCCGTTTGACCAGGTTCTTAGATTAAAGAGGTTGGAGAAGGAAGAATGCTTCCCAAGACCCGGACTTTCCAACATTTAAACAACGGCTCCCTCTTGTGGTCATGCGTCAGTACTGCGGCTTGAGCAAAGTCGTACCCTAAATGTCTCCTGTGATATAAAGTCGGATTTCTAGGGAGCATACCACGTTAGCGCATTTGCACCTTGTGTTTGAAAGCCTTTCCAGGATACTCGGGCCTGTCTTAGCCATCTGATGAAGCTGCAAGCTTTGGCATATTGGGGAAAAGAACAAAGAGCCCTATGTGTATGCTGGTGGTATTAGGGTTATAAAACATCAAAAAACAAACACAAAGGCAGAAAACCCTGCTGTTTGACTCACATTTTAGGAAGCCTTTACAGTTTCTAGTATGTGCATTGGATCTGACACTTGGGCTTCCACTGTGGGCCTCAGAAATGACTCTAGAATTTTTGCACTGACAGCATTCCTAAAGGCGTTTTACCAGGAACATCAAGAATCAATTCAGACGACAACTGCTGTTCCGTTCCAGCAGCTGATCATCAAGGTTCATCTGAAGAGGGCTTAGCTCGCACCCCGCCCTGCTCTGTTGGTGTTGCTCCGCCTTCCTCCAGGGTGGCCCTCAGAGACTTCTCCCTTTGGGAAGCTCCCTGGGTTGGCTTACTGGGAAGTTTAAAGCGGGACGTGGGGTGGGACCCGTGGCTGCCTGTGGTGGGGAAGGGCAGGAGAAAAGAGCCGTTTGATTCTGATAGGATCGTCCTGGTTTCACCCAGCTGCCCTCTCTTCACGCCATCGCCTGGATGGTTGACTGGGCAGCCTCCATCTTGTCTGGAGGCACAGGCCTTGCCAGCTCTACCTGGAAGCACCTGCCTTGAAGACTGAACTTGCCTTCTTCAGTGGGAATCCTTTCCGAAGCTCAAGATTCAGAAAGGCTATCTTTGTTCCACATAGGCTGACCCCCCCCTCCTGCGGTGCCAGTATCCCGTATGGGTGCAGGTTCCTGTCTCAGCTACTCCGCTTGTGGCCTAAGAAAGCAGGACAGGATGACCCAATTGCTAAGTGGTTTTCCCAGGAACTCCTGGCTTCTCACCACTGTAGCAGCCATTGGAGGGGTGGAAGATCTCTCTGTCTCTGCTTCTCTGTGTGATAAATAATCTGAAACAAAACACACAGGAAATTAAAAACAAAAAACCTGAGCTTCCAGTGCAGACTTCAAGGTTGAAAAACATGACTTTATTCTTAGAGTTCGTTTCCACCGAGGGCTGTGGCTGCTCCTCTCAGCCGTAGCTGGTGGGTAAGGGGGTGTCTTCAGGTCTCCCTTTGCCGGGTTCAACCCGACCTGGTAGGACTCTCCACTTAGAATGCCTGCCTGGATAAGCTGCCGCCATCCTTTCCCTTAGGTGGTTGTGTAGGCTGTCTTCTTTAATACAGTAACACAAGGTTTAATGAAATGGTAACCATGGCATGTACCTCCATTAATACATTATGATTAGGATCTTGGAACCATCTGAAAGAAAAAAATCACCACCAACTAGTTCCTGTGGGACATGACCCCTCAAACCCTATTCTCTTCTTTTACTGGCTCATATGGGACTCTCTCTCTCTCTCTCTCTCCTTCTCTTTCTCTCTCTCTCTCTCTCTCTCTCTCTCTCTCTCACACACACACACACACACACACGCACACACAGCTGGCAATTCATTGTCATAAGAAAAAAAATTTGTTAAGAATTTCCCTAGGTTTTCACCTTCCTTCTCTGAGATGCCTGAAGCCCTTGAAGGTCAGCAAAGCGAGTAAGGAGACAGGGAGACGAAACCCAGATCTGAAATTTCATGATCCAGTAAACTGCGAACAAAATACTAAGAGTTTGGGCCTAATAGATAATTTTTCTAGCTTTTAATTTTAACAAGAAGTTCTCTTTTTTTTCTTCAAGCCTGAAAAGACCTTACTTTATATTCTGTGCATGATTTAATAAAAAAGGAACTTTAACCACAAAAGTAAAAATATATATATAATCTTAGAAGAAAAGAAATAATAAAGGGCTTCTTTTACACTGGTTTTACTTCTAACTTTGGACATGGTGGTTACATGTTCCCACCGTTTCTTGTCTATGCTGTGATCACTCTGATCAGGCAGCTCCAGCGCAGACTGCTGCTGGCACCCGGAATGCGCCTCTTTTGTGTCTTGAGCTCTTGGGACCCTGCTCATTGTGGTCTCTGCCAACACCAGTCCATTGTTTCCCCATAGCAAGGTGCACTGGTGCGGCCATAGGATGGTGAAGACGACGATGCTCAACACACTGGTTAGAACCTCTGACGTGGGTGGGTACAGCACCTGCCATGACTTCACTGTGGCTTTCACTGCTGCCCTGCCCCATTCATAGGCCCATCCCATGCTCATATAGGGTGTTCAATAAAGCATGTCTACCAGGAAAAAAATAATAAAAGGCGAAACCCTGCATGGGGTGGGTGTTGGGGTACAACAGGGTAAGCTGCCATGCCAGCGTGGCTGGAAAAGCAGCACAGGATGGCCCAAGTACTTACACCCTGTCACCCACGTGGGAGGCAAGGATGGCGTTTCAGGACTGGCCCAACCGTTTGGGAGCGAGCCATCTGATGGAAGAGCTCAGTCTCTCTTTTCCTGGCTCTCTCTTTGTGGCAGTGCCCTTCAAATAAATATTAAAAGAAAGCAAAGCCACCTACGAAAAACAGTTGACCAAATGAGTTTTTCGAAAACTAAACGGAGTTTGCCTCACTGTGATGAACCATTTGTTAAAGGCACAAAGATACAGGACCATCAATGTTAGAAAGTGCTTTGGATGCATCAAACTAGAAATAAAAGGACTGACGAAGAGGGGCCCCAGCTGTGCCATGGCCCCTCAGTCACTGTGTCGATAGTAATGAAGACTCAGCCTAGGGTTTTGATGGGGGGTGCTGGGAAAGAGGGATTCTTACTGGTCTTGCTGTGGACTCTGTCTCTGTGGTTTGCAGTGCGCTTGGCCTCTAAGAAGGCCTTGCTGTGGTGGGTTGCAGCTCTTTCGATCTAAGAGCGGTGCTTGGAAAGTGTGTGCTGCCACCGTCTAGATGTGTGGGAGAGGAAACAGACATAGGATAAGAAAACCTGAACCTTCAGATCCCTGGACGGTGCTTTTCCTGTCCAAATAATCAAGTGAACAGAGGGCAGATCAGGTGGTAATTTACATTTTTAAGAGGAAATTTTGGGGGTTAATCTAACTGTATTTCATTGCTTTGAAAAGAAAATGAGCAAGAGACCCCCGAATCAGGGTGACAACTCTGAAAAAAACTGAGTTGTCATTAGCTGGTCATTGCCTGGAAGCCAAGACCAAAGCCTAGACCAACATCTACGAGCAATTTCTTCTTAGGGAAAACTGGTTTTTGAGTGAGTAAACACCCACTCATCCCCCTTTTTTTTCCCTCCCATCTTCTGTATAAAAATGAGTGTTTAGAAACTGTGCTAAAATTTTCAAAAACACCTTAAAAAGATTCCATTACTTAAAATGATTTGGATAATTGTGTTCAATGGTAGCCATTATTTAAAAATATAATTAGTTGCTGAACTCAGAGAAGGAGGGAAATTTCTGCAGGTGTTTCTCATTATTTGCTATGCATACAAAATATCTGCATAAATTACCATTATTATTCCAATGTATACTAAGAGACAATAAAGCATTAGCAAGCAAAGAAGAACGCTGTTGACCCACAGACTGTGAGAGAGAGGCCTGGACGCACAGTGATAGTGAGCTGGCCTTCGGGCTGTCGCTGCACATGTGCAAGAGCTTTCAGAATGGAAACAATTCTGCACCTGTAACAATATTACATGTGGATCTTAACTCCATCAGGAAAATACTGGAAGCAGGGAGGGAGTGAGGAGCAATGAAGAAACAACATAGAAAGAGAGTCTTACTGTCTCAAAGGTTGGAAAAACTCCTGAGGTGATCTTCTGGAATATTTCTCTGAAGTTTGTGCTTCCCCCACAATAGAATACATAACCAATTCCTTTTTTTTTTTGTAAAGTATATTGCACATTTCATGTTTTTCTTTTAGGTATTTGTAGGATGTGATGGTGATGTTAGTCACCCTGGTCCAATAGAACTGTCTAGGTTATGGAACTGTTCTGTAGCTGCACTATTCCATATGATAACCAGCAGTCACAAGTGGCTATTGAGCCCTTGAAATATGGCTACAACTAAGGATCCAATGTCTAATTCTTCAATTTTACCAGCTTCAAATTTAGAGGCTAGTTGGCTACTGTATTGAGTAGCACAACTGAGTTATCTGTGACAATAACAACAACATTTTTTTGGAGTGCTCACTGAGTTCTAGGCATTGGACTAACAAGTTTTTGGTTGTTATAGTTGATAAGGCAGAAATCCTTAGAAATTAAGTTACTTATCACAAAGTCATTATAATTATGCATATGATATATTCTGGTTTCCCATCATAATGATTTGTTCCCATTGACCTTTTCATCCCTTTTAGGCACATTTTTGTGGTTGTTGTTGTTGTTGATGTTGCAGTTCCCTTTGTGTTGTGTTGCTTTGACAACTGTAATGTGAGTCAGATCTGAGAGAGGTCCAGAATAAAATACATTTTGATTTTTAAAAAAGCCATTATATTCATATCTGAAGGGATCAGTCAACCTCCAGGTTTCTCTTATTGAACTCTTGCTAATATGGCACCAAGTAAGATGTTGTGGGACTCAACGTACTTCTCCACCATGAATCCCCATTCTTCGGTTCATAATACTAGGCCAAATGATAAACCAATAAAATAGGGATGTGACATGTCAGAGGTTAAAAAAAAAAATATCCAGGGATCAATTAAACTCTCAACATGGACAAGACGGGCACATAGGAAAGCTGAGTTCCAACATTTTAAAAGTGAGGAACCACAGAATCAAGGCCACTGAAATGCAGCCACACATACTGAGTGTCTCAAGTAGCAAATCATGCAGTAAATACACAGTGTGACCTACAGGTAGCCTTCAGGGATAGCGGGCTCAGCAACACAGAAAGATTAGGTAACGAAGAACAAATGAAAACGTTAATTGAGAAATGAAGGTAACCAGCTGGGAGTTGGATATGTACTTCCACTTTCCATTTGTCATCCTTGCATTGCGCGAATAAGACTGCTCCAGTACACGCGTAGATTCTTTAAAAAAAATATTTATTCATTTTTTAAATTGGAAAGTCAGATATACAGAGAGGAGGAGAGACAGAGAGATGTTCCATCTGTTGATTCACTCCCCAAGTGACTGCAATGGCCAGAGCTGAGCTGATCCCAAGTCAGGAGCCTGGAGCCTCCTCCGGGTCTTCCATGTTAGTGCAGGGTCCCAAGGCCTTGGGCTGTCCTCGACTGCTTTCCCAGGCTTCAATGGGAAGTGGGGCTGCTGGGATACACACCGGTGCCCATTTGGCATCCCGGTGCATTGAAGGTGAGGACTTTAGCCACTGGGCTATCACACCGGGCCCCATGCTCAGATTCTTAACTTTTATTTATTTATTCAATGTATTGAAATGATGAGAGACAGAGAGAGAAAGGAAGGAAAGAAGGAAGGAAGAGAGGGAGGGAGGAAGGAAGGGAGGGAAAGGAAAAGAGAGAGAAAGGAGGGAGGAAGAGAGAGAGAAAGCAAAAAGAAAAATTGCATCTTCTCATCTGTTACACTTCCCCAGTGTCCAGTGCGGCTGGGGCAGGGCCAGACTAAAGCCAGGGGCCTGGAACTCAGTCCAGGCTTCCCATGTGAATTTCAGAGTCATCACCTGAATTGGGACTAGAGCTGAGATTCAGACACAGGCACTCCAATATAGGCTGTGGGTGTGCCAAGGGGAGCTTGAGTAGCCATTCCCAATGCCAGTTTTGGTTCACTTTTTTAATCCCTCTTGATTGCAGTGCGTGTTACTGGAAATTTACAAGGTGTCTTGCAGTTTGGGGAATAGTTTTAAGATTTATGTGATCTTTGGATGTTATGCATTTATATTTCGACTAGAACTAGAGAGGGGTCCAGAAGATAGACGTAAGTTTCACTTAGCCTTAATTATACAGTAGGCACTTAACAAACACCACTCAAGTAAAATAATTCCTGTTGAGCTTCAGAGAGGTTCAGAGACACTGAGCTAGTTAGCTAGAAAGTGAAGATCTGAACTAAGATCTATTGAAAATGGACACTGTTGTTCGTGTTCTAGCCTTCCACCTGCTGCACTCGGTGGCCTTTGATTTGGGCTTGATATTCGCAATATTGTCCGGCCTCACTTTTCACATTCAACACATTCAGAACCTTAAAGCCACAGAACAATGTCAGATTGTGTAATGACATGTCTCAAACCCTTACGGTCCTCATTCCGACTAAAGGGAACGCCATAGCCCCGTCTCCATATCCCCCCTTCGTGGCATTTCACACAACACTTTTCTAACTTTCATCTCTGCTCAGTGGTTTTACTGGTTCCTAGCCCCAACTTCTGGGTAAGAGCAGAACAAACTACCTTTTGCTGAGTCTCTCCGACACAGTCATCCTGTATTCACATGTGTGGTACCTACTATACTTACCCATTCAGAGATCTTCCTTCTTTTCTCCAACACTCAATCCTGAATTCTATTGCTGTCCTTTCTGTGTCTTCAGTAATTAACAAACTGCCTGCACACAGTAAGTAGGTGCTTATATATTTGTTGAATATTTGGGTAGACTAAATCACTCAGCCAGTTCTTGTGCGAACTCTATGAAAAATTAATTCAACCAAGGTATATGTTGTTTTAACACCGACAGGACCGTAGGGTTTCTAGGTGTAATAAAGATGTCTTCCTGGCCGTGTTTTTGAACTGCTCAGACCCTTCCCCTGCGTAACGGTGACCTTTCCAGCAAGTGCCTTACTTTTATTCACAAAGCACATAAGTCAAGTATAGACACTCCAAAGCTAGAGTGCATGATTCAAACCTTAAGCACCCCCCTTGCTCACTTCCACTCGTGTGACTAACCAGATCTTAGGTCGTCGGAGTGGACTTGGTGTGTGTGAGTCGGATAAAGCAGGTGGTTGTGCAGTTGTTGTTTTGAATAGGATGGGCTTACTCTTGTTCTAGTTCTTTGTTATCTCTATGAATTGGCTGACCCGCAAGGAGCAATCTCTTCTTGGCCAGCAAGATTTTTGCAATGTCAAATTATCATAAGAAACAGAAAAGATAAAGCATGAATTAATTCAATAACATTGAAAAAGTAGCTTTCTCACATTTTATCAGTAAAAAGTGCATAATAGTTATTATAACATCATGGAGTTATGAGAATTAAATGAATATATATATACATTGCGGTGTAACACACAGAACAGTACCTCACACTTAAGAAACATAATAAAAAAAATTGAGAATGATATTTGTACTTTTGTACCTGTCACAATGCCCCAAAAGTCCTGAATGAATGAACATAAGAATGAATGGAGGAAATCCCAAGATTACACACCCTGATGTTCATCAATCAACACTGACCATTTCTTAGAAACAGGAAATGCATCCATGGGCCAAGCTGGCCCTGCAGTGTAAGGAGAGATCCGATCGGAAGGAGTCGGATTCCCAGCAGCCGGAGCCTTAGCAACAGTCGCCCTACAGTGCTTCCACCAGACCATCGAGCTCTGTCTCAATATTCAAGGCAAGCATTTGTCTTTCAGGGTGGTTTTTTTTTCTTTTTCTGGCATCACTGCAGTCATCCAATGGAACATAATTTTCCCCATCCACAACTTAGTGAAGTTTAGTTGGACTTGGTACCACTCCCAATTTAAAAAAGAAAATATTCACTTTCTGATACCAGCGGTATGAGGCAACCTAAGAAATAAGTGTGCATTGGGTCTCTAGCTGGATGTTTTCCTTAGTCTCTATATGGGGCATCTGTCTAACTGAAAATGAGGTCGCAGCACCTGTTTCCTTCGGGTACCACGGTTCACTGGGACCCAATGAAACCCCCTTTATGTAAGTATGGGATCTGGTCCCGTTCCCTTCTTCCACCTGGCATCTCAGATGTGCCTCTGTTTGAGAGGTTGGTGATAGTTGATTCACCCCCTGCATTCCAAAAGAAGAATACTGATTTTCATGTCCCATCTTCCATTATTTATCAGCAATCTTGGAAAAAGAACTCTGTGTGTAGGATATCCGGGATAATGTCTTATTTTCTTAAATCCTCGTGACATCCAAATGGGTTTAAGTGTTGTTCTATTAATAATACAAGAAGCTTACTTCAATGAGCAAAAAGGTCTGGAAAAATGCAACTCCTGAACCACTGATTCAAGCACAAGTGGAAGACAATCTATATTCCAACAGAGATGAGTAATGCGTATTCCAAGGGCTCACAGGTCACTTTGTAGATTTGAATATTAAAGCTACCTCACATGGTCCCAATATAGACTTAGGTACACAGAAACCTGTAAGTTCTCTCTCTAAACATTTACTATCTTTTTAAATCTTTTGAGCTTATTTCATGTAACAAGAGGTCCAATTTAAAAACAAGTTATAGACCTTTATATAGCATTCATTTCTACATACTTGAAATGGGAAATGTGAAGCTATTTAATCAGTCAGGTTCATAATTTAGTTTGTAAACTCAGAGACCATATCTAGGTTTTACATAATATTGATTACATGATCAGGGCTCATTAGAGGATAATAATTTAAAAATCACTTCTAAGTGCTAGCATTTTTCTAGCTAATTTCCTTTCCATCTGAATGCTTCGTATTTTAATATATCACCCTTATCTCCTACTTATTTATTTATTTATTGGCTCTAGAAAACCAGTGAGAATTCATCTAGAATGATGACAAAATTAATGGAAATTTAAATGAAAGTGTGATCTTATTGGCATTTCATTTTTGATGACATAATAATAGGCTTATATAGCACCTTTCATCTGTGGCCCTCTGAGCACTTTACAAACATTAGTTAATTCACACAACAATCCTGTGAGGTTGGCAATTATAATCAGCCCCATTATGTAAATGAGGGAAGTGCAATACAGGGGGGTTAACTTCCTCAGCACCAGGAAAGCCAACAGCAGAGCCAATACCAGGCCACTTTCTGGTGCTGCGTACCTCCACGTCCAGGGAGGCTTGAGGAAGAAAGAGTATTTCAGTGAGTTGTCCTTAAATATCTCTTTTCAAAAGAAATGCAGGGCCCGGCATGATAGCGTAGCGGCTGAAGTCCTTGCCTTGAATGCACCCAGGATCCCATATGTGTGCCGGTTCTAATCCCAGCAGCCCCACTTCCCATCCAGCTCCCTGCTTGTGGCCTGCCAAAGAAGTCAAGGACAGCCCAAAGCCATGGGACCCTGCACCCGTGTGGGAGACCCGCCGGACTCCTGGCTCCTAGCTTTGCATTGGCTCATCTCTGGCTATTGCAACTATTTGGGGAATGAATCAACAGACGGAAGCTCTTCCTGTCTCTCCTTCTCTTTGTATATCTTTCTCTTAAATAAAAATAGATATATCTTTTTTAAAAAGAAAGAAATGCAATCCCAGCAAAATGTCTTCCCATGCCATCTTGTCGGCTCCATTTGGAATGTGACAGATTGGGATGGAGAGGCAGGGCAGAGAGGTGCCTCCTTCTGATTGCACAGAAGATTATCCCTCTGTGAAGTTCATCAGTTAGACTCCAACAAGACCTTTTTCACCACCTACATTGGAAGGCAGTAATATCAATCCAGATACTGATGTGAACATTCTTCATAACAGCAGAAATTCTTCACTGAGATATTACTGACATTACATCAGATGTTTTGAGGAGTTGTTTCATTTAATCTTTATCAGTGTATATCGGTGTATCGGCTAGCCAAGCACCCTAAAACTTAATGACTATTAGGTTGTACGTATTTGAAAAACAGAGTGACAATGAGAAAGAGTCCTCCCACGAACCAGTTTACTCCAGAAGACCCCTCACCACCCAGGACGGGGGGAGGTCCAAACCAGAAGCTCAGAAATTGACCCAAGCCTTCCATGTGGGTGGCAGGAAAGATCAGTCACCTGTACCCTCAGCTGCCACCTCTCAGTGTGCAGCTGAGCAGAAGGTTGAATGGGAAGTGGAGCAGACTCAAACGATGCACTCCAACAGGAACATGAGTAAGGTGGGAGTGGGTGATGCCAGCTGTGTGGGGCTTTCAGTTGACACCTGAACCCAGTTCTACTGTCCCTTCCTCCTAGGACAGTAGAACAGCTGGAGCACATCTTCTCACGACAAGCATATCACATGGCGACCTTCACAGCAAACTTCTGTGAGTCATTCTGCCGGGCGTGAGGCCAGTCTCATGGCTCTACCCGACACGGATGTGAGAGGGACGTTCACTTCCACGAGGATGGCAGACCAAGAGTGCATTTGTTCTGATCACTCCTCAAACCTGGCTTGGCATGTAGTCTTGCTCCCCTCTTTAGGTGAGAAAGCAGGCTGCAGGCAGGGACGCCTTGAAATTTGAATGTCTGCATTTCTCCCAGCTCCTGCCCCCTTCACCGTTTGCCTTTACACCCGGATGTGCCGTATGCCACTTTCTCATTCCTCAGCTCACTCACTCTGAAGCCAAAGATGGATACCCACCTCCTCCTCTTGACTAGCGACTGATGATCATTTAAATTACAGGGCCACAGCCCTTGCATCCCAAGCTACAGCTTCCAGGGACCAAATAGCCTTTTTTCATTCTGTGTCTGTATTTTCTCATGGGATTGAGCAGTGCTGAGTCCTCCTCAAACCTTCATAACCAGTGCATTTAAGCCATTAAACCATCCTGCTGCATTTCAAAGAATAATGCAGACAATTCACAGAAAGTGCCCTTTAGCTTTTGGCTGTATGAATTAATCATTTCAGCTAACCAGATACAGAGTTCACCCAAGGTCTGCAACCTCCTCCAGATAAATATTAAATGTATCAGACTTAGTCTGCAGATGCAATGCAAATTACCAACAGTTCTTGGGTCAAGGATCTGAGAGGCGACAGGAAGTTCAAACACATCTGACCATAAGGGCAGGCAGGGATTTTATTACTGGTGTGGTGTGAATATTACACGTCGTCTACATACAGTTGTCCCTGCCAGTATTAGCAGGAATGTCAAGAAATGTGAGATGGCCTGGCTCAAATCTCATCCTTCAGCCTACTGCATATTTCAATTCTATTTTAAAGCTGTAGAACAATGCACATGAAAGGCAAGGAGACCCCAAGCATTTCCAACTTTTTGTGCAGGTGTACTAGAGGAAAAGACACTAATAATATTTGATATTTGTGAAACTGGTGAATGGATGAAAGCTATAGCATTCCAATGTTTGTCCCTCAGAATGCAAGGATTCCCTGGCAGAGCTACAAGAACAGCTACAGGACAAAAAACTGAGGCAGAGACACACAGCCCTTGGCCTCCCCTTATCCTCTAGAAGCCACTGCTTTTTTCTCTGCTTCATCAGTTTAAGTCCAAGTACAATTATATTGGGATAAAACCATTATGATGCTTAAACATGGTTGGAAAGCATCATTTTTGATGAGGCCCTCCTCTGCTATAATACACATTTTCCCATACTGAACATGATGTCAGCATTTATTTTTGATTCCTTCTGCATTAGCTAAGAAAAAAAAAAAAATCTCTCTGCAATGTGCTTAGCATTTTCCCCAAAATCTGCCCCCATTTTAATTGTTTTAATCTTTTTCTTCTCTTTGCTTTGTGTTTGGCATCAAAATTGCTATTTTACTCCTAACCTAGGGACAGACACATTTAATACCACTTCAAATAATGATCTAACTGAAGATTGGCGCTGAAGACAGTGTGCTCTGTCAGGCTCGTGAGTGGTTGTGTTGCATTTGATCAGGGCAAAGCCTTCTGCATCCTGTTCCCCTTAGGATTTCCTGGGGAAGTCTGAACACTTAATTCTCAGGAGAATGAAACTTCACTCAGAACATGGTAAGGGCTCTTTCTAGTATCCTTCATCTTTCATCTCTTCCTTCTTCCTAAGTGTCACGTACGGCTGAGCAGAGGGCTCACAGATACAGCCATGAGTCACTCCCTGAATGCCACAGCCACGTTGCATCTGTCTGTAGGTGAGCATGATCGAACAACTCTACATCGAGTGTACCTTCACCTCCTCTGTTAGTACATTAATCCAACTCACCCTCCCCTCCTTTTATCACAGTCAGTCCTGTTCCTAGTCAGTACACCAACCCTCAACTTTACGGCGGTCTGAACCCTGCCATCATTGAAGCAAAGAACAAAATATAAACTCTAGCAGTGTTCAACCACTCTGTGTAATAGCTTGAAATTAATGGGAATATTTATACCACACAAGCTGTTAAATGCTACAAAGACTAACTTTTGGAGAAGAGTTCACCAGCATCCAACTAAAGACAGCTAAGATTCTAATATAAACAAAAGTGCTTTCATAGTGGCTAGAGCAGAGCTTTAGAGTAAGAACAAAGAGTTAATGTTCCTGAGCACCAATATCATCCTATCTTTTACTTGAGCTTCATGCGTGGAATGTAATCCATCACTCTATCTTAGTGCCATGTTGTAACCTAGGTACATTTCTAAAGTTGCTCAAGAGCATGGAGTGTTCATGGTCAATTTATGGAATTTCATGCAGCTAGGACATCGGTCATCTTCGTCATCGCCAGAGACTAACACAATTTATATACACAGCCTGCTTGTTGAAGCCATGAAAGGCACAATAAGAGACTTGTGTACCGCATCCCATAATGCGGCCTTGAAGCATGTCTTAATGAATGGAGTCGAGGTCAGTTTCATCTTGAATGTACCGTCACGTCTCTGGAGATGATGACATTAATTCTCTGGGTTCAGTTCCTTTTTCTTTGCACAAATACATTCAAAAGAGTAGGGTTCTGCAAATATAAATTTATATTCATGTGTATAAATGTATATAATTTATAAATTAATGTAAGTTGACTTTTGGAACCACAAGGGGAGATCATGATGAATAAATGAAGTTTCAGTTTTGGCCTTACATGCTATTATTAAAGAGTGGCCATGTGGTTTTTGTCTCCTGCAGTTGCTACCGCCACCTTACGACAATGAGGAAAGATAGCAAAGGAAGAGTTATTTGAATTCTCTGTAATATTCTTTTCTCCTTGAATAAGTATATTGAATAAGTATGGAAATATTACACCATTGTGACAAATAAATCTGGAAATTATCATGCTGCTATGAAAATTAATAAATGTTATTGTGCACATATATCTTTTAAACAGTTTTTTTAAAAATTTGTTTTTTTTTTTTAAAGTAGAGGGACAGTCTGATCATCCACTTGTTGGTTGTTTCCTCAAATGTCTACAAGAACCAGGACTGGTCTGGATTGAAACTAGGAACCCTGAACTTAACCTGGTCTCCCATGTGGGTGGAAGGCACCCAAGTAGTTGAACCATCATCTATTGCTACCAAGTGTATTATAGCATTATAATAAGTAGTGGACAACTGGGATTGGAATGGGGCCTGGACACAATTCTGGGTCCTCTGGAACTGTATGAGGGTGTCCAAGAGGATGTCTTAACTCCTGTGCCAGTTGTGTACTGTGGACCTCAGGCTGACATCAGACATGTGACTTTCTCACAAAGACTGTCTCCAAGGAATTGTCTACACAATTTCCATCAGTTGGGAGTCGGTCACAGCACCAGTCTAGTTTTCGAAGAAGCTGAGAAGGAAATCTTCTAGGTTCTGATGCAAAGGACATGTGAATGGGCTGAGGATGTGAGCCGGCATGGGTGCCAGTTGTTGGCTTGGTGTTCACTCATTCTGTGTGTCTCAAAAGAATAAATGCCTCTGAAATCATGCGGCTGATCATCAGAGAGTCTGCATGTATTAGCTTTATGGGAAATCTCCAAGACTCCACATTACTGAGAGAATTAAGTCTGTTTGCTGCCCAGTATGTAACCATCTAGATTCTTCCCATTTCTTGGAAGCAGAGCCAGCTCCCTCTTCTAGATCTGGTTGTCCTACTCTTCCTCCTTTAGCCTTAAACGTCTGAGAGAGAGATCTGATGACAGGCACTGGGAAAGATTTTCTTCCCTGATTAAAAAGTTCCCTGTTTTTCTCTATTGATGTGGCCATGTGGTTTTTGTCTCCTGCAGTTGCTACCGTCACCTTATGACAATGAGGAAAGATAGCAAAGGCATAGATGGTGGTAGAACTGAAAATAGAAAGGACCTGGATATTGATGACGCAAGAGCCATGGAATTAAGTAGAACTCACTAACCCTTTGGGCCTCATGCTACGTAAGATAGTTTTTTTTTTCCCTAGTTAAAACTTTTTCCACCATATTTCTTATATGTATTTTATAATATTTGTACCTTGATTCAACAGGCTTTCATTGACTGTCGGAATTGTTGATAAGACAGCTTCTGTGTACCTGCAGGTCTATTCCATTATTTCATGCAAAATGCTATCAGAGGCCACCTAGGCACTCTTAGTTCAGGAACAATAGGAAAGAGTAATGACAGTCCAGGCAGGGCTCAAATAGTGGTCCCCAGCAGAGAAATAGAGACAAAGGCAGTCAGACTGTTGTTCATTACGAATCACCGTTTTCTGATTCTTCTCTCGGGAGACCAATAGGAAGAGGGTTTTGGGGACCTTGGAATTCAGGGAGAAAAGGAAATGTGAGAAAATTTTCCATGGTGAAATCTGAGGTCCAAGAGCGAATCAGCAAACCAAGGGCAAGGGGAGAGAGGAGCAGGTGGCTTAGCAACTGAAACATCATCCTTTAGGTTTATAATATGATCTGTTTGCTTTTCTGTGCATCTCAGTACACAAAATCCTTCAGAACATTGATATATATACTATTCATAATATATTTTCATGTTAATCATATAAAATTATATATCATGTATATATCATATATTACATGTCATGTATGTATATATGTGTGTGCACGAGCATATACATATGTATATGCATATATACACATATATACAGACACATATGCTATATATTATTCATATATCATTGATACATTATATCATTATTGTATACATATTATGTATTACATTGTCATATATGTATGTGTAGTATGTGTGTACATGTATCTATGTATATGCATATGTACATATCTGCATGTGTGTACACATGTATGCACACATGTGTGTATATATACACTATATAATACAATGACATAGATATCAGGTATATTATAAATATATCATTTCAGTAATATTTATATACTATATATAAATGTTTCATATGTATATATGAAAACTGTAGGTTAATGTCTCAGAAAACGGAGGTGGCTTAGGACTTCTTCAGTATTTTCTTGAGAAGAACCCTCAATAGCGTACTGTTTCTGCTCAGAGAATGAAGGCAAGAGGGACAGAGCTGTGAATGGGCATGGTAATTAAACAATGGTAGCTGACCAAACTGAACTGGGTGGGAGCAGTGTTCCCACCAGCAGGTGACACATAGTGCAAGAATTTTCTGGAAACCCTGAAGAATATAGGGTGGTCATTACAGTTCTTCTCTGGAAAGGGGCAAGTCCAGAAACTGAAAAATGGAAAGATCTCAGTGGCAAGCTCATCTGTGACATCGTGCTAAGTTCTGCTGAGATGCCAGCTCGTTGAGGGATGCAGCCGGGTGATCCCTCTGCGTATTTCTAGACAGTCTTCCTGAGAGTGTGAATCCTGGCCACTTTGGAAGGGAGGCTTTTCAGGCAGATTAATTCACCCCCATTACTGACATAAAGTAGTGACTCCTAATGAGTGCAATTAATAGTGATTTTCAATGACTGTACAAAGAACTGGGGAATTAGTGTGAGAATTATTATCATTCCAATTTTAGCTACTTCAACAGATCTTTTATGAGCTTCCCTGAAGTGATGAGGTCACCCCATCCTGAAACTGTGCTATGCTTGGGGCTGGCACTGTGGCACCTCCAGAGAGAGCATCCAACAAGGGCACCATCTCATGTCCTGGTTGCTAACACGTCTAGAAAGGCAGCAGATGTGCTTGGTGCCCTGCCACTCACACAGGAGACCTACATGAAGCTGCTGACTTGGTCCTTGCCCAGCCTGGCCGTTGTGGCCCTCTGGGGAATCCATCCGAAAGTGGAAATTGCTCTCTCTCGATAAATAAATAAATGTATTAAAAGTGTGTGTGTGTGTGTGTGTGTGTGTGTGTGTGTGTGTGTGTGTGTGTGTGTATGCTGGCTCAAAACTCTCTGATTTCAGTCTGGCTTTGTTGAAGTGTAAAATGTTCTCATAATTTCAGGTTAGGGAGCAGATTCTTCTTGATATTATTACTTAACAGAAACTGGGAAGGGCCGAGTTTGAGGAGCCATCAGGCAACAGATGAAGCGCCTACGAGGAGAGGCTGGAGCCTGCCTTTGGAGAGTGTAGAGAAGGGCCTGACATGAGGAGGGCAGTGGGAGCTGTGATGACCAAGTCACTGCTCAGGACGTGGTCAGCTGGAGCGATGCTGTGAGGAGTTTGCTCTCCCTGTTTCAGGCTGCATGACCTGTAGAGGATCAGCCTGAAGTTGTCACAGTCAGCCAAAGCTGATGAGGGATGAGCTGTCTGTCCGTAGATGATCAAGATCTAAGAGAAGGAATTCTTGGCGTGAGCTTCTTTGACACCATTTTATTAGGAACCTTACAGGTGAAAGCTGTCCTCAGGGATGGTAGTCCGTTCAGCTGAGCACACCACAAGTTAATAAAACTCTTGCAGTTCAGCAGCAAACACAATGATTACCGGCAATACACCTTCTCATCATCTGAGTCCGTAAAGCTGAAAGGAATGTGTAAAGTCAAGTACAAGCCGCAGCTTCCCAGGAAACAGAATTCTATTCAGCCCAAAGTCAGTTAATCTCATAATGTGTTTTTGTGTGCTAAGTGGCATTTCACCGCCTAAGTTGTCTGAACAGCACAGACTGGATTGCCACCAGCTTCCAGAGCTGCAGGAAAAAGAAAATGATCACTTAGGTATCTCAGTGGCTTATCAGGGGACATGGAAGAATTAATGTATTTATTCTTTCTTCTGAGATAAAATGTAATTGCTTTTAAAAGATAATCATGCTATTGTTTGAATTGTATGCATTTCTTATGAAGCACTAATACATTTTCCTGTAGTCTGACAAAGTGTATGGTCTCTTATCCTCATTTCCCTGTGGATAAATACTTTGTTAATTAATAAAGTATTATATGAGCACTTAGTGTCTGCATTTAACAGTGGAAGGATTTCATTCAGATTATGTTAATAGATTGTTCACATTATTTCTTGCATTAATTACAACTTCTTTCTGTGGTTTCATCATAAGAGCATTGTCTCTGTGAATACAGGGGGCTTTTTGGATTACATTCCTCTCTGACTGCTGTGGTAATGCTGGGAAAATATTATTAAATTGATAACTACCCTGTAAGACTTGAATAAAAGGCAAAAATAGAGATTTGAGGATTTCAAAATCTTAGAGGCAACACAATTAAAGTCTGCTCTACCTCGATCAAAATCAAGCAATTCAGAAGTTCTTCCTGAACTCACAATATCTTAGGAACTTATGAAATTGATATTCCATATCATGATAACTTTGGCATAATTATAAGAAAAAAGATTTCCTCCTAGTAATTGAGAAATGCAAAATTCAAATGAAGCAAATATGTGGTGTGAGTATAAATCTTAGGTCACAGGTGTACAGGAAATTTCACTTTCTTTATTTTCTCAAATCAACTTAATTCTGAGTCATCCTGCTGTGATGGTGGGAAATTTAATCACAGTTACTCCATGGACCACCCCCTCGCCCAGTGCCATGCAGAAGTTCTGACATCTTAGATGAAATCTAAGAATGAGGATGTCACAAAGTCATGAGCCATCAATGCATCACAGTTACCACTGAGGCATAGGAACACAGCCCAGGGTCCCTTCAGGTGTGACTGCTCCACATTAGCAATTTTACCGAGTGTAGGAGGCTGATTTTGTGTATGTCCTTTACAAAAAAGAGCTTCCCAGCCGTGGTTCATAAAAAGGGATTCCTTCAACAATTTACAGGCGGATTTCTTCAGGACTGTTGCTTTAGTAACTGCACACCCCCCAGTGTCGCCAGCTATCTTCAAAAATCATCTTAGCACTGACTTATTTAGGCTTTTCCTCGTTGAGTAGATAATTTTGGGGGAATTGAAGATGCCAATCTGGTCAAAATACACTATTGGTCTGTTTGTAAAATAATTGATCATGTGTTGAGTAGTCATT
This sequence comes from Ochotona princeps, assembly GCF_030435755.1. Taxonomy (NCBI): domain Eukaryota; kingdom Metazoa; phylum Chordata; class Mammalia; order Lagomorpha; family Ochotonidae; genus Ochotona; species Ochotona princeps. Next base: position 8,247,604 of record NC_080861.1, read on the forward strand.
CTCTTGGTTTAGGTAGCAAACACACAAATTACTAGCTTCACACACACAAAAAAATCCTGGAACATAAACTTTTCTCCAAGGGTACATTTTTATTAAAAAATCAAACTTAACAAATTATAGCTCTGCTGTCATTTTACATAAAAAGAAAAATTATTTGTAACACTCTAATTCAGAATTCCCAAAGGCCCTAAGTTGATGTTTTAGATGACAATGTGATAGAACAATATTTGATGTTTTATATGACATTTGTTTATAAAGCCAGTTATTTTTAGTCTATTTCTTAAATATTTCCATGAAGTGTAACTCCTAAAATTTAGAAGCATATTTTCTTGCCTTCCTGTCATTCTTGCCTTGTGGGATCCTCTGTTCCAATCCCTTCAAGATAAACCCAGTTTCCAATTCAACATCTCTCACTCAAGAACACCTTGAACTGTGTCTAGATTTCTTTGTTACCTATGGTTTGATTTATTAAACAAAAATGCACTTGAAAACACTGGAGAATTTTAAATCTAATTTTATATGGAACATATTTATACAGGTTATTTTCATTTTCTATCTGAACTTCAAAGTTCATTGAGCATCTGTACTTTCAGCATCCTTGTCACATCCCCAGGACAATTTTTCCTTCCTCTCCTAACAACTTCTACCTTGTGACACAAATTGCTCCATGTGACTAATCATTGGTCATAAATTTTTAGCTAGACAATTTAAGTAAATGTTAGAGATCTGCTGTATCAATTAGATCTATAATTTCTAATGCAGTAAGATATAGTACAAAGTGTGTGAAACATTTAGCCCAATCGTTACGTCTATGGGTAGAATGATCATATCCCGTATCTTAGTATGTGGGTTTGGTCCATAACTCAGCTCCTTACTCCAGCTTGCTTCTGCTGCACACCCTAGGAGTCAGTGATGGCTCAAACAATTGTGTCCTTGACACCCACGTGGGAGTCCTTCAGTTTATGGCTTATCATTTCGGGTTTAAGTCTAGGCCAGCCTATGATGTTGTGTGCATTATGGAGTGATCCAATGAATGAATACTCTCTCTGGCTCAAAACTGTTAATATCTGAATAGGTATTAATAGGTATTAATATCTCAAAACTGTTAATATCTAAACTCTTAATATCATGTTAAGTACTAATACCACACACACAATGAAAAAGCAACTGCAGTAAATATGAAGCATTCTTCAAAGAGGAGGTATTCTGGTTTGATAACCCTCAAAAATCTAAGTTTCCCATCCTGTGCTCCTAGGCTCTGCACCATCTCAGAAACCAGAAAAATCATCTCTAAGTATGTGATCTGTGAGTCTCATCTTGTCTCATTTATGACTGAAATAAAGAGCCTAGATACGGAGTTTAAGTTTGAAGATGGTATCACATAAAAAACTTGAACCATTAATAATTTGGTAGTTCTGGATTCATAGAACCAAGTGTAAGAAAATCACAATGCAGTTGAAACGAAGAGGAAAGTATGCTTTGGTTTGAAAGCACCAGATTCAGAAAACAATGTATTTAACACTTTGTTAGAAACCATCCATCAGAAACATGAAGAGGTGTGCCTGGGGAGGTGAAGGCTGTTGGATTTGCAGTCGCATCTTCTCCTTTAATGTGGTTGAAACAAAGGTAAAGTAGAAAGGATTGGACATAGTCTCTGCGACTTAACGAATTCTCCAAGATGCTTTCGAATCATACATGTTTCTGAGCATTTGAAGGCTATTTTACAAATGGCTTTTCTTAAATTGTTGCTTATTAAATCACATCTGAGTCTGGCAAAGAAATAGCCCAAGCCAGGGGAAAGCCAGTACACTGATGCATTCATGTGGCCTGGAAAATAATTTTGAAGTCTTACTCAGCATCAGAATTCGGTTATATCTTGTTTCATACAGAATGATATCATCCCTTTGCTTTCTTATCAGTCTGCCTTTTACAGTAGTCATGTAAATTTAGCATTAAATTTCTCAAAAATAATTCTAACGAATGAATGCCACCTTCTACAGCACAGAGGGAGCACCCTGGCATTCAATATTTATGTAAAGAAATTAGAGTTTATAAAAAAAAGCAGAAAAGCAGATTTAAGTGTATCTAGATTGAAAATTCAGCTCATCTACTGGCTGTGTGGCTTTAGTTGAATCCATTAACCTGAGTTTTTTTCCCTTAATCATAACAGCAAACGGTAATGCCTTACATAGCAGACAATTGAGAATTAAACATAACGTGCATGAAGTGCTTACTACATGAAAGTCCCTACACTTTAATGACATCTAAATATATATACTCAGGACCATGACAGGGAGTTGGTGAGACCTCCTGGGTAACAGTCCTCAAAATAAGTTGAGAAAAACTTTAATCTTTCCATGTGCGTAAAACCCATTCATTTTTAAATACCCCAAGAAACCTGCAAGTAAGGAAATTTTCAGGTTAACACTGAGGTTTTTAGGCTAAAGAATCCTGCAACCTTATGTCTTAGTCCATTTCCTGCTTCTATAACAGAATATCAGACATAAATGATAAAATCTCTTTGTTCTGGAATATTTGAAGCCTAAAATGGCACAAGTAGTTGGTAAAGGCCTTTGTGTATGTCAAAACTGACAGAACACGTGAGCATATGTAGGCCAAAGAAATATCAGGTCAAATTCATTCATTTATCAAGAGCTCATTCCCAAAATAAATACAATTCCATGATAATGGCATTATAAACTATTGATCATCTCTTCATCACCTCCTAGTCCCGCGCTGAGACTAAGCTTTGAACACATGAATTTTGAAGACACAAATCGCAGCAGACTTCAAGAAGAATGTCATTCTGGAGTAATCTGGCTTGTAGCATGTACACACACACACACACACACACGTGTATTATGACATGTTTGATTACACACATACAATAGTTTGTTCAGCAAAGGAAGGAAGCGTTTTTTCCACTTGTGAACATTATCTTGCTTTTCTTATTTTTTTTTTTTTTAAGATTTTTATTGCAAAGTCAGATATACAGAAGAGAGGAAGATTTTTCTGTCTGATGATTCATTCCCCAAGTGACTCCAACAGCCAAACCTGAGACTCTCCGAAGCCAGGAGTCTGGGGTCTCTTCCAGGACTCTGTGGGTGCAGGGTCCCAAGGCTTTGGGGCTGTCCTCGACTGCATTCCCAGGCCGCAAGCAGGGAGCTGGATGGGAAGTGGGGCCACAAGGATACAAACTGGAGTCCCTATGGGATACCGGCACATGCAAGGCGAGGACTTTAGCCACTAGGCCACTGTGCCAGGCCCTTCTCCGATTTTTTTAACCTATACTTTTAATGCATGCAAAGAAATGTGGGGAAATTTGTTTATTCAAAGTGTACGCTAATGCAGTTTTTACTGAGAAATTTTTTGGTATGTGAGTTAAATTTTAAGTATCTAATTCTTGAAATAACAATTTTATAAACTAAAAAAATAAAGTATTGATCATTTGTCTACTTTCCTAGTAATTTCTGAGCCTGCCTTCTTACTTCATCTAATCAAATTTCCTTGGTATCTCTCCTTACCGAATTCTCCATCTGTGATAACGCCCTACTATCCCAACATGAATATAATCCAGTTTCTTTTGCTCACAGACATCATCTCTCCCCCAACTAAGTTTCTCCTTCCTATGAGCAGCAGTACACAAACAGTATTTACACAAATAGTTGCCCAGAAAGTCCATCAACCAGGCCATTATTTCCATCTTGCGCTTGACATTCTATGAGCCATCCATTACCTGCCTGACACTTCTGCTGCCTAGGGCCCCAATAGAGAAATCCTTACCTGATTGATCACATCTTCAAAAGGTTAGACCCAGAAATGTTTAATAAACTTGAGGGAAAGCAACCTGCACATCCAACACTTTTGGCAGTACATTCGTAGAACAGCCACTATACAGCAGTAAGGTATATATCATGTGTTACATGGTAGATGGTTTACCTTTTAGCAGGACAATATCACGAAGATACGGCTTAGGCTTTGGAGGCGGCAGCTTCGTGTTAACAGACTTATCAGAAGCTGCCCATTTGAGCATTTTATACCTGGCTGTCACCAAACCAGCCGAGATTCCCGGCTCTGATCCCACTATGCTCGTAGAAAGTGCTGCCAGAACACTCATAACCCCAGTCCCTGAAACACTGCTCCATCAAACAGCCCTGCTGGGTTGGCAGGGGTTTCTCCGGTGATGTCCAAGAGCAGAGCCATGGCAGTGAAAGGGCTGAGGTGTTTGGCAGCAGCGATGGAGAATGGCTGCTCAGCACCTGCCCACAGCATGCTTGCTTCCAGGTGCTAGGATAAAAACCTTGGCTTTTTATGATTCCCTAAAATTATCCTTTAGTCTAACATAAGACTATAAAAAATGCAGAATGTGGATGAATTCCCTGGATGGTGAAAGATAAGACTTCTATTACTACAGAATGGAGTGCACCAACTCATCAATCCTTTGTTGTATTTTCATATTTTTACTTCATGCAAATGAAAACTCATTGCCATCCAAGGGTAAGTTTTCTCATCAAATTCCCAAATCAGGATGATTGTGAATAAATAGTGTAATAAGGGTAGCTAACACATAGCACTTTTTCTGTACAGGTGTTACTCTAAATGCTTTGTATATCTTGACTAATATGCAAAAATATTTTGACCCAGATATGATTTCCATTTTACAGATGAGAGATGAAATGAATGTAGAGATTAAGTTTTTGTGGTTAATCATGAAAAATTAAAGACATGATAGCCCTGCTGGGTTGAGGCGGCAGCAGGTGAGATTGAAAAGAGCTTGAAGCTCATGGTTGGGGGCCTCCAACATTTGCCACGTCCAACTGATAATCCTCAGAAGGTTGGGCTCAGTTTCCCCATCTGTACAAAGAATATATTTAATCTTTTCTGAGAGCTTTTGCAAATATGACAAACATTGGGAAAATCCATGACAAATACTATGAATGACATGTGAGTCACTGTTACTGAAAGGTACAGAAATGGAACAAGTATAGTTTGAATCAATGAATTCCAATCCCGTGTCTCCTACAAGGGGAATTATGAAACTACTTAGAGTACTTTTTCTGGAACCGCTCAGAGGACAAGATTCTGCAGCAAAATCTTAAGATAGGCAGTCACAGTCCATTCAGTAATTTTCTAGTTGGAGTTAGGATGAGCCAAATTTAACCACATTCAACTTAGAAAAATAGCTTTTTAAAAACTTTCCAATAGCCCGGTAATACCAGCTTTTAGAACTGAAATTCAATGGCTGTTTTTTTATTGGAAAGGCAGATATAGAAAGAAGAGACACAAAAAGGAAGACCTTCCATCTGTCCAATGGTTCACTCTGTAAGTGGTTGCTATGGCTGGGGCTGAGCCAATCCAAAGCCAGAGTTTCTTCTGGATCTCCCACATGGGTGCAGGGTCCCAAGGCTTTGGGCCATGCTTGACTGCTTTCCCAGGCCACAAGCAGGGAGCTGGATGGGAAGAAGGGCCACTGGGATTAGAACCAGCACGTTCAAGGTGGATTTTAGCTGCTGCGCTATCATGCTGTGCCCAAACAATAGCATTTTTTATGGCATCACCTAATCTAAGACCTTGCTATATGGAGCGTCAAGGAAAAAGGTTGGTAGATATAAATCTATTGCAAGTCTAGGTTGAAATAGCTTTTGCAAATTAACCAATGTCAAATTTACAAAAACGCTAATATGTGAAGGAGATACGGCTATCCAAACTACTTAGTTCTACGTACATTGAGTCCGTTCATGAGCTAGCAATGAGCACAGGTGATGAACCTGGAATTGCATGGTTTTTGGCCTTATGTTCTGTGCCCCAGACAACCGGGGCATCTATGATCATTTCCTGGCAGGAAATTTTAAAATCTAATTTTATCAAAGTCTTCATTCAAAACAAAAGAAAACAGGACTCAACTCTGTTCTTAGGATTTCTAATTTTTTTGAAAGACAGTGAAGTAATGCGATGGAACGCTTTAATATGCATCTACAGCTTCCATTGTAGACTGAGAGACATCCTTGCAAAAGCAGCTTTGGAGTCACGCCAGCTCCTAATGTCAGTTTGGACTAACATAGGCAGTACCAATGGGCAGGCAACGTTTTTGATAATGAAACCTAGAAATGTGTTTGAAAGACCCTTAGCAATGTCATCGGTGCTATCTGATGCTGCCGGGCCATCAGCATGAAGTGGAACAGTTCTGCTTTAAAGTGTCCGGCACAAAAGGCACCTGTCCCTGCATCTCAAACGTAAGCCGTAAACATGTTCCTGTAAATTCTATTTTTACAGCAGAGATTAATAATGCAGGAGTATGCAGTTCTTACTGCCATTCCAATGAATTTCCTGAGGGCTTCAAATTCTAACTAGAAAAAGGGCATGTGTATATTTTATACATTGTCTTGTGCACAGGATATGTGTAATAAGAGATGCACATGCATAAAGAACAAAGAAAAATGACTTCTGAACGAACTTTCTGTTCATAGTGTTTGGTATCTCTGGGGAAATTGAAAGTGTCACTGCATGTAATTCAGAAAGAGGGCCTAGTGCTGTAGCCTAGCAGCTAAAGTCCTTGCCTTGAATGCACCAGGATCCCATATGGACACTGGTTCATCTCCCGGCTGCTGCACTTTTCATCCAGCTCCCTGTGGCCTGGGAAAGCAGTCAAGAATGGCCCAAAGCCTTCGGACCCTGCACCCGCGTGGGAGACCCAGAAGTTTCGGGCTCCCTGCTTCAGATTGGTTCAGTTCTAGTCATAGCGGCCACTGGGAGTGAATCAGAGGACAAAAGCTCTTCCCCTCCGTCTCTCCTCTGTGTATCTGCCTTTGCAATAAAGTTAAATCCTTAAAGAGCTACACATTCATCACAAAGTGTTTGTCCGTGTTTATTTTTTGAAGATTTTTTATTGGAAACAGATTTACAGACAGGAGGAGAGAAAGATCTTTCATCCTCAGATTCACCCCCAAAGTGACTGCAACAGCTGGAGCTGAGCCGATCTGAGGCCAGGAACCAGCCACATCTTCCAGGTCTCCCACGTGGGCGCAGGGTCCCAAGGCTTTGGACCGTCCTCCACTGCCTTCCCAGGCCACAAGCAGGGAGCTGCACGCGAAGAGCAGCAGCCGAGACATGAACCACAGCCTATATGGGATCTAATGCTTGCGGGCAAAGTATGTAGCCTAAGAGCCATCGGACCAGGCCCATATTTCAGAAAATTTGAAAAAGTCATGATGCTTTGGTTCTTAGGTGTTTTCTTACTTACACCAAGTGAATTCTGCAGAGTAGGAGGAGAATGTTTTCCAGCACTGCCTCAATCGTTCAAACATCAGAAATTAGTATGGAGATTAAGTTTATAATGTGCCTGGAAAATACGTTTTACAATCTACTGCTACACACACACATCATTGCAACTGTAGACATAACATGTGCACAAGTGGACTGGTGTGGCCGACTTGCTGTCACAATACAGGTACTACCAGGAGAACTTCGCCTTCCAGGGAGCGAAGTCACTCAGCCTCATTTGAGAAGTCCACCTCAAAGCTCTTCTGTTATGAACCGGTGTGGTCAGACATTTCAGTGAAACCTATTTACTGCTCCATTGCTTGGACTGTGCAGAGCGCTCAACAACTTGCTCCTCTGTTAGACTCCTTAAGTGTCCATAATGCTTTCATGGATCTATCCTCCATATGTTGTTATTAGTTACACACTTGCATCTGTTAAGTGGGTTTCTAATTGCATGAAGAGCTTAGAATAGCCACATAGGCATCTCTAGGGTCCATTATTTAGAAATCGATTTTACAAAATGACCTTCAAGGGATGTGCAAACTCTGCCTGCAGTCCTTGAGTTTTACTTGTGTTTGTCCTACATGGAAGGTAGTGCTAATTGTCAACCTCCTATTCGTTCTTTAATCCTTCTTTGTCCAGAACAGCAATGTACCTGCCTAAAATAATCTTCTGCAGATATGGAAGATGTTTAGGAACTTCACTGCTCCCTAGGATCAAAGCACTCAACAGGCTAGCATTCGAATCCAAGCTTCCCAACCTCAAATAGCTTCTATGAAATATCCTAACAATATTTGTCAAATATATTTACCCTAGATCCAGATGCAGATTATTAACCACCTCAAATCAACATTTTACTAGAATTTCAAATGAACTCAGATAAGAAAATTAAATGTATTAAAAAATTAATAAAATCTATATTTTCAGATATCATGGAAAATGCAAAAGAATTCAGTAAAAAAAATTAGAACTATTAAATGAACTCTGTTAAGCTCAGGATGTAAGGTCAAAATCAGTCATCTTTCCACACAGTAGTAATGTAAAGCAAAACATGAGATTAAGGAAAAAAGTGTATAGTAGCATTTGGAAGAACCACCTTGCTATGGTCATAGGTAGCTAGTTCAGGGTCACAAGCTTGGAAGTCATGCCTCCCCCACTCGAGTAATCCTTTCTGTCCACCTGTGAGTTGATAATGCTCACCTATCCTCTCCTCGAACGAGAAAGGGGGTAGTACTGCATTGTTGTGTAACCACTCCCGTCTCAAACCTCCATAAAGGCACATGATGGGCATGGGCTCTCTTGGTTGTGTTTTCCATTGCTCTTGAACTGACTCTTGACCTCCCCAGTACCCGCTTGCTCTGACTGCTCACAAAGGCCAAGCACAGCTAGCCCCTGAGCAGGGACCCTGACTTTCTCTATTCCTCACCTGCTGTTCACTGCTTCAGCAAGTCAGTGAAGATGCAAATGCTAAGATGCTTATATTTCTAATTTGTGTGCTTTCAAGAGTTCCGGGAGAGGTGAGGCCTAACAGTAACTGAATGTGGACAGAAACCAGGAAAAGGTAAATGTTTACCACTTTAGAAGTATGTCCAGGTTGTTTGCTGCATGTCTCTTAGGATAATTTACATCGCTGGGGCAGTGGAATATAGGTTATCCGTTTAATGGACGGAATTCACAGTCATGACCATTTGTTCCTGTCAGGATTTTGATTCAGACTGGGTCGCAAGGTGGACTTGTCATTTGCCGATTTCTAGTGGGCCCTGCCATCACACCAAGCTTGGCTAATAAATACTCCTTAATATATCCTAGACTTGTCTAGACTGATCTCGCTCACACCCAACAAACTGTTCAGGAAATAATTAAGAAAGTGTAAGACTTATAGCCTGAAAGCAATAGAATCAGCCAGAGAAATGAAACAATTTAAATAATGGAATGATATAATATACTCAGAGGAATTAGTGTTAGATGACAGTACTTGCTGATCAGTGGTTTTAGCAAAATATCAAAATCCCAGCTTTTTAAAAGATTCATATAATTCATACAGAAATTCAATGGATAAGATAGTCAAAACAGGCTTAAAAACAATGTTAGATAATCACCACGTGTCAGTCTTCCAACTTACTAGAGAGCTAGTTGATTTTCAACAAGGGAAAGTCAAGTTAATGGACAATAGTCTTCCTAACAAATGCTGGCACAATTGGATCTTTATAATTGACGTTTGGATGCTAAAATTAATATAAAAAGTAACTATCAAACACCTACGTGTAAAACCTAAAAAAATACTCTCCAAAGAAAACATGGGCATAAACATTCAAGACTTTGTATTAAGCAGTGTTTCTAAGTTGTAATATTAAAGGCACAAGTACAAAAGAATTTGTAAGATATACCTTATCAAAACTGCAGATTGTAGTTTTAAAGAACTCTAAAAGGACCTGAAAAGAAATGATAGTAACTATATACCACTTCATATCTACTACAATGACAAAAACAAATGTTGACAAAGATGTGGAATCAAGATGCTGTTGCACAACAGTGTAATGACTCGAGTACAGCAACGCTATTTTGTAAAGCAGCCTATGGGTACCTCAGCTGGTTAGTCACCACATGATCAGGTCTTCAATATCCGCAAAGTGGTGAGAGGATTCATACTGAACAGATTTATAGAAAAGGTCTCATCCCAGAAAACTCCTGAACACCACCAATTTCTATCATCCATCTACAGTACATTTATCTTTACATTTTCCCTATATAGTGTCGAGTGACTATTCTTAGTTTTCATAGCCACCTTCTGGCTTTAACTCACCAAATCCTAACACTATTTTCAAAATGTTCTTTGTTTGAATAGATAGTTGATTAATCTTAGCTCCGATTTCCTCACAAAAAGTGTGTTTCATTGAAGTGCTACATGTTCAGTTGCACCAAACTTTGAAAATGTATGCAGAAACAAAGGAGTCCATAAGACTGAAGGGACAGGAAGATGAGTCTTGCCATTGTAAGATGCGTCTCATTGGTATGTACATATTGAATATTAATTTAGAAACAAAAGTAGTTTTTACAGTGAAATGTTAATAGCTCAATCTCGTCTAAGGAAATCAAAGGCATTCAGAAAGCACGGTTATTTCAATTGCTGTGTCACTGGGAAAAGAAAAAGGTAGAAAAGCAAACATCCTGTAGATAGGTGTTGTCACCTGGGTTTGCTTTTCTGCAGTCATCTCTATTTGATTGTATTTTATGTCATCTTGATGACCAGTACCACAGTATATTAAGATCATTTAGAATTCAACTATAAAGGAGTTAGCAAGTTCTGATTCTCATGTCTATCAGCATCTTCCTAGATTGAGATGCCTTCAAATTAACTCAAGCAATAACAAAAATCAGACAATGCGTAACAATCTCACAAAAGACTTCCTTTGTGGCTCATCAGAGTAAATTTCCTGTCAAAATACTGCCTTTGCTAAGTAAAGGTTATCTATTCATAAGAACACCTGACTTATAAAATCAATCAGGGCACAATAAGGAAGATGCTTGCTTTTTGCGTGCATTCAAGTTGCTGTTCCCATTAGCTTAACTTCCTAAAAATATATTTGTTTTCCAATCTGCTCTGCATAACTCATTAACATCATAATCGCCAGCAATAATTGCTTGGAGTAAAGAAAATCGAGAGAGATGAAGAGTTGAATTACCACTTAATGAAAGAAAAAAGAAGACAATTTAAATCAACAGTGTGCAATGCTTGCTACCACTCCCTTCCTTGAGAAAATGTATAGTAATTGTGTTTCTTGGGCCCTGTTGTGTTTGTAAATGAGGATTCTCAGACAGTGAATTCTCAGCGCGATTTTAAGGGTTTAATTGACGGGATGAATCAGATGAACTTAAGAATATTTGCTCAGCAATCTAAAAGTGCATTTATTACAAGCTGCAAAATTAAACTACAGAAAAATTTCCAAAATCATACTTATTAAAGACCTGACCAAAATGAAATCTTTCTTGGTGAAAAAAAAAAAGGTGTGTGGAATCTGAGAAAGTTTTACTGTAGAAATTCAATTATCCATTTTAACCAATGTTCCTGAATCAGTTAATTTTCACACCCAGAGAGATTTTGACAATTTTTTAAGACTTAAGTTGTCACAATGTAGGGGATGCTACCAAGTGTCAGTCCTACTGAGTGGAGAGACTTGAATTTACACCAACAAAAGAACTTAAGGAATTAGTACCAAAGGCAGCAGATCATGTAAAGGAACAGTATCTCCTATTAACAACAACAATGTAAAGAAACTACTCAGAGCAGAAAGAAGTTATGCAGCATTTTACAAAATAGTAATTTATCTCAGTTTAGGAAGCAAGGTAGAGATATACAAATCAGAGAAAAAAAAGAGGATGAAAAATTATTCCAGCTGCTTTAGAGGCCCAAGCATCAACCCCAGGTGATATAGATCAGAACAATTTCAAGTAGTCAGGAGTATCTCATTTTAATAAAGTATAATTTAGATCTGTCATTTTATATATATAGTTAAATCTGCAAACACATGAGTTATTTTGAGGAATAATTTGAGTCAATAACCTCTGCCAAACATACATGTAAAAGGACATTAAAGTGATACTGGGCAGAAACCTCAATACAATATGCTCAGACCATGCAACAGAATCACCAGGAGCCTATGTTAGAACACACACACACAGACGTCACCACCGTAATTTCTGATCCAGTAGTTCTGGGGTGGATTGCGTGGAATTTGTGTTTTCACTGATTTCCTGGTTGCTGCTGATAATGCTGGTCAGGTAGGCTCTCGAAACAGAATCCTCCGTCCTCTGCTAGATCCTCCAAATGGCTGCAGTGGTCATGGCTGAGCCAAGTTGAAGGGAAGAACCAGGAACTCATCCTCGTCTCTCACGTAGGTGGGAGAGATCCAAGTACGCAGTTCATCTTCTACTACCCCAGGCTCTGGCGGGAAGCTGGCTTGGAAGTAGCTGAGACTTTTACACTGCATTCCAAATGCAACATACGAGTTGCCAGCATGGCAAGCCATGACTTAATGCATGCCACCAAAATCCATTGCCTCTATCAATATATACACATATTTAGGTGTGTATATATGTCTATAAATATATATAAATACATTATATAAATATATATTACATAAATATAGGATATGTTAATATATTATGTATTGTGTATTATATATTGTATAACATGTTAAATATGTATTTATATATTTTACTAACATTCTATTTTATTTATCAGTCATGAGTAACAAAAACTAATTATAATAGCTTGCTATTTTCAGGTATCAAATTCTTAACAGGCAAACTTCATAAAATACGAAAACTACCAAGACTTTAATGAGTATTCATTAAGTTTCCACAAAACCAATGACTACTAATATTTTTCATTATCTATTAGATGCTAATGGATTTTATTTTTGTTGTCCCATTGCTGGAAAAATCCAGACTTGGCAAATTTTTCTGTTACGTTATCTGTTAATTTACACCAGAGATAGTTACTAAACAACTGCAATGATATTCTGCTAACGGAAGTCTATCAGTTGGCTATTTGGGGGTTTTCCAAAGGATGCTAACAGGTTAAATTCAATGCACATTTGTACACAGGACTATTTCCTCACAGTAAAAGTCAGTAATCACATTTTTCTTTATATGAAAAGGGATTTCCCATAATGAAATGCCAGGTTTTAGGAAAATGAGCTGGCCAACTTGGTTGGGTGTTAGGTTCTTGCTGCAGAAATGGACTAGGGTTGCATGGTTCTCCCCTCTGTGTGAACCCAGGGAAGGACTTAGTACATCTCACCTTAATTGCGACTTCAAGACTGGACTTGTGGTTCGGTGCTTTGGCACACATATTAGGGTTCTGCCTGCGGTCCTGGGATTCCCTAGGGACACCAGTTTGAGTTCTGACTGCTTCACTTTCAACCTAGCTCCCTGCTGAAGCAGCTGGGAAAGCAGGGATATAAAACTCATGTCCCTGAGCCACCGCCACCTACGTGGGAGACCCAGAAGTTCCTTGCTCCTAATTAAAGCCTGGCACAGCACCGGTCATTGCAGCCATTTGGAGATTTCAGTTCTTTAAATTTAGGCTTTTCTATCCTTAAAGACTTATTAACATCAGCTAGTTAATACTTCTTATATTAAGCTCAGATCCAGTGGTGCATCCATTCTTAGATCACAGTGAACAGCAATTTAGTCATGTCAGAATTAAGCACACTTATGTAGATAGGAGATCTAGTTAGCAGATGGTATGAAAGATAGCTAGATCTGATGACCACTAATTCCAACAGCAAAGCCTGCTTCAAGGAAGTCCAAGACTCAGCTAATTTGCTAATTTTAGGTTTAAAATCTTCCCACAAAATCTAGAATCATAGGAACAGTAATGCCATTTATATTGAATAACTGCTTAATAACTTTTTCAATAAAATCAGTACCTCTACTGATGGCACTTACCCCAGAAATACTCCATGAAGAAACATTTTATAAAAACTGTTTGCTACTGCCAAAAATGTCAGGAGGTAGTCACATGTCACAGAGGTTAAGAGGGTATGAGCATCCTAGACCCTATCAGAGCATCTGGGATCAGTCTTAGCTCAAGTAATCTGGTACCAGCCACCCTGGATGAGAACTATGCTATAGCAACTGTTATACATTTCTGTGAGCCTTAGGATCTACTGTGCTGATTAAATTTAAAATTCAAAGATAGAGAACATTTGTCACAAGGTCATGTACTTGGGGCACTACTGTAGCATAATAGGCTAAGCTGACTGCAGCGCTGGCATCTCATATAGGCACCAGTTCGAGTCCTGGTTGCTCAATTTCCTTTCCAGCCCCCTGATTACCTGGAAAAGCAGTTGGGGCTGGCCCAAAGTCTGAGCCCTTGCAGCTACATGGGAAAACAGGGAGAAGCTTCTGGTTGCCAGCTTCAGACCAGCTCAGCTCTAGATGTTGCGGCTATTTAAGAAGTGAAGCAGCAGATTGAAAAATCTGTCTCTTGCTCTCTTTCAAGTAAAATATTTCCTTTAAGGAAAAACAACATGTTAGCCCTTTGAAATTGATATTTGAATTCACTGGCGTATTCTGGTAGGTCTTAGAAATATACTAAGTTATTCATCCTATCAGCTTTGAGGATTTTGACAAATCATTGATTATAGAGCATTTTAAAAAATTTTGCAATAGTCACCATAGCAATATTTTTTTCACTATTTGTATCACTTTGTGTACTCCAATACTGGTCATGAAAAGTGGGTCTTTTAATGATGGAAGACATAATGGCTCAGGAAACGTAAGGGAGCCGCCTGGATCCTTCATAACACCGAATTCACATGGTTTTAAGTTCTATCTTTACTTTCAAAACTCAGGTATGTAACACTGTATTGCAAAGATCACCATAGATAATCTGACTGTGTCAATCTTAGTTTTTTCAAATTGTACATATTAAAACGTTTAGTGTTGACTTAGTATGAAGAATTTGTCAGGGCATTTACTTGGTATTCAATTAATCCTCATTTTCTTGATGCTGAGTCAGCAGTTTATGAACACATCAGCCTCACTGAACTTATGAATTTCTTACTCCAATAATATGATTTAAGATGAGAAATCTATGTGTCAAAGCCCTTCCCATCAATTTCCTCAAGGACAAATGTTTAGGTGCTAGCTGATTCCAACAGCTTTTTGGAAAAACGGAGTAAAACAAGTAACTGAGAACCAAGAGATAAAATAACTGCGGTTAGGTCACGCACGGAAGTCTAGTGGCTACAGTCCTCACCTTGCATGCTCTGGAATCCCATATAAGCGCCTGTTCATGTCGTGGTGGCCTCACTTCCCATCCAGCTCCCTGGTTGTGACCTGGGGAAGCAATCTAGGACGGCCTAAAGCCTTGGGTCCTTGCACCCGCGTGGGAGACCGGGAAGAGTTCCTGGCTGTGGATCGGTGGAACCCCGACCATTGCGGTCACTTGGGGAGTAAATCACCAGAGCAAACATCTTCCCTCTCTCTCCTCTGTATATCTGATTTTCCAATAAAAATAAAGAAATCTTTAAAAGAAAAATACTCTGGTTTATAGATCTGACGTGAGTTCTGTGACATTTCGACGTAACTGGAATCGTAGCAGAACCATCAGTTTTGTAGGAGTTTCACACAATTTCTGGAACACATTAATAACATACACATAAAATATGTCTTGAAGGAATTTCAACATCAGTTATAATTTGACACTGCTTCCCATGCGATTTACTGTATCAAATAACCCTAATTAATTTAACATTTCTCTTTGAGTAAGGGGAGAAAACAAATTCTTCTGAGATATCCCCAGAGGAAGATATGAAAATTCCTAATGTTAGTGGAAGATCCAAAGGTCTAAGAATTTGATTTGGTGAAGTCAGCAGAAATGTCAAATTTCAAAAACCTTTGGATAATAGGTCACTATGAAACAATACTTATTCATTTCACTGGGATGATAATTAAGACTTCTAATTCAAATTTAAAAATTATATATATGGAACGTCTAGCTCTTTTTAGAGATTTCATGGTGTTAAGTAATCAGAGATTTAATAATGACAACATGAAGTTCAAGACACCATAAAACAGTTTTATTTTTCTAGGCCAATTACTTAGAAATGAAAAATTTTTCATGATTTCTTGAGTGAACCAATATTCAAAAATACTAAATTATAACATTAGTATATTGACATTAATGCTTTGTATTTCATAACTTATTCTTTAGATATTACCCAATTCAAACATACAAAATCCCTTTCTCAAGATTTCTCTTCAGAAATGAATAGATACAAGAAACCTTTATATTTGTCTATCTTACTTTTTTTGTTTCATTGTGGATTAATCATTCAGTTTTCCTTAGGATCAAATTTTTGTTCTTCCCCTTTTCTAAAATCATACTTTGTATACTTGAATATAAGGTTATTTTCATTATGTTTAATATCCATCCCATCTGTTACCCTTGCAGGAGATAGATTCCACAAGCCCTAGAGGGTGACCATGGTACCAAACACTTGAATCTCTGTATCTGCAGGGTCTGTACCTACAAATTCAACCAACTATGAATGGAAATAATTTTCAAAATAATTATGGCCTGGCACAATAGCCAGTGGCTGAAGTCCTCGCCTTGCAAGTGCCAGGATCCCATAGGGAGGCCAGTTTGTATTCTGACTGTTCCATCTCCCATCCAGCTCCCTACTTGTGGCCTGGAAAGGCAATCAAGGACAGCCCAAAGCCTTGGCATCCTGCACCCACGTGGGAGACCCCGGGGAGGCTCCTGACTTGGGATCAGCTCAAGTCCAGCTGTTGTGGCCACTTGGGGAATGAACCAACTGATGGAACATCTTTGTTTCTCTAAATCTGACTTTCCAATTACAAGTGAATAAATCTTAAAATATTTACTTGAAAAAGAGGCAGGGAGAGGGAAAAATAAAGAGGGGGTTTCTGTCCACTGATTCCTTTCCCAAATGACCACAACAGTTAGGACTGGGCAGCTGAAAGCCCAGAGCTAGCAACCTCTTCCGGGTCTCCCATGTGGGTGCAGTGGCCTAAGTCTTTGGGCCGTTTCCTACTGCTTTTTCTGGTACATTAACAGGGACCTGGATCAGAAGTGTAGTTAGAACCCAAACCAGCAGCCAGATGGGATGCCAGCATCACAGGCAGTAGCTTAACCCACTACACACATAACACAAGCTCTGAAAATATTTTAAAAATTATATATATAAATTATAAAGACTTTGATGTCATTATTCCCTTAAATTAGTGTCAATGATTCACATAATACTCACATTATATAAAATACATGTAATGTAGAGGCTGTTTAAATTAGAGGAAATGTACAGGTTATGTGCAAATATGCCATTTTATATAAAAGTTAAACACATACAATTTTTTGTAAACATGGGGGAATCCTAGAACCAACCTCCTTTGAACACTAGGAGATCACTGTATCACGTTCTCTTATATGCACACCTAATTTTTTTTCTCTTAACTAAGCATTTATCACTGTGGCATATCTTGAATATGAGGTATAGCAAAAAATTGTGTTTTTCTTCACAATTTTATAGAAGATGTATTTTTACCATATGTGTCAGCAGGCTTGATACATATTTTTCCTCCATAATTGAGATTTTTTTTTACCTTTGAAAGAAATATCTTATGGGTTCTCTCTGGCATATTCCGAAAGCATTGCTGTTTGCACTTTAAGACCAAACTTGATTAAAATGTGCTACTTACGTGTAAACAGTACGGCACTCTGCACACCATCTGGTAACCCAGAGAGCTACCGAGAGACTGCTCAGGGGGAAGGACTGCACTGGACCAACGCGTGGCTCAGGTCTCAGGCGAGATGGAGCAGGATGAATGGTTTGATCTTTCCCTGCATCCCAGAATGGCATGTCCTTCTGAATGTTTCACTTATTTTTAATCTGCTGTTAACTGCAGGCGACAAGCCATAAAAAGTAAGACATAAGAGGGATAATGCAACTATAGGATAATGGTTAAAGATCTGGCTAGTGAATGAGCCAGCATCTCACCAAAAAAGAAAGCAAGCATCCCACCAAAAACAAAACCAGAAAACCAGAGCAGTATCAAAATACAATGTGCATGAAGTGTTTGCATATATATGTATGTGTGTATGTGTTTGTGTGTATATATGTATATGTGTACAAGTTTATCTGATATACGTATATATGATGCAAATGTTTGAAGTATCCTCAATTCTGTGCATGTGTATGTGCAGCAAAAAATCATTTTGTGGGAGGTGGGTTAGTCAAATCTAAAACTCAAGAGAAAAAAAATCAGGAACCAGAGGCTAGCAATTCTGGGGCAAGAGCTGATGCTGCAATCTCCAAGCACAGTTCCTCTTTCAGGTGCAACCCAGTTTTCTTTGGGTTTTCAACTAAATGGTTCGGGCCCGATTAGATTACTGAGCATAACCTTTACCACTTAATTACCCTCAGGTAACTATGGATTTAGTCACATCTATGAATTATCTCCACAGCAGCATCCAGGTTAGTTTTGATGGCTGAGAAACATGGACAATAACATAGCCAAGCTGACATGTACAACTGCCCATCATTGGGAACACTATCAAGAGCTGAAATAGCTCTGGCATTTGATGTAGAATTCCTGAAATATGCTAAAACAAGTGTGAAGAGAAGTTCACACATTTTTGCATACTTTAATTATCATGAGGAATCACAATTCTGTTATACCACCTATAGGTACCTATATGATGTACCTATAGGTACTTTTTCACAGGAAGCATGTTGACGAGCTTAAGCCAAGTCATTTTTGCATCAGTGAACACGGAGTTTTTCTGTTAAGATGAAGGATTGAAAAGTAGGCACTGTAGCTATTTCCTCTCCATACTTAAACCATTACCCACAGATATGTTAAGCAAGTGAATTTTACACTCTGAAAAATAAACATATTTTAAAAATAACTTCAGTAGGCATGTTAAAGCACCATAAAAGCAAAAACAACTTTATAATTAAACTAACTACAGCACTCAGAATATGACAACATAATTTGTATTTATCACAATGTTATGATTTTAGTTCAGTGCCTCACACACCACAGTGTCTAATATTAGGGAAACAAAACCGAATATCAGAAGGTTGTACTCAAAATTTTGAGTTTCACCAAAGAATAAATCAGGACCTAAACAGATAGTCTAAGAAAAACTTTCAACGATTAGCCAAGTCGAGTCTGAGTCCCTTACCTGGTATCTTCCAGATCAAGGATGCAGAAAAACTCTTCAGCAATGAGTGCCACACATAACTTCCTTTGTTCTTGCCACTCACACATACTCACCTCACCTAGAAGCATCTTTGGGTCTTTCCCAGAGAAAGCCAATCTGCCCTTGATGCTCTCCTTACTTCCAAGAAAGGCATGACGGATCATAATTCAGGGTCAAGTTACATATAAGACTGGGAAAGCGTATTAAAACTGAACTGTATGAAGCCAGTTTTCACCTTTTATCTTGACTTGCTAATGTCAACCTTTAGGCAGGATTTGTGCAGCTCATTTCCTTAACTGCCTTTTAAATTCCACGTTGCCCACTGAATGAACTAAGTGTCCTTGGGTTGATCCTTTGTCTTGCTCTTAGCGTTTGACAACAGAAGTTTCCAGTTTTTAGATTTGAAGTTGGGCATGGAGAAGAAACAGAGGTTGGAAGATTCCACCTGGGTTTCAAGCTTTAGCCCTGGTCGCTCATTGATCTGTAAGTTTGCATATGATGTGGTACTGAACAGCTTCCCAAACATGAACCAAGAGCTTCTCTGATTCTGCTTTTTGCTTGTACTGCTTTTGAACATAGTTCTGAGAAGTTCAAAGGGATTAGAAGTAATTGACGAAGCAGTGTTCAGACTTTTCTAAATTTCTTCTTTACTCTGAATCAAACAAATTTTATTTAATGGAACTAAAATCTCATTGTTAATCCTAATAAGGCTTAAAATTGAGTCTACTGTCGATTTTTTGTTTTCATGTGGACTGATATGCTGGTGTTAACCCTACATTTGATTCAAAACTGAATAATGACTCTTGTATATAAAATACAGATGTTCTTAATCTTCATGTCCTTGTTTGGTTCCAAAACTTCTGTTCATAGTGTTGGTCTTTTTAACAATCTGTTTCATCTCCTGTTTAAGTCAAGCTCTGCTATCCAAAAATCCATTACTGCCTGATAGCTTTTAGTATTTCATTCCTTTACTTTTCATTTTTGATGATTTTTCTGGACTGGCTGAGCTCTGTGGTAGGCAGGGTAACCACGGCTCCCAGGAACATTGGTCCTTGATGTGCACACCTTGTACATACAGAACTTCTTCCTTTAGATTATGGAAGAAAATCAACTGGTCTAGAATAAACAAATTGTCATGCTCTGGAGAGGGTCATGTGTCAGATGTTGAAAAGCATCTAGAAAAGGGAGACAAAAAATTATGTGATGCTTGCAGACCCCAAGCCCTAGGAAGGTATGCATGGTCCTTCAGCACCTTGATTGTGGCATTATCAGATTATAAACAGAGGACCCATTTGAGACAAATCCAGACTCCTGTCATACAGAGACCATTACATAATGGATGCACATATTTGATGTTGCTAAGTTTTAATATTTGTCCCACATAAATAGGATGCTATATAATCAGATTTATATTTTTGCTAGAAATATACCTGAAGATTGCTATACCTGAGTTCATGTAATTCTAGTGTTTATCTAGGATTTTTCTCAATATTTCCCCACCCCCCATACACACATCAGGCCTGAAGTCATGACGACTTACCTGCAAGCACACTCCTCTGTTTCTAAATTGTATGAAGAGCTGGATCTTATTTCCAATTCACATTCCTTCCCATCCTGCCTTAAATTGTATCCACAAGCTACCTGCAAGACTTGTCTGAGTTTTTAGAGACAACAGTGCTGCCCCTGGGGACTCATGGGCTCAGCTGGGGTCATTGCTTCCATTTATTATAGTGAAAAGAATCCTCGTGAATATGGAATTAGGATGTTTGATGATCACATCCCTTTACCAGTTACCATTCATCATGCTTTGTAAACCATTTGATTTAGGAGCAAAAATGGTATCTTCCACTATCTGAAGCATTCCTCCACAATGAAGAGAAAATCATCACTTGAACAAGACCACCTTTCCTGAAGCTAAGCTATTCGTGCATATGTAAGAGGAAAAAGAACAAATCACATTTAGAGAGAGATCCTTGAAAGCCTGAGAAGCCTCACTTTCAGCTCATTTGTTGGAGTATCTTCATCTTGTGCTTGCTAAAAAGAAAATGCAACAATCTGGGTTGTTTTTGCATTACTATGTAATTCATCTCTTCAAAAAATAATTGTTTCTCTCTTACTTGCAATTCCTCATGGCCGCTATAAAACAATCCAATCAAGTCAATGCGTTTCATCTTGGTGACATTCCTGTTGTTATTTTTCAGCTTCTTGACATTGTAGTTTCTTGATATATGGAATCACATTTATAGCTAAGAGTTGTATTGCTAGATAGACTTCAATGATTGGCAATCTATCCCTGAAAGCAACCGTATTGAAATAAATTACATTATTATAAACACATTTTGTGCTTCAATCAAATCCATTCATTACAGTTTTGAAAGTTTCTGCAAACATAGGTCAGAGCTACTGCCTTTGCATAGATAATTCATTTCCAATTTTTATGGGCTAGGAGTCCCTGAGTTTTTAAAATGGGTTTTTAGATTTAATTGAATAAAAAAAAAAAACAAGAACTATTTAGCTTAGAACTATTATAGTTAAAGAGATTGATCACAGATAAATAAAACAAGCCATACAAAAACAACATTGACTTAAATATGTTACTGTAAGGTCAAAAGAATTAGAGATAGTTTTGCTATTTTTGGCTTACTTTTTCCATCATAATAGGATTAAAAATGACAATGTGACAGTCTATCACATTAGACACTGACAAATCAATAAGTGATAAAAACCAAAAATACCCCAAAATGCTGTGTGACTCATGACACCTATCATTGCCATGGATTCCTTAAAATCTCACCGTCTTGAGCCATATCTTACGAGAATTTTGAAGTAGCAAATAAAGTTTAAAATAGGAAGTAAAACTTACATCACACCTGTACAGTCCTGAACACTGATCACTGACATTCTCTTCTTTTGGTAAAGTGCAGCCTTTACAGGGGGAGAAATCCTAACATTAAGCATTTTGAATTTTCACATTTTGACAGAGTGCCTGACACACAGAAGTCTTGACGATATCTTTATAAAAGTCTCTAAGCCCTGAAAAATTTGTGATTTTTCCAATGACAAAATTGATTGAATAAACCATGTTCAGATGGAGACTTCCCACTGCCCATTTAAAGATTCTCTGACTATTCACTAAGCTGTAATGATCCAGGAATTATTCTTCAATTAAGAATTGGGGGCAAGCATTTGTGGCATAGCATGTTAAGCTGCTGCTTGTAACACCAATGCCCATGCAGAAGTAGGTTTGAATCCTGGCTGTTCTGCTTCCAAGCCATCTCCCTACAAATGTCTTTGAGAAAGAAGTACAAGATGGACCAACTGCTTAGGATGCTCCAAACTACAAAGGAAGCTCTAGGCTCCTGGACTCCATGTGGTCCCATCCTAGCGAGTGTGGCCAAATAAGAAATGAACCAACAAGATGGATAGTGTCTTTTTCCTGAAGTTCTGCCTTCAAACATATGAACTGAATCTTCAACAAATAGACAAAGCATTTAGCAAGGACATTATGGATCACAGACTGTATGGGATTTAGGACTGTTGGGTTAGGGACATGACAATTTTTAAACAATGGAAGTAATAATGAAAAGCAACATCTGCAACCACTGGGACAGGTAGAAATCAGAAGTTGGAGCCCATGAAATATTATTTAATATTTAAATTTCAACAAAAACAATTACAGGGCATAAAAGCAAATACAAATATGTAGCCAATGTATGAGAGTACATTGAAGAGTTCATGGAAATGGTATTAAAAGGCAAGTTTATTTTGGTATAAAAATTTTGCAACCACACAACTCCAGGGGAATATGAGAAGAATATGGTTAAAAATCTCTACATGCATTTCAAATCGATGTGTGAAGATGGTGTCATGGGAGGAAGAAAAAGAAAAGATAATGGCTGGGCCCAGCATGGTAGCCTAGTGGCTAAAGTCCTCACCTTGCATGCACTAGGATCCCATATGGGTGCCAGCTCTTGTCCTGGCAGCCTCACTTCCTATCCAGCTCCCTGCTTAGGGCCTGGGAAAGCAGTCAAAGATGGCCCAAAGTCTTGGGATCTTGCACCCACGTGGGAGACCTGGAAGAGACCTCTGTCCCCCAACTTTGGATCTGCACAGCTCTGGCTTGGGGAATGAGTCAGACAGATCTTTCTCTTCTCTGCATATCTGACTTTCCAAGAAAAATAAATGAATCTTTAATAATGGCTGACAGTTTCCAGAATTTGATTACCCATTGCCTACAAAAACAAAGCATTGATTTGCAAATGCATGAAGGCTAAGAAATTCTAAGATTTCTACAAAGAAATCTTCCTTTAGATGCATCACAGAAGTGAGTCTCAACGGCAGAAGAAAAAAAAACCACAACTCGCCCTGAACAAGGAAAACACGTTCAAGTTAACAGATGACAGAAACAGACTGAGGCCAGAGGTAGGGGGATGGCATAAAGTACTGAAATATTCTCAGCTAATAATTCTTCACTGAGAAAAAGCATCATTATAAAACGAAGACAAAATTAGAACATTTCGAGATTCAAAGGTTGAAAGATTTCATTTGCTAGCTCACTTTCATAAAGGAAGCACTTCAGACTGAAGGGAAATGACACCATATGGTAACTAGAAGCCATACAGAAATAAAGAGTGCCAGTAAGTCTCATTATGTAAGGATGTATGAAAGAGCAAGTAAAAATATACATATAAGTAGATGTGTAAGGATAAACATATTTTCTCTGAACTGACTTGAAAATCATTGCATGAAGTTATTGCAAAACTATACTTTTGAGCTTATAACACATGCTGATCAGATAATCATGTATGTCAATAACAACCTAAAAGATAGAGGAGCAAATAAATTTGGGTTGCATAAAGTTTCCACTTTTCATTGTATTAATAAAATGCTGGGACAGACACTGGAAACAACGATCATTTGAGGTTATTCCATTAGCTAAGAAATGGTCACCTAGGGACTGAATGGAGGAGGGTTAGTAGAACTGAGAACAATTGATTTGGACATGGTGCTGTATTAAATGAGATCAGGAAAGGAGTATTGGAATAAAAATATAGACAAATGAAAGCACAGCTTGAAGAAAATTTTAAGAAGGTTGAGGTAAGGCAGGTGCCTCCAGTGACACTGTTGGAGTTACTGGTGCTTTGTCTCGGGTTGGCTCAGATTGTTTTGCAGCCTGAGAAGTAAGAAAATTCCGGGGCTCATGAGATTGTGAAACAAAAGGAGACACAGTCAGTCAGCCTGGATTCTCTGTCCTACCGTGTCTTGACAGGGTGGAGAGTCACACAGCCTGGGAAGTAGCATTTGAACCTTCCATGAGGAAGGTGAGCACTATATGGCACCTGAGATGATCACTCCCCTTGTTAGCCTGAGTTGGGAGCTCTGCTTCCAGTAAGCACACTGGGAGGTAGCAGGGAATGGCTCAAGTACTGTGTGGCTCATCCACAGAGGAAACTGGATTTTAATTCTAGACTCCTGGCTTTGGTCCGGGTTAGTTAAAACTGATGAGCGTTGGGGAGGTTAAGAAACTGGGAAGGGAACCAGTAAATGCAAAATCTTTGTCCTGTTTAAATAAATTGAAACCAAAAAAATTTTTTAAAAAAATATTAAAAAGATTCCAAGTTGAAGAAACTGCAACTGGAAGTCCTTCCTATTTCTTAATGTAATTGGCACTGCTGCTATAAATGAAAATAATTCAATTTCACTTGGTGTTTGTCAAAATTTTATTATAGTATAAGGATTTCAGAATTCAGAGACCCTAGCAGAGGAAATGAGGCGAGACTAAGGGATGCCATCTAATAGACTTGCTGAACCAGGGCTTGCACCTGCATGTCCACCTGACTCCTCACTTTGTCCTGGTTTGTTCTTCGAGCCTGAAGGATTACTTCATTTGCCCCCTTTCTTTCTGGTATCTGATAACTGGAATAGATTTCCGAGTTTATTAAAACATTTTAAAATTTCAAAAAAGCACTCTTTTGTTCCAACATGAATTTTTTTCCATATTCCATATCCCAGTAAGATGACCCTAGAAATTTGTTAGACATCAGACTCTGGTATCCAGAAATATCTGTAGCAATGAAACCTAAAAGTCTTGAATCTTTTGTTTTATAATCCCCCACTGCAACACAGATAGAATTTGAATTATGCTGAGAACTTTTTTTATGGTAGAGAAGTTCAGTAAAATAGATTAAGGAACTTTAAATTTATACAGCAGTAGATAATGCTAAGGATAATAAAAATGCCAACAATAACTCCATAGAACCAGTAGTTAAGAAAACTACTTTCTCCATTTCTGTGTCTTATCCTTCGTATCCTCTTGTTATTCTTTGTTTAAAAGGAGCATATTCCTTTCCAGAAAGCTTTTTCAGCAGTAAAAATCACTATGAAGTTCTAATTAAACAGCCTTGAAGTACATGATTTTTCTTAAACCGGTAAACCCCATTAAGAAAATCTTTCCTAAGGAACAGAAGTCAGTATAGACTGTCCAAAGGCATGAAAATGCTCATTGTTTAAAAGTTTTCATGACTCACTCCTTGGGAAGGACCCAGATCTCCCTTCCCCCAAATAGCTGATTATCTTTTATAAAACCACAAGCTGGGCATGGTGCGGTAGCCTAGTGGCTAATGTCCTCGCCTTGCATGTGCTGGGATCCCATATGGGTGCTGGTTCACATCACAGTGCCCCTGCTTCCCATTCAGCTCCCTGTTTGTGGCCCGGGAAGGCAGTAAATGGCGGCCCAAAGCCTTGAGACTCTGCATCCACATGGAAGACCCAGAAGAGGCTCCTGGCTCCTGACTGGCTCAGCTCTAGCTGTTGCCACCACTTGGGGCGTGAATCAGCTGATAGAAGATCTGTCTCCCCTTCTTTGTATATCTGACTTTCCCAAGTAATATCTAACCTATCATAATGATGACTAGAGGTGTGTGTGCATTTAAATGGCCACATAATATTTAGGTAGCCATGAACTTTAAGTTTTTGTTTTCAAAGTCATTATCTATTTCTAAGCACATGCTTTGTCTTATTATGCCTGTCCAAATGCACAAGAAGCATAATTATATGATCAACATTTAACCATTCTAAACATTTAGAAATTAAAGATTTTATTGGAAACGCAGAGAGAAGACAGTGAAACAGTTCTTCCATCTGCCAGTTTATCCTCCAGATGGTGGCAGTAGTCAAAGCAGGACCTGTCCAAAGCCAAAAGCCAGGAGATTCTGCGTCAGGAAGGATTTGGACAGAAAGTGGGTAAAGCAGGACATGAACTGGTGCCTGTATGGGATGCCAACACCACAAAAGCAGGCTTAATCTAGATACTCCAAGGGCTGGCATTTTGTAGTAGTGAAGAATGAAATCAGTGCACCTGGTCAGTCTGCTGGCTGCTTGGTTTGGCTGCATCATTTGTGAACTATGGACACTACGTGGTATGCAATAGTATGAGTTTCCCATCCCTTCTCCATGTATAATGAGGTTATTCCAAGAAGCTACTCCAAGAAGCAGGCTCATGAAAGGGAAAACCATGTATGTATGCCACCCTGGAGCCAGTTTCAGTTGTTTGAAGTGCCCAGTAGAAGGAAAGTTGGGTTTCCTATTAATTCACTCTAACTCACCCTGCCAGTCTTGCAGGAGGCGTTTGTTACTGTGCAAAGCAATATGGTCATTGCAGGACATAATCCTTTGTTTCCTTCCAAAAGGCTTCAGCTGGCCAAAAGCCAGCTGTAGAAAAACCAGCGCTAAGCTGATCCTCGAACACATCTCTCATCCAGTGAGAAGTAAGCTAAAAGGGAATAGCCAGTCATTGTCCAAATAATTCTTTCCAGTCTTAGTTTGGGTTTAAGGGTGTCACGGACAAGGACAAGATGCAGGTGGATTCTGGAGGGAGATAATCCAAGCATGTAGAAGAGCTGAAAGAGCAAGGTCAGAGGAACTGTTCCGAGTGTTACTACAGAGGGTTCTGCCTTTGGGCAGGTGGGGCTTAATGTCATTGAGGAACTTTTGAGAAATGCAGAATGCACCTCAAAACCACTCCAGGAACGAAAAGATATGCACTTGGGTAATTTTGCTGCTCTTCATTGCCCATCAGTTAATGATTTCTTCAGTTTTAGGGAGAATACTGTGAAAGAACACGAGTCCAGGTAGGACTCCGTCAGACTGCACAAGGACTCTCTACCCTACTTGTTCTGGAATCAGACACAGACCAAGGGACCACAAAGGTGCTGACTATGGCCTGTGGTCGTTGAAGTGCGTATGTGAGTTTGAGGGATAATCTTTCAAAACAGCAAGATTGGAGCGAAGAGGTGGTCTCGTTTCTTGTCAGTGCTTCTGCTCTCAGACTCAGGAGCTCCTTCCTTTCTATTTTAGAAAACATTTACACTTAGTTTTTTGCAAGGTGTTCTGGGCTTCTTGCCTTCAGTTCTGGCTCAGTACTTTAAGATTTGGTAATAATCTACTCACACAGAGCCTCTGTTTCTCATCCCTAGTAAACATGTGTCCTTACACCTGCTAACGGTGGCATAAGGTCAGGAGATGTGAGTAGACAGTGTTTTCAAAGCTTTCTCCTAATTACACATGTGCTAATTGACAACCCAGTGCCCTGCAAAGAGTCAACTACCAGCTTCAACATTTCAGCAACCTTTCATTTTATTTGCTGAATTTTCTTGCATATTGGGAAAGGCCTCTGGAATTAGCTTTTAATATGAATTTTGTTACTTTGGGAATCTATGATTTTGTAAATTCTATGGCTTCATTATTTGAGGAAAACAGGTTTTTCTTCTTTTGTTTTGCAACTGCTCACATTGTATAGACAGATTTTCCTTCATTCCTGTCCATTCTCTACAGTTCATGAAAGGGCGAGAACAAAGCTCAAGTCTATGAGCAGATGTTTTTATTGCATACCACTTGGCTTTCCGCCTATTTTTTGAAAAATTCTGATAACATTCATGCTTTCATACATCCCTCACTCCCGCCCTTTTTTGGCCACTTACCCGCATTGCAGCCTGAATGCAATTTTTCAGCACAGAAAACAGGGCCGCCTTCTTTGGCTGACAGCTACAATGAAAAATAAACATGCGGGTATGTTTCAGACTTCCTTTCATCCTTTGGAACTGTCAGATTTAGGGTTCTAAGTAAAACGATGCATATCCTTACAAGCCATATTTTAGTTAGTTCTGGCTCTTCACTAGAGGACAAGTATTTTAAACACTGAATTCGATTTTGTTGTGACATTTTTTTATTTTCACGGTATCCCTATAAAGTAACTGAGGCCCCAAGCCTTAGTAAATGCTCTTCCGTTTTACATGGTTACCAAGGAGGTGCATTAGGTTTTAAACCCTTACGCTTCTTCTGCACCATCATACGCTGTCCCTTAACTAAGGTACCTTCCACAAGTCATTGGAGTGAATTCAATCATACCCTATGAAAATATAATGAAGTTAAGGATTTCAAAATTGCTGGTGTGAACTGTTCAAATGTGTTTGGAATCAGAAGCCAAGCAAGAAAATTTCTACCGATTCTGATCTTTGTACACACAACCTGATTTCAGCAAACTGGATTTCCTCCAGTGTCTGAGTTCTGTTACTGAGCTTTGTCCATCCTGAATCTTAACATCACACACATGCATGCGTGCATACACTCACACCCCTCTTAGTACAGCTGGGAGATTTGTATTGGCATGCATGAAACTGCAACTCTATCAATCCCTTTTTTCTGATTTCAAGATGTAATGAAGTCTATAGCACACTAGATGGTAGCCTTGCCACATGAGCTCTCAATCCAAGCACACTTGAGAAACCCATTTCGAAAGAGAACAGTTAAAAGTAAGCCAGTCCAAAGCACAAACATCATTTTTGCCCCGATAGAAGGTAGCAAATATATGTAGTATATACAGAGATGTAACTAAATACATATACACACACAGAGGTATACATATGTGTGTATATATATTCACTATAGGTATGTACATAGGCATATGTGTGTCTATAGATCTGTGTGTATATACACATATAGGTGTATCAATTTACTATAAATCCTTCTCAAGAGCAAAGGAATACAAGTGAGACAGCACAATGACTAAGATTCACTGAACTAGGCAGGAAGAGGAGTTACTCCCAGTCTCTTTTCCCAACTCTAAGCAGCGCAGTATTGAGAAAGGTGGTTGGAAGATGAGAAGTGGGTGAAGCCCAAATTTTAGACTTGAAATCTAGTATGAGGTCTAGTACATCAAAACCCCGTGCTGGGCAAGGCCACACAATTCTTGCTACCAGACCGGTATTTGCAGATTGAGTGTTTGCACCCACCTTTGCCAGGTGGCCATACGACCACATCCTCCACCTCTGCCAACTCCCAACAGACTTGCGTACTTGATACATCTCTGCTGCTTCCCAGCAGTATCGGCAAGGAACTGGACTGGAAATAGAGTAGCCAGGACACAACTAGTTCCCCAATCTGACAGACGCTGAAATAACAACCTGATCCTACTCCCAAATTAATAGCTTTTCAAAGCAGAAGACAGAACTCACTAATAAGCCGTCTAAGTATTTAAGAATAATACCACCTGTTTTTTTCTATCTGGTAGAAAAGATTTACAAATCAACTTTAGCTCATTCTACAGGGCTAGCATTATCTTACTAGAAAAAAAAAACAGGTAAAATGTTAGGAAAGAAATTTCCACATTAATTTCTCCCATGAATAAGATAAAAATCCTCAGCACAATACAATTAAATTGAATCCAACAATGTATGCAAAGCTTTGTATAACATGACTAATTGAGCTTCATCCCAGGTGTAGAAGAGTAATTTAATGTTTGAAAGTCAATTAATGCAACGGATCCCAACAGCACACCAGGAAGAAACTGGATGATCAACAGATACTGAAGTGTGTTTGAAAAAAAACTCCATCACCATTTCATGATAAAAAATTCTTAGTACACTCAGGAATAATGGGGTCTATTTCAGCTTGGTAAAGGACACCTACAACCTGTAACTAACATCACACACAATGGAAAGAAGCTAGAAACTTTCCCAGAGGAAAACACAGAGATCTCCCCTACTCACCACTCCTTCCCAACATGATACTTGAAAGCCTTGCAATGTGACAAGAGATTGAAATAAGTATATTGATACAAAGAAACTTAAGTCATCTATATGACCAGTTTTATTTAATCTATATAGAAAATTCAACTCATCGGGTCCTGCGCAATAGCCTAGCAGCTGAAGTCCTCACCTTGCATGTACCAGGATGCCATATGGGCGCCAGTCCTAATCCTGGCAGCCCGGCTTCCCATCCAGCTCCCTGCTTGTGGCCTGTGAAAGCAGTTTAGGCTGACCCAAAGCGTTGGGACCCTGCACCCACGTGGGATACCCGGAAGAAGCTCCTGACTTCAGATTGGCTCAGCTCCAGCTGTTGTGGCACTTGGGGAGTGAACCATAGGACAATTTTCCTGTCTCTCCTCCTCTCTGAATATCTGCCTTCCTCTCAAAAAATTCAAATTACCAACAAATCAAGGAACCACCAGGATTATAGTAAGTTTGCAATATGCATAGTTAATGTAAAAATTCAATCCCTTTTCTATATGTATTAGCAATCAATTCTAAAAAGTAAATGTCACTTATCACTCCAAAAAGTCAAATTCTCAGATTCAACTCCATAAAACATGAACAAAATCTGGGTAAAACTACAGAGCAGTAGTGGGAGAACTTTTTAAAAAGTAAATAAACTGATCTGTGAATATATTTCATCTTTACAACTAGGAAGACCCAATATCGTAAAGATGTCAGCTCTTCACAGCTTGAGCTAGATAATGTACAGAATAAAGCAGTGTTGAAAAAGAACACACTGGGGAGACTATCATTACCCAACTTTAGCATTTGCTACTCAAGAACATATAGCAGTAGAAAAAGAATGCAAATGAATTAATGGAATGTAGTAGAGATCCCAGAATAAATTTTCATGAGTATAGTCAAGTGACCTTTTACAGGGAAGCAAAGGTAATGAGGGGGTATAGAATTTTTCCAGTATAGTGCTGGAATAACTGGACAACATCAAGTATGAGAAGACCTTAAGCCTTTCACAAGGATTAACTCAAAACTGATCATAGCTCTGAATGTAAAATACAGAGCTAAAAGTTGACACTGAAGAAAATCTAGTCGATTCTAAGTTTAAAGATGTCTTTTTAGATACAACACCAAAGGCATGATTCGGGAAAGAAAAAAAGTAATAAACTGTGCAATATTAAAGATTTTTTTAAAAGCTTCTGCTTTGTGAAACACACTGTCACAGTAATAAACCACAGACAGGCAGAAGATATTTGTAAAAGATACATCTGATAAATGGCTTCTCCAGAATCTACAAAGGCCTTTTAAAATCCAGCAACATTTAAACACAAGCCACATTTAAAAAGACAAGTTTGCAACTTCACTCTCCAGTTCATAACTTCCCTATTTACTGCAACCTTTCCATGTTAGCATTGGTATGCCAAACACCACCAGCCCAGGTGCCAACATTGGAAATGAACTCTGACGTAATATGAAAAGCACGAAACAGTAACCCTCAAGGAGTTTACGTAACTTAATCGGTAAATAAGGTTAAGGCAGCTTATTAGTGGGCATCTGAAACTAAATCCTCCTTCACCTTGAGGAAGTGTATGTTGGTGAGACCTTACACGAAAAATGGCCTTTGAGAACACGAGTGGTTCTGGCAAACATGAAACAGCTTTAAGCTCATGTGCTCATTATTATTTACTGGAAATACCATTTTAGAGTAAAGATTTTTTATATGCTGATATTATAAATATTTCTATAAAATCAATGACACGTAACAGAAAATGTGTAGAAATAGCACCACCAATTCTATTGATGCTAAGAAACAATCCCGATTTGGAAGCTGCTTGGGTGAGCTCACATGTTCTTCTCATTTTCAGCCGGTACATTTAGGAGCTCTCCTCGTCACTGGAGAACCGCTTCCTTTGTGAATGGCTGGAGAATGAGCCTCAGTCTTTTCAGTCCAGACTGAGGACGATGTTAATGTGTTCTCTTAAGTATTCAAAGAATCTGTTTTCCTGGGGTTCCTAATAATCAGGCTTCCTTTTTGCTAGCTACAACATTATGAAAGTACTTTCCTCAAGTTAACATTCCTTAACTGTAGCACCATGCTTTTCAGGATCCCTCAAACCATCCCCCACTCCCTTGCTGCCACAAAGAAAGGCTTTTTTTTTTTGGTAAGGAGATATACGGAGAGGAAGAGGGAAAGACAAAATCCACTGGTTCACTCGCAAAGTGAACTCAGCTGGCAGCTAAGCCAATCCAAAGCCAGGAGCCTCCTTCAGGTCTCCCACAGGAGTGCAGGGTCCCAACGCTTTGGGCTGTCCTCCACTGCTTTCCCAGGCCACAAGCAGGGAGCTGGATGCGAAGTAGGGCTGCCAGGATACAAACTGACATGTACATAGGATTCTGCCGCATGCAAGGTGAGGACTTTAGCCACTAGGCTACCACGCTGGACCCAGAAAGAGGCAATTTGGTGTGTATTAAAGGAACACAAATGTAGGAAGAGAAATCATGATTCACTTCTACTCTGTAGCCACCACCTTGGTGCAGTGCTGCAATTGCTTCCCGCTGCCTTAGGTGCTACCTCTCTTGGCTCTGATTGTGTCTGGTTTCCCAATGAAAGCAGTCTTCATTAAAATTTAAGATAGGACAGTTGAGTTTAAGGGGTAGGTGTTCAAGGCAGTGCTTCCAACATACCTTGGAATCCTGGGCTCAATGACTTGGCTCTTCTGATCCCAGCTTCCTGCTATTGCAGACCCCTGGGAGGGAGGAGCTAACTGTATCTTCAGTTCAGCTGGCCCACTTCCATGGACTCCTTCCCGCAGGGCCCAGAGTTCATTACTATCCCTCTCTTACTGGGATATGCTGACACTGATGGCAACAGCCAAAGGCTGTGCAGAGAGGAGACTGGGTGGCCTTTGTGTTTACAAAAACGCCTTTCCAGAGTATGATCATTTTCATCTTTTTGTTGCTTTCCTCAGACTGTTCTCTCAGCAGGCTTTGACATTTGGCCTCCACAGGAAACTCCAGAGTGAGGTTAAGTCATTTTTAGCAAGAAAAACAGTATTCCTAAATGTGTTTATTTTTGCTCTAGATTTAAACAAGGAGTTTAAAATGCCCTGAGTCCAAAGGAGAAACAGTCATTGCGCATTTTAAGAGAAGATGGCCAGCTGAAATTTCAAAAGTGTTTCAGAGCAGTTATGTTAAGAATTCTCCTGAATTTACATTCTAGAATATTCCAATGATAATCAGCACTTACTGTACCAGTTAACATTTTAATACATATTTGTATACATTAATCTCTAATGTTGTTAGCAATTCCAAGAACTGTAAATATCAAACTTATCATTGCAGAGATTAAAGAACTGAGGCCAAAGAAATGGAGACAGGGAAAGAGAAAAAACCATGAGTGAATTAATTTGTCATTTTTAAAGTGTTTTGAAGCAGAAACACAGAATATGCATGTACAGGAAGTCCAATGCCTGGAATGAAGATTAAACAGTGAATTACAGGACATGATTGCCATGTATTTGTCACTATTTTGAGATTCAGATTTTGCTATTGTGTTTCTTATATATTAGGGTCCGGGTTTTCAGTCTTCAAATGAGTCATGTGGTTAAACACTTATAAACTAGATATGCATGTTTGAGATATACTTGGAAACATCGCAAACCTAAACTGAAGTTAGATGCTTTGGGGTACTGTGACATTTCCATTCAATTAACTACATATAATTATAAGATCATTGCTCTAGTGAACTAAACACAATTTAGTGAAACTAAGTTTGCAAAATCTGGGAGAATTTCCATCATTTTCTACCATTTGGTAACTCAGATTTGTGGATCCATACTGGAGATCCCCACAAATTCAGTAATTCATTTTGTATTGGCATCAGTTCCAACAAATACTTTTTATATGCTTGATCTTTAAGGCGATGGCGAAGTAGAATTTTCCTTGCAGACTTTGAAACATGAAACAAATTCTCAAAAGGATGTCTTCTTATCATTAAAGCTAATTAGGATGAGGTTTATAGAAGACAGCCAAAAAGCTTACTGATAATGGACAGTGAAGGAAACACTAAGTTATTCCAAAACTATCATACATCATCTAACGTGGTTACCTTAAGTTTCAAACATTAGAAACAAACATTTTTCATCGCCTCTACTCATTCTAAATATAATTTTTATCACTTTGCAATTACATAATATTTCCTAATTACACTGCTTTAGTCATTAATAAAAACAATGCATATGTATTAGGTAATTAGGAAATATAATGATCACATAATAAGTCATAATTTCACATAATTTCTTTCATGGAAAATTCATAATATTTTTTAT
The DNA here is from genome assembly GCF_030435755.1 of Ochotona princeps. NCBI lineage: Eukaryota > Metazoa > Chordata > Mammalia > Lagomorpha > Ochotonidae > Ochotona > Ochotona princeps. The sequence goes on from NC_080861.1 coordinate 8,281,977, forward strand.
GATCTTCCATTTACCTATACTTGGTTTAATTATTTTTTTGGTGTCAAAATATATTACAATTTTGCTTACCTAAAACCATTGTTTAAAATCACATCAGGTATTTCTTTACTTAAAAAGATTTTATAAAATAATCTGCTGTTTTAAAAAAACCTTTTTAAACCATAATTTTAGATGACTTGAAACTAGTAGTATTAGTTACCTGTTCCACCGTTATGTTTACAGAAGTATTGTCCACAATAGCTAAAATGTGGAATCAGCCAATGTGTCCATTATCAGATAAATTGGATGAAGAAATGATTTATATGCAGTGAATTGGGCTTTAAAAAGCAAAATTCTACCATTTGCAGCAAAATAGTTGGAACTGATGGGCATCACGTTAAGTGAAATAGGCCAGACACAGGTAAACAGAAGTTCTCCCTCTTGGTTTTATGCATTCAATTAAGTTGGATGGTGCTGGAGGAGGTAGGAAGCGCAGAGCGTCGTACCTCCGTTTCTGTGCTGTCCAGATGACCTGGCAGGTGGGTGCTAACCATCAACCAGCGCACCCCCTTCACACCTGGCTACCCTATGGGAAGAAGGGATGACTGCTGCATTTAGACTTCTCACTGGAACCACAAATTGTATAATGAGTACTACAAAAGGCTTTCTCCAATGTGCAGTGTCGAGTTCCATAATGTTTCAGAAAAAGGAGAGATTTTTGGCATCTGTCCAAAAAGGAAGTTCCTAAAGTTCCAACTTATGCATTTCTCATGTTCCTCAGGATCACATTACCACCCTTGGGAAAGACCTGTTACCTAAACGGCATGCTCTGTGTTCTGAAGTCAAGACCAAATAAAAACAGAAGTTCCAAGAAACAGAGAAGACACTTCTGGCTCTCCTTGAGAAAGAGATCTTCCATCTGCTGTCCCATTTGCCTAATGCCCACAACAGGGGGTATAGCCCAGGCCCAACCAAGAGTTGAGCACAAAAAAATACCTCAGTAGAATTTGCTCCTCATGATCGAAATTATCCTCAAATGACAATCATATCATCCAAGTTTTGTCTCATTCTTTGAGAGTTCCAGGGATCCTGCTGGAAGTTCCAAAGTCAGGAAACTTGGTTTAGAACTGAAGAATTCAGAGATCCAAATAAAATTATTCAGGCATCCTGGTCTTTACCTCTAAAATTATTTATCAGGAGAGAAAGGGGGCTAGCCATGGTTTGTCCTATCTCGTCTGTCACATGTGCACCCAATTCAGAGCAGCTCAAGACAAAAGTAGAACTGAGGAAGAGAGGTTTAAGAGGAGGTTTTTAATCTTATCCATGCACGCACACTAACATGATCAAGAAGGCAGCAATAATGACCATGCCAACAGTTAAATACTTCAAAACAGAGATAGTTAAATTTTGCACAATACACCAGCAATAATTGAATTAATGGTGTCATTTTAAGCTAACAGCCTATCAAAGAGACACCTGAACCGGAGGGCATTCACCTACTCTCCTAGGCGTACCAAAAAGGAACACCTGAACCAGAAAGCATTCACCCACTCACCAAGGCGTACCAAGGAGGAACACCTGAACCAGAGGGCATTCACGCACTCGCCAAGGCGTACCAAAAAGGAACACCTGAACCAGAGGGCATTCACGCACTCGCCAAGGCGTACCAAGGAGGAACACCTGAACCAGAGGGCATTCACCCACTCTCCTAGGCGTACCAACAAGGAACACCTGAGCCAGAGGGCATTCACCCACTCTCCTAGGCGTACCAAGAAGGAACACCTGAACCAGAGGGCATTCACCCACTCTCCTAGGCGTACCAATAAGGAACACCTGAACCAGAGGGCATTCACCCACTCTCCTAGGCGTACAGAAAGGAACCACCAGGCATACACTCTCACTGTCTAGACATGGACTCGCTTTACTTAATCTGTAGAGGGGTCTGGGACGTCTCCTCCGGACCCCCAAGCTGAAGGGCGAGTTACGCGTCCGCCTGGACTCTGCATTCAGCCTTTAAAAATCTGTAGCTCCAAAACCACGAAAACACAGAGCCCCACTTCTCTGGGTGTAAAGAAACCAAAATTTAATTGCCTGGGGCTGGGGGGGGTTTGATGAGGGGACCCTGCCACAGTCCCGATTTAGCTTAAAATTTAATTCCCATCAAAGGTTTAACAATTAAATAAGGGGCTCTCTCACAGTCCCATACAATTCAGAATTCAGCAACCCAACTCAATATACAACAATTCAAAGACAAAACAAGACCAATTCGCCAGCAAAGAGAAACAGTTAAACTAAGGTGAGACTCACCACACAGGACCTCCGAGCTCTGGACCATGCGTCAGCTCCGCAGCAACTCCGAAGAAAGACCTCCAGGTTGAAAAGAAATTGCAGGGTTTTTATACAGTTAACCACCCAATCAGCATTACAGTTAACCAGCCAATCAGAATTAGTTAACCAGCCAATCAGAATTACACTTAACCAGCCAGTCAGAATCACAGCTTTTCATGCCCTCATTTGCGTAGAGGCGATTCTGAGCTTCCTCGGGACAAGCAGCGGGAAGTTGTTCACAGACTTGTGTATCGCCACCTGTGTGAGAGACTAGATGAGGCTCCTGGTTCCTGGTTCAGCCCTGCCCAGCTGCGACCGTGGTACCATCGCGGGAGTGAATCCACAATGGGAGATTCTGTCTCTCTCCCTGCTCTTTCTTTGTAATTCTGACTTGAAATAAATCTCTTAAGAAATTAAATAAAAGGAAAAATATATACTGTCATTTCACAAATAGTGGGTGCTGATGGATTAACCCTGCTAAAACTATAAAAACATCCAATATTGGTATAAAGACCTATAATATAATTCTTAATGAACTTAGGGCTCGAGTAGATATGATGTGCTCTGTTAATTACCACACTTGCTACTCCTTGTGCTACCAGCACACATTCTACATTTAGTCAGTTGCCCATGAAGAACGTATGTCTGTGAGTATCCACAGACTTGAACACATATTGTAAAAGCTGGCTTGAAATGTAAGTTAGGTCCTTCTAGGCAATAGATAGTTTTAAACATGCCTTTGTGAAGTAAAAGAGGATCTACAGGAAGAACTCCTGCCACTTCCTGACATCATTAGGAGACTAGGCAGGTAAGAAACATCTACTAAAAGGTGCAATAGCCTTAATACAACGGGAGAGAAGACCTTGCCTTTTTTCCTTCGCATTTTGAAGTAGTGTTTTGAGGTTTTCAATTTGTTCACAAGTGTAGGCAGACTTATCCGTTGCATGCATGTATTTAGACTCAAGAGGTAGAAATGTAATCCTTGACAACTCAGAATACCCTATAACTTAATGCAAAAGAGCCAGGCAGCACAGAGTGAAGTCCTTCCATTTAAGCTGCAATTGGTCGGAAGGGGATTCTTCCTGCCCAGTCTTTAACAAAAGCAGGTCTCCTGGGCCGATAGACTTTAGTAACCTTGGGTTCTGTTTCTGGGAGAATTTTGTTACCATTCTTCAACAGAGCCTCTTGTACCCAACGTGTATTAATAATATAACTTGTCTGATCCTGAGTTGCTGAATCAAAGCAGGTTCAAGAACTAAGGAAGTGTCCTCCACATAGCAACTCAAATAGACTAAACCTTAGAGTAGCCTTGGGGACCATCTTCATCTTATAGTGAAACAGACAATAATTTAGGCCAGGTTTCCAAGACTTCTAGGCAAAGCTTAGCAAGAATTTTCTCAAGAGCTTGATTAGGGCCCTGCACTGTGATATAGAATGTAAAGCCAATGCCTGCAGCACCTGCATCACATATGGGTACCAGCTTGAGTCCTGGTTGTTCAACTTCTGAGCCTGCTCCCTTGGGTCTCTGCGTCCACATGAGAGACCTGGAAGAAGCTTCTTGCTCCTGGTTTGGGACTTGTCAGTCCTGGCCCTTGTGGTCATTTGGCGAGTAAACTACCATATGGAAAATAAATGTGTGTGTTTGTGTGTGTGTCTCTCTCTTTCTTTCTCTCTCTCTCTCTCCCTCTCTCTCTCTCTCTCTCCTTTGCCTTTAAAAAAATAAATCTTTTAACAATAGCATGATTAAAACTTTCAACTTTTCCCGGTGACTAAGGTCATTCAGAGGCATGGAGACAAGAGACCCCTAGAATAGCAACTACCTGCTGAGTTAACTTTAGTCATAAATAAGGGTCCGCTGTTACTCTAAAGTGAACTTGGAAGGCCAGAGTGAGAAATTACTGCCTTTAATAGGGTTTTGAGCACATGGACTTTTTCTGTTTTAGTTGAAAAAACTTGTATTGATCCAGTGAAAATTATGGCATACATCAGTAGCTACTTCTAATTATTTGTTGAAAATGCATTAGTGAAGTCTATCGCTAGTGTTCACCAGGGTGTTTTCTCTTTTGAACAAGGGGTGAGCAAAGGAGGAGGCTTGCAGGGACTGTCAGTTACTTTATCAATTGAGGGCTCAGGAATGAGGTATTTCCTTTATGACAGTAGTCAGTCCTTCCAGACATACATTTACTTGGTAATTTTCCATTGAGAAGACATTAGAAGCATGACCTTGTGATCTGAAAGACACTGCCCACTGTCTCTTTATTATAAGCTCATTGTTGAGCCCATTCTGAAGCTCAGCATTGTGAGAGTTTTTTAGTCACCTTTGTGGGCTAAAGTATTAAAGTCATTTCTAGAAATTTCCTGTGCAGTAGTACTTTTTGTTGCCTTATCTGCTAATGCATTTCCTCTATTAACATGATTATCTTTCTTCTGGTGTCTCTTGCAGTGAATAACAACCACTATCAGTAATGCTTAAAGAAGAGTTAGCATCCATTTTCCATATTTACTGGAAGAGTTTCTTGCAGTCACTGGGCTTTTTCTTTCCATATTCCTGCACATACATGTAACACAAGGAAATCATATTTAGAATCTGTATAAATATCAACTCAGTGGCCTTTTCCTAATTGCAAGGCTCTAATCAAAGCAATAAGCACAGCTTTTGCCAATAAAGTGTTACATGATGAGGCAGATCTTCTATCATCTGTATAATTTCAATATGGAAAAATCTGCCTTTTGGTGAAACACTTGACATTTGAATTTTCCAGAGATTCAGATTAGGGGTCAGATCTGCTGGGATGGATTTGCTTTATGGCTTCTACACAGACGTGAGTTCATATTTTTAGTGTTTTCTGCTGGAAATAGAGTAATTGGATTGAGGAATTTGCATATCTTGAGAAATACCAGTGAGTCTATTAAAAAGGCTGATATTCTTTAAGATATCCTATTGGCCATTGATATCATTAAATTTCTAGGATTCCTCACACCTGGTTAAGGAGTTTGAACTTCAAATAGCTAGCCCAAAGTCATTTTGGTGGTTTCCTCTGTTAAAAGTACCATGGCAATAACTGCTTAAACATCCACAGCATTCTGAAATCACTGAATCCAGCTATTTAGAAAAATAAATGGCTGGACTGCAGATATGGACCGAATGTCTGAGTCACTACACCTGGAACTACTTCCTGCTGCAGAGTAAATGGTTTTTCCAAGGTAGAAATTGCTAGTGCTGGAGCTTCTGTTAGTAGCTCTTCATTCCGTTGAAAGGCTTCCTCCTTGTGCTTTCCAGGAAAGTGGGTATATGTCAGCATTCTGTAAAACATCATATGAAGTTGAGCTGTCAACTCCAATCCTGAAACTCTATCTTGAGAATTTAGCAATGAGTAAGTGGTTCCTACATCAACAAAGGAATTAACCCTGTCGGTGGTAATTGTAGCATAATGAGTTAGGTTACTGCCTGCAATTTCAGTATCCGTACTGGCACTGGTTCAAGCCTCTGCTGCTCCACTTCACATTTCCAATTCACATTTCTCCAATTCACGGTTCCCTGTTAATGTTCCTGGGAAACCATCAGAGGATAATTTAAGTACTTGGGTCGCTTGCTGGGATGCTCAAACACCAGAGAGTCAGCATGCATTTGCTCCTTAGCCCAGATACATGATTTCTCTTCAGTGGTGAAACAAGTAGATAAAATAACATTGAAGTCAGTTTAATTAAGGCTGACAGCCAGTGTTAGGGCCTGAAACTCCTCAGTGCATCTAGTAGGCTCCTCTGAAAATCTAACAGCCATTCACATAAGTCAGAATAAGATGGAAAGGACTTGCACTCTAATTGTCCTGACATTATTTGCTGTTTCTATTAAAGGACAGAGCACACCCTGATTTGATTTGTAGGGGATCCTATTATGAGTAATTCCAGTTGGGCTGTCTTCTGGTAAAGAAGACAGGCAGGATTCAATGGTAGAGGTTGTAGAGTAACAGAAGGTATAGAAGCTGCTGATTCTGAAGGTACGAAAGAGGGTTTATCTGATGTTCGTTGGATATTATTCTGGCATTCGAATATGTTGAGCTTGAGGTAGTTGAGGAGCAACTAATAAGCAGTCATCAACTCTATCTATGGGTTGTTCCTTGTCTGAGAGAGTAGGTGCAGAAAACAGACCACCACAGGCAGACCATCACCTTTCTCGTAAGTGAGATGTTGGTGTGATACCAGAAACGCCTACACATAGGCAGCTTATGACCACTTTTGTCGATGTCTATAATAGACATGAAGTTCTGAAACAGTTTTTTGATTGAGTCCCAAACATTGGTCATGTCTCTCTATCACCTAGCTTTTGTTTGGACCCAACAGTATTACAGAGGAAGATTAGCTTCTCTCAACTAAACCATTCAGTTTAAGAGCTTCTCCTTGACCAGACATACATCCTTGGGGTGTATCCATGAGAATGGATATAGAGTTATTCATATCTGAAATTCTGTATCCTGGGTAAGACAAAACATAGAAAGGTCTCTGCATGAGTATAGTTATATTTATGAGTATGGCTTAATAGATGTAATTCAGTGCTTTAGGATCTATTTTGCACCCCAAGATGAGTTTCCCTGTTTTAGCCCACTTGGAACTCCTATGTGAGTTGATCTAAATCTGGAGTATTACCAATATCGAATGCCCCTTGAATTTTCCTAACCACCATGCCTAAACTACCAAGACACTAGGGAGCATTGTCGATACTGTTAAGCTCCAAGGTGAAAGAAACCTGGGTGATACTAAGACCAGACATCGGAATTGCTTCTAATGCCTGAATTTCCATTGCCACAGGGATTCTTGAGGGTTTACACAGCTATTCCAAAGGTACTCAAGAGCTAGGAGGCCTTTAATCCCATGCTTATACCGTATGTTTTGGTGTGGTGCCAGCATCCAGGCATCTTCAGGTATTGGAACTTAGAAAACCCCATTTTCATATTTTTCTAAGCTGACTCTGGCAATCAGGGAGGGCTTGACTATGTACTGAAGTGGAAACCAAACTGTATGTGGGCAAAAACCAAGCTCATACACAGGACATGGCAGTCACAGAGCAGGAACCAGGTTTTTCAGAAACAGCAAAGTCAGATAAAGATAAAAATGCCAAAAGTAAAGAAGGAGACAAGGAAATACTGGCTGTAACAATGTAGGAAGTTCCCAGGATTACAACAGCCAAAAAACCAACCATTCTGCATCTTCCTCTGTGTTCCCTACTTGCTTGCCCCCATCAGTGCTAAAAATAGCTCATGCAATTGTTATATAAAGGCCTTTATTTTACTCTAGAAGGTATTGACCTGGATCCATTCCACAAGTGACTCCTGGGTCTCTGGTGGTCAATTTCCAGAACAATAGGAACTAATAGGTCCTATACCTGGCAGAAACTGCATTCATATATCAGAAGCCAAAAGCTACCTGCATTTTAATGTGCTTTCCTTCCAGTTACAAGTCATCCCAAAGCAGAGCGTTTATAATGACTACCAAGCCCTTACTAAACTGTAATTAGGCTGACTGCCACTCAAACATGTTAGACACTGCCCCACTGTTCCTGGAAAGGGAAAGCCAAGAGGGAGAACCCTATCTCTCTGCTTCCAATGGAGAATAAAATCTACCTCCACCACAGCTGGATATGACTGCCAGGTTGCAGGAAATGGCTCTTTGCCCTTCCAGAAAGTAAAGGGGAGGGGCATACAGGGAGTAGAAAATGATGTGGAAGACAAAGGTGAATGACATATATGGTAGCCAGCAGAGTTGGCTCAGTGCTATGACAATGTAAGAACTGACCTGTTTCATAACAAGCACTGGCTCTAAAGATACATTGCCTCCAAAAGGCGCACTCTTGAGAATAATGTTTCTAGACCATCACGACTGGTGAGAACAATCTTTTAAGGAACTTCTCAGCCTGAAGCTGAATTGTCTCCAACAATGACCAAGGCAAAAAGCAAGAACATACAGTCTTGTGTTTCCAAGTCTTACGCAAGACTCCTCTAAGAACAGGGGAAAACAACGCCTGCTCAAATAACTTTCCCCAAAAAGAGAAAGATTGTAACCAAGATTTCTTAGTCTGCTACCATTTTGAGGTTATGCACTCCTGGTTGGCTCACCATTAAAATGTAGGCAATAAAGTTATTAGAATTTAAACCAGGCTCTTGTCTCCCACAAAAATGGAAATACTAAGCAGACAGTGGTATTGTTTGCAAAACAGAACAGTTTATTTGGCAATGAAGGAAAGAAACCAACACTTGGCTAAGAATGTGGGCTGCCCTACACAAAGAAACCCAACTGAGTGTGCTAAACCATGGCCCACGTACCAGGGAGGGAAAGCAAATTATAACCAATACTTGCGAGAGGCAAGATTTGTTTATATACAGGGAAAGTAGAGAATGAAAATGTTCATTTTCAGCCAGAGTGTGCATGCTGAACAAAAAATGAGTATTAAATGCAAGGGTACAGTGGCTTGATATGAAAGCCCTGGCAAAGAGAGACTGTTTTTTCATTTTACACTTCTCTGCCTGTGGTGTAGCTTCAGGACATAACAGGTACATTATGGGAAGGTAGATGTTGTTATTGATAGGTAATGGGTGGGAAGGAGGTTGACTGTACAATCCTAATGACCTATTTTCCCATCTAATCTGCAGACCAAACTAACTGCCTACCTACCCAGATCCACAGACCTTGACTAGAAACCTACTCATGTGGATCTACACACCCAACTGGACACATACTTATTTATCCCACAACAGGTGAATAGAAGCTTTGCTCAGGTTAACTAAAAAGGCTATAGGACTTGTTAAAAGTCCACAACAGAGTTTACCTTCAGATTTGGCTGGTCTAGGCTAATCTGACATGATAATGGCTCAGCTTTTGTTTCAAAAGAAGTGGTTTCATTACCTTGGCTTAGGAGCTTGTTGGAGAGTACATGCTGCTTGGAAACCCATTCATCTGAAAAGACTGAAAGAAATAATTAGGCCCTAAATGTAGCATTAACTAAATGTCACCAGGAAAAAAATGAAAAATGGTTAAAGCTCTTAATCCAATGCTGTGTTACAGCAGTTCCAAGGGGAAGAATTGAGTCTTACCCTATTTGAGTTGGTGTAAAGGAGACCCTTTTTCCATGATGATTTGCCTCTTGATGTGTGGAAACCGAGACAGCATTCAAATGTGTACTGCAATCAAGACATGAATTGGGATACGGGGTCTATTTAAAGGTTTAGAAATTGGGTTCTCCGGATAGGATGTTGCTTGTACGTGTACTAACCACTCATTCTTCTCTTGAAACTGTAAGATTTGACTCCGTAGATTCAACCTAACAAGTGAAGTCTATACGCCTATCTTGACTCCTCCTGATACAACACTGTGAGCGTGTGTCAGATATAAAACCACTCTTCAGAAGTAACCCACATAAAATGTCTTGCAACGTTGCTGACAGCCTCTGCTGGCTGCTGCTTGTGACTCAAGACAGCTTAGCCTGAATGATTTATTCCACTAACTAGGGATGTCAGTGCCTGATTTCAGCAAGAAGTGGCTATAGAATAATAGATTTATTGCTTTATCCTGTAAAAAAGGAGGAGTGAGAAGTCCCAGAGGACAGTTTTTGTAATCAAGAGTATAGGATTTTAGAAACAGAAAGACTCAGAGACAAGGACAGAGAATCAAATACAGTTTGCTCTTTTTTTTTTTTTTTCCTAGAAGATGTTCCAGGAAAGCTTGCCTTGCCACTTTGTTTTTTAGGGAAGACCTGGCCAACACCACAAGGACAGCTCAGGAGGCATATTTGAGTAAGAGTTTGGAGTACACACTGTATGATGATAAATGTTGCTTAAACAAGAAGGGCACTCTTGGTTGCCTCTTCTGCATCCTAATGTCTGTTGCAAGCAGGACTAAGTGTTCTGCTCCCTGTTTCCTGCATCCTGGATCCTCCCCTACCCCGTGCTGCAAAAGTACTGTCAAGTGGCTTCCCAAGGAGAAAGTTTCTTTTGGGAGCTATAACTTCCCATAATTTACTTGTTACCAAGAAATAAAGCTTTCCTTTGAGTAACTGTGGCTTATAGCTTATTACTTGGTGACATCCAAGTAGATGAACTCCACGTGTCTACTGACATTTTCAGCTGAAGTCAACCTGTTTCAGCGTGTTTCCTACAAGGTCTCTTTATTCACTTTCCTTTTTATAAATACCTCTTTCCCACTTCTGCTTTATATCACCCTGGTGCATTGTCCAGTTGGGAAATCCTCCAGGCGTACAACAAAAACACTATTTCTAAATGTCAGTGCAGGTGCTGAGAAAGTGAGTAACCATAAGGAAAAGATCGAAAACTCTCAGGCTAGCACTTCTTAATTCTGTGCTATCCCTCCTCATCCAAATGATTAAAAATAGTCTTAACGATAGATCACTAAGCAAAGCGTATTATACAATTTGAAAAAAAATTGTAAGATTTCTCTTAACATTGTAACATTCCCGTTATTATCTCTATTTATGCAAACATTTTTCCTTAGCACTTCCATAAGAAGAAACTTTTAATAGTAATTAAACCAGTGCTGAACACTCTGATTTTTAAAAATTAAATTTGCCCTGTGTGCATGGAGCTCCCATTCATCTTCTTTAGAAAACAATAGCTTTTTACTTTATATGTTTATTATTTATTAACACTAGTAATATGTTTATGTCACATTTATTAGCTGTGTATTTGCAACAATTATAGGTGTAACTGTGGGGCCTTGCTGTCTTCACAAATGGAATATTTAAATTTCTATTTTTATGTACAATTTCATTGTGAAGAATTTTGATACAATGGTCAATTTAAATCTTTTACATATAAAATATGTATTTCAGTTAAAAATCTTTGAAATTTGTCTTCAAAGAAGGAAAAAAGAATATGTAAAGATTTCCATTTTTTAATTTTAATAAAAGCTTGTTTGTGCATGTGTTAAGGATGATAATAATTATCAAAGGGCTCTTAAAGTTAGATTTGATTTGTTGCGTACAAGACAAATGTCAAAGTGTCATTATGAAGAAATGTTGCCTTTCTTAGTGATTTAAAAGTTTAATGAAGGAAAGTTGTTGTTGCACATTGGGTTAACCTGCTTGCTGTAGCACCAGCATCTCATACGGATATTGGATCCAGCTTCCTGCTAATGTTCCTGGGAAAGCAGCAAAATATGACTCAAGTACTTGAACCCCTTCCAGCGATGTGGGAAACCAAGAGGGAGTCGCTCGTGGCTGCATGTAGACTGACTCAGCTCCAGCTGTTGCACCCATCTGAGATGTGAACCAGCAGAGGAAAGAACAGGACTTCTCTTTTTGTCATTCTGCCTTTCCAATAAGTAAAAAAAAAGTCTCTAAGAATAACAAACACAAGTGTGGAATAATAACTCTCTAGCTATTGAGTTAAAAAGTGCAATGCAATACCATTTTTAACAGCACATGCGCAGAAAAACCTCTGAAGACTAAAATTGTGTATCTTATCCATATCTAACCTTCAAGGGAATCCTACTAACAAATAATTTAAACTTTCTACACTGTGTTTCTTTTCACATCTGTAGCATGGAGTAGTAATATTACTTGCAATGTTGTTAGCTTAAAATAAGCTAACACAATAAGGCATTTTTTTAAATAGAAAGGCAGCATTACAGAGGGAAGGAGAGACACACACCACTCAGAGAGAGAGAGAGAGAGAGAGAGATCTTTCTTTCATTCATTGATGGACTCCTCAAATGGCTACAACAGCTGGAACTGGACCAATCTTATCAGAAGATAACTTTTTCCAGGTCTCTCACACAGGTTCAGGGATACAAGGATTTAAGTCTTCCTCTGTTGCTTTTCCAGGCCATAAGTAGAGAGCTGGATCAAATGTGGAACAGCTAGAACATGAGGCAAAGCCCATATGGGATGTTGGCACCGCAGGCTGAAGCTTAGCTTGCTATCACAGTGCCAGGCCTTAAAGCATTTGGAAAAATATGAAGTGTTGAAGAGTTGTTACTCATAATTATTTAATGTATGATTTCTTTTCATTTAAAATATATTTCTTGAACATCTATTGTGTGACAACCTTATGGTTGTATAAATACAATTGTGAGATAACGAAGAAGAGATTCTTATTTTCTTAAATAATTATGTTTTAGTATGCTTAATGAGTTTGCAAACAAATAAACAAAGTCATATAATTGCAGGTAGTAGTAATTGTTAAGAAATAAATAATGCTGAGCCGAGCTGGTAGCCTAGCAGCTAAAGTCCTCGTCTTGCACGTGCTGGGATCCCATATAAGCACCGGTTCTAATCCCAGCAGCCTTGCTTCCCGTTCAGCTCCCTGCTTGTGGCCTGGAAAAATTTGGGACCTTGCACCCATGTGGGAGACCTGGAAGAAGCTCCTGGCTCCTGGCTCAGCTCCAGCTGTTGCAGCCAGTTGCGGAGTGAATCAACAGAGATCTTCCTCCTTGTATAACTTTCCTTTAAAAATGAAATAAATGTAAAAGAAAGAAAGCCTGTGTTTCAGCTGCTGCTAACTCTGCATTCTCTCTTAGTGATTTGTGCCTCTCAAGGTCTTCACAACAGTCTCTGGTGACCCACGTCCTTGCCCTTATCCCTTTGCACGCTTCGAGGTGTCCAATGTGTCCCAGTCACTGTGACCTCGTTGATAAGCCTCGAACACTCCAAACATTCTGGCTTCTTAACATGCTTTTAATGGATGGTGTCCTGTATCTGGCATGTCTTTTTGATATGTACACAGGCAGATTTCTCATCCCCTCCCAGTGTTTCCTCACATTTAATATTTTAATACAGCCTCAATCATTTCAATTCAATTGGCATCCTTCCTGCCTTCTCCAATTACACTTTGCCAATCTACTTCTCTTTATGACTTTCCCTTCTCCCTCTCAATAATTACTCCATGGGAACAAACTATATCATTTACTTATTCTTTATCTCTATCTGGTCCTTCTAGAATGTAAGTGCATAGATGGAGATGTCTCTGGAAATCTGAAAAGCCCCCTCAGAATGTTCATGGGTCTGCTGTTTCCATTTCATTTAATTTTAACAGCAAGCACATAGGAGGGAATTCTGTTCTTGTGACAGTTCTCCATTGCAGCACATCAGACCACTGTAAAGGGAATAGTTCGATCTGCAACAGCGTATTACTTCCCATTTTGTGTCAATCAGGAAGTCAGGTATGTCTCAGTTAGATGGTTCTGTTACGGTGGCATCATATGCTTATCTGGCTTTAGCTAGAGGCTGGGCTGAACTAGAAGGTCCAGGAAGAGTTCATACAGGTGTCTGGTGTCTCGTGCCCTACCCTCCAGCCCACCCCCAACCCTGCCCCATTCACTTTCCGTCACTACATGCACTTAACCATGTCTAAGAGTTTCACCTGAACTTCTCTATATAATAGCAGGGGTGATTTTCCTCAGCAGAACAGGAATTCTTTGTAAGAATTATTTATTTATTATTTATTTACTTATTTAAAAGACAGAAGAGGAGAGAGAGAGAGAAAGAGAGAGAGAGAGAGAGAGAGAGAGAGCACTTTCAGCCTTTCAGATACTAATTCATTCTCTAAATGTCCCCAAATCTGGGCTGAGTCAGAAAAAAAAAAAGAAAACAAAAACATGAACCAGCAACTCCACCCAGGTCTCCTGTGGGGGCGTTAGGAATCCAAATACTTGGGCTGTTTGGGTGAATTAACAAGGAACTGATCAGAACTGCAGACGCTGGGACTGGATGGGCACTCCAAAATGTAATGCTGGTGTCCTTAGCTGTGGCTTAAACTGCTGAGCCACAATGTTTGTCCCTGCCAGATTTCTTTCAGAGTTATACCTTGCACTAGAAAAGAGACATTTCCTCTACTCTCTGTTGGTGAAGGGAGTTTTCAAGGCTGACCTGCATTCAAGAAAGTAAGAAACAGAATTTACCGTTGGCTAGGCAGAACACTCTAAGCCTACAAACAAAATGATGAGATCCCACAGTGTAGGCTGGTACAGTTGTTCTCATTTTTAGGAGATAGGAGATGAAAGTTCACAGAGATTAGGTTGAAAAGTGAGTAACTGGCAAAGATATGATTCAGACCACGATGCCACTGATTCCAGAACCTGCCCGTTTAACTGTTGTACTCTACACCATCTACTAGAATCATGTCCCTAGTGGAAGAGAGATTTGGACTGATTTCTAGAGAACTGGAAGTGGCCATGCCACTGGGGAGGCAGAGTCTGGGTTCCCTGTATTAACTTTAAGCAGAAGCATCTGTTTTAAATTATTTTCCAGTGACCTTAAATCACATGAAATTTGATTTGAAAACTGGTTCTGCAAATTTAAAAGAGGGTTGAAAAAGGAAAAGCAGGTACAGATATTTCTCAACTTGTGATATGGCTACATTCTGATAAACTTACTAAAATTTGGAAGCACTATAAGTTGAAATAGCATTGATTTCATCTGCTTTAAAAAGCAACAAAGCTTAGTGCAAGAAGTGTAGCATATCCTTGTGAGGATTGCATTATGTTTCCCTAGATCAAAATTCAATATGTCTATTGAATGTGTGTCCTCTTCACATGATAGTAAAGTCAAAATATCACAGGTTGAATTATTTTAAGCAAGGAATTCTGTGTATGAATCAAAAATGTGTCGATGTCTCTGAATAAAAATTTCTAATATTCCTTTGTAAAACATACATTCGTTTTCGTGATTCTTATTTGTTAAAGCTTAGATAGCAGTTGAACAATTTCAACAGCTATTTCACGCATAAACCAAGTTTGGTTTGTATATACAGCGATTTTAAAATGCTAGGTTTTTAGAAGGTACCCTTTGAGTTCTTTTGAAAAGTTATAATCTGTGATATATCCAATTTTAGGCTGATACTGTGATCTTTGCAGGAATATAATTTGGAGAGTAATTTTTTATACAGTTGGTGGGCATGTGGCATTACAATTTCTGCAATTGACACAGTGTGATTATAAATTCTATTTACTTTTTCTTCATCATGCTGCAAATACTGAGGGAAGAGGGCGATGGTGAGCAGTGATGCTCCCAAGCTTTATCCATGATAGCTCTCCTTGTCTTGATGCATACATTGCATTTCTGCATAGGATATTGTTGGACAAAAACTGTCCACTGTGAAATAAAAGCACAGTTGCAAAACTGCAAGCATGCTGTTAAATCATCAAAGGTATTTTGGACATCTAGGCTAACTGTGGTTTTCTGGAAACAAAGTAATTCAGATGCAAAAATCCATGACTAATGAGTTTCTGGAATCATTAAGAGATTCATTAGTTTTATGAAAGTTTTTGACAATCATGACATTAATTACAAATAAACAATAAAAGAAATAATGAGTGACCTGTTTCCAAATGCTATAATCAAAATAAAAATATAGGGGTGCTAAACTGAGATAGCAGCCATAGAGAAGAGACTTAGTCAAGTAAACTACAATAAATAAACCTGTATAACCATCCTGATTTAGATAGGAATGCCAGGAATTGATTGGTTTCCTAGTACAAGTCTTTAACTGGCTGCTGTGGCCATCAGACAAGTGAACCAGGAGATAAAAGATCTCTCACTTTCAGTGTCTCCTCTTACTCTCTGTACCTCTACCTTTTGGATGCATATAAAATAAATCATTTAAATAATTGAACTTTAATGTGAGCCAGAAAAAATGATCTGACACTTTTAACATATTGGATAAGAACAACAGAAAAAAGAACCTCTGGAGTTTTACATCAGATACAGAATTTGAAATAACCAAGATTAATATGCTGAAGTCGTCTCTCGTGGAAAATATACATGCACAAAGGACATTATTTTTACATGTATGATCATATATATACATATTTATGTATCATGTGTGCATATATACATATACATAAAGTGATTGTCACAAATGAGAAACATGAAAGAAATTATAAAATTGTTTTCAGTAATATCACCAGTATACTCAATAAATGTGAAATAAATTAGTTAACCTAGAGTGTGAACATAATTATCTAAAAGAAAATGACAATAAAGCAGATATTTTTAGAAAACATCATTTTAATACACATATGATTACAGTTTTAGAAGTAGAAAAGAGAATAGATCAGGATAAGTATTAAAATAAAATTATTTATTATAAAAGTAAACATTTAATGAGAGAATAGCTCAAAAGATTCCAACACTGATGTAAGATCACATTGCATAGATCCAGTTCACACAGATAAACCAACATGAGCAAATTCTAGGTAGTAGTAACAACATTCATGTTTAGACTTGTTTTATTCAAATTGGTGAAAAGTAACAATAGATAAAATTCTTGAAAGTACACATACAAACAAACATACAACTTGTTAGAAACTATGCAAGCCAACAATAGAATTTTAACATTTTTAGAAGAAAAAAAAATCTGTCAACACAGAATACTATAATCTGGAACTGTGATTCCTCCAGCTTTATTTCTATTCTTCATGATACCTTTGGCTATTCCTAATCTCTTGTGTTTCCATACTGAGGTTCCTAACTCCACTGAGATTGGCCTACATCCAGAACTCTACTAACTACTCCTACTGGTACGGATGTGTAGAGAAAGGCACCCTACTTCACTGTTAGTGGGAGTGTAGGCCAGTACATTCACTACTGAAGTCAGTATGGAAACTGCTAAGACAGCAGAAAATTGATCTGCCATATGACCCAGCTATCCCACTTCTGGGAATGTATCTGAAGTAAGTGAAGTCTGCACATAAGAAAGTATCCTGTATTCCTGTATTTGTAGTAGCACAATTTAGAATACAGAAGATGTGGAAACAACCCAGATGCCTGTCA
The DNA here is from genome assembly GCF_030435755.1 of Ochotona princeps. Classification (NCBI taxonomy): domain Eukaryota; kingdom Metazoa; phylum Chordata; class Mammalia; order Lagomorpha; family Ochotonidae; genus Ochotona; species Ochotona princeps. The sequence continues at coordinate 8,299,060 of NC_080861.1, forward strand.
AAAGAGGAGTGGATAAAAAACTATGGTACATCCATCCACTCCATGTAATACTTTGCCATTAAAGACTAGAATTCTACCGTTGGTAAAAAAATGGTCCCAACTACAGAACATCATGCTCAGTGAAATAATTCCATCCAAAAAGGACAAATAAAATTTTCTTTCTCATATAAGGCAACCATCATGCAAAATACAAGATGAATAGATACATAGGTAAACCTGTGTATACAACCATTTATCTAGAGTAGCTATATAAGGGAGACTGTCTTATTAAGAAGTGAAGATACAGTGCAGTATGCATCTCTACTCCTGACCAAAGGATGGAACCCCAATTAAACTGTTAAGTATATCTTGATAATAGGTTTTTGGACTTTCTACCATTGTCTAACTGCAATGTCATGATACACTTAGCTAGCAGGATGATAGATTTGTGACTATTGCTGAACGACTATGTTATTGTAATAACGTAGGGGAAAACAGTTGGGGCAGAGGGCAATGGGGAGGGTGGAATGGGAAATCACTGAGCCTATGAAATTCTATCATGAAAAATAACTCTTTTTTTTAAAAGATTTATTATTATTGGAAAGCCGGATATACACAGAGGAGGAGAGACAGAGAGGAAGATCTTCCATCCGATGATTCACTCCCCAAGTGAGCCGCAATGGCCGGTGTGCGCCGATCCGAAGCCGGGAACCAGGAACCTCTTCCGGGTCTCCCACGCGGGTGCAGGGTCCCAATGCATTGGGCCGTCCTCGACTGCTTTCCCAGGCCACAAGCAGGGAGCTGGATGGGAAGTGGAGCTGCCGGGATTAGAACTGGCGCCCATATGGGATCCCGGGGCTTTCAAGGCGAGGATTTTGGCTGCTAGGCCACGCCGCCGGGCCCGAAAAAGAACACTTTTAAAAAGTTGAAAAAGAAATGGATCTGAGTATCTATAAAGTGGCTTTTGCAAGAATGGCACTATAAATTTAGTTATAAAAACACAACATAAGAAGTAACCCAAATGGTTAGCAACAGTGTAAGTAACTGATAATATAATTACACAATGTAATAAATATGTTTATATGAAGAAAAGTAATGAAGCTACTAGAAGTATGAATCTGTCGCTAGAATCTAATCACTAGAAGGTGAATCTGTCGATCAGAATTTTGCTGAAAATAAATCATACAGCACAAAGTATTTACTGTATGATACAATACAAAGTTTAATGTCAGAAAAAAAGTTTAATGTAAAGCAAATTTCATCTCTATTGATAAAATCTAGAAGAATACTTTATAGACGAGAGCATGGTGGTGATGTGGAGGGTCCATGAAGGGTGTCCACTGTGCTTGAATTCTGATTTTGTGTGATAATAATGAGTTTGTTCACATAGCAATATTTCCTTGAAAATCACACTTGGGAATTGTGATCTTCATATATATGTGTGTGTGTGTGTGTTATACTTCATTTTTTTAAATAAGAAAAATAAAATATAGGAAGAAGAGAAAAGCACCAATAAATTCTAGACATGCTCCTGGGATGCTATTTTGAGTAGGTACGGGGTGAGTGGTGTAGCCCAGGTATGCTCTTGGGAGACTTCAAGGACCTGCACAGAGGCCGCTGAGGTTCCATCAGCCTTGAAGTGAGCAGTGCCCAGCAGGAGGCCTCTCTTTGCCCTTTTCCAGCATTTTCTGTCTGTTTACTTGATCTCCCTTCCTGCTGAGAAGTCTCTGGTATTAACAACAACTAATGGGCAGCTGTAGCTCACACAAAGGGATGTTCCAGGTAATCCCTGCGTGATGAATCACCTGATTTTTATTAATTCTGTCCTTTCAAATTTAAGAGAAGATAGAGGGCATAGTTTAGAATCTCATCATTGGTGAATACTCGTCACTGTTTGTTAATCATTGCGGGATTGAAATATATGGTAATTATAGCAATGCTTCTCTGTGCAGCATGTTACAAAATGTTTTTATATGCATTATCTCATTTGATCTTCATAGCAGTCCAGTCAAGAAAAGTGGGACAGACATCAGTTCCACTGTATTCAGAAGAAAGCTGAATTTCAGAAACAGCTTGCAAAATAAACACTTATTTGAGATAAGAATATGAAATTTTAATATCACTAAAGTTTGATCTCCCTCCCTCAGAAAGAACCTCAGCCAAGGATGCAAATGCAAATAACTCCATTGAAAGAAGGAAGTATGAGAGTGGTTCAGTAACAAGGGCAAAGGCAAGCTGTTAGCATGTCATATTATGAAATTACATGCTCTATAGCATATTGAAATTTAATCTTGTTTAAGGAGCCAGAGTCACTTACATACCTTCCTTCAAATTATTTCACCCTCAGAATAGAACTAAACACAAACTGCCTTTCACTTCTGGCCTGTTGTATAAATAAGCAAACTGGAGACAAAAATGTACTCATGTACTCAAAGAAAGGCGTGTGCTTCTAGTTGGTCAATTCCGAGAGCAGCAAATTAACAAATCCGCTACATGTGATAATTAACACTATTGGCTTACCATTTTCAATCGCATCAATCATATATACAATGCATTATCTTTGTAGTTCAGAAAACTATGTGGGTGGGGCTATCCTGCACAATAAAAATTCCTCTAGCCTTTAGATTATCTTCTGTTACCAGCTTCATCAGGTCTGGGAGTTAAGAACCAGTGGGTTCCAACAAAATCCCACACAGCATCTTCAACTGTGAATTTCTTGGCTTTCAAAAAACATTTGGTTGTAGATTTGCAAGAAAATGTGAGATCGACTTATTCTTCCAGTGGAATAGTTGACTTGCAAGTTGAAATTTTGTGTCCAATGTTTTGTTCCATTGCCTTTTCACTTTTAAATTACATTATAATTGCAAACACCAATAACGGAATTCAGTATGAATCATATATTTCAATAGTCTCCAGTTATTGATAGGACACAAAAAATAGTTTAGTTGATGCCATAAGAAACGATCAACTGTGATCAAATTTCTGTCATGCATGTATGTGATAAAGTGGGAGAAAATACTAGTAGACTACACAACGAGAAAACTAATATCCACAATATAACTATAAAGGACACACATTTACAAATACAAGAATTCATCTTATAAAATTTTGGTATTATACAATAAGTATTTAGATTTGTGATAGCACATATTTTCCAAATATTTGCAAAAACAGCAAAGAAATAAATCTACAATTTTAATTCTAGCTGTTTCTTCTTAAAAATGTTGAAAATTATTAAAATAGGAAAAATAAAATTGCGAAGAGGAAAAGCATTAAATCTTGTCTCCTAGGAATAACCATTTAGCACATTTTTTAGGCTTCCTCATTTGTATTTTATATCAAAGGTAAAATATTCTACGTAGTAGTATTTGATTGTTTTTCCTTTTGCTCAACATTTAACATATTTTCTTACTATCTAAAATGATTATAAACATCATTTAACAACCATCATTCAACCACAAGATATGGGTCGGTCATAATTTATATAATTATACTCCGCATGATGGACATTCAGGTTTCTTTCAAATTTTCTAAATTACAAGTTATGAGAAATGAGTATCATCACATACATTTTTGGACTTCTGAGTGATTCATTAGTATATATTTCAAAGAGTGCAATTTCTTGATCAAAGGTTATACATGTTCAGAAGTTCAGAAAATATTGGCAGATTTAGTTTGAGAAATAGGCTGGAATGTACTCATTTCTTTCATAATTATGAAATATAAGTTAGTTTGAGGTTTTGAAAGCAAAGTTGACTGTGTAAACTTATGGGGTATTAGGCTCATGTAGTCTCCTATGTAAACATGGTGAGAGCCTGCTTGTACCCTGTTTAGGGTTGCTATAATCTATCTACCATCCATCCCTCTCTATGTGTAGCTGAATTTTAAATAAATAAGTGATTGTTTCAAAAGGAAGAGGAATTGTACTTAGGATTGCAACATTTAAAGTTTTATGCAATTGCTGAGCTCTGGCATCTTAAGCCTTATTTGTGGGCAGGGCACGGCTCGAGGTACAAGACGAAGATCTCGTACATCTATTAGATGTGTCATGTATCAAAAATGAGAGCACCATTTGTGGGCTCTGTTGCTCTTGTCTTTTCATACTTGGAAAAAATAGTAAATGGCAACTAATTTGGATTATTCCAATCTGAACTCAGATTACACAGAATTTTAATGAATATTGCCATTTGACAAAATGTTCACAAATATTGGTGTATATATATCTAATCTATCTATCTATCTGTACACACATTGCATTGAATCTGTAAATAGCTTTGGGTTGTAAAGACGCTGTTATCATACGAATTCTTCCAACCGTTGAACATGGATTTAGGCTTCTGTACCCACTTGAAGGATCCAGAAGAAGTCATTGAGTCTTGGTTTTCCAAATGTCCAGCTCCAGTCATTATGGTCATTTGGGCAATGAACCAGCAGGTGGATAATCTCTCTCTCTCTCTCTTTCTCTTGCTCTCTCCCTCCCTCTCTCTGTCTTTCTATCTCCTTCTCTCTATAAATCTTAAGATATATATATATATATATGTATATATTACATTACCAGCTCTTCATTTCACTGATCTTCTGATTTTCTCTTTTGGTTTGAATTTAGCACATTCTTTCTCTAACTTATGAGTGTTTAATGATCTAAGTTTATGACAAAATTTCTAATTTTTTTTCCAGAATGCCGTCAATTTGGTTGTTATCCTCTGAATATAACAGCGTGTGTTTATGTAGTCTTGAAAAGGTTGCCAGGGATGGCAAGAATCCTTATCCTGGCTCCACTCCCAATTCACTTTCTGCTAATATACACCCTGGGATGTAGTAGGTTAACAGCTTCAGTAGCTGGGTTACTGCCACCCATGTGAAAGACTTGGATAGACTTGCTAGCTCCTGTTGTCTCCCTAGCCCAGCCCTGGCTATTGCAAGCATCTGAATAGTGAGCTAGTGGACGCTCATTATCTATCTCTCTGCATTTCAAGAAATAAAATAACTAAACATCTGCAGAAAAAAAAAGGCTAATCTTCCAGTGGCACAAGCACATGGTTGACCCAGCAGAGTGACGAGAGTCACTGTGGCATTTGAGGCCAGCTTTCTGTCAATCCAGATGCTTGAAGGCAGAGGGAACGGCTCCAGTATTTGGGTTCCCACTGCTTGTTCGAGTCCCAAGCACTGCTGATATTTGGGGAGTGACACAACACATGAGATCTCTGTTTCTCTTGCTGTCTCCCTCTCTTTGGCTCTTAAATTAATAAACCATTTTAAAAAATTGAAGCAAGCCATCCAAATACCTTTTCTTAGAAATGACTTAATCCTTTAGGAAAGGGAAGAAAGGTGATTTTCAGCTGCTCAAACTCTTCTACATGTACTTATATAAGCATTTAGCAGTAATTAAAAATCGCTAGATGTATTTGTTTTGTTGCCTTGGACAGGGTTGAATGAGTAAGCCTACAAAATGGTCTCAAGGGAGTATGTTTCACTGTTGAAAGTTAAACTTAACATCAAGGAATTGCAGTGTGTTAATCGATTAAAAAAAAATTCTTCTCTTCTAAAATTCCAGTAAACTCACAGAACCAAACAATACACTAGCAAAAGCATCATCTGCTGAACTGAGATGGATTTGACTTCATTCCTCCTCCTCCATTGGAGCACTCACACCTCTGCTGTCTGAGTCATTTCGAGAACGCTTTCCATTTTACATTGTTCTGTGCCCTGAGCACAGCTATGATATTGGTCTTTGTATGTTTTTAATGAAAAGAGCAAACTATCAGGTCTCATCCCATTCAAATTCTTTCCAATTATTCTTATACCTGTTTCTCCAAATCTCATCTCTAACTTTCCAAAATCTATAGTGATAGCCTTGTTAAATCAATTGAATGAATAAAATGACCAGTGAAAAATTCATAAAAAGCATATCTTCTCTTAAAAATGAGGATTTGGTTCTAGAATATCTGCGCAGTCCTGGCTCTGTCATGCTGAATGAAGACTTTATGGAAAAATACATGTACATATGCCAGCATAAACATATAGAACTCTAATGATTTCACCATTTCAGGAAGTTCATTTTTTGTTATATTTTTATTTTGAATTTTGGGATTTTGTACTGAACTTCATTATTTTAAAGCTTTCCATTTGCTCCATTTGTTGAAATTCAAACATGATCAATGTTTGTTTTATGCTCTTCAGAGAGATTTTAATGTGTTTATCTGTTACAAAAAAACAAAATAAAATAGCAGGTAATGGTGTGATAAAATGATCAATTAATGTGCATGTAGAAGTTACTAAGTTTTTAATTCTTATAATCTATGTAATAGGTTTTTGAACTTTAGATTTGTTCCCTCTTGCATCAGCTGTTTAAAATGGAAGTAGTTCTTAAAGAAAGCCATAATTACTCTTTTCTAACTTAGAGTTTCTTTTTAAAGTATTGTACCCTGTCAGCTTCTGTGGTATGTGCTGAGGCATATCTCAATCTGCCTGTCTCCTGAGGTAGGACTTGCCCTACCTTCTATCTCTACAGTCTGAGCAACTAAGTGTCATCTTCAGTATGTTGCATTGATTTGTCCAAAAATTTGCAACGTGAGACGTATTTTGCTGAATGGCAATTAACACAAACAATGAGATTGATAGACAAGAAGTCAGGACTAGACTGCAAATTACAGTTATGCCAAGTGGTTCCATAAGCAACCATTGTAGATAGTTTGCAATTTTCTCTGCAACTTTTTCTTGAGGTCTGTTAACCTCAAAGCAGCCTGAATGCCTTTTCAGGAGGAATGACCAGACTTTAAAACGTCCTTCACAATAAAGGAGATCTAGCACTGTGCTTTAATATGAAAATAAAGTTATGTGTATTCTGTTGCTTTAGAAATAATTCCATCACATGAGTCACCGGAGGCACACATAGCCTGATTTGAGATGCTTTGAAGATGGTCTACAAAAGATGAACTGCCATGAATCTTTTATCAGACCGGTCACACTCAGAAGAAAAGAAGGAAGTTGGTCTTCCATAGCCACAATAGGGGCTGAGCATCAAGAAGTGCACTGCATTAGTAGCTGGAGAAATATTGATCGAGCAAAGACAGAGCTACAAAGGCAGTCACAAGTCAATTCAGACTAAAGTGCCCTCTTTGGAACTGACTGTGTCATTTTAGTGCAGTACCCTTCCCAGGCTACAGTGCTCACGAGGTCTGCCTGGTCTTCTTTATTTTCATCATGCTATAATTCTGAAATGCACTGAACTTCTTGTCATTTTACTGAACTCTGCTTTGGATTAATGAACACAGAAGAGTGACGGTGGTCCCAAAGTGCCAAGCTCACCACCAAAAATAGTTCCAGCATTGTAAGCCTACACTGTGTTTTCACTGCCTCCTATTGTCTGGTTGCTCCAGAGGGAAACACTAGTCATTGTACATTCAGCAACAGGCAAGAAATGATTCAGCACTGCTCCTTGCAATTCACTTAGAAACAAAGTCTGTACAGCAGAATTCCAAGGGACAACAACAAAGGGGAAAGTGAAATTTCAAGATTTGAATCATTCCAATTTGAAGTTTAAAAAAGTTAAAAAAAAAAAAAAAAGAATAGTTTCGAGAGGCTGGTGCGGTGACTCAACAGGCTTGTCTTCCCCGTGCTATTCCAGCATCTCATGTGGGTTCCGGTTCTAGTCCTGGCTGCTCCACTTCCCATTCAGCTCCTTATTTGTGGACTGGGAACACCACAGAGGATGGCTCAAGTAATTGGCCCCTGCACTCATGTGGGAATCCTGAAAGAAGCTCCTGGCTCCTGGCTCTGCTCCAGCTGTTGCAGCCATTTAGGGAGTGAACCAGTGGATGGAAAATCTCCTTTCTCTTACTGTTTCTCTTTATCTGTGTAAACCTGCCTTTTAATTAAAAACAAATAATTTTTTTAAAAAAGAATAATTTTGAATTGTATCTGCAGTTAGGAGCTAGTAGAAGATGGGTGGGGGGAAGGCTAAAAGTTAGAGAAACAAAAGGCAGTGTGGTTGTAGGGTCCTCTGGCTGGAAAGCAGCTCAGTGATCATTCCATACTTGAGCACCTATGTAAGTCGTGACTGCTGTGCTTCCTGCTCACGTGTCCTGGAAAGCTAAGCTACAGGAGGTGGTGAAAGTGTCTGTGTCTCTTCTGTCCAGATTCCTAGATTTTGTGTGGACCAGCCAAGGCCATTGAGGTCTGGGGATTTGAAGTAGCAGACGGGAACTTTTTTCTGTTTCTGCCTTTCTGTCACCCCCACTTTTCAAAGAAATAAATACGTCTTTGAAAATGATTCTGTTGTAGTGAATCTGCAGTTCAAAGATTTTGAATGAAGTACTAGAAAAAAGAAGTTGCCAACACAAAGGTTCTAGCCAAGTTCATGGAATGAATCCCTGCTGCCTAAATGACCTCCTGTGCACAGCGAACACCAGACTGTGCAGAGACCTCAAAGAACAGAAGTTCAGGCGACAGACCCTGAAAGACACAACGTATCTAAACGAAAACCCCTGGCCATGTGACAGCTCTGATCTGGTAGGAGCCACTGAAAGACAATGATACTGTCTTAAAGAAGCCAAGACATCAAAAGAAGGGATGTAGTGACAGCCTGCGACATTATCAGATAGTGCAGAAGAGAGCAGATCGCTGAGACAGCAGCGTAGATCACGATCGAAGAGTGAGCACTGTGATTTCTATGAATTTCTATTTTATAACTAGAAACTTATATTTTATAAACATCTACTTCATCAACTCTCAGAACTCCTTATCTGCCCCCACCCCCCGCTTTATTTCTGTGTTCCGACAGCCAAGCGAGGACGGCATTGCCATTTGCATCAGCGCTGATGTCCTGTTCTCACCCTCTGCTAAAACATCGGGTTTAAGAACACACAAAGGAGCAGCGGGAGACTTGCCAAAGACTGTTTATATATAGATAGGAAGATAGATAGATTTTTTTTCTGTGTGAAATTCTAAAAACGGAACCCTGGGTGGGAACTGGAGAAGGAGGGCGTAAACGTTGTTTTTTTCGTGTTTGATGCTCCGAGTTAGACCTAAAACGTCTCTGTCTGTGCCCAAGATGTGCTTCTTTCTTCAGTTTCTAAAAACATAGTAAGCATTGTTGCTGGGGTTCAATTTTCAAGTGTGAAGAAGCATCTCCCAATCTTATTTTGATATTTTCCATTTAGTACAGAGCATATGATTTGAAATCCGTAAGAGCCTTAGAATTTTATTCTTCCTGGGCCCAGCCTGATGGCCTAGTGGTTAAAGTCCTTGCCTTGAATGCCCCGGGATCCCATATGGGCGCCAGTTCTAATCCTGGCAGCTCCACTTCCCATCCAGCTCCCTGCTTGTGGCCTGGGAAAGTAGTTGAGGACGGCCCAAAGCTTTGGGACTCTGCACCCATGTGGGAGACCTAGAGGAGGCTCCTGGCTTCTGGCTTCAGATCGGTGCAGCACTGGCCATTGCGGACACTTGGGGAGTGAATCATCGGATGGAAGATCTTCCTCTCTGTCTCTCCTCCTCTCTATATATTTGACTTTGCAATAAAAATAAAGCTTTTTTACAAAGAGAATTCTATTCTTCCTTCTGCTCTCCATGTATGTTTCTGAGATATTCAGTTTTAAGATTTTTCAAACTTTCAAAATTAGTTGAGGATGAACTTTACACTGGCTCTTTAATTTTTGATAACTAATGTTTTACTTCTTCCAGAAAATCAAGCTGTAGTTTCCATTTATAGTTTACTACCAGCAAGAATCCTGATCTCGCTCAGATAATTGAGACGCTATGTTTGGGCCTCTACCTGTGTCGAAGTTTAATTTGACTTTCAGATGAGTAAAGCATTCTTTGCACAATAGATTGCCCCTTTGTACAGTTTCTTGTTTATTCCTTAGTTCAGTGTATTTGTATTTAGTTATAAAATGCAAATTTAGTCGGATAAACTATGCTTTGCAATTCTACCATTTGTATTACTTTTATGAATTTTATATATGTAAATATGAGCCTATGCATATGCACAAGCTTATGAACATGTACACATTTGGGCTGCATTTTGAATCTTAACAAATAGGAAGAGGTGAATTAATTAATAGATTTATCTAAGCAGAACACAAATTAGCTTACTTTGTGCATATATCCTCTCACATTAATATGAAGAGGTCACTTAGTTTAACATTAAAGGGTACTTCTTTTAAAATACTATTTAAGTTATAAAAAAATCAGTATTTCAGTTTAGGGTGGGGACATTTGATTGTGAACTCATAGCCAATAGCCATAGATTTAAGAAAGATTTTGTGACCTGAAGATTTGGAGATGAGCAGAATATGCCTCAGAAGAAAGCAACTTTGTGTTCAATAATTTGAACAGGAATTTTTTATTACATCCCAACTCCATCCCTTCCTTCCTTTGAGTGACCAATCAAGCAGGGGGAAAATGTTCTGAACATTTTGGTTTAAATTCAAATATGAGTAACTTATATATCAATAAGTACTGTTAACACCCCCAAACCTTGGACTTAGATCCACACACATTCAGAATGTCAGTCAACTCTGAAAACTGGAGACCAGATAGCCAAGAGAACGGTAAGAAAAAACCAAGACGTCGCTGTTGACACTCGCTTCGCAAGAAGACCTTCTACGGACTAATTTCATTCATCCATTTATTCATTTATGATTCATCAACTATTTTTAATACATCCTTCTCCTAGATGACCTTACATAAAGGTTAGATAGGATTAAAAAAAAAAGACCATTAACCCTGAGAAGTTCAGTGTAAGGTGCAAGGGACAGAAAGTTTAATTAATAAACCTAGAGCATTACGTTAGTGAAAGGAATAGAGAATATAGTTAGGATAACTAGCACGTATTGTTCCCATAAGCATTTACGTACCTGCAATGTGCCAGGGCCTGTTAGCCATTGGAAATGAGAAAAAACAGTAGATCCTGCACAGATTACCAGGTGCTGTTCATCCCTCACGGCTTCACTGTGAAGTGTGTGCTATTGGGCCCAGCGCAGTAGCATAGCAACTGAAATCCTCGCCTTGCATGCTGCGGGATTCCATATGGACTCCAGTTCATGTCCCAGCAGCCCCACTTCCCATCTAGCTGCCTGCTTGCGGTTGGGGAAAGCAGTCGAGGACAGCCCCAAGTCTTGGGACCCTGTACCTGCGTGGGAGATCCGGAAGAGACTCCTGGCTCCTAGCTTCAGATCAGTGCAGCTCTGGCCAATGTGGCCGATGCGGCCACTTGGGGAGTGAATCAATGGACAGAAGATCTTTCTTGCTGTCTCTTCTCCTCTCTGTATATCTGACTTTCCAATAAAAATAAATAAATCTTAAATGAGAAAAAAGAAATGTGTGTTATTATAATTCTCATGAAAGCCAAAAAAGTTGGGCCCGGCGAGGTACCCTTGTGGCTAAAAGCCTCACCTTGAATGCGTTGAGATTCCATATGGGATCCAGTTCTAATCCCGGAAGCCCCGCTACCCATCCAGCTCCCTGCTTGTGGATGGCCCAGAGTCTTGGGCCCCTGCACCAATATGGGAGACCCAGAAGAGGCTCCTGGCTTTGGATTGGCTTAGCTCCTTCCTGCTTCTAGAAGTGACATTACTATAATCAAAGTCAGAGTCTTTAGAAGAGCTCTTTATATTTTGGGAACTTCTAGAAATTTTGTTTTTCCTTCTGCATAACATTTGAGCACAGGAAGAAATGAATCATGAGAAATAATGTGGACTAATTATTATACTCAGCTGTCTCTAAAGGTCCATCGTAGTGATCTAAATTCTAAAGTCGGTGGTATGTGTAGGACAACCTGAGAGAACCAAAAACCTGCTTTTGTTTCCTCTTGTTACAATTCAGTTGCTTCTTTGTGCATTTTATATGACTAGTTCGATCCCTGACAATTCAATTGATGGTATTATTTCTATTTTATAGGTGAAGGTTGGAAGAGTGCTATCCAAGTGTTCTCCCTTATTCTCAATGAGTAAGAACACATGAGTAATTTTGGCCAAGGAACTCCTGTGGGAAGTGACATTTGTAGTTTTGGACCTGTCTGAATTCCAGGTGATGTTTTTGTTCAATGATAATGATGGAATTCTCAGTTTCTGGATGTGCCGTAAGGTAGCTGATTGTTCACTTGGCCCTCCAGTAATTGTGTAGAGAGGAGTTCCTTAATTGCCCGACAAACAATGAGTAAAATCTGGTAGTTAAGTTTCTTATATTTAAGTTAGGATATTAATTTACTACCACAAAGTAATGTAACCACCATGACCAACAAGTGAGCAAATTAAGAAACAACACAGATCACAGAACTGTTCCTACCCTGTCCTCCGTAATGCTGAGGCTGGGCCCAACGCGGCTGTCAGCAATCCGCTATTCAAATAACAGCTCCAGGATTACCTATTGCAGTGATCTAAATCCTAAAGATTTTTTTTAAAAAATGCATAAGCCCATAGTAAATAGTTCTGATCTATTTTCAACTTTCCCTCACTGAGACCATGAGTGATTTAGAAACTATTTCAATATAGAAATCCAAGCGGCTATTGCCAATTTCTCAAGACTGAAATTCAATTTGAAGCCTGCCTGTCATCCAAGTGATAGAACGTTATTGATATCACCCCTTGTTTACACCTGTCTTTGAGAAATGCAGCAGAAGCTTTTGACGGACCCTAAAATCATTCTTAAACTGTGAGAACTTGCTCGGCTTCGTTTCTAATGCCTCCACAACCAATTACTTTCCCAGTCAATCCTTTCACTGCTGCAGGTGGTCATACAACATGCTGCTAGCTAATAAAACATAATGGCATTCTTCCAATGGGAGAGAGCTTATTTCCTTAAATAACGAGTGCTAAGTTTGTCCATCAAATGTAGAGTTTCAGCTTCTACTACCTGTTCACTTCTTATGGCGCGACAAAGAAGCAGTGAATGGAACTGCAGCCATCATGTTGCAATCATGAGGAGGAGAGCAAGAATATCTACCATTTACCAGTTCGCTCTCCCAAGGCCTGTAGCTAACCTTCAGTGCCAGTCTAGGCTGAAGCCAGCATTCCGGACCTCCACAAAGGTCTCTCCCGTGGGTGGCAGGGGACCAAATGTGTGGGCCATCTTCTGCTGCCTTCCCAGGGTACATTAGCTCAGAGCTAGATCAGAAAAGCATCACACCAAGAATCAAAGTGACTTTCTGACATGGAGATGCCAGCACTGCAAATGACAGGTTAGCTTGTTGTACCACAACGCCAGTGCTGCTGCTTCGTGCACAGGACAAATGGTAGAATTACAAAGCACACACGGAGGAAACCTGGAACCATCGTGCAGCTCAGGGAATCCTAAGCCCTTGTAATTCCCAACTCAGCTTAAAAACATAACACCAATATTTGGACAAGCAACCAGGATTAAAGGAAATAATGATAAAAAGTTATTTTAAAGTGATTTTAAGGTTTCTTTTCCTCCTTGCGTTTTATGGTTTCTCTCTAAGGGACGTGGACTTGAACCAAAATCTTGTATCTATAAGTGCCAAATAACATATGATTGTATAGAAATACAAATATGTTTGCAAATCGAATTCTGGAATATTCTTATAAAGCAACCCCCTTATAATGCTCAAAATACTATCAAGTTTATGTGGCAATTTCAAAGGATGGCCCCCAAAACGACATGAAGTCTTTCGTACTGAGAGTTAAGTTTTGTTGTTTCCTGACTGATCCGGGTTCTCTGTCTGTTATGGCAGTAGCTGGAGAAGCTTTCAACAACCTGGCAGCTCCCACTGTCTGTCTCTGTAGATGTTCACTCTGAAGAACAATGTTGTTAGAAAACCGAGGTAGTTCATGGAGAAAGCCACACAGAGAACCAGAACTGGTGTTCCAAGGCCCCAGCCCTGGCTGTTGTCTCAGCTAACAGCGAGGAATCGCCTTGCACTTGAGTGAGCCATCTTTGAAGTGAATCTGCTAGTCCCAGGTGAAGCTGACTGAAGCTGTCCCGTTGATTGCTGGACACATCGGAAATCTGTGAGCAAAGTGAAACAGTGTTGCTGTTTTTAAATAAATGGGTTTGAGTGGATGCACTCCAAGTGAGTCTACCTAATCTTACCTGTAGAGGCCTTGTTTAGCACACAATATAGACCGCCTGGTTTTATAGAGAAGAATTCTTATATTTTAGCTGGAAAACAATGACCTCCTCCTCCCCTGTAAAAATTAACCTCTGTCTGTAGATATTAGGTCTACTGTATAATTTGGTTATGGTATATTCCTGGCAGTATCATTTGAGCCACAGGCAAAGGTCTTGTAGGGCGTAACAGGCTGCCATGTGAAGAACTGAAATCATTTGCCATCAGTTTTGGAGAAGTGAGAGTGAAAACTCCTCTCGCTGTACCTTTTTCTCGGCCTCTGATTTTAAGGTGGCAAAACATGTATAACGGATTATGCTTGACTTGCTGGCAGGTGATGTTTTCATAGTGTAGTTTGTACCCAGGTTACCAACAGTGAAGAGGGTCCCTGGGCCACAGAACTGCCCTGGAGTGGTGCTGGCAGCCATCTCTAAGACTTGGTGGGGGAAAACTGAGGTAGTAAGGGCCCTCTGCCACTCAGACAGGATGTCCCTCAGAAGCACGGCCCGCATTTAGGTTTGAGCAGGAACGAGGTCTTGCACAATGCCTGACGTACAGTAAGTACTGCAGGGCTGTTCACTGCCACAGTGAGTGAGAAAGGCCAGACCCCTGTTGCTATGGAACCAGGCTCTCTTCTGGGTGGCCTGTCTGATGCGTCGCCCCAGCTTGTTTCTTGCAAGTGTTTTTGCTGCATTGGCCAACACAGATCAAGTCCACGAAGGACAGGTGTGTGTGGTGTGTGTGTGTGCGCGCGCCAAATACAGTCCTACAGTGCACATTTTGTGAATTTGAGTCTTGGCTTATATGCAGGTCATGCATGCTGAACTTGAATTCACTTCTGGCTTTTTCATCCACGGTGGGTTTCCTCTGGCACCAGACACCGTCCAGGCAGAAATAGGGAGCTCCCTTAATTTTCCATCCCCGGCCCCACCCAAGAGGGAACCCACACAGCCACACCAGTTGTGCGAGGAGGACGCCGCGTACTCAGAGTCCAGGTTCCACCCAGAGCAGCGAGCTCCGCACCTAGGGCTCGGGGGAGGACGCAGGCGGATCAGGGACCAGGAGCAGCGAGCGTCCTGCTGCGTCCAGGACCCAGCTCCAGGACGTGAGCAGCCGTCCGGCCCACCCACTAGGGAATTCCCGGTCCCTGGCGCACTCCCTTCCCCGCCAGCAGCACGCCGAGGCCGGATCTTGAATCTCCACACAAAGGGAATCCTCGGCTGCAGGAAGTACATCACGAGACGGGGGCGGGGAGAGGGATGCCTTGCCTCTTTCTCTCTCTGCTCCCCCGCCTTCCCTGGAGCCCGGGGCAGCTGTGACGAAACCCTCAGGGTCCCTCTGTCTCCCCAGGAGCTGGGAGCATCTAGCAGGAATCCCCTTCCCCCAATCCACAGCATGGTGGGACGGGGGCAGCCCACCCCTCACCGCGTCTGAGGCCCTGTCTCTCCCCGCCCCCCCCCCCCCCCAGCAGCTCAGACACCTGTTCGCTTCTCCCCCTCCCCTTTCCTTCCGGGCACACAGCACCTGGGGCCGACATTTGTTTTGTTTTTCTCACCGTGGGCTCTTGAGATTCCTTCCACGCCTCCCACCTTTCTGGGTCCCACGAAGTCATCCCGGCCCTGGGTAGCCCCTTCGCGGCCAACAAGGATAAGCCACGGGAATGGGTGGCTTTCCTAGGCACAGCGTTGGTGCAGAGGAGTCCCCGAGTGAGCCCTGAGGGAAGAAAACAAGAGACCACTTTCGTTTTCGAAGACACCTGCCGGGTTCCAGACAGGCCGGACTTTCTTTTATTCCCCCGGAGGTGTCCGTTTCTGGGGGACTCCGCTGAACGCTTGAAGCATTTAACAAGAGATTGGATAGGGAATTTAGGTTGAAGCTATTTTTTGCAAAGCAACGCTACTACTTTGACTTGCACTATGTATTTTTTTTTCAAATCAACAAATATAGTAAACTTTTCTAGAAATGCTTTTTTATTCACGTTTCGCCGAAGAGCGAGAAACCATCCACTATCCGCTTGAATGGCTCTTATTTATTTTTTTCTAGTTTGGGATGACTTGGAGCGCTCCATGGCAATTGAGGGAGGGTTACTGAAGCACCTCCTAGGGCCAGTTCCCGGGGGGCTTTAAGACCCTGGTGACTGGCGAGGGGGGACTCACTGGGACTGCTCTGCTTCTGTCACGGGAACTCGAGGAGGCAGGTGCACGGGAGATGGAGGAGGGGGGTGCCTCCCCCGGGACTCCTGGCTGCCTCGGCTCCCTAGGACACCAGTGCGGAGGGGGCTGCCCCCTCCCAGGTTCTAGGCGGAGGCCGGCTACCTGACCCAACTGGTCTCCTCCCCTCTCCAGTACCACACCCACGGGACTCCAGTCTCTCAGGGAGAGGGACCGAGAGGGAACAAAGGGGTCTTTGTTCGCTGCCTCCGAGGGGGTGGGAGTCGCGTTCGCGCTCGCGTTTCCCTGCGCCCCTTGGAGACGCCAAGGCTGAGAGCCACGGAGGCGCGCCCTTTCTCCAGGCGTTGCACTCCACGACCCCAGAACTTCAGGTCAGGGCGCGGTGCCCCGGGAGGCCCGGGCGAGGTGGAGGTGCGGGCCCCGGGGGCGGGGGGCGTTCGGCAGCTGACGGAGGTGGAGGGGGCGGGAGCGAGACCAGCGCTGGCTGCTGCGCGGGGAGGTGCGGGGCGGGCTCGGAGCGCGCTCGCAGGGCTGCTCCCGCCACCGCGGCGGCTGCCACGCGCCCCTCTGCTGCCGTTCCTTTGCCTGTACCTCCCGGCCCCCGCACCGCGCCAGGCCCCCTCCACGGCTGTCAGCAGGTTCTCCTCTCTCCCTTCTGGGCGCTTTCCTTTCCAACCATCCTTCGGGACAAACTTTGATGGAGAATTTCACACCAAGCTGGAAAAATGCCGGTCATGAAAGGATTACTGGCGCCCCAGAACACCTTTCTGGACACCATTGCCACCCGTTTTGATGGAACACGTAAGTCTCACACTTGGACAAGTTGTCTTTTCTGAGAAGACTGCTTTTCGTCTGCATTACTTTTTGCTTTTACCTCTCACAACCAACCCCCTTCCCCCCTTTGTACTAGTGGTGTGGATTTCCCTGCTCCTCTAATGGTTTCTTTGGTGTGGAGAAAATGCTTCCCTCGCAACATTGGGCTTAGCCTGAACACTTTAGACTTATGTAGTTCTCAGGGTTGCAGGCTGCCTGGGTCCACAGTGGAACCAGTAATTTGGAGAACAGGTTGCAAATATTTGAGTTAAAGGAGGGGTACTGGTACACTTGGTCTTTTCTAGACTTTCAAAGCACACTTGATTGGAGTTCGGAGCCTCGTTACCGGTGGTCCTCTGAACAAGCATAATTTCCATCTAAGTTCAAGAAATGCAGGCCAGAACCAGTCTGCCAAACCCAAGCTTTCCGTAGAAGTCTAAGTGCTAGATTCTTGATTCTGAAGTGCTAAGTTCTAAATTTGCTAGATTCTTGATAACTGCTTTTTAAGGTAGATTCACGTGTAACTCTTAATTCTAAAAATAGCTTATCACCCCAAAACATTATTCGGGAAGGGAGAACGGGATATTATAAAGGTGGCTGTGGTCAAAAGAGAAAGTTTGGCTTTTTATTTTGTGAGGACAAATATTATTGGACATTTGGCTGGTTTAAGCTACAGTGAAAACGCTGGAAGGGTGGTTTGTGCTGATGCTTGGAGACGGCTGGGAGTCAGCATCGGGTCGTTGTTTCAGGACCACGGTCAGGTCCCCACTCCTTCCCATGCCCAAGCTCTGAGAGCCTGCCAGTCTTCCCAGGTTTCAGCTCTGTGAATCCGCACAACCAGTACTCTCATTTGGTGTCACTGTGAATATCCACAACTTCCCTCAGCTGATGCTGCTTCTGTGTGCCAGCTTCCTTTAAAAAATTCTTTTATTCGAGGTTCATTTAAGCTCATTTATGCCAAAAGCCTTTTCAGTGATTTGAATATCGTTGTTTTTATTGTGGCTGTGTTTCTTGGAGCAGATCGGGAGAGCATATCCGATCCACTTCCCCTCCAATAGCCTGATTGCTTACTGTACATGGGATGTGAAGCAAATCTTGGGTTTCTGTGCTTCAGGAAGAGTTGGAAAAGTTTGTATGAGAGGCAAATGAAGCCTTTTGATTTTGTTTAGTTTTCATTGTCAATATCCAGTCCTTCCTGATAGTTGCTATGAATGTTTTCATTTACTTTTCCTTTGATTCTGTCTAGGTTTAGCTATTTTTTTTTTTGCCTGTTATATTCTAGGTATATCAGACAGTGTGTATGGGTAAAGTGCAATGATTTTAGGCATGTCATATTAGATACAATAGGTAGATAATAAAAAGGAAGAAGTATTATGGGGAAAATTCTTGTTCCTGCCTCTATGGCCACCTGCCAAGCGCCACACGAAATCCCTACAGCTGTCTTCATTCTTGTGGGTGCTATTTATTACCTGAGCTGATCAATTTCCTATCATCTTCTTCAGGTAGTTCTTCAAGTCGCACATTTAAAACCATGAAGATCTAAGTATTGATCCTGAATGCATCTACTGCTAATGAGGGAATAGGGAAACAGTTATTGCTTATGTCATTGTCATTTAAAGTTGAATGGAGTGCTGCTGGTACTGTGGAGTCCCAGGGAGACTCAGGGGAATTATTGCACAGATACATCAGATGTCAGTAACTGATGGGAGAGGCTTTAGAACACCAGTGTGTTGCCTCTTTCTGGCTCTCACTGCGCCATGATAAGCAGGAGGACGTGTAGGGAAGGATGGATGTATGCATGAATGACCGCCCCCTCCTATTTTAGCTACACAGCCATGCTAATAAAATAGGTCAGACATTTTAAATCCTTATTTGAGAATATCAGTACCATGTATTAACATTTAGAAGAGTAAAAAATAACCTAAAATTCTGGTAGAGACAGATGAAGCTTCATCTGTGTTCCACAGGATCTGGAAGAGTACTGAAAGGGAACTAGTTCTTCTGACAGTCAGTGAAGCAAATTTCAAAGGGATGAGGGTAACATTGAAGTTGACTTTGGCAAGATTTTGTTTACATCTCATGGACAGGACTCTTTCCAGGAAATCCCATTCAGTGAAAGGATGATGTTACCCTATCTCATTTTTTTAAAAGTCTGAATTTCAAAATGATTTGAATAAGGGAAATGTCCCATACAATTAGTTTAGCCAAAATTTTCTGTCTAGAATCAAGGATAGACAAGATTCTCAACTAAGCATTGACTTTTTCATGTCATGTTGTCTTGTTGATGTAATTTTATTCACTAACATTGCTGTGAATGAAACTCTTCTCATGTGGTCATCCGCCTTACTATGGTACTTCCATAGTTGTCATTCATTTACCGCTGCAGGGTGAAACTATTCACAAGTTTTAAATTCTCAAAATTGTCACTCACTAACACCACTGGGAAGGGGATAATCGGAAAGTAATGTGCTGATGTATTTTATATTTTATACTCATGATAGTTTCTTATTTTATTTTGCACAACTATGATGGAAAATAAATAAGATGGCACATGCTTCCATGGAAAACTACCACTTTCAGTTAAATCAATGTGAATATTTTTATTAGCCTTATTGATTTTTCATGATGGTGGGAAATAGTAAAGAACTTAAGATGTCATCCAAATACTCTCCAAATACAAAACATGATCATTCAGAAGCTTTCACAGCATGTATATATATGAGGGGCAGCATAAGTAAAGTTCATCATGTACTTTATTGTTTTACATAATATGATTTTTTTCTCTTAATATTTAATAAGTAAGAATCTTTTCAGGATTGAAAGACAATTATAGACCCTTAATTGAAGCTTCTTTGTTTCTAATACGCAATATAATTTGCAAACATTGTTAGAAAAATAGTCTTTTTATATGAAATTACCACTGAAATATATTAACTCTCAAAGCATGTTTTTCTAGTTCAAACTTAATTGAAATATCATCATGGCCTACATGTAGCTTCTACACACTGTGTGCTCATCTGTTTGTATATATGTGTGCTTGATGTATGTAAGTGTGTGTGTGTGCGTGCGTGCTTAGCGCATTAGGAAAAAATTTTTTTGAAACACTGCTTTAAGTTCATGAGCATTGACCTGGAAAAACTATAATGAGAGAAAAGCAAAGTAGATATCTGGAAAAATAGCTTGCCAGTAAAAATACTTATTATAGGCTACCATTTGAGAACAGAGCTTTCAAAAAGGCATAAAACTTTCGGAGGAAGGTGTCCATTTCCAAACAGAACAATGCATCCACCTAAATGTTATCATTGTATCCAAAAGTACTGGAATGCATGTTTCAGTTTTGTCACTAAGACAAGATTTAAGAGTTAAAGGATGTTTTTAGTCCAGTGGTGTTCATTGATGAGATTTTATTTAAAGTACACGCTAATGTGTGGTTTGTGTGGAGAATATCTGCATGTATTGTATGCATTCTGTAAACTGCTCAACATGATCTAAGGGGATTTGTTAAAATTGATAGGCTTCCTTTACAGATGGAACTTTCTTCTTTTTTTCCTTTTCATCTTTATGCTTTTGTCAAGTCACGTGGATTTCTGAATGTTAGGAACTGAAGGAGAATAATGCACCAGTGCTGGAGGAAGCAGGAAGCACAGAACAGCACACTAGAGGCCTTTCCAGGTCGTTGCTGAGTTGTAGTTTCAAGAACATCATCAAAGGCATTTAGCCAATAGAAAAAAAAAATGACTTCTATTATGTATGGAACTGGAGAAAGCTATTCTATGAATATATTCAAGGAAACCTCTAGCACTTCAGAGCTATTTCCCCACAAATAGTTTGTTGAGACTGCTTTTTTTTTTTTTTCACTGTTTGTATGCTGCTAATCATGTGTTTTATTTTTGTTCTTTATATTTAGGAACTTAGATCCTGTATTAATTTTCTATTTCTGTGTAATAAATGTCAAACCCAGTTGCTGACTATCTCATCATTTTTGTAGCGTAGGCATCCAGTCATCAGATTAACTGAGCCCTCTGCTCAGGGACTTAGAAGAATATTTTACAAAGTTGTCAGCTCAGACTCTGCCCTCATCTGTGGCCTGAAGCCCTCTTCCAACTTGACATGGTTATTGGCATAGCTGTGGCTTTCGATTGAGGACTTTTTGGTAATTTTATTTTTAATATCGTTTATTTTTAACATTGTTTCAGCCTTGGTTTTTCCCTCTTGTGTTGACAGAGGAGGAGGGGAAGGACAGTTGCTTTGGCATCCGGGATCCAGGTGGCCATTTGATGATGCGCTAGAGACCCCAATGTCGGGGAGAGTGTTCCAAGGGTGTTACTTGAGTGGATTTGATAGTTCTGAGACGTTGTTGGTTCTGTGGTTTCAGGGTTGAGAAAACTTTTCCAAAGTCTGTTGGTTGACAGAGGCCAACTTAGTGGTTCCACAGACCCAAGAACATGCTGCTAGCTTGGTGGAAAGAATTATCCAACTTGCTTTGCTTTTCATCCTCTGATGAGGCAGTTGATGTCCCCTGCTGGTCTATAGGAGCTATGCTTCATGTTCCCATGTGCCTCTGGGCATGCTGGGCACTGCAGAGGCATCAGCAACTGAGAAGACCCAGTCCTGATATATGCACTCCAAGGTCAGACAACACATCCTATGATTTTTTTTCCTTATGGCTAGGATCTGAATGCAGTGGTATAGTTGGGAAATCTCCAAGAAACCTAACTGGGTTGACCTCATGCTTGACTTTTGTGTGTGCAGCCAGTGCAGGGTCAGGTGTGGTCTGATGTCTTTGGGAGCGAGCGTAAGCCCCAATTTGCTTCATATGTGGTATGCATATAAACATATAAACATAGCATATGCATATAAACATAGCATAGGCCATATTTTAGTCAGCTGTGCTGTCAATTTTCATTTTCTGATTGACATGTAATGTGGGAGATTTCCTGAACACCAATCCTCATCTCTTCAAAAGGTCTTTCTTCTTTCTAGGTGAAGGATCTGTTGGTCTCTGTATAGATATTTTAGATTTCACTGAATGAGGAACCAGCCCAAGAAAGCAGAGTCTGAGGAGTGGTATTCAGTGCAGATCTTTTCATTCTGAGATGGCTTAGCTACTTCCACCTCATTAACCTGAACAAACTCTGGGCTGTTTTTTGTTTTGTTTTGTTTTGTTTTTACCATTTTTTCACATGTTTAGCCATGCTTCAGGTGTAATAATGTCCCTGCTATGCACTCTTGCATTGAGGTCGGCTGTGTTAACTGAAGTCATGTTCTTACTTAAATTTTATTTCAGATTTACTTAAAATAGAAAGGGAGAAAGGCATGGGTGATGAAGATACAGAAAGATCAAGAAGGAAAAGAAAAGAGAGAGAGAATTGTTTTAAATTCCTTCTCTTAACTTTGCAGATGAATTGTTTGTCCTCTATAGGAATTTCATGAGAATTCTCATAAATTCCCTACAATGAACAAAAGGATGTCTGACTTAACAAAAATTGAGTTTATGTCTGCCAGAAATGCATTTCTTTTGGTGGTCAAGATATATAAATAATAAGAAATGTGATGCTATTTGATATTTTAAAATCCTAGCATTAACTAGTTTTGTACTGACATCATATGTAGAGAGAAATAGATATAGCATGTGTTAAGCATAGAAATTATTACCTCAGTGCATTCTTTCTACGCTCTGGCATTGTGCATTCACTTTACACCAAAAACCTTGGCAAAAAGACAGCAGAAAAGCAGAGACAGATTTATTCTTCATTTTGAGGGTCCTGAGTTTGCACTTGTGAGATGTAGTTTCCTTTGAATACCTCTGGGGGAAGCAAAGAAATGTATAATTAATTCATTGAGTTATTTCCCTAATAATGTTCAAGGGGCAGTGATTACATACAAAATCATATGCCAGCATCTTTGTGATAGTCCAGGCTTAACTTATTCTTTAAGGGGACAGTAACATGTATGAAGTGATAAATGTAGTGAATGTTGTATAGACTGGAAAGAGACAAGGGCAGTCCAACAGGTGTATACAAAGGATTACACATCATCAGTTAAAGAGGAATAAATCCTATGAGAGAGTAATCTAGGATGGCTTCATATAATACGTGACTTTGGAGGAGAATAATTGTCTTATGTGTAAAGGAATAAAAATAGTTTGCTATTTAGTTGCCAATTTTGTTACTACTTTTTGGTACTACTTTACATTGAGACTGTAAATAGACTTTAGGACAAATTAAAAATATTTCAGAGAATATGAAAACTAATGGATGTTTAGGCCTGACTTGGACAACTTTAAAAGTGTTTTGTGACAATAAAATACTATAAATGTCACATTCGTATCTTGGTAAGAAGGGTGACACCATTTGTGCCAGGTTTATAAACTCTTAATGTTCTTATGTTTTACAGTTTGAAGACAATATTGAGAAAGTGTACACCTTGAAATGTAAGGTTCTCATTATCTCTTCTAAATAATACTTTGATTCTTGGACAAAGTCCCCATAGAATGCAATGGGATTGATGTGTCCATTTTCTTAGGAATATATGTTTTTCCCAGGGATTTGGTGTTCCTTTCAGGAAGAGAAGGATTGATTTTGCAAAACATAGTTGACTACTCTTCTCTGGGACCCTTCACCACTGTATTCTTCCATAGAAATATGTCTATGGTGACAAATAGAACAGAGGATATGCTAGGATACAGACCTAGTGAATTCAGTTGAAGAAATGCCAACAATAAAATGCCATTGCTATACAAGTTAGTAGGGAACACTCCAGCAATGTATACTTGCTGATCTCCAAATATTGCATTTCTAAATCTGTTTTCATTTAGCAGAGCCTCCAAAGAAAGATGAAACTTCAGCGTTACCTGTGGAGGAGTTCATATTTAGTAACTGGAGCAGTTGAAGTGCTTTCTCAGTAATTTAAAGTCAAATATGGTTCTTGCTATATACATTTCCTGGGAAATCTCTTTCCTTTGTTGTTGTTAACCATCCACCTCCCTTAGATCTTTCAGAATTCACATATCCTCGGAGAACCTAGGAATCTCTTCCAGCCTTCTTATGCTTTCTGGCCCCATTGTGTATATCCCTACCCTCTTGGGTTTCCAAGTTGGAGGTCTTAGTGGGCCTTAGCTGTCTGCACAGTAGTTGGCCATCAATCCTTACACACTTAATGTAGAAATGCCCTAGGTTGGCCCCTTGTCTCCTCTTCATTGCTTTTTCTTTAATTTGGATCATTCTTTTCTTCTTTCCACAATTGCTGCCTCACTCTAAGTATATCCTTAGTGTTCTTCTGCGGCTTCTACCCATTCCCTTAGACTCCATTGTCCTCAGAGTAGTTTTCACTGAAAGCAACATGACAATCATTTGATCATGTAATGTTCCACTTAAAGGCATCCTCTGGCTCCCTGTTACTTCTTGAATGTCAACTGCATCTGACATGATACTGTGGAATCCTTTCTAGCCACTGCCTCACTGGCTACAGATATGTCGAGCGTTTAGACCTTCTCTCTTCGTTTCTCTGGAACTCTGTTTTAAAAACCCAGCCTCGAAGTTACCTTCTGTGAGGTTCCAAGTGAAGCTAGTTAATAATTCCTAAATGTGAAGCGCGGACACTTTCCCATGCCTCATCCCTCTGCTGAGCTCTTGTATGTGCCATGTTATATACACAAATAATTTAAATCTCAGCAATGAACTCTGGCAGTCCTGGCTATCTTTATTCATTCTGCAATTCCATCACTTAAACTTTGACTTGAAACAAAATCTTTGCTCAATAAATATTTCTTTGGGTAAAACATTTTCACACTCTTTGAAGCCCAGGTCTGTGTTCTGAACATCCCTATTTCTTTCAGGGATAACTGGTCTCCTTTTATTTGATATCACATGACTTGATTTCATTTTAAAATGTAATTTTGTACTGGCCTCCATCTTCTTGTTTTCACATGGTTAAGGCACTTCTGTCAAACTCTGCTAATAATGATGACATACTTGCTGTGTCCTGTGATGGTACTCTGACTGTTACTGGCACAAACCACCAATCCAGCAATGTGGAAGATATCACCAATTAAAACACACACACACACACACACACACACACACACACTCTTAACATTTTATTAGAGAGGTGCAGAGATGGTAGGGGCAAGAGAGAGAAATAGATGAACTATAAGAGATCCAGTTCTTCTTGTGGGTCACAGATGCACCTATGAGTCATCACCACTGTGTCCCAGTCCCAACATCCACATTAGAACAAAGCTGGAGTCAGGAGACAGGTGTACCGTGAAAAGCAGTTTTTCTCATCAAAGAAAATCTACTGCCCATTAAAATATAATGAAATCCAGTTTGCTTGAGATTTTAATCCCTATAATCTCTTTGGTACTTATTTGTGATAGTTAATTGTGAGATTAATTTCCTTGTGAAGAAATTCTAATTATGATCCTTGTACTGAAAGAATTTATTGAAGAAATGCTTCCAGCTATTTGGATACCATTGGCATCATTTAACAGCAATCATTTATCTTTTCCCCACAATGCACTTACAGGAAGAAGTAAGAGTGCTTTGTTATCCAACTCACAAATCTAATCTACAGCTCCCTCTCGCTCTCTCTCCAGGTATTCTTTTGTTCTATTAAGTCTTCTGGACAGACACCCTGATTGTATTTGTTAAGGCAAATGGGTTTCTTATTCCAGTTCTTGAACTAAAAAGAGTTGAGATGAAAGCACTATCAATCTTCTTTTATTTGATTTTCTAGAAAGAAGGATTCATGTGAGAAGTTTAGATGTCACTGATACGTCAAATATCCAGTTTGACGTATTTATTTTCTTGTTTCTTGTTTTCATAGGTCTTTTTCCTCCTCACTTATTGCTTTCTTATTGTCCAATTACTTTGGTATTTTGAGATTAATGTTAAGTGATGATGACCATATAGAAAATTCTTCTTAAGGCCAATCTTTGTGAACTATTTTACTACTTTTCTAGTAGTTCTGGTTTTTTTTTCATTTTGAATTATAGATATTTTATTATAAATTTGCTTTATTATTATTTTGTTTAGCAGTTTTCTCAATTATCTCTCATCATCCAGAAAAACAATTCATTGTTATTGAATCAACTGATATAATTAAGAGATTTCAGAATGTCAAACTATTATTGCATTTTTTCAATTAAAAATGTTATGACCTGTATTGAGGAACTGAGAGTGTCAGTAATTTCAAACTTATTAATCATAAAATGTACCACTACATGAAATTACAAGTAATATTATGGAAACAAGCAAAATAAGAATACACAGAGATTAAGAATAGACTCTTGAAAATAGAACCAGTTGTCTGATGTAACAGATAGATATGGCTAAATATGAAACTTAAATAGATGAAAGTACAATTAATATTTCATTGTTCTTATTTTACACATGTATTTTTATTTTTCTGTTAATAAAGATGTATACAATTCTATAGAATGAATATGAAGCTTAAAATTAAGAGAAATAATTTTAGGCTTATTAATATGAAATCCATCAAAAATAAAAAGCAAATATTTACAGATGAAATTATTATTATTTTTAAAAGATTTATTCATTTCTATTGGAAAGTCAGATACACAGAGAGAAGGAGAGACAGAGAGGAAGATCTTCCATCCAATGATTCATTCCCAAAGTAGCCGCAATGGCTGGACCTGTGCTGATCCTAAGCCAGGAGCCAGGAGCTGTTCCAGGTCTCCCGTGCGCGTGCAGGGTCCTAAGGCTGTGGGTCATCCTTGACTGCTTTCCCAAGCCACAAGCAGGGAGCTGGATGGGAAGCAGGGCCACATGGATTAGAACTGGTGCCCATATGGGATCCTGGCGTGTTCAAGGTGAGGACTTAAGCCACTAGGCTATGGCACCAGGCCCCGAGATTGTTATTTTCTTTCGTACCTACTGTGACATGTAAGGGCACCCCTCAGTCACCCTTTGCTCACTTTGTAAAAAGATGTTCGGGGCCCGGCGGCGTGGCCTTGCGGCTAAAGTCCTCACCTTGAAAGCCCCGGGATCCCATATGGGCGCCAGTTCTAATCCCGGCAGCTCCACTTCCCATCCAGCTCCCTGCTTGTGGCCTGGGAAAGCAGTCGAGGATGGCCCAAAGCTGTAGGACCCTGCACCCGTGTGGGAGACCCAGAAGAGGTTCCTGGTTCCCGGCATCGGATCGGAGCAGCACCGGCCCGTTGCGGCTAACTTGGGGAGTGAATCATCGGATGGAAGATCTTCCTCTCTGTCTCTCCTCCTCTCTGTATATCCGGCTTTCCAATAATAATAATAATTAAAAAAAAAAGATGTTCCCATTCTGTTCAACCAAGCAGAGCCTGCTTTCAGATTGCAAAGCATGGATTTTCTAAATTTGACTTTTTAAGATAACTTACTTTTCATATTAATCTTCTGAAACCGACTCACAGAAATGGAAAACAAGAGTGTCCCAGAATTTTCAGTGTTAGTATAGACAACCATTTATACAATCCTCTTTGATCTCTAATTTTGATATCCATTGTAAAATGGACATGATTGAGTCTATGTAGGCCTCTCATTGTTAGGACTATTAATGCCCTTTCCTTTCAGAGGGAATGCAGGCACTTCAGAGAGATTATATTTTGTTCCAAAGCAAATAGTGGACCACATGAACTCTTTCAATTGCAGACCTCATGCTGTTCTTTTAATTTTTCTACACTTTTACTTTAGAAAGGGGAGGGGGGAAGAAGGACGCCAACATTTAGTGTTGGTATTTTCATCTGCAATATTATATTCAGTCTCCAAATTGCTCAAATTAGATGTTTTTAACTCATACTTTATGGATGAGGAAATTGAAGCCCAGCATGGTTGAATGAATTTTCATTTTTTTCTTAAAAAGAAGACAGATTTATTTGATTTTATTGGAAAGGCAGATCCGAAGAGAGGAGTGGCAAAGATCTTGCATCCACTGCTTCACTCCCCAAATGGCTGCAAAGGCCAGGATTGAGCCAATCCAAAGACAGGAGACAGGAGCCTCCCCCAGGCTTCCCATGTGAATGCAGGGTCCTAAGACCTTAGGCCATCTCCTACTGGGAAGTGGAGCAGCTGGGACATGAACTTGAGCAATTATGCGATCCCGATGTTTGCAAGGGGAGGATTTAGCCCATGAGCCATTGCACTGGGCCCTGAATAAGTTTTCAAAAGTCAGACTTTATAAGTAGTGAAGCTGAAATCTACACATGGTTTTCACAATTGCAGATTATGTTTTATAAACAATAATAACAGTCTAAGGTGTATATGCATTAAATCTGTGGTTGAGAGATATCTCTCTCAATCATCATGCTTGGCATCACACTAAGGCATTTATGAAAGTTTGTGCTTTTTAAAAAAAATTCCTTTGAAGGATGTCAACCCAGAAAGAGAAACAAAACAAAACAAAAAACAAGAGCAATAACAACCAAAAAAGCCAAGTCCAATATTCTAGAAACAGTATTTACCGGATTATTTGGGAATCTATTTCCATTGTTAGGATAAACTCCCCGGAATGATTTCTGTCACACGAAGGGGGATGATCTACCGGTGCTGGGGCTTTGAGAGCTGTGATCAGACCCACTGGCTTCATAACTTCAGGACATATCAGAATACGGACAATGTCCTTAGAGACGGTGGAAGAGCAGAGGGGCAGGATGAAACTTTTCAGGATGTTGAATTTGGCTGCTGTCTTCATGAGGGTCAGGGTGTTTAGTTATTTACGTCTCTTTAGCTTGTCCAATTATTTGCTGTATGTATTTGCAGTTTGTGATGTGGGAGTTATATTTTAATAAAGCTGTTAAATTTTTGTTGAGGTGGGAGAGAGAAAAGTAGAAGTGTAGCTGGAACACTGTGAATGACACACTCTACATTCCAATGTTCTTTCAATTTCTTAATGAACAGGCTTTTCTGGTGTGCTATTGTGTGAATTCAAATGGTTGTGTGAATTCGATTTGAGACTCCAGTGAAATTAACAATGAAGAAACTGAAATTACCAACACAAAATTACCATATTAACTGTAAAATCGGATTGAAATTAATGCTGGTTGGTTTTTGTCCGTCGCACAGACCCACTCGTCATATTAGTTGTCTGCTAATTATGATCACCTATGTGTTTGTGGTTTGGCTGGGGACTCAACGCACAGCTGTTGCTCTGGGGCCTTGGCTGGCTTCCATCACATATGTGTGGTTGTCCACAGTCTCTGCTTCTCTGGGGCTTAGCTGGAGAGGCACAGACAAGGCATTTGTGCTTTTCCTGATATATTAGCTTGACTGTAAACCTGAATTCCACCCCTGCCACAAAGCCAGTGTAAAAACCTAAATGATTTTCATGACTCACTTGTGGGTGCTGCTGTTTCACTGACTACACCAACTCATATGGACTAGTCTTGTATTTGGACCCTGAGAGCTACATGCCCAAGAATAACTAAAGGCAATAATAAAGTCTGCCTCACTTGCTATTTTATTGTTACCTTTCGATGGTTGTCAGGATTGAGGGTAAGACATGTTTCAAAAACTAAAGGTTCTTAAAAGATTATGTTTACTTTCTCCATAAAATGACAGTCTTGTGTCTTCAAATGGATGTTTTTTGTGTCCTCACAACAAGTAATATTTGAAATGAATACCATAGAGCTTTTATGTGGCTATTTGTAAGATACTTCAAGTGTTACAAAAATTTCCTCATATTCAATATTGTGAAAAACTGCACATGTTATATATACAAAATTATATATTTACATTTTATAAATATAATACATAAATTTATTTTGTATTTATAAAATAATATTAAATCCATATATTTAATATAAACACGAAATATTTTATAAATATAAAATTTAAAACATATAGTCACATATCATATATCAATATATTTATATGTAATATGCAATAATGCTACATTGTATATTATAAATCATATATTATATTAATATTTAATATATAGGCAACATAATATAAATAATACACATATATTAAATACATACACATGTAAATAAATATATAATGTTATATAATATATGATGCATATTTGAAAATAATATATATGATTACACTATAATTCACATTATATAATGTATATGTACATACAATATGTTAAATGATATATATTCTAAAATAATATATGATTATATGATATAATATAATAATACTATGTTTATATATCTATAATACAATATATAATATAGTATTTTATATATCTATCTTAGTTTTTGCTCGTGCCTGGCAGTATCGCCCTGCTTCTAGAGGAGAGTGAGTTACAAGACGATGAATGTCACCTCCATCCTATTGATGAGAGAATGCTCCTCCTTCTCACCATGCCTGATACACAGCAATACATCGAATGAATGACCTTGCAAAACAGAATGCTACCTCATTAAAAGCTTTACTGAAAAGAAGAATGTTCTCCCTTATGTAGAACCAAGTTCGATAGTATCAAATTCTTTTTACTGTTTGGAAACAGAAAGACAGCCAGTAAGTTTTTTGAAAATAAAACCAAATACGGCAGTGGCATGCAGTCAGAATCTATAAATTTAATTAAACACAGGGATAGCTTGGTAGCTTTCAACTGAGCTTTATAGGCCAAGATACTTAGTAGTTTTCCCGCTGTTTCTGTAACAAGATCATCATATAAACTATGTGGGACAAGGTGCCAAGGTGGTTAATGTGATGTATGTGAACCTGTGCTTAATGCACCTGGAATGCCAGCTGGTAATGGCCAGAAAGATTCATGTGCCACTTTCTGCATTTATTAGACATTGACTTGTATTTATGTGAGGCTTGTTACTCATGATGAAATAAGAGTGGCGTGAAAGAAATTTCATCTCCATTCTACAGATGAGGAAATTGAATATTAATTGGTTTACTGTTACTGAACAGATGAATAATACAGACATAAGTAGAGCCAATTGTCCTAATTGTCAGGCCTGTGTTTTTAAATCATATAATATTGCTGCCAGAAAGAATTGTTTGGGGAGAATGAAAAAAAAGATTTGCATCACAGAAACCTCACAGGAATGGAGGCAGATTTGCTTCTATTAATGTAGATGTAGCATAGTTTGGTCAAACTTTGTGTAATTCCAGGAATATTGCAGTATTTTGTGATATTTGAATTGTTTTATATGTTTAAAGCCCTTCCATCAACAGGGACTGTCATCTACTATTTTTTTAATGTAAGATAAAGAAATATGATTCCTCTTAATCCTTGAATTTGTATGTAAAGTATTCCTGCATAACTGCTTTTCAGTTTTTCTTTTTTTTTTTTTTAAAATAAATCAGTGTCTCTCGTAAATAAAGATATTGAAAGCATGACCACGAAAGTGAGTGACAATCTGGTAACTACCATCATTTTAGCTGGGAAGAAGGCACGAGCTGCTTCAGTGTGTTCGAGCTCAGCTTTAGTCATATACTACCCATTACAACTTGAAAAACAAATAGCAACTTTCAGGAACTGTTTAAAAGAGGTGGCTCATTAGCAAGTGAGTTCATATTAAACTTACTATCTCAGCACTGGCTTTTCAAATCTCCTACAGCACCCACTAGGGCCTGATACACACCTTGCTTTCTTTGGGTGCCTTCCCCAGTCTCCCACTTAGAGAATCTCTGAGATCATCTATTGGATGTGTTAGGCATTGTATCTGTTTTCCTTTGAAAAATTATTTCTATGACCAAAAAGAAATTTGAGACTCTTTACTTAACTATTATGTAACTATAATTGTCTGCTTGGACTCACCTACCTGTTGATGCCTGTTGATTTGGAGTCAGTACTTTCCATCTACCCAGATTAAATGAAAATTAAGTTTCCTGATATTTTTGGTCAGTGTTAGGTATGAGATCTAATTTGTACTGTTCTCTGAAAAAGAAGTTAATCATTCAGAATGATGGAATAGGCACAATTTCCAACTTCTTTTGAGTGATAAGTTCTTATCACCCACCACATGTCCAGTTTGACCTGACAGCCATTAGAAAGTTCCCTATGAAGAGATTGAAGAGCCCATTTGTGGACCCCCTCAGGCTCATCCACAGTTGAAGCTGGAGGATGAAGGAGAAATCCAGGGCAGAAAATTCCTACTAATTGTGAGTTGTCTTTGGGACAAAGTTGAATTTGATAGGTACTCTTCTCATCGTCCTGGGAGCAGTCACTGTGGTTATCATTGCTTTGTCCTGCTCAGTTGGTTGGTTGCCATTTGTTCCACCTTTCAAATGTAGCCTGTGTGTTGGGTCATGGTGAAACTGATATTCTTGTCGAGCATTTTCTTGGTTTCTTCCCTCACTTGCTCACAGAATGCACATCATGCAAAATTCGTCATGTTTTATTCTCTTGATTTGGGTCATAGTATTTGTGGGTTATGGTTCTTCTCAAACTCTCAAGACATCCAGGGTGTATTACCGGATTCCTCCAGAGGTGTCTCTTCACTCTACAAAGTCTTCTTGTTCAGAATTTTACAGCAAACTTGTTTGTTCTCTTATGAGCTGGATTATACTGAATCCATTAGAACACCCTTATGTTAGTTGCAGGCAGTTTTCAATGTACCACTCTGCCTTCAATCTGCTGGGTCCAGACAGAGCCTCTCACTTTTCAGATTGGTTTCCCCAAGTTTCCAGAGGAGAAGGGCATTTTGCAAATATGTTATTGACGATTCATTTCCTTGTTAAGAACCAAATTTCTTCTGTCTCTTAGAAGCTCAGCTCTCTGGGTCTCCCATTTCTACATTTCTAGAACATCAGTGTGAGAAAAGGTTAAGAATATAGATATTGGTTTTTGTTCATCTGAAAATCTATGTGTCATCTCTCATTAGCATTTGGAAAGTGAGTAGATTATATTAATTAATTAATATTAAATAATTGATAATTAATAGTCAAGTAAGTAATGTTTGAGAACCTCAATGAAAACTTGAACTGGAATAGATCCATCTCATTATTATGTTATGGCACAAAAGTATCTGGTACGTAATCATGCATCACTAAGATGACCTAAATGGAATCTCACAGAGCCTGATAATCATCGTTAAATATTCTGATGACTGAGAGTGTATGTACTAGCTCTTGCTTTCTTACCAAAGAATTCAGCATTAATTTTATTATCAATGACACTACATACACTGGTTTAATTACATAAATATACTCACAATATCATACATTTTTCACAAGTGTTCTACTAATTTGGGCAGAAATTAAATTGTTCCTCTGTTAGGTTCCTGGAGGTATTGGTATTTATGTGTTCCCCTCTGAATATCTTCCATGGGATAATTCGTCATGGAAATAAAGATACATTTTAAGAAAATCAGATTTTTGTTTATTTTCTAAGAAACTTCCTTACTGGCTTAGAGTTTTCTAGGTTCAAGGTTGTCCCTTGGAGAATGTGGCTTATATAATTCTGAAATGTTTGTTTATGTATTTGCAAGGTAGAGTGCAGAGAGAGAAGAGGCACAGAGAGATCTTTTGTTCACTGATTCCTTCTTTTCAGTGACTGCCAGTTGAGGTTTGTTCCACCTGCAGCCAGTGCTAGAACCTCCATCTAGGTCTCTGATGTGAACAGCTGATATCTCCCTTCCAAGTACTAACCGGGCCCGACCCTGCTTAGCTTCCGAGATCAGACGAGATGGGGCACGTTCAGGGTGGTATGGCCGTAGACGAGCAGCTGATATCTAAGTGCTTGGGCCGTCACCTGTTGCCTCCTATTTGCATTAGCAGGAAGCTGGATCAGAAGCGCCATAGCCAAGGCTTGAATCACGCACTCATATGGGCTCATGATGTCCTGAGTGGCAACTTAACCCAATGTGCCACAACTGTGGCCCGCTCGCCTCTCTCTCTGTCTCTCTCTCTTCCTTCTTCCCTTCCTCCTTTTTCTACCCCTGTGGATCATTTATTTCTCATTTATTATAAGGTAAAAAGCTTAGAAGAAAACAAAGTGAATAATTGTTGCTTGCTATCTCTTTTTCAAGTTAGCACCTGGTAAAGGTTAATGGAAATGATAGAAGTATATGACTTTCCGAACTCTACTTTAATATTCAATTAGATATTCATTAGCTGGAATCTATAAATAAATGAACCTATCAAGACTAAGATGCCATAAATGACAGCTCTGCTCTCTTGATTAGTAGATTCACTTAAAGATTTCATGTATACCTTTAAATTAGTGTCTGTGACAATTTTGACAGAAGCAGGGAAACATGCTAATTATTTCTACCACTGAGTTTGCAGCTAATATGAGAACTCCTCCATTAACTCTGAGTGGGATGTGGGCCTGAGATGCCTATGTAAAGCAAGAAGCTGAGAGTCGTTGCAAAAACTAGGTTAAAAAAAAAAAACTCACTTGTGATTTTGCTATTTTGACATTGGTTAGAAGGTTGGGTTTTCTCTGTTCACTTGGTTGTCAAGGCTCTTCTTTCCCAATGGGTGTTACAGCTTGACAATGTTTGCACCAAGTGACAGTGGGTGATCTCTGCTGAGTATACTAATTCCTTGTCTCAGGCATGTAAGTGGTAGTGGGAAAGGCTTCTGATCTTTCTAGACATTTGCTGTCTGCCAAAGGGTTTTCTGGGCAAAAATCTCCGTTTTTTTCTACTAAAATCTGTTTTCCCCAGCAATAGGGATACTTTGACCATCTTCTTGAGTTGCGTTCAGTTTGTAAATGTTCCATGGAGGTAAGGGGTTAAAAAAAAAACAGAGCAGAAAAAAAAACCCCACAAATTCTGTATGGACAAATGTACCAGGACAGGACACATTAAATGATTAAGATAAGCTACTCGTAATTTTGATGTATGAGGAAGTGATAGAAAATATATACCAATATTAAATAAATTCATCAAAGTAAAAAATAATCATACCTTTGACTCTTAATCACTGTATATATCCTTTCTTCATATTGATCCTCAAAACAGTCTTCTTTACGCCTTAGAATCTACCTGAACCGAAACACCTGCCAACTCAGTTGATCAGGTTTGACATCTAAAAGTGTCTTCATCTGTTTTAGTGTCTAACCTCTGTGTTATGCAGTCATTCACTGTACAGTGATATGGAACCAAGTTGAACTATGTGTATTGTCATAATTAACAGTTGAAAAAATGCTATCATATCTATCTATCTATCTATCATCTATCTATCTATCTAGATACACTTTTGTAAATATGAAGGGCAGAAGCTAGGAAGAGGACAAGGTGGAGACACATCTATCTTCTTGCTCACTCCCCAGACGCCATAACTGAGGCTGGGACAGGACAAAACTGAGCACTGAGAACCTAGCCTGCCTCATCGCAGTGGGCAGCAGGACGACAGTCCCGGAGCCATCGCTAAAGAGTCTACATTGGTGGGAAACCGGGATCAGGAATCAGAAAACAACGTTGGAATTACAATGTGGGACATGGTGCCTTCTTTATTAGGAAACAGGGCTGCTTTTCAGTGTTTTCATTTGTTGCGTCTATCACTAACTCTAGGCCTTAGTAAGAAACTGTGAGAATTTTTTTCCTACATATTTTCATTTCATGGAAAGAGAATAACATTTTAAAACACAAATATAGTGGCTCTGTCAAAACAATATTGAAAATGCCTCCCTAGGATATTGGGACCCTGCAATCGCATGAGAGACCTGGAAGAAACTTGTGGCTCAAGGCCCCTTGCTTCAGTTTGGCTCATCTCGGGCCGTTGTGGAGTGAACCAGAAGGCAAGAGATCTGTTCTTTCTCTGGAAACAGAGCAATGAGCACGTCAGGAACTGCCCCCTGCCTTCCTGAAGCTTACATTCTAATGCTAAGTGTGCAAGGAAATCCTAAAGGCACAGATAAAATCAGTTCAGAGAGCAACGCAAACCATTAAGAAGGTATAAGGAAAAAGGAGAATGTAATTGAGTGGAAAGAGGTTTGTGTTTTTAAATAGAAGATGATCGGTGAGACTCTCCAAAGATCTTTAAGCCAACAAACGGTATATAATAGCAGATCGGCAATGCAAGCATTGAAAGGGAAGAGGAAAAAGGAAACCTGCAAGAAATAAGTGAGTGAGGTTGTTAATGAGAGAAAGTGACATGAAACATGCTCTTAGCATCCCCTTGAATAGATCATGCAGCCATTTTGCACAGTAGCATGGCTTATATTCAAATTGAAAAGAGAAATCAGTATTCAGTTTTTTTCCCTTAAGATTTATTTTATTTTTATTTGAAAGACAGAATTAACAGAAAGAAAGAGAT
Organism: Ochotona princeps; assembly: GCF_030435755.1. Taxonomy (NCBI): domain Eukaryota; kingdom Metazoa; phylum Chordata; class Mammalia; order Lagomorpha; family Ochotonidae; genus Ochotona; species Ochotona princeps. The sequence continues at coordinate 8,335,254 of NC_080861.1, forward strand.
CTGTTTCACCTACTGGTTCACTTCTCAAATGGCCACAATATCTGGAGCTGGTGTTTTCTGAAGTTGGGTGCCAGGAGCTTCTAGGTTTTCCATGTGGTTACAGGACTCCAAGGACTTGAATCATCTTCCCCTGCTTTCCTAGGCCATAAACAAGGAGCTGGACTGGAAGTAGAGCCTCCAGAGCTTGAGCCAGGGCCCATGTGGAATGCAGGCTGTACAGGTGGAGGTTTAACCTACGATGATGCCCACAATATAAAGTTTTAATGAAAGAAATGACATATTGGCAATGCTTTCCAAGCGAACCAATGGAAGCAGGGAGTTGTCATGTATTTCATTAGCCTCTGTAGATCTGTGCTGCAAGGGTTCTACTGGTGGGCTCTCCTTTGCTTGTGATGGAGGGAAATCGGGGTGACACCCTGAGATGTATGGAACTTCTGGAGTTATACTGAGTCAAAAAGGATGTGGGGCCTGAGGGTGCAAGAGACTTGAAGGCAAAGATGAGTCAAACAGGCCCAATGGTGTAATTAACAAATCATCAGTGCAGAGAGAAGCCTCCCTGGAACTTGGCAGAAAGGGACCTCACTAAGGCATGAGTGGGCTGCATGTCCTCTTCAGGTAATTTAATTCACACTGCCAATTTCCCTGTTGGCTAGGGTGATATGACCTGATGTTATGAAGTTGCAAATATACAGATACATGCAAAATCACCTTTGCTTCCTGGCAATTTCAAAGCCGGTTCAGTTACTTTAAAGTTTCTTTCCAAGTGGGTTCTGAGCGAGTCGGCAGCCTGTTATCAAACATCTTAATATTTTTGCAGCAACACACAGTGCTATTGAGATATTCAGGAAAACCACACAGTGTTTAAATTAACCTCACGTTGGTTCAGATGAGATTTTCAGACACATGAATTTCTAATAAGCCTTCGAAAATACTTTCAATTTTAGCTTTTTTTATTTTTGGAGTGCAGTGATTTTTATAACAAAGGAAGTTCAACAGAAGGGTGACAATACTACTTTGGCTGACTGCACATGAACTCTGTGTTCCTTAATCATTACATTATACCACCTCACCAGGAATGATAGCACTTGCTTGGAAATATCCTTCCTGTGACAAAAGGCACATAATATAGACCCAGGGGTTCATAGTTATAACGAACTACAGCAAATTATGCCTACTTTCGAATATCTACCAATTTTCTATGAAGTAAGACTGTTTCCTTATAAGTTGCTTTATGCTGTCTGTAACCTGGTACCAACAATAATATTATGAATGACAAAATTATCTTCTAATACTATAAATATTTAATTATGGTAAAATTTAATTTAAATCACTTAATTATAATAAATTGCTTAGCTTATGATACATTTTAATGATCAAATTTTCTCTATTACACTATTGGCTAACAGAGTGAAGTTCTTTATGTATTATAGATGGAATCAATTATTTATCTTAACAAAATTTTATCATGTAATTTCATAAAGTTGTTTAGGCTGCAGCCTGAGTAGTTGTGTGTTATGTGCTTACTCTACCAGAAATATGCAACCAAGTGACGCAGGGTGCTGTAAACATGAGGCAAGAATATCAAGTCATTTTAAAAAGTGCCTGAAGACTTACAAGTGCCAAGTCAAGTTATTCTTTACAGTTTTGAAATCCATGCATAGCTTTTTAAATGATACACATTTTCCATGAGCTTTTTGAGAAAGTTTAGTTTCTCGTATAACAAAGACACCACAGTTTAACTACAAGTGTTGCGAAGGCAAACAGGATTGGAAAAATCTGAAAGTTTGAGATTGTGCTCAGAGCAGGCTCCTCCCTAACTTAAGGTGACAAATTCTTCCATTCCTAAAAGTCTTTTAGGACTGTTTTCTGTCTTTGAAGTTACCAGTGAGTCTGCACAACGAGTTTAGCCATCACTTGCACTGCCAGTATCCCGTATCAGAGAGATGGTTAGAATTCCTGTTCCTTGGCTTCCCATACAGCTTCCTGCGAACAGACTGGAGAAAGGAGCTGATGGTGGCCCAGGTACGTGGGTCCTGTCATCCGCGTGGGACACAGAGTGGGGAGTTCCAGGTGTCGGACCCAGACTTACATGTGGCAACTCTTCGGGAAGTGCATCAGCATACAGAAGATTCATCCCCTTTCTGTCTTCCTCCCTGTGATATTCAGGCAATTTGTTGTTTGTGGGGATTATGCTCTGTATAGTTGAGTGAACATTGAACTGATAAATACATAATAATACATAATAAGTTCCCTTAGAGACACTAAACAGCATTTAAAAAATATGCTTGGGATCCAATTGAAATAGCAAAATCACCAGCCAAAAACACAAAAATGTGAGAAACTTGGCAATACCTAGACCACAAAAAGGCCCCTTGTTCCCAGTATGAGAGCTCAAACAAGAAGGCAGAGCGTGTTTTCGTTCAACTTTAGTTGGGAGAGTGTCAGGTGACTCAGATAATCTGATGATCTGTGTGTCTCTGATAACCACAAAAACTCTGACAATTGATTTTGTGGTTACCGATAAATTTTAGCAAGTAGGCAAACTTGAAAATAAGGCATACAGGATGGCCCGGTGCAGTAGCCTAGAAGCTAACGTCTTTGCCTTGCACATACCAGGATCCGATATGAGCATTGATTCTAGTCTCAGGACACCTTTTCCCATCCAGCTCCCTGCTTGTGGCCTGGGAAAGCAGTCAAGGACGGCCCAAAATTTTTGAAGACTGCACCCAAATGGGAGACAGGGAGGAGGCTCCTGGCTCCTGGTTCCTGGCTTTGGATTGACTCAGCACCATCCAACTCCAATGAGATTAGTGCTAGAGAGCACTATGCTCAGTTGAATACGCCAATCCCAAAAGGAGAAATATCCTATTTTCTCGCTGATACAAGGCAGCCTACATGCAAATGCAAGAACAGACATATAGATAAACATGTATATACATACATTCAACTGAACATAGTGCTCTCTAGTTGGGACCATTTTGTTGCAAATGATGGAATTTGCTTTTCAAATGGTGGGGTAGTATTCCATAAAGTAAAGGCATCACATTTCCTTATCCATTCTCTAATCTCATTGGAGTTGGACGGAATCTCAACGTAGTTTTCATTTGTATTTCCATGATTGCTAGAGAGCCTGAGCGTATTTTCATGTGTCTATTAGGCACTTGAATTTGTTGTTTTGAAAAAAATGCCTGCTGATTTTTCTTCCCCCCCGCCCCCCCCCCCAGGTTGTTTGTTTTGCTGTCATTGAGTTTCTGAAGCTCTTTGAAAGTCTTGGATATTAGTCTGCCATCTGTTGTATAGTGTGCAAAAATTTTTCTCCTGTTCTGTTGGTTGTCTCTTCATTTTGTTGATCCTTTTCTTGGCTGTTATAGAAGCTTCTTAGCTTGATGTAAAGCCATTTGTTTATTCTGGCTTTGACTGCCTGTGCTTTGAGTGACTTAAGAAGTCTTTGTCAATGCCTACGTCTTGTAGAGTGCTTCTTATGTTTTCTATGAATAGACCCTTGGTTCAGATTTAAAAGTAGTGGAGCCAGCACTGTGGGGTAACAGGCAAAGCCACTGCTGATGATGCCAGCATCCCTCTGAGTGCCAGTCCATGTCCCAGAAGCTCAGCTTTGGGTTCAGCCCCCTGCTCATTGTCCAGGAAACATACTGCAAGATGGTCTAAGTGTTTTGGAGCTGGATACCCATTTGGGAGACCTGGGAGAAGCTGTGACTCTAGCTACCACCTGGCTCTGCACTGGCTATTGAGGCCATCTGATGAGGGAACCAGCAGATGGGAGTTCTTTCTGTAACACTGACTTTTAAAATGATTAAGGAACTGAATGAACCTTTATTAAAAAAAAGTGAACGTCCTAATTATTCAGGTGTTATTGTAGCAACCTGCATAAGAAATTCTTTGAAGTAGATGAAAGTGATTTAACCTCTTCTGTGTATACAATTAGACTGAAAAGCCTTCAAATTAATAGGATCTTAGCATTATTTTAAAATACAATTAATGGGAAGTCATCCATCTTCTGACATTTTTAATTCAGTTTTTGCCACACTTCTAGCTACTGAAGTTGAATGTGTCATCATTTATTCAAAAGTGATGATTTACCTCAATGCTTTTCTTCTTAATATTATAATCAGTGGAACATTTGCCTAATATATTATCAATTTAATTCTTTGTCCATTAGTCAAAATTAATTTATGCCTTCTAGTAACAATGAGTATCACACCAAAGAAATGCAGTAATTGGGTGGTTTATTCCAGGAAGTTTTATAGTTGAGTTTAGTAATACCTGAAATTGATATGCTTTTAAGATAAATTCACTGATTTGCATTAAATTTTGTACTTGGAGGTTTTTCATTGCTAAGTCCTTGGAGCTCAGAAATCCTTGGTTATTTTAAGGATCAGTCTCACGATTGTGAATATGGAAAAAGGCCGTGTCCCCTCTCTATAGCTTTAGACTGTAATTCAATGCTTAAACCATAAGCTTGACAACTATTCTGCAATTCATTGAGTTACATTGAGTGGAGCGGATACCTGAAAAAGAACAAGAAAATTTCAGTCTTCATAATGTTGCAATAAAATAAGGCAAGAGTGGCATGGCCAGAACACGATACAAAATGGAACTATTACGTTAAAACTATTAATATGTGCTAGGAGTGAACAAAGGAGGGCTGGCTACTTCTGAAGAGAAAAATGATCAGGAGGTTGGGAGAATGTATTTCATGAAGAAATTTAACAAGAGTTAAAAGTTGGATCTTTTGGATGAGATTTAAAGTGAATTTAACAGCCTTACATAATTGTGGCAGCAATGAAACTGTGCTTTTAGAATTCCCAAAGTAATACAACAACAGATGTGATTCTTAGGCCGATCTATGTGGTAAAGAGCGACATAAGTACTCAGTGAAAAAGGAAAATTTTGTATAGAGCGCAGTGTGTCTGGACACATTGGGCTGCACACCCTTAAATCTAGACACAGAGTAAAAGACCAGAATGATGAATATCATGCAAAGGCACTTATTGTGGTTTTTCAGGGGAGTTGGTGCATAGGTATAAACATGTTTTATAGCTGACACTATTAAAGGTGTGATTCTATTACTATAACTAAAACTATATTCTGTTACTATAACTATTAAAGGTGTGATTCTTTACAAAAACACGGAAGAATGGCAGATTTTTTAATATGAAATCAATGCTGTTAAACATGGCCAGACTCAGAATATATAGGAAAATGAAGATTTCATTAAAAAAATTTCTAAATTTATAGCAATGACTGAACCCTTGGAATATCTAAAAGTTGAGAACATAGCTATTCTTTGGAATCAATAAAATGTGTAAGGACACACTAAAATATAATATCGTGTTAGGGTTTGAATAAGATTTAGCTCCCCAAGTCAGGCAGGTATTAGTTCTGCTGTCCTAAGTTAACAGTGCATGAATGTTAATGGCTGCTGTATCAAGAGTGAGAGCTTGATCCAGTTTTCATGTCAGGGAGGTGAGCATTGTGAAAAGTCTACTCATTGCAGCCTTGTTCTGAGATGTTTTACAAGGCAGAGCTGATAACGTAAGTGGTGTTCAGCCCAATGATTGTTTCTTTGCTTTCTGGATTGCCATAAGAGCTCTCCACGCATTTTGTGTTAATCCTCTGACCTCATAAAATGCGAGATCAAAGGGACTCTGAACTTAGATTGTACATCTCCAACACCGTGAACCAAGAGAAGCCTTCTCCCTTCATAAATTGTTTCTGTTAAGTATTTTAGTTAGAGTTGTAAAAAAAAAAAATCTGACTTGTATTTACTGTAGATATTTTGAGGTATTCACAGAATCACGCTTCCTCTTAAAAAAATTTAAGATGCATTTATTTTGTTGGAAAATCACATTTACAGAAACAGGGAGAGACAAAGATGTTCCATCCAATGATTCACTCCCCAAGTGGTCACACGGCCAAAGCTGAACCAATCCAAAGCCAAGAGCCAGGAACTGCTTCCTGATCTCTCACGGGAGTGCAGGGTCCCAAGGTTTGGGGCCATCCTTTATTGCTTCTCAGCAGAAACTGGGAGTGGGATGGAAAGCAGAGCAGCTGGGACACGAACTGGCACCCATATGGGATCCTGGTGGTGTAAGGTGAGAATTCGCCATTGTGCTAGACCCAAGTAATGCTTCTTATCCTGAAAGGTACCACTGAAATGCCTGGCATGCACCACTTGCTAACAGAAGGCTGCCAAAGAGATGAACTTTGTTCTTAGACTCTCACACTTTTTGAAATTGCAATCATCAGTATTGTTGCAAAAATAAACAATTGCCAATTTGATTGAGTTTGACCCTTTCAAAAGAGTCTAATTTGGGATAGGTTCACATGTCTTTTCAGCCTGACTTCAAACATTCAAAATTGCTATTGAGATTTAAACTGTGGTTCACTATATATACAGTTCCAAGTTGGGATCAAGTTGATTATTTTCTTGCTTTGTGTCTTTTAAATCTCCCTTCAAAAAGACTATTTGACAGACTATAAGGATAAATAAGTTGTTTGTGAAGCCCAATTTTAGATGACTAGACTAAGTCTAAACATATATTCCGTTTAATGCTAATGCTGATAAGTAATTATCATAGATCAGTTTATAGCGTCATCACAGACAAAAGGTATTGTTTAGGAGAAGAAGAATAAAGTAGGAAAGTTCTCTTGATGGAATGCAGTTGCTAATGGATGGTGCTGGTATATAGCGTGCCCACCAGCATGTGGAAGACTAGCCTCCCTGTCTGGTGATCGTGTTCTTGCTGTCACTCTCTTAAACTAAATAAAAATAAATAAGTAAAATTGGAAAATGAGAAACCAGTCTCTTCTGAGCATACAAGCCCAAGTCAGAGCCGCTCTGCTCAGCCAATGCAAGGAATCTGAGAAAATCATAAATAATTATTATCAGTAGCTGACTTTGGGGGCTTGTGATTCAGCAAATGATAAATGATACAATACTGCCTAACTTTAGATGCAGAAAAAGTTTAAAAGCTTTCTGTATTTCTTCATTGTGAAACTCTATAGTAGAGTTGAAGTAAAGTACACCTTCCCTAACTTCAAGATATTTGTCTACAGCTTACAGATAATGTGTTTAGTATTGAAACTTTAAAAGTATCCTCACTTAAATTTGTAGCCAGTCCAGAATGATGCTATTAACTCTTCTGTGTTTTATGGTACTGTACATCCTGGCCAATGCAAGATGATAATTAAAAAAGAAATGAGATGCACAAATTAGAAAGAATAAGCTGTGCTTCTTTGTAGCTGATATGACCATCTACATAGGGAGCCCTGCAGAAAGTAAATACCATTAGAACAAAGGGCACAATGAAAACGATGTTGAGGAATGGTAAAGTTTAAGAACTGTTCTATGAGATGACAAGGTTTGGGATTTATCCAGTTATAATAAATGGATAAGATATTGTGCAGGTGTAGAACAGAGATCGGTGGAACAGAATAAGCAAATCAATCTAAAACCTTAGGCTGAATGAAACCGAATGCGAAAGGCATATTGAATGACTCCATTCATAAGAAAAAAATGGAAAAAGTAAATTGACAGAGACAAATCAGGAAAACACTGACTGATCTGTTACAATGTGGGTTCACTTCAAGCAGGCAAGAGGGAGTTCTGAAAGTAATGGAAATACTTTAAAACCGGACACAGCTTGAGTCATCTTACAGATTACAGAATATTTTGTTCTTTATATTTTTGAAATGGGCATGTCACAATTGTGTATGTATATACTAACAGATGGTGATTTGAATATGTCTAACTGGGATATTTTGAATATGCTTCTATGAACACTCGTGTATAAATTCTTTAGTAAGCACGTGTCTTCATGTTTCTTGGGTAAACTCATATGAGTGAAATTAGTGGGTTATTGTAAGTTGATGTTAGCTTTGTAAAGTACATCCTAGCAATTTTCCGGCATATTCTGTCTCATAAGCTCTTGTACAGAATGTTCTGTGAAGAGACAATTAAAACAGGATCAAATCATTATCCCCGTACATCAGGGCTTCAGTATGTTTGTGCTTCTATGATTTATTTGTCCTTTTTTTTCTTTAAAGGAGAGTTGGATCTTATGAAAAACACAGATGCAAACATAGCAAAACTCCAGTATTTCAATTACTGCTTATTCCTTTAAAGCAATTCTATTTATTCTCCACATTTATCCCAAAGATATTGCCACTGTTCCAAAACAGTCTGAAGTTTCCTTGTGATTTTCATTCTAAGCTTGTTTTAAGCCTCCACACACAATATGTAGGCACTCATGGCCCATGCATTCATTTTCTCATGTTTAAAATGTAAGTAAACACAAAGTAATACATTATTTTAAAGGAAATAGATTAGCCAACATTAAAACCGGCTGGGACAGGTACCCCTTATTCTCAGATTGTCTGGAAGACATTGCTGTATGAACACTATCCACGGCTGCATTTGCCCCAGCTTTATTTTAAGCACGCTGCCTCTGTTAAAAAAGAAAAACCGAAAGGAAAGTTGTGCAACTGGCCCTCACCAGCTAAAAATGAATGTCCTTTCTATTGAATACGCCTTTTGTTTCATTTTCAAAAGTATCTCCAAAAGAAAACCTGCAATGAACACCTGGCATTTCCCAAATTATTGTGTTGCCTAAGGGGAACTTTTTTCTGGATCTTTTCTATTATTCACTTATCCAAAGGGCAGAGCGTAAATAGATCACTTTTCTGTACTCTACCTTTAATGACGCAAGAGGTGGGGGCAGCAAGAACAATGCATATATTTTATGTGTTCTTTTGTTCTGCTGGATGAATTTTTAAGCAGGAAATAGTACTAATTTTCATACATCTATTAAGCATTTTTATTTAACTTGTGCTTAAAAAGCAGAACCAGGTAAGTGTAACAAGGTTCAGTGAATTCTAAGATTGTATGGAGCACGGGAATGTTGAGACAGATGTGCAAAAAACGGGTGGAGCAGGTTTTCTTTTCTAGTAGAACTGGAGATGGTAAGAACAGTTCACTGTTTTTGCATTAGAGACAGTCTGTAGTCTTTTCTGCTTCTTCTCTATCTCATATAGTCTCAAGCACAGTTTTTCAACTTTTCCTGTTATATGTCAAAAGTGTTTCAGGTTCTCTTGGCTTTATGGCCTCCAATTGAGCCCTGTTATACCAGGGTTGTGTTTTAAATAAAATTTTATTTATAAACACTGAACGTGACTTTATACTAATTTTATTACCGAACCCTATAGGTTCTTGCTTGATGAGGATGGCCAGTGAACATTTTCTTCATCAATGTGTCAGGATGAGACTGTTGGTGAGCTTGCATGCTGGGAACACACCAAATGGTTCCCAAAGCGGTGCCTCTCTACCCAGGGAGCCGAATGGTCTTTCTATATAGAGAAGTGCATAATCTGAGTCCCGAGGCCGTTGTTTAAAGAGGCAAGTCTTAGCAGTTCTTCATGCTTCTTCATCCGTCCCATGTTCAGAAGATGGCCTTGGTGAGACAAGTTAATGCTGGCTCCTGATTGGCTGGCCCCTGTGTTTTCCTTGCTGTTGAGGTCAGCTAGAAAAGGTTTGCAGTAACTTTTAATAATTGCTTGGTTGTGGTTTGGCACCTGCAACCCTTCAGAGTGTGATGCTGCAAGATGAGCTTCTTGGAACATTCTCTGGAAAGCAAGCTCAGAAGAATATGTGCTTAGAAATATTTTATGTTTTATGGTCATTTTCAAGTCACCCCATTTTGCTTGAATTCTCTCCAATGGAAAGCATTTCATGTGTGGTGAAATACTGTTCTTTTTTCCACCACTTAAACATCTTAAAATCATCCTTTCTTGTGGCCCGTGTGACAATTGTTTGATAACCAAATGTTGTTAACAGCCAATCTACATAAAACAATCTGAAAAACTCAAAATGAAAAATTAACATAAATTTTCAAAGTAGAACATTTTCAGTAATAAACTACCGGTTAAGATGGCATAAATATATTTATGTTAGGCTTGTATACATATATAATATAAATGAATTCTAGCCATAAGAACAGTAGTGTTTTATATTAAAACAGTTGAAAACATTTTTGTTGGCTAAGTAAATATTACAATATCTTATTATTTATTAGAGTTTTACCACACTAATTTATTATCCACTTTTATCTAAAGTGTAACTCTGTATTCTCAAGTCCTTGCCACTTAGGACGATAAATATCAGTTATCCAGAGTGATTCTTTTTTAGAATCGCCTTCACCAAACTTGCATGGAGCTCCAACTATATTTGGAATAATTTTGCACGGGTATGTGGAGAACACAGCAAAACTTTCGAGTGCAGTTATTAGCAGGTGCATAAGACAGCTTCTACATCTAAGTTAAAATATTGAATATGAATATGAATACTTGAAAAAATGAGTATTTAATAAAATACTTTAAATTGCACATGTAATGTAATCATTTTCCAAATAGTCCTAATATCACCTCTCCAAACAAAATTTTATCAGCCCTCACTCACCCATTTGCTGAACCAGCTAGTATGAGGGCCTAAGTCAGACATAGCTCTTGTATAACTTTTATCTGTTTATACTATGTGTTCTATAATTATATTGCACAGACTGGGGTATCAGAATTATTCTTGGGTCTATGTGCTGTCTAGGAGATTTTAAAATGCACACTTTTCATTTTTAAATGAGCAAATAAAAGCATAGGCAATGCAGAGTTTACTCTGGATTTCTACCTTGTGACCAAGATGGTTGCACAGTTTTTCTTTATGTAACTGTGTTTATTTACTCTGGGGTTGAGGCAGTGTTTCACAGTCTACTTTTGCTTACCATGTCCACCCAGCGGCTAAGACTAGGATCAAAGCTGATAGGGCATTCTGGCACTGTAAGTAGAGGATCAGTATGCTGTGCCACCATGCCACCCTCACCCCGTGTTTGTGTTTTTTATCTCCTGTTAATGTACATTGTGTGTTTACTTACTGGCTTGATTTTGTTTGTTCTATTTCTGTCTTGGTGTTAGTGATTAGAATATTAATTTTCCCATGTATAATCCTCCATCTTTCTTTGTTCTTAATTTATTCAGATTGCTTTGGGGCAGTAAACTGGTACTTCTTTTTCAAATTCTTGGTTTGCTGATCTCAGGTTACAGACTTAGTCGTTTCTGGGAATTTCCATAAACTTGGATGCAAACACAAGTTCTAAGCGGCAAAAGCCTTCACAAGATGACATCTCCTTGCCTGAAGTAAAGTATGATACTTAGGATTTTGTCTCATATTTGGTACCTATGACAGTTTTTTGGGGGGTGCGGGGGGCTTCCAATGTCAGCATTCCTACATGAATGGAATACCTTTATGCTCCGTTTTGTTTTCCAAGGAAGGAAACGTAGGTTACCAAAGAGAGCACATTACTCTCGTTGGTGGCACAACATGCTCTTTTTTTTTTTTTTTTCTCATGGTTGGGTTCCTTTTCCTCAAAAAATGTTGATTTTGAGATTGTTTAATGTCATTTTTAAGGTAATCTGGATTCTGTTGGAATTTGACCTTACTTTATTTCCATTTGCTTTACATCTTTAAGAATACCCACAATCTTCCCACTTGCAAATGCTCTTCCAAATTTAAGCTTAGTTTTTCATTCATCCTTCCTGAAGAATGGGAGGGAAAGTTGTTTGCTCAGCTAGCTGTCTGACTTCTTGAACCAAAGAGATCATTTTTCTTTTGTTATTGACATACAATGTCTCTGGTTAAACAAACGGTGAATTCATTTTGAGTGCTTGATTTCGTTTTTTCCAAGGTGCCTCTTTCTAGCTTTCTATGGAGTAGCCTTGGATTTGTGGCTGAGTTTCATTTAATTATATTTATTTTCACTCAGTCTGAGTCCAGTAATAGAGAAGACGACTTATCTTGTTTCTAGTTGAAGTACTTTCAGTGAGTATATTTAGAAATGTTCTGCACACCTTCTGGAATTTTAAGTCAATCAAATATTATTAGAGGCAATATTTTTCGCTTTTCTTACTGTTTGAAATGTAGGCTTTCCAATGATTGTCATAAAAGTTTTAACATATCCACATAACCTTTTAGAAAGACTCCTTTATAGAGCCACAGAAGCCCACTCATTTGAAAGCATAAAATTGAGAATCTTTGGCAGCTGAAACCGATTTCATGCAAAGATTATTTCAATTTCTTACTTGACTAAAAGTTTTAGATTTTCGGGCCTGGCGGCGTGGCCTAGCGGCTAAAGTCCTCGCCTTGAAAGCCCCGGGATCCCATATGGGCGCCGGTTCTGGTCCCGGCAGCCCCACTTCCCATCCAGCTCCCTGCTTGTGGCCTGGGAAAGCAGTCGAGGACGGCCCAATGCATTGGGACCCTGCACCCGCATGGGAGACCCGGAAGAAGTTCCAGGTTCCCGGCTTCGGATCGGCGCGCATCGGTCTGTTGCGGCTCACTTGGGGAGTGAATCATTGGACGGAAGATCTTCCTCTCTGTCTCTCCTCCTCTGTGTATATCTGGCTGTAATAAAATGAATAAATCTTTAGAAAAAAAAAGTTTTAGATTTTCAAATACGTACCCTTTTAAAAATAGAGATCTCAATACCTGTAATTCCAATATTTTAATTAGTGCTAATCACCAAGACTATGTGTGTGAATTGAATGTTAGTAGAAGTGAGTAAAACTCCTGCATATAAAAAAGCAAAAACAATCTGCTGTATCTCCATGAACATCAGTACCTTTCTTTGCTTCTGAGTCATGACATTCCCTTTCCTCTTGCTTCTTTCCCTTTTAATTAAAAACTACTGAGGGGTTGGGGGTGGGGGAGAGACAGAGAGAGAGAGAAAAAGAGAGAGAGAGAGAGAGGAAGATATACATACACAGAGGAAGAGTAGGACAGAGAGAAAACTTTAGCTTCTGGTTTACTCCCTCAGTGCTCATGACAGCCAGGGATCGTGTAAGCTAAATACAGGAGTTAAAAATTCATTCTGGGTCTTGATTTGGATAAGGAGGACTCAACTACTTGAAGCACTACCTGAACCTCCTAAACTACACATTAGCAGAAGCTGAAATTGGGAGTGGAACTGGGAGAGAACTCCTATATGAGATTCAGGCATTCCAGCAGTATCACAGAGTCTGTGCTTACCCCGACCTAGTTTGTTTACATTGAATTTGATAGTAATTCATTCAGTATTACAAATGTGGCAAGCACTGTGATAGGCCCAAACATTACAAAACTGAATAATATATGATTTCCACCACACCACACCATACCACACTTGTCTGTTGTGTGTCTGCAATGATCAAATGAGGTAAGAGGTATGAAAATGTCCCATGGAATATGATGTAATTAAAGGTGCTCTAGAAGATACAAAAGTAAGTCAGGTTAAAATTGGGGATTAGAAAACAGCGTTCTGAAATTAGACCTGAAAGTTTTCAAGTTGTTGACCTAAGCATACAACCACAAATTGTAGATAATTATGAAGATGATAATAATTTCAAAAGTAGTCTTCAACGCAATTATTGGTTCAGTGAAGGAATTATGTTTAAATTTTAAAGTTTTTGAAAGTTTGGGAATCTGATTAAGTGTTAACACTTCTCTCATAATTTTTGTTTGTATATGTACAAAATCAAATGAGACAGTAAGTGTGAAACGTTTCTGTAAAGTGTTATATAAATATAAGCTGCTGTTAGTGCAAAAGGAGGTGAGGCTGAGAGACAAGGGAGTGATTTGGATAAGGTGCAGAACTAGGTGTGTGGGGGGGATATGTTTGGACTTGAAAAGACATCAAAAGGGTAAGTTTTAAGCAAAACAAGAATTACCTGTGTGATGAAGCATGCTAGAAAGGGCTTAATTTCCAAAAATATCTTCTGCCTAAAGTCTACTTTGGCATTTGGCATTCTGTTAGGAAAGTTGTTCCATGCTAATAGTAGATAATAGTATGTGTGTTCAAAAATAGCATTTTTACTATGCATTGTTTGAACACTTGAAAGTAATTTGCCCTATTTTTATTGGCTCTTGATATGACTTGATGGGCTAAGTGTTGGTGAGGGTATTTTTATCTTCATCTTATTGCTTTTTCTCTAGATGGGCACGTAAGGATCAAAAGAGGGATGAATTATTTATCCCATAACCAAAGGGACAGGCCCAGCTTGGCATATTTCACATCTACTTTCTTTCCACTCTGCCATGATGATCCCCTGAGAGAAGTGTTTGCTCAACACCTCGTATAGAGTTGGAGAAATTCTCATGTAGTAGTCCAGAAACTACTCCTGGACACAGCTGGGAAAAGTTGCAGGCAGTCCTTCATTTAAAATTCCAAGTTGTGTGGTAAGAGTTTTGGCTGTTGGGGCGATTTAGAGAACAGGAGAGGTGTGTTGAAGAGACGGACTTGCTCAAATGTTGAAAACCAGAAAGTGTTTACTTAGCTGTAAGTAAGACCCTGAGGCTCTTACAAGACAGGTTAGAAACACTGAGAGACAACCCATCATAACTAACCGTGTCAGTAAGGATGACTTTTGAGACATGCTGTGTTTCAGGAGAGAGTACCAATAACTTTCTGCAATCAAACATTTCCCTGTGGCCCTCAGAACCTTTGAAACCGTTCTTGTTGGCTCACAGATCCCAGGGAGCCTCTGCATCCGTTATGCCCTCCATCTTTGTTCCATTGGTGAGCTGCTAACTGGGCTTCCTGCAGCTTCCAGATGGCAGAGAGCTCATTTTCCTCACTGCTTGCAAACTTCCTTCCTTCTCTCTAGTCAGCTTTCCAGAAGGGATCCCACGGTGGGATTGTTTGATTCTGGCATGATAGGCATTTTGTTTTCATGACTTCCATAGTCTTTTTTTCCTTCTCTGTGTGCTTGTTGACAGAGCAGGTGAATCAGAGAGACACAGAACACACCTGTTCTCCAGACCTCCCCTCCTGCCCAGGCACTTTGGAGCATCTGCTTTATCATTGGCCAGTGTAGTATGTGCTACTCTTCCCAGTATATTTTGTCAGAATGTACCATTGTGTATATCGGGTTAGAGAAAGATACTCCACCTAATAATAACTATCCAGGAGCCAGGGCATGCATGTGACCAAGCTCAGTAAATCAGATGTTGCAACCTCAGACTTTGAAGGAAAGATCATGTCAGAGCCCATGGTGGTAATGTGACAGGTACATGTACAGCAGTGGTCATTTCTTCCAGAGCCACCCGGTAGGATGTTAATATCCGTTAGCTCAGGTATTTCTTTGATCTCGTGTTTCTCCCAGCTTGCCTGTCTCTTTATACTTCTTTCGTATTCTTCAAATCTGATAAACTTCTATCATATCTCTGTGTGTGCAATTTTCATTGTTTGCCTTTAAATAAACTCAAATGACTCATGTTAATTTATCAGACAACAAAGTATCTTGATGGAACTTCCCGTGAAGTCTGGTTGATTGGGCCAGGCTGGCATTTCTTGACCAGAGTCTCCTTAAGAGACCCTCAAGTATCTCCTTTGTTTTATCATTTTCTTCTTCTTTCTCTCAACAGTAGCCATGTGAACTTACATAGGTCTAAACCTCATGAAAGACATAACTCTACCCTATTTCAAAAAAATCAGATTACATATACAAATGAGTATGTTTATCTAAGGAGTGCCAGAATGGATCTCATGTGCTGGAAATTTATGAGCCCTCTTCTGATCACTGATTTAGTCAGTAAACGTTCATACCTCTAGGATGAAAGGTTTTGACATGGAAAAATAATTCCTGGCTGTCTTCCGTACAAAACAATGCAGTCTTTATGAGCATACCCTTCCTGATTATCTAATTATATTCATCATCTCTTTGAGCTACATATAGCTGTATATATCATAGATAATATGCCACTTTTTGGTATGTGTATAAATTCATTTCAACATATCTTGCAAGTCTACTTTCCACTAGTTATGATGTATGGCTGGGTATCTAATTAATAATATAAGTCAATTCTTTGATGTCTGTGTTCTTTATATTTTTACAAAACTCCATTTTATGATTTTACCAAATAGGAAGTATTATCCTTCCACTTCCAGTGACTTGAACTTAGCTAATAAATGTCATAAGTAAAGTTTAAAAGTAGATTCAGCACTTCCAGGTTCACACAGGAAAGCAATGAGAAGTAAAACAGCGTAATATCATGTCTGTCCAAACCTATAAATTAGCGTTCTATTGTGATCTCTGCTTTTGAAAGTGCTTCTCTCTTGACTTTTGCTTTACAACTTCTGTCATATTGTCATATTGAAGCTAGCCTTTATTCATTGCTCTTGGAACATTTCTTCTAGTATTAGCTCTTTGCTATGATGATGAAATACCTGAAACAATTAAGTTTATAAAAAAAAGACTAATTACTTGGCTCACATTGATGTGGGTCCATAAAACCTCATAATCTTACCCATTGTTTCTTACAATACTATTTTGGAAAAACTGATCTAATCCTTACTTATTTTTGGTGTCTCAGAATTTGTTTTTTCTGCAATGAGATCTTGATTCACTCTGGTTTGCCAAATTCAGCAAATCTTGAAAAGTCAACTTTAATCAATTTTCACCTCTCTACAGCATTCCCAATATCTGACGTGAAGTCATGGCTGTCTCCTCTATGCTATAGCCATTTAGAAATGAATCAAATAAATATGTACTCTCAGCTGCATGAAATGTGCTTGTAATTATTGGATTAAAACCTACTATTGTATTACTTAGTAAAATTGTAGGTGTCATTCGTTGCCAGAAGCAATTTCTATTCATTTATGTATAGTTATTTACATATATTATATTACATATTTCTAAATCTGATTAAATGTATATCTACATATATATTTTGCATGCACACAGACAGAAATGACACATAAAGTTTCTCTTTTAAAAAATATTTCATTTTTATGGGAAATTCAGATTTACAGGAGAAACAGAGAAAAAGATCTTCATCCAGTGCTTCACTCCCCAGGAGGCCACAATGGCCAGAGCTGAGCAGATGCGAAGGCAGGAGCAAGGAGCTTCTTCCAGGTCTCCCACTGGGCACAGGGTCCCAAGGGCCATCCTCTACTGTTTTCCCAGGCCACAAACAGGGAGCTTAATGGGAAGTGGGAAAAGCTAGACACAAGCCCGTGCTCATATGGGATCCCGGCGCACACAAGGTGAGGATCTTAAGTTCCTCACTGGGCTACCGCACTGGGCTCTGAAGTTTCTAATGATAAGAAACTATTTCATCTTGATCTGCAAGCCAGTTTTCTTATGATCTAAATTCTATAAAATATGTAAATCACTGAGCATTTTTCTGGACACAGACAGATATGTTACTAAAGCAAAAAAGAAATGCTGGCCATAACATCGCTGCTTGAACTGGAAATTCGAATAGTCCTTTCCAAAGCAGGTTTCCCTCAGCTAACTTCTGATCTAGTGCCATAGTGAAAAATAAAGAGATTCTTTTTAAAAAGTTATGCTAGAAATGTTTACACGAAATGAATAGCTGTATATACATGTTATTGTGAAACAGAAGATATTATCATGTTCAGTGAATTCTTAATTCCGGTAATTATAAAAATAGTCATAACATTTACCCTGCATTAAGAAACTGAAATGATGTAGCTTTCTGAGGCATCAACAACTGATGACTGTATCTGATTATAGGACGATTGGGGTTGGTTCTGGCCACTGCTGTATCCCATATCAGCCTGCCTGGATTTGAGTATTATCAATGTCTCCCTGTCCCAATTTCTGGTTAATGTGTACCTTGGGAGGCCTCTCATTTGAGAACGCTGAATTGATGTCCCAGTAACCAGGGAATATTTGTATTGCACACTCAAGTACAGAAGCTTTGTGCCTCTGTTTCTCCTCTCTCTCTCTCTCTCTCTCTCTCTCTCTCTCTCTCTTTCTCTCTGTTTTTCTGCTTATCAGATTACATAAATACAATTTTCCAGACAAAAATTAAAACAAACCAAAATTTGTTAAGGAAATCAGAATAATAAAAATAACTTACAAAATACACAAAGTTCCGAGCATAAATGTGATTAAAGGCCTGTCTTCCGAAGCTCCTGCATGTGAGCACACGCTCATTTAGAGATGAGCAGAGGGAACTTACACTTCATGTGGTTTTAGATATCCAAATGTCTAACTGTGACTAAGAAATATGCTTTCTAAGAAATGCACGGTGAAAGTTTACTAAAATTTTGTATCCTGAGAGAAAATTTGCTTCATAATATATTGAAAGCCCTAAATAACATGACCTCTTCTAAACCTGTGAAGACTTTTGCCATATATGTTGGGATGTTCATTTGTTCCATTAGAGGAATGCTTCATCAAAGTGTAATCATTGTAATTTATAGCTAATTCTGGTCTAATAATTTCTTCAAAAATGCAAATTAACGCTAATTTATTTACAATTTTATTGACCAGTTTGGTTATAAGTTTGGCTTTACTGTGTGTGAAAATAATATCAATTTGTAGCAGTGGCAATTTTGGCTTAAAATTTTCCTCTGAAATTTTTTTTTAAAGATTTATTTATTTTCATTACAAAGTCAGATATACAGAGAGGAGGAGAGACAGAGAGGAAAATCTTCCGTCCGATGATTCACTTCCCAAGTGAGCGCAACAGCCGGTGCTGCACCGATCCGAAGCCCAGAACCAGGAACCTCTTCCGGGTCTCCCACGCGGGTGGAGGGTCCCAAAGCTTTGGGCCGTCCCTGACTGCTTTCCCAGGCCACAAGCAGGGAGCTGGATGGGAAGTGGAGCTGCCGGGATTAGAACCAGCGCCCATATGGAATCCCGGCGTGTTCAAGGTGAGGACTTTACCCATTCGGTCACCCCGCCGTGTCACACTAGTTAACTTTTCTAATGGCCACAAGGGCTGGGGTTGACAAAGTCAAATCCAGGAGCGAGGAACTGTGTCTGGTCTACTGCATGTGTTAGGGGGCCTAAGCACCATCTACTGCTACTGTCTCAGGCACGTTAGCAGGGAGTCAGAATGCTACTGTCTCAGGCACATTAGCAGGGAGTCAGATTCAAAGTGAAGAAGTTGGAAGTCAAATTAACACTCATATGGAATGTTGGTGTTACAGATGCCAGCCTAACTTGCTGCACCACAATGTGGCATCAAAATTCACCAAAAAAGTTTTTATGAATTCAATTGTATGCCATTGTTTGATTTAATTTTATAAGCTGTTATTCTAGGATGTTAACATTTCCATTTTATGACTAAGGGGACTAATTTAGGAGGAGTGGTAAAGAACACAGTGACAGAGAAGGGTATTGAATAATATTTTTTAAACTTTCTATGTCCAACACTCCACCCACTGTTCTATGATACAATTACAATTAGTTCAAATCTGAAAAAGATTCACATTTACTCAAACTCAATAATCCAGTAATCTGTTTGTTCGACATTAATGTTATCTGTGAATCATTGGTCCACCAGAGTAAACATCCAATCTTGCTCGTATCAAAATTTGAGGTTTCTCTTGATTAAGTCCCACTGTAATTTCCCTTTAACTGTTTAACTTGGATTATTACTTAGGGACTTAGGGAATAACAAGTTGATTGCTTTCACATTTGAGATCAAAACCATTGGATGTGAAGTTCATTTTTCCTGGGAAAAAAAAATCACTCAACTTCTTTCCAGTCTAAAAACAAAGCAACACTATCAAAATAAAAGGAGAGGTCAGTACATCGCTATCAGAGTCATCCTAATCTGAAGGATAAAATTCTACCGTGTCAGTTTCATAAGTGTGTTTCCTACATCAAATCAGTGAGTTGAAAGAATTGAGGGAAAGATGTGCTTTTTGAGTTCATTTGGATTGCAGCGTGGCCTTATTGGAAGGAAAGCCACATGTCCAGCTTCGCTTGGGACACACCTGGTTTAGATCTGTGATTCTGGCATCACGTCTAGTTCAGCTGTTCTCCAGTTTTCCTTAGATGTCTGCTTTGCTTGCAATCTGTGCTGCAGCATGGACTAGTAGTTTGTGCAGTCCGTGAGCAATGAAGAGATATTTCATTTTAACATGTGCTTAAATCAAAAGAACCTTGGCAACCTTTGCAATTCCAACCTCCCTTCAAATACAGCATGCCTTTTTTTTTTTTTTTTGCTGATGGAACAATAGATGAGAACAACAGTTTATTGTATTCATCCATGTGTATATCCATCTAACTATCGACTTCTACTCAACTTTTCAATCCATCCATTCTTCATTCCAACTGATAATAGTTAATGAATGCATGTATTAAGCTTTGGGCCATCCTCGATTGCCTTCTCTAGCCACAAACAGGGCAATGGCTGGGAAGTGAGCAGCAGGGTCATGAACCCACGTCCGTATGTGATTCTGATGTGTGCAAGGCGAGGATTTAGCTACTAGACCACAGCGCCAGACCCACATCACAGGATTTTGAACAATACATATAATCCACATCCTTTTGGTATTAATAGCATCACCCAGTGTAACAACTGAAGCTGTCTTCAAGGAACAGAATCTCTCAAAGTTGAGAACCATTATTTTGGATGAAAAAATCCAGAGGATGGACTTATGGAGGAAAGTTTGGCAAAGTCAGAACTTAAAGTGGAGATTAGATTGATAAACTAATTGAACAAGACAAGTTATCTGGGAGATACTTGAATGAAAAGAACAGAAATGGTAAAGTGGCTGGGAAATGGGGATGGAAAAGAAATGACTGGTTTTGAAATGTGGGACCTAAAGAGATCAGGTTAGATTCAAACAGACAGGACTGGAAGACAATAGAATACACAAGGCTGGTACTCCAGGATGAAGCTAGTCTTGGCTAGAGAAATTTGGGGGTTACTGGATTAATTGGTCTGAATATTTTTGTTAGAGATCAGTTGTTTGCATTTGTGTAGAAATTATTGCCTGTGTTCTGTTCCATTGATCTGTAAGTCAGTTTTTGTGCCAGTGTTGTTTAAATTACTACGGATCTGTAGTAGACTCTGAAGTCAGGTATTGTAATTCCTCCACCTTGATTCCCTCCCACACTCCAGCCCAGGGTTGCGTTGGCTATTCTGTGTCTTTGGAGATTCCATTTGAATATTAAAATAATTTTTTTCTTGTAATTCTGTAAGGAACATCATTTGTATTTTGAATGGGATTGTATTGATTCTGTAGATTGTTTAGGTAGTATAGATTTAAATTGTAATTTTTGTGTGTATGTGTTGAAAGGCATAGTTACAGAGAGGAGAGACAGAAAGAGAAAGGATATAGGGAGAGGGAGAGAGAGTCTTCCCCCCACTAGTTTTCTTTACAAGCATCTGTGACAGCCAGGTCTGGGCCCTGCCTAGGCCAGGAGCTGGCAACTCCATCTAGATCTTCCATGTGGGTGGCAAAGACTAATCACTTGAGACATTGTCTGCTGTCTCCCAAGGTTGCATTAACATGAAGCTGAATTGGAAGTGAAATGATTGGAACTCAAACTGACACTGCAATTTAAGATATGGACATAGCAGCATTCAGATTGAACTTCTTTGCCACAATTCCTGCCTCTAGAGAAATATATTACTATTTTATCCCTTCTCATATCAATATACACAGTTGAGAGCAGAAGTATGCCAGTGACAAAATAAGGTGAATACATAATTAGACTCATTTAGTTTGTGATCATATTTGTGTCCTGAAATATTTCAAGTTGTGTCTTGACTTTATGTGAATAATGGCTTTCCTCACCAAAATGTGAATAATGATGCATTTGGATATCAAGGAGAGAAGAAATATTCTAGTGTATGAAATCTTAATGTGATTAGTGTGGATTTTAATTTTTTTTAATATATGATTAATTGCCAATGTACTTAATTGTGACTGGCAATTCTGCTAAGATATCTTAATGTAAAAAATTGTTGATAATTTAATTAATAAAACCCTAGCATGCATAGCCTTAGCAGTTTAACTTATTTCACAAGTTGAGATTGTCAGATGCCTTATACTTCAGAAATTAATTTCATGATTCTAGTGCAATGTAATGAAATCAGTCATGTACTCTTCCTGTCAATAGTGCAATAAAGGAGTTTTGTAACAAGTCATCAATTTGAAAGACACGAAAGTCATGTTTTCCTTTAAAGGGAACACTGCATTCTTTGTGATTACTAACAGAAAGTACACACCTGTT
Organism: Ochotona princeps; assembly: GCF_030435755.1. Taxonomy (NCBI): domain Eukaryota; kingdom Metazoa; phylum Chordata; class Mammalia; order Lagomorpha; family Ochotonidae; genus Ochotona; species Ochotona princeps. Next base: position 8,357,301 of record NC_080861.1, read on the forward strand.
TCAAATGTCAATATTTCTATTCTTCAAATCCATTTTATAATATTATATCTCACCTATTGAGAAGTTTGATGTCACCAGAGAAAATACCTTCTGTCATTGTAGTTTGATCCCTAACTATCTGGTTGCAATTTTTCAAGGACTTCAGAGATTGGAAAGACCGCTACATGATTCTCAATCAGACTAGTGCGACTTACATGTGTATCTATACTGTGATCCTGCTGAGTGACTCAGGGTCTCAAACGATTTCTAAGAAGGCTTGTGGCACAGGTGTTTTCCTGTTTTTGTTGATGTTCATAGCAGTCTCAAGAGAAAATTCTTTTTCCCTATTTAAATGAGGAAGATGCCAAAGGGATTTAATTTGCATTTTAGAAGAAGTCAGAGTTAACACAAGGGAGCAGGGGTTGTCATGTCTTCCATATTTTTGGAAACTTGCAGGGCTTTTCCGTGCTGTCCTTGTACAGGGAACTAGTGATGCTTTGGGCATTACTGGTTTTCACTCAGTCCTCTGAGACTCAGTGGGGAAGTGGTTCCTCAAAGAAAGAATTTTGAATATATTTTTCAGTTCCCTCCCCGTAACTGTTTTGAAGCCCCATGGAATCTTTGGCTTAAAAGTTTTATTGTGATTGCTCTCACCAGCGAAACACCAGATTCTTTGGGGCTTAGAATTTGTTTATGAATGAAAATAAACAACTAAGAAGTATTTTTCTTCATTCATGCTATTGCTTTTTTTGAGGCCAAAGAAGCATACTTGTCTAAAAGGTAATGCTAATAAATGAAAAAAAAAAAAGACTTGGACTATTTTAAAATAAAGTCAGTTCTGAAAACAAGCCACTTTAGTTGTTAGGAATTTTGAAGGGTTATTTAATACTTCCCCAGCGACTGGCATCGTGAAGTATTCAAGCCAGCTGTGTGGACATCTCAAATAGTCTCAAAAATTTGAATTCCCTTGCAGAAGGATGCAAATGCTTATGCCTTTACATATGCTCTGAGTACACAGCCCAGTCCATCTACCAGATTGTGAATCCAGAGCGGTTTTGCATATAGGGAGATGTGTTGCCTGTGGTAGCATGAAATCTGAGACAAGCACTACCTGCACCTCTGCTTGCCGAGATTAGTAGTCACTGGCATGTGCTGATGAAGAGCTGATAAAACCCTAGAAGAAGTATCACCAGTATGTGAGTTATCCGCCATCTCTGGAATGCACACTCTTGTTTTCTCAGTATGACTGAGTGGAGATGGAGGGAAGGCTTCTGATTTTGAGCTGTAAGAAGAGACCAGTGTTGTGGCACAGTATATGAAGCCACTGTTTGTGATGCCAGTATCCCATACTAGCACCTGTTTGAGTTCTGACTGTCCCACTTCTGATCCAGCTCCCTGGAAAGCAATAGATGATGGCCCATGTGCTTTGGTCAGTGCATCCATATGGGAGACCCAGATGGTATTCCTGACTTCTGGGTCCCACCAGGCCCATCCCCAAGGAATTGTGGCCATTTGGAGAGTAAACCAGTGGATGGGTGATCTCCCTCTGTAACTGTCTCTTTCTCTCTGTAACTCTGCCTGACAAATTAATAAATAAATCTTTTTAGAAAAAGGATTTGGGGGAAATATTAGGCAGGTCAAGGTTAGAGACTGATTTTGAGAGGCTTTCATTTCCTATCTCCCGTTGTCAAAAGATGCTGAATAATCTCAGATAATAAAACTTTCCCTGGTTTTCCTTTTGTGGAGTTTAAAGTAGACCATCTCCAAGATCTTTCTTTAAGAAAAGTCCCCTTAAAATACCCCCATCCATTTATGGAAGAGCCTTTAAGTTCTGTGAGTAAAGAGGTTGTCGCCATAACTTAAAGTGGAAAGAGACAGGAGGTGGTGAAAGCTTTCACTGAGGTCCTTGCTCTACTTTCAGGTCTTCTGTTTTTCCCGTTACCTGATTTTCTACCAACTGATCTCACGCACATGCATCAAATGAAATCGTGACCCTTCAGACCATAGGCCTAGTGATGCAACAATTAGCATCCTATTTATTACACAGGGCTTAATAAAAAAAAAAATAATGCAAGATGAACCCTTCTATCATGCTAGGAAAGGCCTTCTATTTGGCACTCCAATTTCATTTAAAGATGTGAGAGAATTTAGTTTCATGGTTTACCTTCCGTGTGATACTTCTTGGGTGCCGCTTTTTAAAATAGTGATTGACATTTTTTTACTGTGTCAGTACCTAAAGAAAATGCACAATTTTATAAGTTGAATATAGAGTCCTAATAATAGTACAAATAAGGTCAGTTTTTAGAAGAATTGTTTATTTTTAGTGGGAAGTCAGATTTACAGAGAGAGAAGGAGATACAGAGAGAAAGCTCTTCTGACTGCTGGTTCACTCCTCAAGTGTCCACTGCAGCTGGAGCTGAACTGATCTGAAATCAGGAGCTTCCTCCAGGTCTCCCATTTGGGTGGAGGGTCCCAAGGACATGGGTCATCTTCTCTTGCTTTCCTAGGCCACAAGCAGGGAGCAGGATGGAAAGTGGAGTAACTGAGACATTAGCTGGTGGCATATGGAATCCCGGCCCGTGCAAGGTTAGGGTTTAGCCACTGAGCAATGGTGCCTGCACCAAGTAAAGTTGTTACTTATTTATTTATTAAATTTTGTTTTACCACTGGGGAGGTACAATTTTTTTTTTCAACATCATCCATAGGGGCTAGGAGAATGCCCAGTCAGCTACCTACTAGAATTGGTTATTTATGCCAAAAGTTTTAAAAATTAAATACCACAGGACTGTGGGTAGCTTCATGACCTTCCCTTAGTGATTGAAGCAGTGTGATAGTACCAGAAGTAGCCCTGGGCATGCCTCAGTAGGCAATGTGATAATGCCGGGCAGTAGCCCTGGGCATGCCTCAGTAGGCAATGTGATAATGCCAGGCAGTAGCCCTGGGCATGCCTCAGTAGGCAATGTGATAATGCCAGGCAGTAGCCCTGGGCATGACTCAGTAGAAAGGAATGTATGGAAGAAATAGCTACAGACAACAGAATTTTTTTAACAAGTATATTATTTTTTACTGAAACAGTACATTTTCCACAGAAGTTATAAAATTGTAGGCATACTTCTGTAGCATAGCTCAGTGTTTCTCTGCTAGAATAAGCAGAATAAGCACCAAGTGCTTACCATCGAGAGTGTCTTAAAAACACTAAGGATCTAAGTTTTCTTTAAAACATGGTCTATAAGGCCGAGCCAACTTTTTCATCTAGCGTTAATCCAAAGAAGTAGAGCAGCTGTTTGTTGGTCTTTCCGAGAAACTGTTGGCAAATTCACACCCTAAGACATTTTCAACGATGGTTTTGAGTATAGATGGTTTACTTCTTACATTCTAACTTAGGATTTACTCTTTTTTTTTCAAACATATATTTTTATTGCATTTCCTTTTTTTAAAATTAATTACATTGCATTATGTGATACATTTTTTTTATGCACTGGGATTCCCCCCGCCCCTCCCCAAACCCTCCCCCCATGGTGGATTGCTCCACCTTGTTGCATTTCCATAGTTCAAATTCAGTTGAGATTCTTTCATTGGAGATAGTTACCAAGCATAAAGTCCAGCATCTTATTGTCCTGGTAAGTTCAATGGTTTCTTGATGAGACCATCTCTGGTCTGAAGGTAGAGCCGGCAGAGTATCATCCCAATCAATTAAAAGCCCCAACATAATATTTCCAACCATTTACAACATTATGGCATTAATTGACATGACATTGGTTAACCAATATGTTAATAGGAAAATGCAGGTTAACAAACAAACAAACAAGCAAACAAACCAAACTAGAATAGATAGAGAACAACAAGGAAAACTTAGAAACAGATAGGAAACGGTCAGCGTGGATGCACTTATACCTCACTGGGTGGGACACAAAGATTAGTTACTCCTCACTGGGGTATGGAAGATTTCTCTGCACACCCCTCCTAAACATGCTCACCTAAACTGTTGACATATATCCTGTTAGAATTATAGAGTTAGACCACCTGAAAAACAGCCAGGTTCAGCGAAATCATGCTTCAATGCTATAAACTGCTAAAGACTAAAATTAAAATAGGCATGAGACAGCTGAATAGCAATCTAAGCCATTTTAAGGTGTATAGAATACGGTTGAATGTAAACCAAAATTGAAATGTCTATGAAGAAGACAACAGAAATTTTAAAGAACTTCATTCCCCCATGCATACACACACACTCTATTCCCTTCTCTCATTCAGCCATAACAGAATTCCAGGGTGTCCAATATTCCTAATTCCAGAGAGCAGGATAGGTATTCTGCCGTTAGAGGAAAGGCAGAAGTTGGGGTGGGGGGCAGTAGATAGTTTTTAAACACTACCAACTGTTGTGGCCGGGAGCTTTCTTTTTTTCTCCCAGCAAAGTCAGTATTGACTGGAGAAACAACAACAAAAAAGGAGCAATAGTAAGATAATGCAAATAAACCAATACTCAAAGCTTTCCCACTGTCCTTCTAATCAGAAGGGGGACAAGGCCAAAAAGTTAATAGCAATGTAATTATCAGTTTTCTATCAGAAAAAAAACAGAGAGTGGACCAAAGACCTTACTCACCTTCACCCTGCTATGAAAACATTATTTAGGAGCACAGTCTTAATTAGGCTCTCCTTTCTCTCCGCAGCTTTGTATATGTCTACAAGCCACAAAGATAACCTAACATTATTTCAGCTCCTGTTAAGATTTAATGTTTCACAAAGTCACCGCAATTCTTAAAGTTAGGTCCAATCTGTACTTTAGGTCCAATCTGTAATGAGGCTCCAGTCACATTAAGAATAACTCAGGGTGCAGAAAGGAATCCTGGGCAGTCTCCAGGCTGGCCTCAACGGATTTGCTTCACAGTGTGTAACTTCAATCAGCCCATAGAGCCCGATTAATTCCTTTTAGGGTGAGAAGTCTACATGGTCATCATGGGTTAGACAGAGTGGATCAGGACCAACTCCAACCCTCTGTATGTCAGTCAACCATTACAACTCTTCTACTTAGGTCTGGAGAGGAAGAGGCGATAGTTAAAGTGGGGTGGGAAAACAGAGCTTCAGGACACACTAACAAGATAGCCCGGCGGTGGAGAGGGTACTTGTTTTCCTCGCAGCACCAACACATCAGGTTCCCAGGCCTGCCGCTCAGGGCTATGTCCTCCTGAAGTGGGAACAGCGGTGTCTGGCAGTGGCACAAGAAAAAGCTGAGACAGCTTCTGTGGAAGTCAAAATCTATCGAATTCATGTTGGCGTTGCCTGGGTTCTGGAGTTTGAGACGTGCCCGGGTCCCCAGTTCACTGAGGAATAACCTCGGCGCCTCACCAGTCAGCCCTAGACACTCAAGTGCCCACTTCTTTTTGACTACTGTCTTCAGAATACTTTTTTTTCCCTTTTGAAATTCCACTGTGGTGAGTTATTACACATTGTAAAATGACGGTTTTGGCATTATAGCAGGTTAACTTCTGTAAACCTATTAGACAAAAAAAAAGAAAACAAAAGCTAGACAGTTGAATATGTACAAACAGGAGCCATTCGTAATTGCTAGACTTGGATAAGGGATAAAAATGAAGGATGTCAACAACAATGTGACGGTAGATTCCGTCTTGGCACCACATGAATGGAGTCCTGTTTCTTCTGGATCCTGGGAATCAGGAGAGCTTTTGATCTTAGCAATTCCAACTTCCTTATTTGCAAACATGAAGCTAAAATTGTCTTATGGAAAGCCTCTTCCTACTGCTCAAATTCAAGCATTTTTTTTTTCTTTTAGTGATGCCTAATTACTGTCATGGGGCATCAGCTGCTGACCTCTGTCCCTGCACTCTAGAGGAAAGTGGTCTACTGCTAGCCCAGCAAATCCAAATGGTCCCTGGCCTGGCCATCCTTCTGTATGACTGAATGACCCTTCTGCTGTTTGTACCTTCTGGGATGCTCTGCCTCATCCTAAGGTACTATACAGGTATATTTTTCATCGCAGTAAATAATTCTTGATAACATTTTTTTTTCTGTTTAATTTATTCTGTGAGTTCTATTTCCAGACCGTATCCAGGTTGCTACGGGTCCACCTCATAGCTTCAAAGAGTGTTGATTGCTAAAGACACAGCCCTCCACTGCCTCAGATAATTGACTTCAGCTCATGGGAACTTCATTGCCTAGGCAGTTAGCATCTTCCCTCTGTATGTAAGCTGACGCCAACAAACAACTGATGAAAATCAGCTTCTTTGGTTTATGAAAGGCAATGTAGAGTCCTCACATGGATCAGGCCAAAGCTAACCTTTACCACAAACCATGTGCATTTTCAGCTCTCTCGCTTCCCTAATCCTGCTGCCCTCATCCCCCCCAAGACTTTTTCTGAGTGTGTATCCATCAGTAGTTGGGTGTATGTTAATCTTTGCTGAAGGTTTATGTTATCTAGGAAAGGCAACCCCCAGACACATGCTAAGGACGCAGAACTAGAAGATTATTAAGCTTGTGATTGTTCTCTGTCCGTCTGAACCCAAATAATTTGCTCAAAGCCACTGTTTTCTCATGATTGGAGGAATTTCACACCCATGTTTTCCCTAATCCAACACATCTATGCTGAATCTTTCCTTTGTGCAGGATGGTCTGCCTATTCATGGGGAGTGAAGTACGTCACTGCTGATTGACTTAAACATTCCCAAGACCTGCACCCACTGCTTTGCAACTCATCATGCCTGTAATCGGTTCTGTGCAGGCTTATGCAGCCCCTGCTGTTACTGCCTTTGACCTGTAACACTTGTTTTTTTAGTTTCTCCCCAAAATCTTGTTTGGTGCTCATTACTCCCAGTTTGCTAAAGTGAGTCAGCTTGTCTACCAAATCTCGCTGCTGTTCGCTACTCTTGCTTATTTGGGGCAAACTAACTCTCCGTACTCTGGGAATTGCACACTCACATCCACTAAGTTACAGCAACTAAGATGACAGGTTGACATGTAAATGTCTTTTAGGTAAATAATAGTTATTATGGGGGCCCATCAGAATGAATTTATTTATAACTTCTGCCACCCAACGCTAGCACTTAGGGAGGAAGACAGAGGAGGCAGTGGAAGGCTGCTTAGTGATCCTAGAGAACTAGGAAGACCTAGATTTTCCAGAAATCGTATGTGTCAATCTTTAGAGATAATTGGGCCAGCATTGCTTCAGAATAGCTTCTACCAATCCATTGCATTTTCACATGTTGTAACAGACACTGGGACCCAAGTGTCCGTTTTCCATGATGCCAGGTTGTATTTTTTGTTCGTTTGGTTTGCTATTTGGCCATCACATTCAGATTCCTTTATGGATTTAATAGCCTATCCAGTGTCACCTAATGGACTCTAAGCAGCTTCTGTTTTCCCATTTTGTAGTAATTATTGCACGGTCACACAGCTTTTCTCTCTCTTTCTCAGAAAACAAACAAACCAATACATAATTACTGGTGTTGTAGCTAACGCGTCTCGCCGCCACAGAGAGCCCATCTATTTATTCTATTCAGCAAGGTGGTTCTACATTTTCAGCTTGTCCCCATTTTCTTTGTTGTGGAATGAAATACAGCTAGTACTAATCCAGTCACATTTTTAGTTGTGCACCAATTAGATGAAATTATTAGTCATTGCGGCAAAGTGTCAGCAACTGCAAATAGAAATGTGCCATTTTAGGCAGCTGGATCCAAGAGGGAATTGGTAAATTAATAGGAATTTAGAATAATGGTCATGCTTGCAATAAACCATTTATGGGTTCAGAAAGCTAGTTCCTTTGGTAATTTGAATGAGCAGTTTTGCTAATAAAGTTTGTCTGTGTTTAGTGAGTTTGCTGGATCTCTCTGTTACTCATGAACAACTTGAATTATCCACTGCTCCATCAAAGTTTGCCTTTTCACTGAGCTTTCTGGCTCATGGCAATGATTTTTTTTCCCCATTATAAGTAGGGATGGAGAGAGAGAAATGTACAAACAACTTTTAGCACCAACTAGAGCAGGCTAGCTTTAATCTCCATGAGAGATGAATAGTTTTTATACAGAAACTTTGGTTGAAGTTCAGATGGTACCACATCTATTTGAAATACTAAGTATTCTGCATAGAAGGTGCCAATTAGGATCAATAAAAAATCTGCTAGGAGCAGCTGACCCCTCTCCTGCTTGGTGGATCTCCAAGTGTCATCATCTGCTCTATTCTACATGATGATTTTTTAAATTTTAGTTGTTTGTATTGCAATATGAGCTATACAGAGAGGAGAAGAGACAGAGAGGAAGATCTTTCATCCGATGATTCACTCCCCAAGTGACTGCAATGGCTAGTGCTGCGCCGATCTGAAGCCAGGAACCTCCTCCGGGTCTCCCACATGGGTGCAGGGTCCCAAAGCATTGGACCATCCTGGACTGCTTTCCCAGGCCACAAGCAGGGAGCTGGATGGGAAACAGGCGGGGCTGCTGGGATTAGAACCGGCGTCCCTATGGAATCCCGGCGTGTTCAAGGTATCCTACATGTGGTGCCTTTAAGCTATGCCCTGCTCAAGATACTGCAAATTCGGGTAGGGGCCTGCCATTTCTCCCTCCAAAACATCAAAGCTTTTTCCACTACTGCATGCAACTGAAACTTTTTTGGCAAAAATTGAAGGAGGCTTCATTTAGCACGAGGGGAAGCAATCATCAAGGCACTGAGATGGAAGTGAGAGTCGGGGGAGAACTCACACTCTCATGACATCAAAAGCAAAAAGCTCCTGAAGTGACCACTAAGTGCTCTGGCAGAGCCTTTTCTCTGTCTTCTCGAGAGTAAATGAGGCTTCAGTGACCCCCAGATGTCACCTCCAAGTGCCTTAATCATCACATCAAGATCTCTCTCGTGTCCCTGCTAGTCAGCGTCAGGAGTGATTCCCAGCAGAGCCACTGAGCTATGCCTTTCTTGGTACTAAAATCCAGGGTTCTGTATTAAGCGACCTATTTGTTGTTAGCCTTTGTTGTCTTAGATTGCAAGTGTGATAGTGGCATGCATCTCTATCCCACTGCTGTTTTGCATCCTGGTACTTGGTGTAGATGCTGTCACATGGTAGGTGCTTCAGAAACACTCCCTAAACTATAACCACAGTACGGTCTGCAAGTGCAGCCCGCAAAATTACACGCAGCCTGCATCATCATCTTGCTTCCGAGGCCACGTATTGTGTCAACGCCTGTGCCTTGGTCTTTCTGGTTTAAATTATCCTTGAACTCACGAATGGCTTAGAATCATGAGTATTAGAACACTGTTTCAAGATGTTCTTCTGTGGCTGTTTGTTGCGGTAATGGGGCGTGAGTGAAGAAGGTCGGTCTTTTTGCACTGAGCTTGGAAGGGAGATTCTGACATCACGTGCCCAAGCACTGAAGCATCTCAGCTCTGTGTTGGAAACAAATGAGACCTGAGAGAGGAAGAGCTGGTGACACAACAGGGAAATGTGGCATTGATGTTTTAGCCATGCTCAGTCATGGATGGCAACGTTATCCATGACAGATCATAAACCAGGACAGAATCAGAATGCGTGAATTGGCGGAGGCAGCATGTTTGATCCCTCATCGACAGATAATAACCCTGTCCTTTTTCTTGTTTGGCAGTCCATCGTGTGCCTCCTAAACAACGATTTCTTTTTCTCTGTTGTCAGTGTTGTCCACATGAACCACATGAGAAGGTTAGAAGTATGTTTGACTTCAGCAGTTTCTTTATTGGGGAGAGATTCTCCTTCCAGACCCAGACTTGGTGAGATAAAGCCTCACCCCTGATGGCTCTCACAAGATCGGACGGGGCCTGAACAGGCCAGTGATCATCTGTAAAAGTTTCAAAAGTTAGCTGCTTTAGCCACAGTCATTTCATTGTGCACACTCTCTCACTCTCCTCTCGCCTGTAGAAGAAGTGAAGTTCTACTGAAGTAAGAGAAAGAAAAGCTCCTAGGAGCTCTTTACATTCTGATATCCCATGTACCCCTTCCTCCAGGTGGCTACTGATGACCTTGGGACCCACTCAAAGCAAAGTTCCATTGATAATGTTTATTATGGATCTTCAAAAATGTATACAGTGTACACATGAAAAAAATAAAATGCATGGCTTTCAAACTGCTTCTGCACAAAACACACCCGCCTTTGAAATCCATGTTCATGAGCTTGTTGAAGTCCTCTCATGTATAGTTGAGACTGATCAGAATACGTACAGGCAGTTTGCAGTAATCTCAATGTGTTTCTGTTGTTAGTTGTTCTCATATGGGAAAGAATGGCTGGCAGGAGTACTTTGGCAGTCTGTTTTGAAACTTACTAGGTGTCAGGACACCCAGATGCAGGGCCTGAGATCTTGTTTCGGGATTTGTAATTTCTATAGTCCAGGGCACCTGAATTCCATGATGTGGAAAGAAAAAGAACATTTAAAGCAAATCAAATCAAAGCAAAACACAATAAGCTGGTAAACGTCATGCAAGATGTTTGTTAAAATTTGATCATGGTTTTGTTGAATTTGTGATTTTTCTCCTCCTAAATGAGTGGTCATCTTCACTCCTAACTCATGTGTACTTTTCTCATAAAATTCCTATTTAAGAAAAATACTAGGGCTTCTAGAATATGGATTTTTCCCTGTGCCTTATCAGTTTTCTTTAATTTGTTAAATATTGACATTCCTCTGAGGTCTAATAGGTAAAAATGCCAAATAAAGTTTAATAGCATTTTGTAGTCAATATAAATAATTTTACTGCCCTCTGAAACCCCAAACAAGCAGATATTAAATAATTAGTCCTCATTAGTCTCTAAATGTTAAGAAACAAAAAAACCCATCTTTTTCATGTAAGTGTGGGGTGGGGAATCAGGTGACTTGAGTAGATTTCTGAAATCTCCAAGCCCCTCATATTACTCAGGGTTCTAATATTTCTGGCATTCACATGGGGCTATGTTATTGTACATAAAGCATATTCTTTCCCTAATAATTTGCAGGTATGAGAAAACTGCTAATTGACATTTTTGCTAAGAGCTTTTACTCTCTATACAATGGAGAAGGAATTGTTGTTTTATATAGCCAAAATACTCTCAGATTTTGTAGGAGAAAAGATAGTGGTGAAATGTTTAAACATTCCTGTGTGCGCAACAGTTGACTAATTAGGATGGGTCAAATATGTGCATGTGTGTGTAGAAGATAAGTGTTTGGCATTTTCTATTAGAACCCTAACTGCAATAGAGACTTCATGAGAGCAGCAGTAAAGCCTTCCAAGACTGTCTGTGGTGTGACAAATAATAAAAGCTCACTGTTTAAGTGCATTGTATCTCCAAGAAGGGTGATACTAAGCTTCGATAAAAGTAACTTCCGGCTAGTGCAAGCCTGTTATACAGCCTTTGAAAAGTCGAAACTTCTGCTTTGACGTGAATAAAAGTTCTGTGCAGTCTCTCTAGTGTTCAGCTTGCCCCAGGACATGTTTTTGCATGAAGCTTATAAGAGCAATAAGGGAAGCCTAGCAGGGCAGTTTTTCTATTTTAAAAAAAAAATCTATTTTCTTGATTCCAGATACTTACCTGATGGACTCTTTGGAATGTGGTACTTGACCAAATATCCACTCTGTGTCTCAGTTTCTTTTACAAAGTGAAAGTGTGGGGTCATATCTCCAGCTGTGTTTCTAGCTGTCGCATGTCTATTCCTATAGTAAATGGGTCAGATCCATAAAGAGAGTACTAATTAACACTCTAGGTGTAAAAGTAATTTGGGGGATGAAAGTACTACTTATTTTCTTAAAATTCTACCATCTTATTGTTTCATACTTGGGTAGGAGTTGAGAGCAAATCTGGACTGAGATAAAACCATCTCATAAATATAGGATTTTAGACCAGAATCACGCATTGTTCAAAATACTTTATTAGGATATCTGTGTAAGATTAAAGTTGCATGTGGCCAAAATTGTCTACCATTGGACCTTGTGAAGTAAGTCTATAATAGGCAAACATTTTGTATTTTATCTATATAGTTGGATTTATCCCAGCATTGAATAGAGAACTGACTCTTGAGTTGAAGCTCTGATGAAATAATCGCTTCGTGTTTTGACATCATATCAACATAATTGTTACGACGTAATTTCTCTTTAAATGTTTCCAGTAGAACATTTAAGCAATATATATTGTTTAAAAGCTCAATTGCTTTTCAGTTTGCTATTTCCTTACCTGTGAGCTCATGCTGAGCTTTATATTAAGTTTGTGTAAGACATGTATGCTTATTGAGGCCTGTACGCATCTGTCCTTTTATATTACTTCTAATATCAAAAGTTTGTTCAACCATTCGTTGCTAAGTCACGTTACTATTTGAATATTTTTATGACTTAGCTTTCTGATTATTTTACCATTGAAGATTCAAATTCTTAATCTTTTGAACCAGTGCCTTAGTTATCGCTAATTGCCATTTTCTTTCACTTTGGGAGAAACGCTTGAAACACTTTTTCGGTAACACAAAGGCTATGTTTGTATTTAACTTCCTAATTTTGTTTCAAATACTTTAATATCTTTTCTAGGATAAGAATGTGCGAATGCTTTTGAATGTGGTACACAGAGAACTATATAAGGCAAAGGAAGGTACATAGCCACACATTTTCTGTTGACTTCTGCTTTTCTTTGGGAGAAGAGCTGTGTATCTCTGAATACAGCCAAGACTTCTATTAAGATCAATTGGCACAGAGAATGTTTTATTTGCCCTTCATGATTCCAGAGGAAAGCTTTTTTTGTTTTGTTTTGTTGTTACGTTTTTCCATGGGAAGCAGTGTAGCCTAAGCCTGATGGTGGCAGGAAGAGCGGATGAAGGAGGAAAGGAGTATCATTATGTTCCTAGAATGGTGTCTTCGAAAACCATGTTGAATCTATTAAAAAAACAACCAAAAATAAAGACGAATACCAATTCATTTCAGTGCTGAGTACATTGGATGTTCCACTACAGAAAACACTTGATCTTATGTCAAACATTAGGTTTTTGGCATACTTGAAAAAGTCCTTTAAAAAGTTGCTGTGGATTCTGTGAGAAATCAATCCAATATTGTTTTTGTTTACTTGGATCACAATTTAGGTTTACCTGGATTTTAGCTAGCCCATGTTTAAAAATAAATAAACCATTTATAATAATCTCAAATGTTATGTATCTCTCCTTTTTGTTCAAAAAGCAACACTGTCCACTTTCATTAAGAGGATTTACATTTTAAAGAAATTTAACAAACATATATCATGGGTTAAAATAAAAGCAGACATTCACTATTTCTTGTTTCCAAGGTTATACTCATGCATCAATCCCATGGATATATTTTGGGCCGAATCTTGCTGATTCTATACAAACAGATGAAATCAAGATTAAGGCTCGTAGGAGCTGATACATAGGAATTTACAGCTTGTAGTGATAACAGATAGAAAAATTCATGGGAAATGGAATTCAAAGATGAGTTTATTTTGGTGCAAAAATATTGAAACCCACTCACAACTTTTCCAGAACACAGTTTTCATGAAGTATTTGAAGACTCTTGATGCATGTGATTCAACTCCTTACACCAACATAAACTTTAAAAAAGATTTGTTTTATTTTTATTGGGAAGTCAGATACACAGAGAGGAGGAGAAACAGGAGGATCTTCCGTCCACTGATTCACTCCCAAAGCGGCCGCAACAGCCAGAGCTGAGCCAATCCAAAGCCGGGAACCTGGAGCTTCTTCTGGGCCTTCCACGCGGGTGCAGGTTGTTGGTGCAAGGCCTTGGGCCGTCCTCGACTGTTTCCCAGGCCACAAGCAGGGAGCTGGATGGGAAGTGGGGCAGCCGGGATTAGAACCGGCACCCATATGGGATCCCGAGGCGTTCAAAGTGAGAACTTTAGCCACTAGGCTACCGTGCTGGGCCCAACTGTTTTTAAGTTAATTTTTTGTGACCTTTCCAAAGTAACCTCATATTAACCCATAATACAGCAATGGTATGGTAAGCATAAAATAAAGTACAGGACAGTTCCATTCCAGAGAAGGAAAGAAACACCGAACTGATGAAGAACGATAATGAGAGAGGACCTGGATGGGAAATGGAGGTGGTTTCAGGAGCAAAAGAAGGCGGAGATGAAGATGGAGAGTCCTTCCCCAATGTGAAGAGTGCGCAGGGCGTGTTTGAGTGCAGACTTGATGCTCTAAAATTGGATGCTAGTATGAAGGAACGCTTGCAGGGATACAGGAGAACTGCCGAATGTCAGGGCAGAAGGAGTCTGTCAACCTCCAAACCATTGTTTTATAGATAAGGAAGCTGACACCCACGCAGAGCTGAACTGGCTTATCAGAGGGCACACAGAATGTATGATCTCACTAGCAGGTGACTGAGGCCAAAACCTCCAACTGGCTAACTCGCAGCCTAGAGTCCTTTCCATCACATCAGGCGACACTGGTTTATTCAAAGATATCATCTTTAGTGGTAATTGTGTTTTGAATACATGGAGGCTGGCTTAATGGCCAGTGTTGTCACACATCTGTTTCTCTCCTAAGGGCTTCTAAAAGCCAGGAACTTTCTGATCTACGAGTGTGGAGTGCATGATAATATACTTACTATGTGTGATGTGCTTATAAATTCCCTTTCTTAGAGTACCATTTCTTTACCATTATGAATTTGTAAGTTTTAATTGATGTAAACTTGATGTACTTTTGAAACATTAGCTTCCAGAGTAGACATTTTTTGTAGACTTGGCAGGCATTTTGTTTCTTGGGCTCTCACATTCATGATCAATTTGGACAACATTTATTTTTATAATATAGATCAAAAGCACAAACGTGAAGATTTAAAAATACTTATGAATATTATTTTTCCCATTAGATATTTTGACTGTTGTACCGAATCAAGTAAGCATACATGAGAGTAACTTTTGGTGTGGTTCTCAGTGTCTCTGTGATCACAGGTGTTTAATATTAATTCAGCGTTTTTGAAAGTGACACCATGAGTAAAATACATTATCAGGAACAGAAAATATGTATTTTGAAGCAACCCTTTTAACAGGACGTGAATTTCTCCTTGGCAATAATAGGAGCATCTGCTATGCCTAGACATTCCAGAAATATAAAGAAAAGGTTAACAAGCTAGATTTTGAAATTATGAATAAATTTTTAAAAAAGAAAAGAAAGGATATAGCATCTTTAACTTGTTTATGTCAACCTAAAATATTTTCAGGTGCCTCAATGGTAATACTAACAAAATATATTAATTTTCCTTTTCACTTATATCTGTTCATCATTCTGCCACAGGAATATAGGATGGAGTGTGTTTTCGATGCAAGTGTACATCCCTGTTAGGCACAGGGATGGTATGTTATGGATAAGTTAACTTCCTATGGTGAACATGTAAGCAAGGTCAAATCATTCTCTTCTGATGATTTGTTTGTTATAATGTAAGAAAACCTGGATTTGACATTTTTAAACATTCCATGTTTTCTTAAGTGCTTTATTACTCCTATGATCAGAGCGGACAATGGTCTAAGTGGTAGTAGATTCCATACGGAACAGGAAGATGCTATCTTCTTTCATGAACTGCCGTTGATCTCTTAGAAACATAAAGCAGGTTAGCTTTTTGTAATTTGGCTCCAGTTTAAATATTCCTCTCTAAATGAACCAGCATACAAGAACATATCTGTTGCTTGGCTTCCTTCTGCCCCCGACAGTCTTTCACAGAATCAGTGTAGCCAATAGCACAATGCTCAATCCTTATTAGCTCTATTTTTGCGGGACTGAACCTTGAAGGAGTGAGTGCTTGGGGTCTGATTTTGTGAATGCTATTGACTCTTAGCTTTTCCTTTATCAAAGATCCTCATCTTCACTCATACATCTTTTTGTCCTAGAAACATCTTCCACAGTGTCCCCATCAGGTAAATTCAGCTCTGTCCAAAATATTAAATCAATACATCAAATTAAATGCCAAGACTTGAGACTTCACACTACAGGAAAATACATGAAATCTACCTCAAGTTAGAGGTCAGTCAGCTGAATCACTTTTAAAATCTTGGAGCCACAAATTTGAGATGTTTGTTGTATTTAAATTGCAGTTTCATTTTAGTAACAGGAGAGGTGAGTGAAGTTAGGACTGTGTTATTTAATTATTTTTTTTTTCATTTTCCCCATAAAAACACAAGGTCAAACAGAAGGCACCTGCATGATTAGCAAACAAAACACACCTCTCAGGTTTATTTACTCTGATCAATAGATTGCAAATGTCCTAATGTATCTTGAATACATAATCTCTGGTTACCAAGAAGCTAATCTGACTCCTTGTTTTTATTTAAGTATTTGCTTTACTCAGAATCTGTAGCTGAAAATCTTTGAACAGTTTCATCAGAGGGCTGTTTGGTGCGCGAAGCTTTGAGTTAAGGGAGACCAACAGTCCAACAAGACAAAAGAATCTATTTATTTGCATGAGCTATGAAGCCCTAACCCACTGTTTCCCAACTCAGTTCATCATAGCTGTCAATTATTCAGGCACGTATAGATCTTACACGTCATCTAAAGTAAACAAAGAGGGCATTATTGTGAAAATCAGTGAAAAGTTCACCCATTGGCAGATCAGTTAGGAAACATAATTGCTTTGGGCAGACTCTGCTGGTGCAAGGCAGACATTGCTGACTACCCCTGGAATCCTGGCTGAGTAGTGAGTGTGTAAGAACTATGTGAAGCATTTGAGAAATATGGTGTGGAAGATAACCCATGGTGGACAGGGACAGTTCCAAATCTCAGTTGATATGAACACACGGTAGCTTTGGTTTGCATAGGAATATAAATAATTCTGGCAGGTGTTAAATTCAGAAAATATAGGCAGTCTATAATTTTGATATGTTGTCAATCTTTTACCCACAATGTTGTATGACTGTGTCCAAATATCTCCCCTGTCAATATTGCGTCATGGTTTTCTGATATCTTGATTGCAATTGCTGCTTGCCTCCCATTTGACATTTTGCCTTGCTGTTCCTTTCTCACTGTATACCGAGCTGCTGTCTTCCACGGTATCTGTTTGGTGCTTTCAGCTCTTAATTGGGTTGAAAACATCTTTGATTTACTATTGTTCCTGTTGTTACTATTGTTCCTTTGATTTACTATTGTTCCTGACGTTCCTGAGTAAATGCCAACGTCAGTGTATGACAGGGAGGATACTTTGATTATTTTCTTTTTTTTTAATTTATTTTTTTTAAAGATTTATTTTTATTACAAAGTCAGATATACAGAGAGGAGGAGAGACAGAGAGGAAGATCTTCCGTCCGATGATTCACTCCCCAAGTGAGCTGCAACGGCCGGTGCACGCCGATCCGATGCCGGGAACCTGGAACCTCTTCCGGGTCTCCCACGCAGGTGCAGGGTCCCAAAGCCTTGGGCCGTCCTCGACTGCTTTCCCAGGCCACAAGCAGGGAGCTGGATGGGAAGTGGAGCTGCCGGGATTAGAACCGACGCCCATATGGGATCCCGAGGCGTTCAAGGTGAGGACCTGAGCCGCTAAGCCATGCCGCCGGGCCCAAGGGAGGATACTTTGTATCATCGGATACTTGGTAGCAGAATAGCCAACAGTATCAGGTATTAAGTAGATCTACAAAAACGGAGAATATTGGATTTACTGCATTGAGTTTCACAAAATATATGCAGCAGTCTTGTTTACCATTATGATGATAGTAGACGTAAACATAAGTCTGGCACTCATAATTCTGTGTAACTTGTTTATTATAGCAAAGGAGGGAGGGAGAGAAACAGGCACATAGAGAGAAGGAGAAAAAGTGCGTGAAATGAGGAGTAAATGCACTTAGTCTTTGTAGGAGAATGAATAGATAAACTGTGATTTATTCCTACAGTTAGGCAGTATAAATGAAACAAAAGTATAGCTGTAAATAAAGATACATGGCAAAAAATTTTTCCTTGGAAATGAAAAGCAGATTTCAGATAGTCTGTAAATGATGATGCAATTTTTTATAAAATTTCCAAGCACATTAAATGTTTCTATATGCTACTTATATATGCAACACTAAAGTGAAAGTATGAAAAGAAAGATGAGTAGAATTGGGCCCAACACAGTAGCCTAGTGGCTGAAGTCCTCACCTTGCACACACTAGGATCCCATATGGGCACTGGTTCTAATCCCAGCAGCCCACTTCCCATCCAGCTTCCTGCTTGTGGCCTGGGAAAGCAGTTGAGGACGGCCCAAAGCCTTGGACCCTGCACGCACATGGGCTTCTGGCTCCTGGTTTCGGATCTGCTCAGTTCTGGCTGTTGGGGCCACTTGGAGAGTGACTCAGCAGCTGTCAGCTTCGTGTGAGCATGTGATATTATTAAGTCAGAAACAAATATAGAGCATGTCATTATTCCTTAATTCTGTTTGTTGGTCAGACTTCTCTCTT
Source organism: Ochotona princeps (assembly GCF_030435755.1). Lineage (NCBI taxonomy): Eukaryota > Metazoa > Chordata > Mammalia > Lagomorpha > Ochotonidae > Ochotona > Ochotona princeps. The sequence goes on from NC_080861.1 coordinate 8,375,648, forward strand.
CAGGTTTTATGCTTGAATATTTAAGATAAAAAGCAGTATCACCATAATAGTCTGTGTGAGTGTTTTACCTGGAATATATAAATATTAGGCAAGAAGGGAATGTTTCGTAAAATGCAGATTCTGTCTAGTCCTCTCGGATTGTCTCTCCCTGTTTGGGTTCACAGAGCTAGAAGAATATAATGTACTGTACAGAAGGCATGCGAGTTGAAGTGCACTGACTTTTTAAATTTTGTTTTGTTTTGTTTTAGCTACAGGGAAATGATTCAAAAGTAAAACCAGGAAAACTTGTTTTTGCACAAAAAACAAGTTATCTCGCTTGAAAAGAAACACTGTTCACTTGTTTGAGAAGACATTCAACATAGGCTGTCGTAGAGTTTTTCAAGTTCTTTGAATCAATAGTAGACTTATTGTGATGAAGAAGTGGAGCAGGGGCACGTGGTGGTGTAGTACCAAGACATACCAGGATGAGAGACGTATACATGTTTTGAAAAAAAATGGTATCATTTTCTAATCGTACTTTCATGAACTTTCTGTTTATTCCTGTAACTTATCTGAGGAAATGACAGAAATGTTGCCTCCAACAGTTAGTTCACGCTCCATATGACTGCAGCAGTTCAAGTTGGGCCAGGCCAAAAACAGAAGCCAAGAACTCTATCAGGGTTTCCTACGACAGCAGTGACTCAAATATTTGAGCCATCATCGCTTTCTCCCAAGAGGAAACAGTACTCAGACCCATGCACTCCTAAACAGGGTGCAAGCACCCAACTGGTATTCGACTGTGACAGCACAGTCCTCACTGCCATCCGAATCTTTCTATCCTGTATACATTGCTCCAGGATTCCTCAGAGGTCATTTCACTTCCATCACTCTACAGAACTAATGGCTAACACACAATTCCAGGGTTCAAGGAGCCTTCACAGAAGGTGTTTCTGAATCGTTGAAGCAGGTATTTCTCCGCAGTCATCTGCATAGGCACATGGGTTTTTCACCAGCGAAGCAGAAACACGAGATGCGTGCAAGTCATTCCTTTACGAATTGCACACAGTCTCTTTGCTCATCTCATGTGCACTCTTGTCACCAAGCTTTCCAAGTTTTTATGGGATGTGAACTACTTATGAATTACTCTTGTGTTTTGCAAGGGAGGGAACAAGCAGGAAAACACTGACCCATATTATAAAAAAAACTACTCAAAGTTGGCAAAATAAATTTTATGTCAGATAACCTCCTGAATGCCTGTTCCTCAGTGTCTCCCCAAGGAAGGTTCAAGTTTAGGATGTACAAAACTATTCACTCAAATGTTACCCTTAGATTGGCACGATAGGTACCCAGATAAAATATAGCTAAAGGAAGATATCTAAGATAAGGGGAAAAAAAGAGGGACACAAGTTAAATACAGAAATTATAAATACGTTCCTGTAAGACAATAGGACTCCATATTCATGTAAGTGTGCACACATTATGCTGAAGTTTTTTTGAAGGCAATTGTCAGAAAGCGATTGGTTTTAAAACCCAACGTAATTTGAATCTAATATCCTACATTTACTAACTATGATTCCTTTGGAAATAAATTTATTTATGTTTCAATGTTATTGAATAATCAAATAACCGTGTCATGGAGTTATATGAGATTCTAGGATAAAAATGTTGCTCTCATGATCAAGTTAAACTACAATGCATGTTAATGCAGTATTAATGCAAGGAGCAGTGTGGGATTTTAAAATGTTTTGTTTTTGAAATTAGTATTTTATATCCACTGAAAGTAGCCATTTTATGGAGGTCAAAAGACACATCTGAAAATGCTTTTATTGTAGTTTTCATTGTTAAATAATGGACACATCTTAAGCTATCATTCAGCCAGACTGTTTTTCTAGTAATTTCTCATGGTCTTTGTGGCAGTTGGACAGAAGCTTCTTTTCTCTAATGGACATGGTCCAATACTAGGGCACACGATTTGACACACCCAGTGCATACTGCTTTTTAGCACCCATTTGCCTCTTTAGCCTTTTTTGTTCAAAACAGGAGCTGCTCAGTTTTACGTGGCAACCATGATTGTTCTCTCCAAAAGCGCTGATGGCTGAAAGGCTTAACTTGTTTGATTAGTAAAAAAGACATACACTGGAGAGTTGGAAATTTATCCATTTTTACTGAAAGGGCAGATTTTGAAAGGGAAGGAGAGAGAAAGGTCGTTGTTCCTCTGGTTCACCACCTAGATGGCCACAATGGCCGGAGTTGGGCCAATCTGAAACCAGGAGCCAAGAACACCTTCCAAGTCTCCCACGTGGTGCAGTGGCCCAAGGACTTGAGTCACCTTCCACTGCTTTCCTAGGCCATAAGCAGGGAGCTGGATAGGAAGTGGAACTGCCAGGGCACAAATGAGCACCCATATGGGATGCCAGTGTTGCGAGATGGAGTTGTTGCGAATTGAGCTAACCTGTCACCTCCTCCCCAGTTTTCATGTATGCCTGACGTGAAGAGACTGTTCCTGCCTATTAAAAATGAAAAGGAAATGCTTTCTGTATTAAATTTTACTGGAGCCACAATCCAGTGTGTGCTGCAGGAGAATCCAAAGACAAATTAAGTTCAATGTTTGGAAATCTGGGTTTTTGTACACTACAGCTGGTTTCTTTGCTGCAACCATTTAATCTCCCATTCCATAAGCCAAATAGAGTGATGAAATAAATACATTTTCAAAAGATACACATACAGTTTTATTCCCAATTGGCCATATTCATGTTTTTAAAAAAATGAAATTAAAGATTGTCTCAGAAAATAAAGCCCTGTCATTCCTAACTAGCCCCTTACCTTGCTTCTGAGTTGGAGGAGTGGAGCGTTTGCATCATCCAGCTGTGCAATGAGAAAAGGGAACTGTGGCGATGTTTGAGCTTTCTCTGGCCTTTCAGTTTGCGAAACAGTAGGAAAGCTTGGCCATTCCCGGAAGCTCACTCACAGTTCATGTATAATTTTGGCGTGGGGGAGGGTAGAGAGGAACAGGAATTATGACTATGGAAATTCCGGAATAATATACATGGAAATACGAATTTACATTGTGCCTAGTCCTTTCTAAACACTCCTTGCAGGAGGTCAGCCTGCTGTCACAAAGGCAGGGCTAAATTGCACCATCCTGAACTAAATAGTCATAAGGTAACCCCTTAGGAACCCCAAACTCCATATCGATCCCAAATGTTTCATCCACATGCATACAGTACTTTCTTTCAATAAATAAATCATAATTTGTTCATGTTATGTATGGAAGAATAGGATTATTTGATCTGATGTTGCTTCATCTGATTCCTAATTTAAAAAAAAAAACTTTCTACTTCTGCTTACCAAAGACTTTACTAAAAATAGAATATCAGGATAAAAATTATAATCATGAGATAGACTATTTAAGGCAAATCTGACTTTATTTTATTTTTAAAACAAATGATTGCTGCTAACTGATCAAACAGGTTATTGATTCAACTAAAAATATTGGACCTTAGCTTAGTGTGTTTCAATAAAAGTGAATAGGCTATCAGTTTATTTCACTGAATTGTTTTATGAAAATGTATTAAGTATCTGTTCTATAGCATGAACTGTCGCTTTGGCTCTGACTGCGAAAGTAAACCATGTCAACTCACCTCCCAGGCCTCATGGTGTATACCCAAGGTATACAAAGGGTAAAAGATGATGAGGTGATATGCAACAGCATTTTATCTAACATTAATTTTACAAGACAAAAATCAGAGGATCATGGGACAGAATATTGCTACCAAAGTGTATATAGAGAATAAACTGTGGATAAAATAGCAAACACATTTTATTGCTGCATTTAGTATTTCTCTGAATTGTTTCTCATTCATTTTACTTCTGATGGCGTTGTCATTGCGCATCACTAAAAGCTAGTCTTGTTCAAGCTGAAGCTCATATTCTGATCTTCAGGAGAATGAGCCTCACAAGAATTACAACTCAACGTGGAGCTTCATTCAGCTGCAAAAGACGATTTTTTAAAACGTATTTGCAATTCTAAATTATGTTGAACAGTGTTTCAAACATATTTGAATTTATGAGCTTTTAACTTTGTTCTTTGAAAATTTAAAAATTTGTTAATTTACTTTTTTTCTTCAAGATTACTATTTATGTTATTTTTACTCATCCATTCTATGGTAAATGATTGGTAAAATGAACTTAAACAGCATCTTTTTAATCGGTCATACATGAATATGGTACAAAACCAAAGTTAAAAATGGCACAACAGGGCCCACCGTGGTGGCCTAGGGGCTGACGTCCTCACCTTGGACGCACTGGCGTCTCGTATGGGCGCTGGTTTTAATGCCAGGACTCCACTTCCCATGCATCAGGACATCATCATGGGCATATCACTCTCCCTAAATATCCAAGATCCAAAGCTAGGCAGTAAAAGCCACTTAGGTTACTTAGTGGTGCATTTAACACTTTCCACGAAAGTAAACAAATAGCACATATTTTTGAAGCTTCCATTGAGCAAAATGCCTTTCAGGATCACATTAAAACAAAACAATAATATGAAAACAAGCATGAATCCTGGCACATTGATAATGCAATGCCCAAATTCTTAACCATGAGAATTTTACTTGAAAGAATTACAAAGAGAAATGGAGAGACAGACAGAGATTGCGTCCATCCTGTTCTCCCATGTGAGTTAAGGGTGCAAGTAGTTGGGCTGTCTTGTGCTGCTTTCCCAGGGATTGTGTCTTGTGCTGTCTTGTGCTGCTTTCAGCAGGGATTTGGTTGGAAATAGAGCAATTGGAACAAGAACTAGCACACATGTGGAATATCAGAGTCACAGAAGATGACTGTACTTGCTACATTGCAGCATTGGCCCCCACATGAGATGTTTACGGTGATATCAGGCTTATGTCTATGATTCTGTTCACTTAGAATATATGTTTGCTGCCTTTGACCTTGAGATACTTCAGAGGGAAATTTTTGCAAGTTCTGCGATACACGTTCAATGTTCATGAGGAGATTGGAAACCAGATCGCTAGGGTAGCAACTGCTCCGTGCTTCTTGTGAGACTCTGGAGGGGGCCAATGCAAAGTGCCTTGAACTAAGGGAGTTACTGACTTAGTTCAAAAATAATGGCTTTCTGGAGGAAATGAGGATATATCATAACATTTGCTCGGGGATCTGGACATGTTTAGCAGACTGGAATACATCATCAAGGAACTTGTAATAAATGGTATCTATAGTGAAGAAAAAAAACTGTGGCTTTGGCTCTTCAAAGACTACTGGTAAAAAATATTTTTCCAAAATCTACACATCTTTTTCTTTGTAATAGAGAGGAAGTCACTTCTCTATAAAAATTGCTGTACAGACTATGGTGAAATTACAGGCCACATACAGTGGCTTTTACTGCCTAGCTTTGGATCTTGGATATTTAGGGAGAGTGATATGCCCATGATGATGTCCTAATCGTATGGCAGTTGCCTTGTTTTACATAACATAAATGTCATGGTTCTTTTTGGGGGGGAGTCCAGGACTGGCATTCAGAAAGCATGTGTTTCCAAGTAAATGGCTGGGTTCCCAAAACAGAGGGGTCTTTCATGTAAATCACACATTAAGCTTCATGAAACACAGTCTGCCACAAATTTCTCTTCAGAATGGAAGTGTGATTACATATTGAGGACATGTGCTAAATGTAAACAGAAAGGCCAAATAACTGCTCTTTCTTTTTTAGTTTAGTTTTTTTCCGGTGTATTTACACAAAGAATTAATGACCTCAAGTGTGCTATAATCCTTAGTGAAATACACAGATTAGGCAGCTTGGTAAGTCTTTGAGCACTTTTTTTCAGAAGCCTATGGTAGCTCTGAAGGACTATACTTAAATCTATATCCATAGCCAATTGATACAGATGCTAAGAGAGTTATAAAGGAAGCTGGTGATTAAAACATGCACAAAATGGAATATCACATATATTATGTATATATGCACAATATCAAAATTATATATCCCTTATTATCAGAAATAGAAACAGTATATTGCATGAGGATACCTAAGTGTTAAAAAACTATCAGTGGGATGGATTATTATGTGAATTTAAGTTATGTGCTTTTTCACTGAGGGAAGAAGAGAATTATACCTTGGAAAAAATCTAGGTATGTAGAATGATGTCTGGGCACAGAAAATCTGGACCCAGGACAAAATCCAACAATAAGTAATTTTGTGAGAGAACTAGCAGTTAATCTGGAATTATCTAATTAACTCTCATGGCTTCAAAGGAATGCATACTTGAAGAGTTCTTAGTGTACATCTTCAGCTTTGGCCTTCAGGGAGAGTGTTTGGGATGGTAGAAGAGCTAGCTTCACAAAGCTGGAAGCAACTGTTGGCACTAGGACTGCTACTCCGGGGTTAAAAACCAGAACAAAGCTGAGTAAAATGGACTTCATTTGGCCAGTTGATGGTCAACTGGAAACAAACTACGCAAGTTTGAAAGGAGACGGAAAAACCTATACAAGATATTCAGTGCTGCTTCTGCTGACTGCGGTTTGTGTGGAATTCCTCCTTTCTCACAGCATGCAAGAAAGGTTGTCTGATGTAAGCAATATATAAGACATATAATACTAAACTTTAAGGGTTCACAGTTGGATATTAGGTAAAAATAGGTGTTCCTCTCAACTCTGCCCACAGTTGCTAAAGGCCAGCTGCATTTATCATTTAACTCACTTATGTTTAAGTAGACAACATACATTTCATATTTGGCAGATGTATTAGTTGTCTTTTCATTACTGCAATGAAATGTCCAAAGTAGCTAACATTGCAAAGAGGGAAAAGAGTACTTAGCTCATAATGTCAGTAGTATCAGAGGTTTTTGTGGAAAATTGGACAGTTCCATTGATTTGGGCTGTGTGAGGCTGATGGATAGCAAAGAGGGAACTCATGCAGGGGATGGGATACAAATAAGTTTGAATACTTCACTGTTTCTTATACTTTGCTAAGTAGAGTATGCATGCTGTCTCAATAATTCAGATATCACATCTGTAAAGTAACATTATTTTTCTTGTAGCACACATGCCAATATCACCTGACATCACTTGCAATAATGTGCTGACTCTATCTTTATGTGCTGATGGCTTCTGGAATCTTGCTAGCTGAGTGATCTCCTGAGTATACTTTGCCCAAGTGGATGGGTCAGAAATGCCAAAGCAATTGCCACTCTGAGTGACTTTATACCAATGAAGTATGAATGCTAGTGGATAAATATTTGTGTGTTCTCTCTTACGACCATATCAAGTTATATTCTCACAGTCACCTTTATGATCACTGGCGATTAGGTCCCACTGCCATTGCAGAAAACGATTTTAACTCAGACTTTATTACTTTTCCTGCTTTAACTATCCCAATTCCCTAGGTATACTTCTAGAATTACTAACCTCCCCCCCCCAATAAAAACTACCTATACTCAAATTCTAGGCATAGGATCTGCTTCTGTGGAAATAAAATGTGAGAAAAGAGTAACGTATTCAATTTCATCTATGTACTTTAGAGCAGATTTGAGTTAGAATTAACTGTTGGTCAATAGTTTCACCTTTTCACTGCCAGGTAGATGTTAATGACTTCAAAACTGACCAATAAATACTGATTATTCCACAGTGTGTTTCAAAATGCAAATCAAAATCAGAGATTAATCCATACTTCTACAATGCCCATGCCATTTGTGTTTGGGATATGTGCTTTCCCCTGTATATCATCAGAACCGTTGTTAGCCACTGTTACTAAACGTATATGCTTGCGACTTGATTCTAAACAGAGTGAAGTAAGAACTTTAGATTGCTGAGTATCTTCTCTTGGTTTTTTCCCACAGACAGCAACTTCATCCTTGCCAACGCTCAGGTGGCTAAAGGTTTTCCCATCGTGTATTGCTCTGATGGCTTCTGCGAGCTTGCTGGATTTGCCCGGACTGAAGTCATGCAGAAGAGTTGCAGTTGCAAGTTTTTGTTTGGCATTGAAACCAATGAACAACTGATGCTCCAAATAGAAAAGTCACTGGAGGAAAAAACAGAATTCAAGGGAGAAATTATGTTCTACAAGAAGAATGGTGAGTTGCTCCTTTGATGCTCATCGAAGAGTTATGAGAAGTCACCTTCTTTCTTTTTTTTTTTTGCTTTCTTTTTTTATTATTTATTATTTTTAATTCATTAATTACATTGTATTATGTGACACAGTTTCATAGGTACTTGAGTTCTCCCCACCCCTCCCCAAACCCTCCCACCATGGTGGATTCCTCTACCTTGTTGCATAACCACAGCTCAAGTTCAGTTGAGATTCCCCCATTGCAAGCGTATACTCAGTAATTGTTTCATAACTTCCGTTAATGCTTGTCTCACATAAATACAGTCTTTATAGAAAGCTTCTGGGAATTTAACCTTCGAATTACAACTATTCAGTGCTAACACACTGAGTTAATATATGTTAAAAGTATCTTGCTTTTATGTTATAGTTGTTCTTAACATATATATATATATATATCTCACGTATAACAGTTATTGATACATTAACACATGATCTTTTATTGAATTATATTAATATATTAACACATGATCTTTTGTTATTATATATTATTTTTAATTATGCATTTAAGAACCACATCTACATGCCAGTCATTAAGGACAGTTTTGTGACCAAAAAAAGGAAGTTAATTTCAAGGATATCAGCCTAACCATTTTCTCTTGCTGATCCCTGACACAGAGCCTGTCTCACTATTCATAAGACCAAAGAAGAGACACATGATCTCAAAGGGTGGAGTATATTTGCTGAACCCAAAAGTGTCAGTTTGGAAAGTCTGAGAATTTTGGGGACCCGTATATGCAGCTGCAATTTTATCATGCAGTTTTAAATGAAGCAGGACCTGGTAACCTTGGTGTCTGTAATGCATGGAGCCTATGTAGGGTTAGATGTCAGCATCTCAGGTTTCCCGAAAGTTGTAAGTGATCCGGTACAGCATATGGGAAATACACGAGGAAAATGCTAATCAGAAATTGGGACTCTCCATTCCACTAGTTTAGAATCATCCCTTTTTCTCTCAAAGCTTTGCATTTCCTTCTTAATAACATAACCTGTTGAGTTTTAGATAGATTAGAGAATAACAAACTTGCTCAAACATTGTATCGTTAGATTGGGCAGAAAACTAAGTTTCAGGGCACTGATTAGGAAAGACGATTTGTGAAATGTCTGGATAGAAAGTTAGAAAAGTGAAAGATTTCCCATCAAAGTTCTCTTCTTGCTCCTTTCTAAATATAACTGTGTCCTAATAAAATTTGTTTATTGAAGCTACAATCCCCATTTTGGTTGTATTTAGAAATAGGATTTAAATTAGGTAAACAAAATTAAATAAGATCAAGTGTTGTGGGCCCTAAACCAGGAGGGAGAGGCATCCGTGGAGGAAGAATGAGACAGAGAACGTGGTGGTTAGAAAATCAGAAAGAGAGTCCTCAGGAGAAAACAGGCATTTCAATAATTATTTCTTAGACATCTAACCTCAAGAATTGTAAGACAACAAATTTCTGTTATATATGCCAGTCTGTGGTATTTTAATTTTTTTATGGCAGTCCAGGCAAACTGGGCTAGAAAGTAGAGAAAAGGCTGTATAGCCTCAGCAGTGAGGAACAGAGAACATCACAGTGTTACAAAGAACGATGAGATACAAGGAGGCATCTGGTTTCTCTTGTCAATCAGAAGTAAATACACTGCTATCTTGGATGGTTCACTGTATTCAGGGCTTTTTTTATGGATCGACACTTAAATTATGCTCTGGGCCCAGCACGGTAAGTCCTCACCTTGAATGTGCCAGGATCCCATATGGCCACTGGTTCTAATCCTGGCAGCCCTGCTTCCCACCCAGCTCCCTGCTTGTTGCCTGGGTAGGCAGTTGAGGATGGCCCAAAGCCTTGGGACCCTGCACCCTGTGGGAAATCTGGCAAAGGCTCTTATCTTCGGATCAATACAGCTCTGGCCTTTGCGGCCGCATGGGAAGTGAATCAACAGACGGAAGATCTTCCTCTCTGTCTGTCCTCCTCTCTGTATATCTGATTTTCAATAATAATAAATAAATCTTTAAATTATGCTCTATCTCTAGGTTTCTCAACCATGTCACTGTTGAGATTTGGGGCCTCTAACTTTTTATGCAAGGCTGTCCTGTGCATTTAACTTCTGAACCACAACCTTGTCTTCCATATTTTCCTTTGGATACTTTGGCCAATGTAAGAGAAGGAGCCTGCACGGAAAGGGCCATCCTGTTTTCTGAGTTCCTGGTCCTTGGAGGATGTGTCCTGATGGTGTAGGTACTAGAGTCAGCAGTCATGGATATTGGACTGGAAAATGAATCCTCAGTTCTTTGGCTCCAAAAGCAGAGTTCAGGTCCCTGTTCTTCTCAGTGTGGTTACACAAGGTCTACACAGAGAAAATGATAAAATAAATGGGCTCCTGTTCTCTGTAACAATGGTTGAAGAGCAGACCTGTGTTTAAAGATAATGAGGATGTTGCTGAGGGTGCAAACTGGTAGGGAGTGATAAAAGTCAGGTCTGGGGAAACAAAGGGCAAATCATCTCCTTTGTCCAAGGTGTGTGCTGACTGCACACTGCAGTCTCTTCCTTGTTAAGATGAAGGCTTTGGTTTTGTTTTGTTTTGTTTTTTAAAAGATTTTTTTATTATTGGAAAGCCGGATATACAGAGAGGAGGAGAGACAGAGAGGAAGATCTTCCATCTGACGTTTCACTCCCCAAGTGAGCCGCAACGGGCCGGTGCTGCACCGATCCGATGCCAGGAACCAGGAACCTCTTCCGGGTATCCCACGCGGGTGCAGGGTCCCAAAGCTTTGGGCCGTCCTTGACTGCTTTCCCAGGCCAGAAACAGGAACCTGGATGGGAAGTGGAGCTGCCCGGGATTAGAACCGGCGCCCATATGGGATCCTGAGGCGTTCAAGGCGAGGACTTTAGCTGCTAGGCCACGCCGCCAGGCCCAAGATGAAGGCTTTGGATAAATATCTCCAAATCCATTTCATTTTTTTTTTTTGGTTAATGTTGTTATATTTTTATTTCAAAGGCAGAGCTCGGAAATAGAAAGACAGAGAGAGAGAGATCTTTAACCTGCTGGTTCTTGAGCTGAGCTGAAGCCAGGAGCTTGTACTAGATCTCCCACATAGGTGCAAGAACTCGAAGAGTTGAACCATCCTCTGCTGCTTTCCCAAGCCATAAACAGACAGCTTAATTGTAAGTGGAGCAACTAGAAGATGGACTGGCACCTCATGGACTGGCATCTCATGATGCCGGTGCCACAGGCAGAAGCCTAGCCTTGTACCCCATGGCCCCAGTCCCCTTAGTGTCTTTCTTTTTAAGACTCATTAAGAATAGCCAAATGTGGAGCTCAAGAGAAAGGTCTGGGCCACATTAGGGACTCTAGATGAGAAGAATAGAGGACAGCAGTGGAGGCTCCACAGGCAGAAATTATGGAGCAGAAGACAGAAATCAACACCCAACAAGTGTTTCCAGTTGTTTATAAGATACTTGAGTCTCAGACCTACATTGGTGGAAATCATTAAAGACCTCAGATTCTCTGTCCTGGTCACCATGGGGAATTGTCAGAAACACAGAATAACTTAGGCGATCCGGTTTTTAGCAATTGAAAATTGTCAGCTACTCTATAATAATTATGCATTATTACAGCAATGTATGTGAGTGGAATGTCCTAAAGGTACAAATTCTGAGCTAGGTATTTCCACATCATTCCATGGAGCCTTACACCTTCAGCCGTGTTTGTCAGATGGTAGTTTCTTAGTAAACACTTGCAGAAGAGAGTTGAACGGAAGTATGAAAGAAGGAGCCAATGGATACTTCACAGGATAGAAAGCCTGGATTTATCATTCTTTTTAAAAACATAAGAGCCTATGACTTGAGGGGTCCTCCTTGTTACCAATGCATTCCTTTCTCTTCATATACCAAGTATCTCTCAGGTATAATTGGACATTCCATCATGACCTCTCTTCCCTACTGACTCCTTAATGTTGCTCTTGTTCTTTCCATTGGAAAGATGAGGGGTCAAGGTCCCCCTTTCTGTTCCTGCCTGCTGCTGTGAAAATGAGAACATAACCCGAGACTCCTTATAAAGAGAGGACGCCTGATAGGACCTAGCATAAAGGAAGATGGCAGGCCTGCCTGCAAAATGCTATTTAGGCCTTTAAAAAAATCACTGAAAGGTTGAAATGTTCCATTGGTGGTTTCTATTTAGAAAACAAAACAATGATAGTCTTTGAAAAAACAGAAAAGAATGAAGTACTCTCTAACTTATTGTAATAAAACAATGTAAAGTTGCTAACAAAACCTAATAAAAATAAAAGAATACCATAGAAGTATGCTTCATAAGATACTTTAGTCTCGGACCTACATTGGTGGAAATCATTAAAGGTTAAAATAAGCAGGAGACAAAACCTTAACTAGATATACACAAACAACATCCTGAATAAAAAGTAAAAATTAGAATCATTGCATTCCTTGTCTCTTTCTTTTCTGTATGTCTGCTTATTGTTAATGTTTTTACTTTCATGCTTTTTCAAGATGATCACAGTCTCTTTCTCTCTCTTTTCTTTTTTTGCTGGAAAACAGGACTCCCTAAAGCATTTCTTGTAGTGCTGTATTGGTAAGGAGTTTTGTCAGTTTGTTATTATCATAGAAAGTCTTAATCTCTCCTTCATTTCAGAAGGATACCTTTACAAAGAATCATTTTCTTGTTTGTCATATTTATTCTTTCAGTACTCGCACAATTTTATTCCAGGAACCTCCTGATTTACAAGGTTTCTGTTGAGAAGTTTGCCACTAGGCCACGGAGGACTTCCTCATAGGGAACCTCAGGCTTTTGACTTATTGTTTTTGAATTTTCTCTCCTCTGAGGGCTCCTTTGGGCTTCCTGGACCTGTATCTTGGTATCTTTCTGAGTTTCAAAAATTTTCAGCAAATGTCTTTTAAAATAGATTCTCTGTGACTATTCCCTTCTCTTTAAATGCCCATAATGTGTTTGTTCACTTCACGATGTCCCAGACGGCTCAGACATTCTCCCTTTTTTTAGTGTTTGTTTCCTTTCATTTTTTTTTTATTGAGTTACTTAAGAGCTATTGTTAGGCTCTGAATTTTTTCTTCTGCTTTTTCAGTTCCACTATATGGCTCCCAGCTGTGTTTTGATTATTATTTACTGAGTTCTTTAGATCCAACTTTACAATTCTTTTTAATGATCTCTGTTTCTATTCTGATGTTCGCATTTATATCATGAACAGTCTTCTTAATGTTATTGAGTTTTCTGTCTTTATTCACTTGCGTATTCAAGGTCCTTAAAATCTTTGAATTGTGGGGCAGGTACTCTGTCAATTTCCATTTCTTTGTTTTAGTATTATAGTTACTGTGTTACTTTGGCAGCCTCATGGTTTTTCATTCTTGTGCTCCTCTGTTGGACTTTGTATCTGGTGGGTCAGTTGCGTCTTTACGTTTTATAAAAACATATTTTCATAATAAAATCTTTTTGTTGGTCCTGTATTGTAAGGTATGGGCTGGTCATGCTTTGTTGGCTTTGGTTCTAAGAGGGCATGTTAGTGTTGATTCTGTGCAGTTTCTGTAGTTGTAATCAGTAATAATGGTGTCTATCAATGTCTCAGTGGCCTGGTCTATAAGATTGGTTGAATTAAACAAGTAGGTGGCATGCAGCATGATTGGCCATCCTGCTCCGTCTTCCTATGCCATAAGCACAGATGTGAATTGGGAGTGGAGCAATGGGAACATGAACCGATACCTATATGGGATGTTGGCACCACAGGAAGAAGCTTAGGTTACTATGCTGCTTTGTTGGCCTACCCCCCTTTTATGTCAGTTCATTTATTTACTTAGTCATATTGCAAGCCAAAGAAAAGGAACTCATTACCTTAAATGAAATTCCATGTTCACTAACTTCAAGTTTAAGAGTATCATAAACAAAAATATGAACAGAAAATATTATTTTAAGTTTTTAAATTAAAGAAAAATACTGCAGAAACTGAGTAACAATAAACTTGCTTTACTATGTGATGCCAAGCAGCAAGTAAGCTATTTTTACTTAATTTTCTCTGTAATCCTTGAAATAAACACAAGGAATCTCTCATTTACAGATGAAGAAACTGGGGTACAAAAAATTTTAAACTCAAGTCTTTGAATTAGGCTGTGATAAGTTCCTAACATATTGCCCTATTCATTATCCCTTGTTCATTTTTTATCCGTTTACACATCTCATATTTAGTTTCAGCTTTAATTATCTCAAAGTGAAATGTCCATAAAAATGAATTCTGAATGTTTTTCTTTTAATTTAAAATGTAGGTGAAAATAAGATTCCTTCAGAGAGGAAATCTTTGTTACTACCAAGTTAGATTTACCCCTAGCAGTAATAGAAGCCATAGTCTCTCTCTCCCTCTTTAAGTTTTTTGTTTTAATTTTTTATTATAAAGGCAGATATACAAAGAAGGAGAGACAGAAAGAAAGATCCTCATCTTCTGGCTCGCTCTCTAAGTGGCCATAACAGTGGGAACTGAGCCAATCTGAAGCCAGGAGCCAGGAGCCAGGAGCTTCTTCCAGGTCTCCCACATGGGTGCAGGCTCCCAAGGTTTTGGGGCATCCTCCACTGCTTTCCCAGGCCACAAGCAGGGAGTTGGATGGGAAGTGGAGCAGCCGGCACATGAACTGGCACCCATACGGGATGCCAGCAGATGCAAGGCGTGGATTCAGTCACTAGGCTATCATTCCGGGCCCCAAAATTTGTGAATTCAGATAATGAACTGAATTCTTCTGAAAACATCTCATACGCAGATTTCACAGAAGAGACTTGTGCGATTCTGCTACCATACTCTTATTACTGGCTCAGGCCTCCACAGTTTTCAAAAAACATGAAATTGGTGAGGAAACAGCACCAAGCATCACAGCTTTCATTTTCACATCAAGGTCTGAAGGGAACTGAATCTCATAGTTCTCAGGATGTGTGAATGCCTCTTTCAAAAACCCATTCCACTGCTTAGAAATCTTGCCAACCAGACTTTTTTTCATCAAGACTTTTGGTCTCAAAGTGAACATCTCCACAACGTTTACAATAAATGGATCATAAAGTTTTAGCAAATCTTCTTTCTTCTCTTCTTGAGTTCTGAACGTGGGCAGAAATGAGTGCCAGATGTGAATTATACACCCAATTGGTACACCACATGGAGCAGCAACCACGTCGTAGTGGTCTCTCCAGAGTTGTCACTTCTTGGACCATAATATCAAGAATCCTCAAAGTAAAAGGTCTAAGAGCATCTCAGAAATTTCAGGCAATCAGTGTCTTCTTCTGCCAGGAAAATCTTCTCCCCTCTCTTCAGTTTATTCTATTGGTATTTTAGAATCTTCAGCTTACTGTGTATCAACTTCATTACCTCTTAATATTGTTGATACATAAGATACAGTTCATTAAAGGTTTTCTCATATTATCTGAAATACAGAGTTTCAGAAAAAGAGAGTGAAAGTTTTTCATGCGCTCATTTACTTCCCGAAAGACTGAAATGGCTGCAACAGGACCAGGCCAAAACTGTAAGCCAGGATCTTTATCCAGTTCTTTTAGGTGTGTGGCAGGTGTTTAGACATTTGGGCCATCTTCCGCTGCTTTCTCAGGCATGTCAGAGAGGAGCTGGATGACAGCTAGAGCAGCCAGTCCTTGAACTGGTGCTTCTATGGGATGTGGTGGTTATGGCTGCTGCTTAATCCAATACAAAAATGCTGTCCCCCATATGATATTCTTAGTGTGTTCTTTTACACTCACTTATTCACGTGACTGTGTAGCAGACTATTTGATAACACCCTCTAGGTATTTTAGAATTAGAGCTCAATTTAGGAAAAGAGATGAAGCCCTGGGGCTGTTGAATGTCAGATTATTCTCAAAATTAGCATTTTAAATGCACAGCATATGTGACTTCCACATTTGACTGTTAAGAGATGAAATTATGGTGTTGCATATGGAATAGTTTCATGTAAGATCCACATTTCAGAGCTAAGGATGTTCTGCCCATCCACGCAATAAAGGAACAGCAAGCATATGCTTTTTAATGGAAAGTGCAGTGGCTAAATGAACATCTACTCTGGATGGGAGATTTCCCGCCTGGGCATTGCTGGTTGTCATTTTAGACCTTCACCACGTCTAATGACTAATGAGACAAGCCAGTCAGGGATCTGGCTCCAGAGCTAAAGAAACCAAGATTGAGACCACTGAACATGAAAGGTGTTCGTCCTGAGGTTCAGGGAGACTGGAGGAGGAAAGAAAGCTCATTCCGAACAAAACCAGATCATATCCTTACATAGCATTCTTATGGATTCAAGTAAGAATCAAGACCTTGAGAAATGGTAGACAAATACCATATTCTTCATGGATATCTTTTGGGGTATTAATTGTCTTTAAAGTTGTCAGCATCCTGGGCATTAGCCTTGCGTGGTAGGGTGGTATGGGAATAAATGAGGGAATCTGTTGAGCCTGACGACAGTGTAGAACTGGGATTGTTACTTGACTGGAAACATAGAGAACTAGAATGTGTAAATCTTTCCATCACATTTAAAAGCATTTACACAGATTTTAAAGGACACTTGGTTTCCTGAAAAGCTGTGAAAGTGAGATTTTGGAAACTTTTTTTTCCTGTGTAAAGGATATGGCCGTATTCTTACTCTCAAGCTGGAAGAATACAGAATGTGTTACCCGGTTTATGCAGTGTTCCACTTTCCTATTGCTATGTAAGAAACTGCCTCAGCATCCAATGACTGAATATAGCAGTTGTTACAACTTTAAGTCTTGCAGGTCAGGAATCCAGGCTGGGCTTGGGTGGATGGTTCTTCCAGATGGAGATGGCCGAAGTTGATTGTTTGGTACTGGTCAGATAGGAGACGCATTGGTTTGTAGTCTGAGATGGCTTCATGTATGTCTGCCATCATGGACATCTGGCCTCTTGAATGTCTGTGATAAGATTAGTCAAAGTGGCCTTTTGTATTTGTGCCAGCATGCCTGTGGATGGTCCACTGCCTTTTGCACCAGCGAGCCTGGGTGCTGCAGACTCGTGGGATCGTGGGGATGCAGGCTTGCAGGGGATCTTGGGGAATGGCTGTGGCAGTTGCGTGCAGGGACCTGGAGCTCACGTGTAGGCAGGCAGAATGAGGCTGGGGATTTCTCCACATGCTTGGCCCTGGAAGGGTAGAAGAAGAGGAGGGCCCTAGGCTAGTGTGTTGGTGAACCGGACTTAGGGAACTCCAAGTGTACCTGCATCTTAGGTGTATGGAGGGAAAAAGTCCCAGGTCAGCACACGTATCAGGAGCTTGGGACCCTAGTGGGCAGAGCTCCAGACCAGTGTACCACCCCACTAGAAGCTGGAGCTTGAGAAGGCTGGGCTGTGAAACCCATGCACTCCCAGGCACAGGGACCATGGATTTCCCAGGGAAGGTGCCAGGTGAATGCGTGGGAGCGAGGACTGCTGAGGGAGTATGTTGTAGGTGAGGAATGACTTATGAGGGACTTGCATCAACAAAGTCACTGTACTTGCAGGTAAGCGAAGGGGCGGAGACCTAGTGGTTTACAGCGGGGAAGCTTGAGGAACGTTATGGGTCAGATCAGTGAGCCAGCCCAAGTGGGAGACCTGAGCTGGGCTAGATAGCATGGGTCACCACCTCTCACCACTCACTGGAACACACTAAAGCTAGGGCTGAGGGCCTACCTGGCAAGGATTTCCTTCTCCTTGGATTGGCAAATTGACATCATTTCAGAACTATCAAAACCACTGGGGCAGAACCTTCTGAGCATGCTCCACATTGGGGACCCTGGGATGACAACAGGTGGCTGTTTCCCATCCCAGGGTAATGTGGTGGTTAGGAGGCTGGGTGTGTCTTCTTCCCTTATCTACCTCCTTCTCCAGATACAGGAAAAGGAAAAGGAAAATGCAGAAACAGTGTCTCACCCAACTTTCCCCTAAACCTCGAATCTTCGCAACTAATCAACTATGTAAATATTACAAATAATTTTTAAAAAGATTAGTCAAAGTGTCTACATGTGGCCCTTTAGTATACAGGATTGAGAACCTCAAGATATATAATTTAGTCTGAGAAGCTACCCAGTATGGCTTTGGAACATTCACCCAGAGCCATTGAAAGGAGACCTAGATTCTACCTCTTGATTGGAAGAATGTCAAAGAATTGCAGCCATATCTAGATAAGTAAAGCTTGATTATTTTTTTTTGTATGTGTAGCATACAATAGATACAACATTCATTTGTATCTATTTACCAACTACATAAGTGTTGCATTTTATCCAGTAAGCCACTTACAGTAGGTTTCATCCTTACAGGATGGCGTCAACAAAAATAAGCTGTAAAGAAACAGCCAAATATTTTTGACATAAACAATCCAACTTCATGCATATTTCGGTCAAACCAAGTGCTGTTTCAGCTCCAAAGTTTAAGGAAATCATAATTTCTTGATCCTGGTGTTGATACGATTTAACCCAGAGCTGGGAAAATAGAGTTTTCATGTCTGTTCTTGCAACTAAATGTGTTAGTGAATGGTGAGGCACGGCTCTGCAGCCATTCTCTTGGTTGTTTTCTCCAGTTTGATTGCTCTGAGATCTCCCCTGAGACTTGGCAGGCTCTCAGACTGAAACACGCATTGTTCTTAATATTTTTGCTGAAAATTTTATGCATATATATATATATATATATACCCATGGATTAGTCTTGATAATAAATCAGTAATTTTTTAGTTTCTTGTTTTTTTTAGTTTTTTATTTGGAAGATATATTTTTAGCAGAGAAAGTAGAGGCAGAGAGAGAGAAAGAGAGATCTTCCATTCCGGGTTCACTCTGCATATACTCGCAATGGCTAGAGCTGAACTGATCTGAGTTTTGGATCCAGGAGCTTTTTCCTGGCCTCCTACTTGCTAGTGGATGATCATCCTCCTATGCCACCATGCCATCCTTCCCTTTTTAAAAAAATGATCGTGTGTGTGTGTTCAAGAAGAGACTCTCAGGGCTAGCATCATGGCATCATGGTGTAGTAAGTTAAGGCTGTCTGGAGTGCCAGCATCCCATATGGCACAGATTCATGTCCTGGCTGGTTGCTACACTTCTAGTCCAGCTACCTCACCTGGGAAAGCAGCAGAGGATAGCCCAAGTGCTTGGGTCGCTGACCCACATGGGTCATCTTCAGAAACTCCAGGCTCCTGACTTCAGACCTGCTCAGCTCTGACCCTTGTGATCATTTGGAGACTGAACCAGCAAATGATTTCTCTTTCTGTCTCTGCTTTTCTCTCCGTAAATCTGTCTTTGAAATACAAATTTACAGAATCGTTTTTTTAAAACAGGAAAATCTTATGAGTACTAAACAGTAAAACAAGACCAAAGTCCTTGTATCACTAGCATGAATTTCACACAAAACACGTATGTTAAAGGTTGAGTTCAACCTTTGTTCTGAGCCTGCCCTGCAATTTCTCATTCTGCTTGCATATGTTCAAGTTTTGGACTTTATAAATGAAAGTGGCTTTCCTTATCTGATCACATATCTGAACACACTACTCTGAGAGCACATCCTTTTCCTGTGGCCATAGTTAAGATTGTATTGTTTAATCAATGAACAGGGCTTTACATCACTCTTGCATGGAAGTGTTCTGTGCTAGCCTGCGTTCTCCAGCCGGGACAGTTAAGAGAGACAGACAATTAGATGGCTGCAGTGCATTCATTAGAAATGCCTAGCTTGACTTGTCTTGCTGAGATTTAGCATTCACTCTTACTGCCTAACCAGATTCCTCCAAAGGTTCACTTCTTCAAAGTCAGCTTCAGTACACAGATGATTCCATACAATAGAAATATCTCACGTCTGTTGGAACACTCACTGTGGGAGACAGTTGTATACTTTTTCATGGGACACAGTTCACTTTTTCAGCATATAGGCACAGGACCGATCATTCCAACCTGGCAACGAGGCTCTCCACTTCTCCATCTTTGTCTCTTCCGATTCTTTGTGCAGCATACATTATTGTGAACCACAGTCATCCCACTGCATTGTGAAATTCTAGAGCTGTTTCTTCAGAGTGGGTCTTAGTAGTGATTATCTCACCTTTTTGTCTCATTTCCCAAACACTGATAATCACTATTTCTGCGTGCATAAGAACTCTATTTACTTAACTTCCATTTATTAAAGATAAATGTGTTTACTTAATTCCCATTTATGGTGTTTGTATGAAGTAGTTCACTTAGCATAATGGCCTCCAATTCAATGGTTTTGCCAAAGATGTCAGGATTTCATTCTTATTTATGGCTAAGTAATATCCATTCATGAATCAATGGACAAATAAGGTAATTCCATGTCTTGGCTATGATTAACTATGCCACAGTAGGGAGGCTCAGGTACTTCCTTCATATTCTGATTTCATTTCTTTTAGATATATACTCAGGAGTGAATTACCCAGGTAAATTTGGTTTTAGTTTCCTTTTTCAATTTTGGGGGTAATATGTTTTTAATTTCAATTATAATCAAAGGCTTCATGCTCCACTGAATAAGGATCTCAGCAAATAAATTGTGAGGAGACTATGGTTATTAGGAATTTAGACAAGGATCCTAAACAGTGATCAAATATAAACATGTGCATTTCACTCACACACAGTAAATTTTAATGTATTCAAAGATCATTAAAATTATAAAAGTACATTTTTGTTAACAACCTGACAAATATAAAAACTAAAGAGGATTCTTCATGCTGATCTCCATAAACTTAAAATTTGCATTCCCACCAACAGTGAGTAAGAGTTTTCTTTTCATCCTTGCCAGAATTTAATATTTTATGTCTTTTTGATAATAGCTATTCTAACCGAAGTCAGGTGATTTTTCATGATGTCCTTTTATTTGTATTTCCAGAATGGGTAATGGCATGGAGCAGTTTTTCATAGGCAATTTGGACTTTTGTGTTTCTTCAATTGAAAAACTGATTCATCACATGTGAATGCAATTTTCCCATTTCTTCATTAGATTTTTTTTCCATCTGCTGGTTTGCTCCCCAAGTGGCCACAACAGCTGGAGTTGAGCTGATCCTAAGCCAGGAGCTTTTTCTGGGTCTCTCACATGGGCGCAGGGTGGCAAGGCTTTGAGCCATCCATTCTCCACTGCTTTTCCAGCCCACAAGCAGAAGCTGGATGGGAAATGGAGCAGCTAAGACATGAACTGGTGCCCTTATAGGATCCTGGTGTGTGCAAGGAAAGGATTAGTGACTGAGCCATTGTGCCAGGCCCCAACATTTCTTTTCTTCTCTTTTCCTTTCATTTCTTTATTTTTTTCTTCTCTTTTCTCCTCTCCTTTCCTTTCCTCTTCTTTTCTTTTCTTAAGATTTATTTAGTTTTATTGGAAAGGCAGATATACAGAGAGGAAGATCTGTTCGCTGATTCACTCCCCAAGTTACTGCAATGGCCAGAGCTGAGTCAATCCAAAGCTAGAAGCCAGGAACCAGGAGCCAAGAGCTTCTTCCTGGTCTCCCATGAGGGTACAGGGTCCCAAGGCTTTGGGCCATCCCTGGCTGCTTTCCCGGGCCACAAGCAGGGAGCTGGAAGGGAAGCGGGGCTGCTGGGGCATGAATAGGCACCCATATGGGATCACGGCACATGCAAGGCAAGTATTTTAGCCACTAGGCCCTCATGCTGGGGCCCCTAGCATTTCTTTATGGTGAAAACATTCAAAATCAATTATTCTAATTTTAAAAGGATATACATGATCATTTTCCATAGCCCCCACTATAACATCAGAAATCCAGGCTCCTAATCGCAACTTAGAATCCTTTATCTCTAACACTTCCCGACCCCTGCAATCCTCTGGTAACCACCACTCACTTACTTTGTATGAGATTAACACCTTTAGGTTTAACGTATGGGTGGAATCTCGCAGTACTTATTTCTCTGACAGGCTCAATTCACTTTGTGTGATTTTCTTCACTTCCTCCCAGCCATATCATTACAACATTTTCTATGGTGAAAGAGGGTTTTATTCCATATCTATGTATATGTATATGTATATGCATATGTATATGTATATGTATATACCATCTGTATAGGTGTATATCATATTTTTAATCCTAAATATCTTTTGATGGATACTTGGGATGTTTTCATTTATTGGTTATTGTGAATACTTCTAGCAATGTGGGAGTGCTGACTTCTCCCTTGGAAATATATCCAGGAGCAGGATTGCTGGATAATTTAGTAATGTGGCTTCTGAGGAACTTGCACACTATTTTACGCAACGGCTGTGTTAATTTACATTCTTATCAACAGTGTTCCATTGCCTTTTATCTGTATCCTTGGAAGCATCTTCTATCTTTTTGTCTTTTTGTAACAACCAGTCCAACAGAAGCGAGGTGGTGTTTCATTGTGGTTTTCGATTTGTGTATCACTGGTAATTAGTGATGTTACACATTTTTTTATGTGCTTGTTGTAATTCATACATCTTCCTTTGAACTGGTCAAATCGACTGCCTTTGTCTAAGTGAATTGAATTTCTTGTGCTGTTGAATTGCTTGAGTTTTTAATACATTCTAGTTATTAACTCTCTCCAGGATGTATAACTTGAAAATATTCTCTTTCTGTAGCTTGTCTTTCTACTCTGCTGAATGTTTTATTTGCCGTGAAACTCTTTAGTTTTATGAAATACCATATGTCTAATTTTTTTTTCTAACTATCTGGGTCTTTGAAGTCCTATTCCAAAAGTCCTTTTCCATTCCAATATCCTAAAGCATCTCCAGTATGTTTTCTTTTAGTAATTTTGAAATTCAAGTCCTTCATTTAGGTGCTTAATCCATTTTAAGTTTTTTTTTACATGGTAAAAGATAAAGTTTTGATTCTTTCTCATATATATATATATCTATCTCTTCAGTTTTCTCAGCAGTATCTATTGAAAAAAAAACTATTCTTTTTCCAATGTATGTTTTGTGATTTCTTATAAATTCTCTTCCTACATGGCATTTTATAGGGATTTCACTGAATCTGTAAATCACTTTGGGTATCAAAACACTTCAAGTACATTGACCCATCCAGTCCTTAGACATGGTGTATCATTCCATTTCTTTTTGTCATATCCTCTTGAAAAACTTGCTTCTGCCTCTTTATTCTCCTCATAAAAGTGACTTAGCATTTTGTTTCCTTGTTGTTTTTAGAGTTCTGTCATTGTGCTGTAATTTTCAGTTTGAGTATGTCACGATGAGACTCATTTTCTTGGCATGCCTCTTGGGAGATCTTACGGGCCTCCCGCACTTCATTGTCCTTGCCTGTTTCCTGATTTAGAAAGTTTGTAGCTGTGACTTTATTGAATAGATTGTTTCTGCCAGTATTTCTCTATTATCCCTCAGAGGACCTCAGAAATTGCATTTGTTCCTTTAACTTTACTCGTGTCCCGAAGATCTCGGAAAGTGTCTTCGTTACCTTTGGTTTGTATCTATTTCTTCTTTTTTGGTCTGCTACATTTGAAAAGACAAGTATCTTCAAGTTCTAATATTATTTGTTCTGCATGATCTAGTCTGTGGGTAAAGAAATTCAACTGTGTTTTTATTTGACTTATAGAGTTCTTTATTGTTCAGATTTTTGTAATACTTTCAAGATCTCTATTTTTATAACTTTGTTTATATAAAGTGAACAAATTTCATACATCTTAGAGTATAGAGTTAGAAGTATACTGACACTTCTCACATCACACCCTCCTTTTTTCTCTTTTTTTCCTTTTGTTTTTTTCTTAATTTTTACAATGGGATACTTTAATTTTACTTCATAATCACAAAATTAACATTCCACTAGATAAAGATTTCAAAACTTAGTGTTTTTTCCCCTCAGGAGGGTATATACACTCCTCGGGAGTATAGACAAAGGCTGTAGATGATAATCAAACCTCAGAATGGCAGTCTCGCTCTGTATATCCATGTACTCGTTACCGCAGATCAGGGAGGACATATACTGGCCTTTTGGGCACTGGCTCCTTTCACTAACTGTAATGGTTACCATCTTCATCCATTCCAGAAGAAAAGAATGGATTTCATTGATTTTATGGCTGAACGGTATTCCATTGTGTGTGTGTGTGTTATTTTGTTTATCTAGTATGCACTGATGGACATCTGGGTTGATTTTAGTTGTAATAAACGTGGGTGTACAAATAACTCTCATGTGCCAATTTCATTTCATTTGGGTAAATTCCCAGCAGAGGGATGACTGGGTCATTTGGCCAATTTATGTTCAGATCTCTGAGGAATCTCCAGAGTGTTCTCCATAGTGAATGCGCTAGTATACATTCCCACCAACACTGGGGCAGCATACATTTTCACTGCATTTTCGCCAGAGCAGTTACTAGATTTTCTGATTTTTTGGATGCCAGCCATTCGACCTGGATGAGGTGAAACCTCGTTGTGGTTTATGTTTGTGTTTCCCTGATGGCAAGTGATCCTGAGCATTTTTCCAGACCTCTGTTGGCCATTTGTATTTCATTCTTTGAAAAATTCCCATTCACATCCTTTGCCCGTTTCTTCACTGGATTGTTTGGTTGCTGTTGAGTTTCTTGAATTCTTTGTAGAACCTGAGTATTAATTCTGTATCAATTGCATAGTTTGTAATTATTTTCTTCCATTCAGTATTTTTGCTGAATTTCTCAACTGTATGATGAATCACTTTTCCAATTTCATTTATCTTTCTGATTCCCCATTCCCTGATTCATTCCCCAAATGACTGCAATTGCTGGAGCTGAGTTGATCTGAAGCCAGGAATCAGGAACTTCCTCTGGATGTCTCACAGAGGTGCAGAGTCCCAAGACTTTGAGTTATCCTCTGCTGCTTCCCCATGCCATAGCAGAGAGCTGGAGTGGAAGTGGAGTAGCTGGAATATGAACCAGTGCCTGTTTGAGATCGCTGTCATGTTTTCTTGATCATATTTATTTATAGTAAAACAGCAGGACAGACACGAAGAGAGAGATATTCTTTCATCTACTATTTCAATAACCAAATGGCTGCATTGGCTGGAGACAGAGTTGGACTATTGCAAAACCAGGAGCCAGGACCTTCTTCTGTATCTCCCATGTGAATTCAAAGGCTCAAGAATTTGGGCTTTATGTTATTGCTCTCCTAGTCACTTATGTAGTTGAGCTCGAAGTGGGACAGCCAGGACTTGAACTGGAACCCATAGGGAATGTTGGCATGGCAAGTAGTGTCTTCATTTATTGCACTGCAACACCAGCCTCTCAAACCCTTTAAAACTGTGACTTTCGTGGATTGAACGTTTACTCATGAAAATGTGCCTTTGGATATTGCTTTAATAGTATAGACCAAGTCTAGGATCTGAGAGTGCTATCCTGTGGATGAGGAAGGAGAGTGTTGGTGCTAAGGAGGGCTCAAGTTTGCAGAAGCACATGCCAGTTCCTACAGTTTTGGAAACAAGTATTTTCCTGCTGTTCTTTGCGATGTAAGTGCATCAGTTCGGCTAAGGAGACAAAGTTGCTGCTGTTGCTTTCTCTAGTTGCATTGGTGAAAACAGTGGTCCATTCATGCTAGTGGTGAATCATCTGTGACATCCTAGGAAGGGAATAGGCCACAGGCCTGTGTCCTCCAGGGCAGTGTGGGTTCTGACATTAGTGACTCCCGTTTCCCAGGTGACACTCCCACAGCCTGTGATCTGGAGGTTAGTGGAGAGACAATCGGAGTTCCTTCTCTGGAAGAGAGCTGTTCTGTCTGTTCCCCTTGCTGAGTTCTACGTCAGTGACTTCCTGCTTACTTTCCTTCCAAGTGTCCTTAAAAATGCATATTCTGTCTTCCCCTATTGTTTCTGTTTCTGGACATTACTAGACTATCTTCTTTTCTGCTTAGAAAGTGTCTGTTAATTCTCTGTATTACGCACGGGGAGTAGTGCTGGTATTCTGGACATTTCTTCTGGACTATTAAATCAACAGCTGCTTGTGATGGAAAGTGACCAAGCTGTCCTTAGGAATCTTAACTCAGCAATGTGGGATTGGACCCTAAAGGATTGATGAATCATAGGCATCCTTCTGCTTTGCCTTATTCCTGTCTATCCCAACTGCCTCTGGGAAATTGGGCCAATGAAAACACAAAGAACGTAAACAAGTAAGGCAGTCAAAAGAGGTGAGTGCCTCCCCTGAGCCAACTGGCAAGAAGAGGCAAGGGAAAAGCAGCAGGAGTGACAGCCACGAGAGAATGCAGACAGTGCCAGCAAATTGCACACCTCAGAAATCCTTCGGCTTGACGCTGGAGACAGTAGGTCCACTCTAAATGTGAAAGGAGGAGGAATTTTTGCTCTACTTGGAAGTAGTGGCATGTGAATACCTCTCAGGACTGAAAGAACTCTCTAAGAAGTAGTCCAATTGTTGGCCTTTAGCAACTTGGCAGCGTGTTCAAATGAATCCTCATTTACAGTTTCACAATTGAGAACAAATAAGGAATAAAAATTATGTTATTATAGACAGAACTTTTTACTGCTCCCGGCACACTAGGATAGAAAGCATTGTGACCTTTACACAAGAAGATTTGAGTTTTGATCTTTGCATGTTCAATAACGCACTGTGTGAGGTCTCAACTTAGCTATGTAACTACTGTCTACTCTTGCCTCTAAAAGGCGAGCAACTATTAATCTCTTCAAGTTGTTCTGAAAACCAGAGAAACAAGTAAGCTATAGAAATGATTTTTTAAAAGCACATATATACTCATTATAATGATTCCTAGAGTTAGATTCATACCCACCAGACAAAACACCTTCCATTACTAGTTAACTCTGAGATTTTGTGAAGTTTACTTCAACTACCACAGTCTTTGTTTTCTCCTCTGGAAAAATGTGCAAAGGCAGTAATAGCATCTGTTCCATAGACTTAAATGAAATGTCACTTCAGATAGTGTCTGACAACAGGATGGGCGCCCACTAATGCAACTCATAGCATTATCATTGAATAGCTTGGTTTCATCTTAGAATAGTTCTATTTTCTTAGTATAAATGTTAAGACACCTATTAAGCTTGTTTCAGGAACTCTGCTGTGTACATGAGAGAATAAAGAAGTTCCTTACCCTCCAGTACTTCACATTCTATTGAAAAAGAAGAACTGAGCAAATGATCTCACACACACACACACACACACATCAATGATCTGAAAACACATGATCCTCCATTATGTGGGGAATACAGGGAAGTCAGCCTAAGGGAAGTAGTTATATTTGAGTTGAATTTTGAATCATCAAAGTTGTTACATAGAAGAGAGAATGAGAAAAGTATTCCACATGCGCAAAGGTTCTGGGTTTGGCTCATTTGAGAAGTGGCAAGAAGGCCAATGAAATTGGAGGACAAGCTGCCAGACAGAACGTGGAAATGGAAGGGAGGACAGATTTTGAAGTTTCCTAGACAATGGTCAGGCTGCCAACAGTTAACTAAAAACAATCACAGAGACAGGGAAGTTGTGTGATGAACTTAATTTTACAAAGGTGTTTTCTCTGTTTTTTTGCAATCATGTGAGGCACGCCATCCATGCAGGCAATAGTAACTGCCTGGACTTCAAAACACTTCAGAGTCACTGGAAGAACAGTGA
The DNA here is from genome assembly GCF_030435755.1 of Ochotona princeps. Lineage (NCBI taxonomy): Eukaryota > Metazoa > Chordata > Mammalia > Lagomorpha > Ochotonidae > Ochotona > Ochotona princeps. The sequence goes on from NC_080861.1 coordinate 8,403,258, forward strand.
CTCCTGAGAAGTGTAATTTATCAGGCTGTGTCCGGAGTTACTTATTTAGATTTATGGGAAAGGCCAGAAGTTTCTGTTTTCATGTGTTTTCAAGGGATTTTAACACAGGGAGAGATAGTACTGAAGCCCTGGCTTGGTCTAGTGTTTGGCTATCAGAGTTTCCAGAGTGAATAATATTAAAAATTATTTCCAGTTTTCACTACTCAGATTGACAGGATTTGTTGATCTCTTTGGCTTGAGAAGTGAGAAAAAAGGAAGTGTCAAAAATAACCCTGAAATGTGCGCTTACAACAAAAAACACCTGACTTGGTTGATTTATTTATTTAAAGGGTAGAGTTACATGCAGAGACACAGACGAGAGGTTTTCCATCCTTGATTCACGCCACAAATGGCTGCTATGGCCAGAACTAGGCCTGTCTGAAACCAGGAGCCAGGAGCTTACTCTGGATCTCCAATGTGGGTGCGGGCATCCAAGGGCTTGAGCTATCCTCTCCTATATTTTAAATCCATTTGCTGGACAAGAAGTGGAGCAGCCAGGACTGAAACTGACACCCATGTAGGATTCCAGCTCTAGAAGTGGGGATTTACCCACTATTCCTCAGATTTTGCCCCTGCTTTGTATTTTTATGCTTTTTTATGTTGATATCTTTTTTAAAAGTTTTTTTATTAATGTAATGAGCACAGATTGTATGCATTCCTCAGGTAGAATTCAAGAATACAATTATACATTCCTGGTTTCCCTGCTTCTCCTCTCTTTCCCTATATATTTGCTTTATGATACAGCTCAGATAACTTCTACTCAGTGCCATAATTCCTGTTTCAGCTTCTGTTCTTGGATTTGGGAACAAAAACTTCATCACAGATTTTTCTGGTCTTCGGCAGTGAAACCTATTGTACAAAGAAAGGGCAGTTAAGATAATTCTAAAATGAGAAAGAAAAATGACATGTCTGTTCTTAGGAAGTTGGTGTGTAATTGGATAATGTTTCTGGACAAAACACTGTTTTTCTTTCTAAAGGCCCGCACGTCTCACAATAGCAAATCATGCTTCTTAAATACTTTGGTATTAACTATAGACGCTGATCATATTCCCCAGGGATCAGGAACTAATTTCTGATTTACAGTATGTCTGTAGGCTTCCACATGAAGGGTAAGTGAATTATGGTCCCTATCTGGGAGGACATCTGTTTTTATAAATGAAGTTTTGTTGGAAAACAGCCATGCTCACTTGTTTATGCATTGTCTGTTATTGCTTTAACACCAAAACAACACAGTTGAGGGGCTAAGACAGAGACCATATGAACTACTAATCCAAAAATATTATCTATTTTTTTTTAGATAAAGCTTTATAACCTCTGATGAGGAATAATCAATCTTGTTAGGTTGAATATCCAATTGTTGTCTTTCTGGTTTAGAAGAATTCTGAATGTTCATGCCTTAATTACACATGGTGGCTCAAAATGCACTGTTGTTTCTGTTCTGTTGAAGGAAAATGCTTATGGTAATATGGGAGCAAATGCTAAGCCTATATTTAGGTTTTGCAAGCTGCTGTCTCTTTTAGGGCAGGTGTCTGGTGAGTAATACAAAGGGAAGCTTGCTAATGCTAAAACCTCACCTGTGTAATCTGGGTAGCACAGGTTTACCAGTCCCCTAGGCGTTGGCCTCGAATGCTGGTGAGGCATCTGCTGTATTTCAGGAGAGTCGTAGTAAGTTATGGAAGACTTCTGTTTTGCCTCACTCGTCTGCCAAGTTGTGACTCAGGGCAATCTGGCATGCGAGTGCTCACGAGTCTTCGTTAAGCATTGAGTTTGCACAATGAAAGAGATGTTCAGTATGTTTGTTGTCTGTCTGTTCTTGAAAGTGCTAAATTGTCACCTAAAACTGTAATCGTGTATTTTTATACACTGAAGAACTGTCACAAGATTCTTAATCATTTCTTTTGAATTCTTGTTTCCTTGTTTCCATTTCTCTTCTTAATATTTCTGCTGTCTCAAATAGAGTATATTTTCTAACCTTTAGACATTATTTAGACTTCTAAAACACAGTTTCTAATTCTGAACATACATGGTTAAAATGGACTTGGTTCATTGTTTCCCAATCAAGAAAAAGAAGACACACTGACGTAGAGAAATAAGAAATTCCACCAGATTTCTCTCCTGTGTAACTATCTATTTAACTCCAAGAATACAGTTTACCATAAAAAGATCTAAACTGCTTTCTCTCCATCAAATAAAATTAAAGGTGTTCTCAACTTACATCCTGGCAGAACCTCTTTTATATTGACACTTCCTGAACAACATGGTAATTACTGTGCTACAGACAGAAATTCACTCAAAATGTCTGCCCTCTAACCCTACTTTTAAGAATTATCCACGTCTCTGAATTTGTGCCTAGACACTTGCCGCCTTCCACCGTAAGCCTAAGAGAGATTTATGGCATTGTGCCTGAGGTGCTGTTAACTGAAAAGTACCGATGATGTTCATGGATAAGGGAGGACAATTCAAACCCTGAAACAGCCTTGAAAAATATGTCACCTAGATTTGAGAACCTTATTAAACAAAGTGGAGGTCAAAGGGGGTGAATAAGTAAAGCAAACTAAATGTGAAGGATGAAAGGAAAAAAGGAAGTGGAGGAACAAAGTAAAGAAAAACGGGAAGAGAGGGAGAGTGGAGGCCTGCGGATCCCTTATGCTGGTTTTCCAGTAAGAGGTTTTGGCATATAGGCACTGAAAATGTGGACATCTGTTCTGGTGAGGTTTTTATTGACCAAATACTGACCTGTCTCAGGCTATTTGTGAATTTAAGAGCTCTATGTTGTCTCATGGCTTTGGAGGCTCAAGTGTGAGAACGGCTGGTCCCTTTGATCTGACCCCTGGCTGAGTGGATGACAGGTGTGGCATCAGTGCTGGGGAAGAATCCTACAGTGAGTCAGGAAGTGAGTAAATACAGGAATTAGTGAAGCTGCTAAACCAGTATGAAATGAAACTTGAAGAATGAGAGGGAGAGAGAGAGCTTACATCTCCTGGTTCACGCTCTCAAAGGTCTGAAACACCTTCGCTGGGGCAGACTGAGCCAGGATCCCCTGCTGGTTTCCCACAAGGGGGCTGGGAACCCAACTACTTGGACCATCATGCACTACCTCCCAGGTATATAAGCAGGGAGTTGGACTGAAAATAGAAAACCTGGAACTTGGTATAGCACTCCAATTTAGGTTGCTGGTACTGCAGGTTGTATGTTAACTTCCCACAGCACAATATAGAAAGCCCTGTGTCTAGTTATTCCTACTCAATGTTGTATCAGATTTATGTAGTTTATTGTACTCATAATTATAAAATATTCACTCACATTGATATAATGCTGTTTTGTGAAGATAAATCTTAAAACTGCCAGTTTTTAAAGTAGATGTGTTCATTACAGTCATCCGATAATATGTGACATTTCTAATGGCTATTACTCTCCTCTCATATTTGACATTTTGGTTTTAATATTAGCCATTCTGATGGATAAGCTTTAGTTTCCAAAATGACTAAGTAAATCTTTAGCAAACTCATACCTAGCAAAGGTCATCATTGAAGAGCCACAGTGTGCTGGGGGCGGTTAAGGGTGGCCTTTCATAAAGCAGAATGAATGCTTCAACAGCTGCGAGCTCACAGAAGTAATACAATTCAAACGGTGTAAGCAAAAATGATTCACCACGGCCAAGTATTCTGTTTAAAATAGCACCTTACTCACAATCTGTATTGTGTTGCAGGGTCCCCATTTTGGTGTCTTTTGGATATTGTTCCTATAAAGAATGAGAAAGGAGATGTGGTTCTTTTTCTGGCCTCATTCAAGGATATAACAGATACGAAAGTGAAGATTACTCCTGAAGAGAAAAAAGAAGGTTTGTGCTGTTTTCAGAAAACATTGGCAGATGGGATAACATTTTGAAATTGTTTATGCAAAAGCTCTGGGAGAAAACAAAGCATCATTTTAATAACAGCAACTGATAAATATTCATAACTGTTAACACTCATATTTCTTACATATTCCAAACTCACAGAAACTCACATGAATTTATATTCTTATCTTTGTAATAAAGATTCATTTGATAGAAGGCAGAAGTTCATATTCAGATGCAAATAGGATGAGGATGAGAAAACAATTTATTACACTATAAGAACTCATACCACCTTGTTTTATAAGGTAAAAAATTGAATTGCTAGGATAAGTGAAGCTAAATGACATTATTAAAAATACTTCTCTCTTTTTCATCTAACACATTATAGCTGAAAATTTAGAAGTGTAAAATCTCATTTAAATGCAAAAGCTCATGTATAGATATGGTTAAAATGAAAAAATGTCAATAAATATATATCTTGTGCTGCATGGTTATAATATTATAATTTTTGTTTCCTTGTGTTTCTTCTTTTAATTAATTAATGTATTTTATTATTCCATGATACAGTTGCATCAGCTCTGAGATTTCCCATCCCCTGTCCCCAAATCTCCCCCAGGTCATTGCAATAAATAGTCCTTCACAATCAGTCATAAGTCCATCATTCTACTATTCAAGTGTATGCTGATATTGTAGGCATGGGAGTCCATCTTTGATTTGAAAGCAGAGAAGCACACTGCATTGTGTCTGCACATCTATATGTGACAGTCTCTACTGCGGTCACTGTACATCCCCTTAAATAATTATTTAAAACACAAGCAAGGTTTTCCCTTTTCTCATTTTATTTCTTCTAAGAATTCAGATTTGCTGCCTTCTATATTTGTATAGCTCATTTGAAAAATGCTGTGCATTTCATATAAGCTGACAAAATCAATGATGAAAGAAATGTGTTTTGTTTGTTTTAAAGAGAGGTGGGATTAGATATTCTAATGTCAAGAGAAAAAGTAATTGTCCTAACATGTATTTCCTGAATGGTCAGTGCTTTATCAGAACCAAATCCTTGATATCTCAATGGCTGTGACTATTTAAAAATGGACTCTTTTACTCCAACTCTTTCTTAAGGTGTGTATAAATATTTTGAACATGGCATGCTCCTTACATTTCAGTCAAATGAAAAAATTTCAGTTTGATGCCCTCACTTAATTTATTCAAAATCTTTTTCAAATATGTAACTGTTTACCTCTAAATCAGCATGATCAAAAACCTTGTCATATTGTACAAATATAAGGAAAGCATACTTTTATAATTCAATACGTGAGTATTAGAGCAAGTATAGTATCTATGCGATTAAGTTTCATAAGCTTTGATACTGGTATGCACAGATTTTTTGGCTATTTCCTCCGGAATATAGGATCACAAAGGCAAGGGTTTTTTAATACAATTATTTATATGTATACATATACAGGTGACTGTGTATATTATGCAAATTCTAATATATGTCTGGTCGTAATGCAATAGGGAATGATTCTCAAAGTAATTCATTGCTTTTTGTCTGTTTGCTTCAAGTCAGTCCTTAACTGACTTGCTTTGAACATAACGATCATGTCCAATCATTCTATACAAATTATGTAGTCATCTGTGTCTTAAGTCTGCTTGAACTGTTCTCAGCATACCAGCAAGAAAGATACACCTTAGCATACGGTATTTTTTAAAAATTCTTTGAGAGGTAAAGATACAGGGAAAGAGAAATGCAGTTGCCAAAAATAGAACGCTACTACCCACAGTTTTAAACATCGCCCAAATCCACATAATTGCCCAGGCTGGGCCAGGCTACAGTGGGGAGCATGGAAGTCAGTTTGTATCTGTAAGTGGTTGACAGGGATCCAATCACTTGAATCATAATCAGCTGTTAGGTGTGCATTAAAAAAGAAACTAGAATCAGAAGCAGAGGTGTTGGAACCTATACCCTCTCGTGTGCATGTCTGAAACAGTGTCTCATGGCGGCCAAGCAGTGTCTTCACCAGTGGGCCAAATGTACAATTTTTGGCATTTTTAGAACCTCAAGAGAAGTATTAGAAAATCATTAAGTCATCCACTATATACCCAGAGCAACAGTGATTCACAGATCTAGGTATCTCTAAATAAGCAGGCAGCCTCAGTTGACTCTATATTTCATTTCATACAAATGTGTCACTTAAATTCATTTATGTCATTAAATAAGGTTTATATTGATTAAGTTTATTCCCCACGGAAGCGCCAAGGATATGAGAACATAGGATGGTTTGCTTAAGGGAGAGAAATCGTTTGAATCTCTGCTTCTGAAACACACTTCAATCATTAATCTCAACACTGTATTTTGAATCAGGAAAATAACTGTATAAGACAGTAGCAAAATGTGGAATACAATATAGATGTTTCACTAAGACCAACAATAGCGTTGGGATGATCACAAACATGAAGTATTAATTGCATGGTCAATAGCTCTTAGATAATATGTGTGTGTGTGTGTGTGTGTGTGTGTGTGTGTGTAAAGAGAAACAGAGAGAAAAACTAGTAGCAGTCTGGTGTTCTTCTTCACTATCTTGTAAAATGCCGTTCTTTTGAGGACAATCAGGTGTTTGCCCTAACATTTAACAAGCCAGAGTCTCATATTAGAGTTGCTGACTTTAGTTTCTGTCGATGCTGCTGAGCTACACATTGAGAACTGCTGCTCCAGAACAATGATTCAAAATTGGTGACACTGGGAATATTTTAAAAGAATACACGATCCAGGTTCCCCTCCATGAACTAAATGAGAATTTCTGCTACCACATCAGGTGTTGGTACTTTTTTAAAGTTCCTAAGTAGAGTCTAATGAGAAGGTGAGGAGACTTAGACCCACTGTGTTCTGGAACGTAATAAAACATTGGACAATGGCAGGATTTAGTAATGGCAGGCTAAAAACTGAACATTGATGAATGCACATACAGTTCCTAGGGGATGGCATTAGATGCTATGAGAATAATGATGCAGATAGAGCAACATATGTGCTTGTATACATATGTAACACGTTTATGCACAATCCAGCTTCCTACCCACCCAGACCTTCAAAGGCTGCATGCAGGAGATGACTCAAGTATCCAGAACCCTGCCACCAACATGGAGAACCAAGGATGAGTTTTCGTTCCCTGACCCCAGACCAGCCCCAGACATGGCAAATGGACATTGCTGAGAGTGGTCCACTGGTGGTGAACAGTCTCTCTCTCTCTCTCTCTCTCTCTGTCTCTCTCTCTCTCTCTCTCTCTCTCTCTTACATTTTTCTCTTTCTCTTGCTGTCTTTCGTGCGCTAGAAAATTTTTTTACTCATGTTGGCATTCAAGCATCCAAGAGCAGGATGTTAGTAAAGGACACCAAAATAGCGGTGAGACATTAGAAAGAAGCAGAGGGTTCTGGTGCTTTGGCATAGTAAGCTAAGCCTTTGCCTGTAGCACCAGTATCCCGTATGGATGCTGATTCATGTCTCGACTGTTCCAATTCTGATACAGCTCCCTGCTTATGGCCTGGAAAAGTAGTGAAAAGATCTCAAGTCCTTGGGCCCTGCGCCCACGTGGGAGACCTGGAGAAGGTTCTGCTGCAGATCAGCCAAGCTCCGGCCATTTGGGAAATGAAACAATGAATGAAAGCGTTGTCTCTCTGGCTCTCTTCTCTCTGTAACTCTGCCCTTCGAGTAGCAATAACTTTTTTAAAATTTTTATTTTTCATGATGCAATTCCATGGGCTTAAGGAGTTCCTCATGCAAAACGCTTTAAAATAAATAAATATATAATAAGAATTAGAGAAAAAATCACAGAGAGACTAGGCAAGAAGAGAATTGAGTTGCGACTGCTGGATTTTGTAATTGAGAGAAGGCAAGAGTGCTATTCTTGGGCTGTTTCAAGAGAGGACTGAAAAAAGCCATATGTCCTATAATAATCATCATCATCCCAATTTAATTACTTTTTTATATTTGGGTGCATCGCATTATTAGAATCAAGGAAGCCTTCTTATAGAACTTCCTTACGTTCCCTGAATTTGTGTGAAGCCATCTGACATTCAAATTACTTAAGGATTAGCGTATAAAATTACCTCCTAATTCATTTCAGCTACCAGTAGTACACTTTCAGACCCGCTTGTCTTTTTTACAGTGAGATTCTCTTGAGGGACTCTGACATGGTATGCTTGTGTCCAAAGCAGTAGCTTACCCATTGTCCCAAATATCTACCTCTAAATGTCTGTAATCGTGTATTTCCCAAATCGCTATTGTCCTTGCAGTTGGCATACTGCTTCACATGCCTGCCTCTCCTACAATGCCTCCACGTAATAGACACTAAACAATACTTACGTATCAATTATTGTTGTGAAAGAACCTTCATTTGTATGGCGATGTTTAACTTATTTTGAAAGTTCTTTTCATTGTCACTCACTTGCATGTCTATTTTCTTACTTTTTTTTTTTCCACAACAGCTCACTCATTATACTAATTTGGTTTTCCATTCAGATCAGTTGAGTGTAATGATATTTGTCTTGTTTTTCCAGGCACATGGCCCAGTGCAATTATTTTTATTTATTTTTTTTAAAATGTCCCAGATTTGCTTTAAAACAATGATTGACACTGGAGAATTCATTATGTTTTAACAACAGTGTTAGTTATCACAAGTGGGGGAATTTCAGTTATGATTTCTTAAATGTAAGCACTCTAATTTTGACTTGAAAATGTAGGAGTTGATGTGCAAAGCTTTACAGATTGTCTTCGGTGGAAACACAAGTCAGGATTCAATTTAATAGCCTTTCTCAGAAGTTTAGCGTTCAACAAGCAGCTACAAGTTGGCATTATCAATGACACTGACTAAAGTTTGGTTTTGCATCTGCTTTGATCTAATTCAGAATGTCATCAGAAGAAATAACAATGAATGGCTGTACAGAAGAGTTATACATGTGTTTCCTTTAACTTGGAGAACCTGAAAACCTTGTGCATGCAAACTGAAGCCAAAAAGGTTTATTTTTCTGCTGTTTGAGGGAGTGTGGGTGCACGTTTCGGACAAGGACTCTGAAATACTGGTGGGCATTTGGGCTCCTTTGATGTTTCTGCTGCACTGGCCTGAATGTACTGTTTTTCAGGCTCAGGCCTGTCATTTTTGGGTGTGACAATGCTTGTTGCATGGGTTTTGTGAGGAGCAAATAGTAAGAAGAATGAACCAACGTCAAGGGCCTTCTCCTACTAGGCTTTGTATTTGGTCACGAGGAGTGTACTTTTCCTCCTTCTACTTGGAATTCTTATTGACTTGTTATGGGCCTGTTCTTCTCTGGCTGCAAGGAAGACAAGGAAATCTGGATTTATTGTGTTAATCTTCAGGATTTTACCTCTGTAGAGCAGGTAAAGTCTAAGTAGAGAGGGTCTGTAGATGAGATCGGCTCAGTCAGGCTGGAGATAACATTATTGGTTGGTCGTTCTCACTGTGCAAGACAGATCATCCATGGAATCTGCAATGTAGAGAAGCAGGAGTTTGAACAAGTGGAGTGCCTAGGGTCTAGGTAATGCGAAGATGCAGGCAGGATTGAAGCCTAGAACCTTTGTGTCTCAGAGATCATGTGTCTCCACTGTGTCCCAAGGCCTCCCATGAAACAAATGAGAGAAAATCAGAAATGAGGTGGGCAGGATGCTGGGCTTATCTCAGGATAGCTTCTGTTCCAATTCTTTTCACTATTCTTAAGTCTTCTTTGAAGTCGTGAACAAGAAAAGTTTGGTTTGAGGGTCTGACCCATCAACAGCACATGGAGTCTTGGAAGAAGTGCGGAGTCTCAGGCCTGATGGTCAGAATTTGTATTTCATTCTCCAGGTGAATTACACTGACATTTAAGTCTGAGAAGCCTCCCACACAACATTGAGAAAGATCTTAGCCATTCAGACAAAAGGAACTTCCTTGCCTTTAGCTACTTTTGGCTCACACAACTCAGTGTTGGGATTGCATTTATATCCAAGTGAAGTAGTCTTTATTAAAAGTTGGTTTCTATTTACACTGGGTGAGTGAAATCCAGCACAGGGTACAGGCTAGGCCAGGTCAGGCCATAACAACTGCCAGTCCACAGGAGGGCTGGAGGAGGGCCTGGCTAAGATGGACTGCTGCACTGTAACAGCTGGTACTGGGGCAGATTGGACTGGGGCCAAGCTTTAGCACCTGTTGGTGAATGCCAAGACTAGCAGCAGACCATGTCAGACTGGACCGTAGCATCTGCTGGCACACACAAGACCCTGGGCTGGGAGCATGCCTTGTAGGAGAACTTTGGGGACTTCCTTGCTAGGCTGCTGCTTCCACTGGTGAACATAAAAGCTGGGACTGGATGTGAGCCAGTCTGGGGGTGGGTCAAGCTGGATTGGGCTGCTGTACCTGCTGGTGTGCAAGAGAGCCGGAATGGGTATGGGCCAGCTGAACCTGGCCACAACACCAGTTTAGCATGTACAAGGCCTAGGTGCCAGTCATACCAAGCTAGGCCACAGTCTCCCCTGGTAAGCTCAGGATCCAGGGCTACAATTATGCCTGAAAGAGGAGCTGTGGCCACTCCCCTGCTAGGCTGAGCCTATCATTGGTGAACACAAGAACCAAGCTGGACAAGGCAGTGGCACCTGCTAGCATGCATGAGGGCTTGGTCTAGTGGGCTGAACTAAACCACAGCAATTTTGGGTATGTATGAGTTGGGTGGGATATGGGTTAGGCCAGGCTAGGCCACAGCATGTCCAATTATTTAGAGTTAGTGAATTGCTTTCCCAGGGTTGAAAAAAAACAGACTGCTGGATTTAGGGACACAGGTGCCAGCTACTGGGAGGAGTTCTGGGAGACACTGGGTGCCCTGAACTGAAGACTCCGCTTTCAGCACAGTTTGAGTTTAGCTGCTTTCTACCTCTTGCTTCGGTAAAAATAAGCTTTTCCTTTCATCAAGCTGCTTTCAGACAGCAGGCAATTTGTCCAGGAGTCACCACCAACAATCATGCTTATTACCACAGCAGGCTTCCCACAAATTCCATGAGGTTTTTTAGGGATTTCTTCGACACATTGCAGGGAACAAATTGGCTTGCAGACAATATAGAAATCTTATGGGTGAATGCCTATTGAAATGCCCACAGAATTGCTTCAGCCCCTTGAACTTATATGGTTACACAATTGTATTTCATCGACTAAAAAGTACATATTTGAGTTCTGACAGAAATGGAAAGTGAGCTAAGCTTATGAGGACACTTCTGAAAGTTCGCGGAAAAGCACAAAAGATAAAACTTTTTTTAAAAAGTATATGGGCATTCATTTCTCATATTGGAGTACCTGGGTTTGAGTCTCAGCTCTGCTCCCAACTACTGATCTGAGTTGCCCTGTGAGGCAACTCAAATAATTAAATCCTCACCACCTGCATGGGAGACCAGATTCATTCTTCATTCATTCTCTCTCTCTCTCTCTCTCTCTCTCTCTCTCTCTCTCCTTCTATTTTAAAAAAATACGGAGAGATATCTTTCATTCACTGCTTCACTCCCTCGGTGAACAAATGAGCTGGGACTAGGCCAAGCTAAAGCTGGGAACCTGGAATTTTATCTGGAAGTGCCACCTCTAGGTTTATAAGTAGGGATTTCATTCATCACCTACATTACAGAAAACTATATTTTTTTGCTGGTGTTTGTTGATGTCTTTCCATAGTGCCTAACACCCTAGTTTAATCATAAATTCTCATTAGAGGCAGAACATAAAGCAATTTTAATTTGTAAGCATGCTGAATGAGAATGATATAAAAATCCATTGAATGTGATTAGCTAGATAAGGATGCTTACTGTGGATTTTGATAATATGTCATGTTACTGAATTCCGCCAAGATATCAGTGAATGGAATAGAAGGGAAGAGCCTCAGGCCAGGCTGTGGCACAGGCAGCTGGGCCCTGGCACCAATGGGAAGACCAGGAAGGAGCTCCTGGTTCCTGTCTTTGGCCTGGCTCATCCCTCACTCATGTAACTGTCTAGGAGGCAAATGAGAGTTGCAACGTATCTCTCTTTCTGCTTCTGTCTCTCTCCACTTTTCTCTTTACCCTTCTTCTCCCTCTTTTTTTTCTTGCCTTTTCAAATAAACATTAAACCTTAAAAACAAATGATGAACTAAAAGAAGAAAACTATCAGGGTGGTGATGGGAAATAAGCAAAGCCTCGATCCTGAGCATAGTGGGAGTTCAGACTGAAGCTCCTGGCATAATTCTGAGAAAACGGAAAAGTGATAATGACACTATCACCTGTGGAAGGTTTCCGGAAACACCTAGAAAGGACACATCCTTAAATATTAGTTCCACATTCAGCATAAAAAAAGAAAAAGTTTTCTTGTAGAAATTCTAATCAAAATTTCAGGGTCATTTAAGCTTGAAATCTCAGTTTCAGTGCTCAGTGCCAGTTGGCTGTGTGATGATCCTAGGGGAAAATTTTTATTGAGGGTGATAATGTCCAATAGGACCTCCAGATACATCACCAAATAAGATTCAAATCTCCTATGACTGGATATTTTTCAAACTGTGTCTAAGAGAATCCTCACAGAGGATTAATGTGTGCTCCCTCTAATTCAACTAGTAATTCAGCTAGTCACGCAAGGTAGCAGGGCTATGGGCCATTCTCCACTTCTCTCACAGGCCACAAGCAGGGAACTGGATAGGAAGTGGAACAGCCAGGACATGAACCTGTGCCCATAGTGGGTCCTGGTGCTTGTAGGGTGAGGATTTAGCTACTCAGCCATTGCACCAGGCCCCAACAAAGTTTTTCTAAACTCTATCCTGTGATATTTATACAGTCTCATTTTCTGACTGAAGCCTAATTATCACTGGGCTAGAATGATATTCCAAGATTTATCAAGTAAAAAAAAAAATGCTTGTTAATTCTCACACAATCTTTATATAGTGTTGAAATCTACAATGTTACACTGAATTCAAGTACCTTGCTGCAGAAGTACCGAAGTGTTATGAGAGTCCAGATCTATTTTGCGAGTTCTAATGAGCCCACGCAGAGAGAGATGCTGTAAGTGTCACATTTTTCCCTACAAGAAGCTTGGGATTTCGGTGATTTGGTTTTTGAGTCTCACTTGCCAGTCCAATTTGCTGTACATCCGTGAGTCAGGGAACTTCCCAATTTACATTTCCACAGGGAGCAGTGGTCTTGCAGTGCCTCAGGGTGACTAGGAAGATTGCATCTGTGGGAAATCTTGTGAAGACGAGCCAACCACGAAGCTCTAAGTCCTGTGAAAGCTCCAGAGATAGCACGCCTCCTTCCTTTCAGATCTCTGCCAAATCCTGGTAGAAATTAGCCATTGTGTTGACGAAGAAGGGGATTTGGCATTTTAACACTCTTGTTGAGAAAAACGTAAATGGTCAATTCCAGCTTTAATTCTATGCTGGAACAGAAAAGTACACTGAGAAGAAATGGCTCAACGCACCACACATATCTGTACTTGTGAAAAACAGTTACCTTTTTCATATACAAACATTGGAAGACATCTTTTTACTCAAAGGAGCAGATACATTTCATAAAGCAAATCTAAATCAAACAGCAAAAGGACCTATTCAACTTCTAAGTACATCTGGATAAAATAACTGTATTTTAATAAGTGATTTTAGGTAAGGAAAAAAATAGAAGATTCAATTTATTGATTTGATGATTCTCAGTGAACTCTTCTACTGACATTTACCAAAAAAACAGGATTTTTGAGAGAAAATAATTATTTAAAAGGGTACAATGTCACCGTGCTATGCTGCCTGTCCTCTTGACTGAAGGCCCATTGCCCAGTTTCTCAGAGTGTTGCTGGCTGGAAACGCTAACTTTTGGTCCTCTTATGGGATTTCCTGGGCTTCCAGTGAGAAAGGGAACTATCCAAGCTGATATTTGTATCCAGGTAGCCTTCCTTCAATGACTTGGAGAAGTAAAGCATTAGTATAAATGTGTAGCACTTTCATGCAACTTGCAACCATTGTCTCAGTATGAAAACTCCTTATGTAATGGTTGAGAGCTTTGCCAAGTTTTAGGGCAGTCCTACCTGTCCTCATCAACAACCTGATCCTGTTTTGCTTTTTTCTGTTGGTTCTTGGGAGCTCAACTTGCATCACCAACCTTCCATATTCTTTTGTTCTCTCTCTCTCTTTCTCTCTCTCTCAGCAAATTTGATTTGCTATCATAACAAACACATACATTCCAGCAATACTAACAAACACAAACTAGTCATGTGAGCAACAGTGTCAGACTAGAAGTTACACCATATCCAACTCTCCACCATTCAGATAGAATCTAAATATGATAATATGATTAATAAGATTAAAGCTTGATAGTTATCAGATGTCTGCTTCTGATGTTTCTTCGGCATCTGGCCTACTTTGTTATCTTTTGCGAGTTGACATACTTTGGGATTTGGCATGCTAAATTCCATGGTTTCCCCTTTCCATCTGCTGCTGTTTGCCTCGCTTGCTCAAAGAGCCCAACTGCAAATGCACTGAAATGCAGTGGGTAAGAGATTCCACTGGATCTCGGTCTCAACTGTGTTTCTACTCCAGCTTCCTGCTAACGTACATCCTGGAAAGCAGTAGGTGATGGTTAAATACTAGAGTCTCTGTCACCATGTGAAAGGCCCAGGCTGGATTTCACGCCCCTGGCCTTGGCCTGGCCCACGTATCGCAGACATTTGGGAAGTGAACTGTTGGATGAAAAATATCTGTGTGATCATCTCTAGCTTTCTGTCCTTCAATTAAAGTGAAAATAAATACACAAACATTTTTTAAATGCTTAACACTTAACTGAAGTCGCATCCATAGCTTTGTTCTGCACTCATTCTTCCAGAAAAGATTCAACACATCCTAGACCCTTTAGGATAAACAAGGAAAATTACCTTTGCATTAATCACTGACTACTGGGAGTGACACAAATAATAATCATAATATATTATTCTATACAGTGAAGAATAGCTGTGGAAAAAGATATCTTGAGAGAATAGCGATAATACAGGCAGAAATAAAAGAAGATGGAATGAAGGGAACGTTTTTCAAGGAAGTTAACTGTTTCAGAAGAAAAACACTTAGAGCAACAGATTAACAGTCAGATTCTTATAACAAGCAATCCTTTCCTTGTTAGAATTACTGAACACGATAGCTGATCAGGAAGCTGTGAAAATCTTGCATTCACGGCCACGAAGAGATGGACCATGAGAATTTACTTGGGATTGTAACTCAGTTTTCTGGTGGGTTAACTGTCTCCCTTTACCCATCTTATTGTTTGCTTAGGGGTTCCCCATCATTAAGTAAGGAGTTTTTTGGATCTTCTAGCATCAGGAGTCCTCCACTCCCAAAATATATATATTTTTGATTGCCCGAGGAAGCGATGTGCCTTTGCTTTCCAACTCTTAACACAGGCAAAGCATATACAAGTAGTCGTCACATCTATTTGAAAAAGAATACACATTTTCAAAATATGATGAATAAGTGACTAGGACACTAATTACAAACGCATTTGAGGTGGAAACATTTTCCTTTTATTTATTTTTTTCCCCAAGGAAAATGTCAATGTTATCCAACTAAATGACTTTTGTAAGATTTTCTCATTATATCACTTCACTGGATTCGTTAGAATATTATGACTAATCTCTTCAATTAAATGATACTACCTTCTTTGCTATAAAGTAACTTAGAAAAGTAATTATCCAAGCTGAAATCTCACCTCCCAGAAAATACTGCTAAATCCTAACCATGAGTGGATATACAATACCACAAAATGTCAGTATAAGTGATGTGATTTCCTCCTTGAGTTATTTATGGGTTTTCATAATGTGAAAATCATAACAGTCCTGTTTTTATGAAGTCTCTGAAGAGACACTGTAAGAAAGGTGTTAGCAGGTCCAGATGAGCTGAGAGTTGTCAGTAGAGTAAGAACCAGCTAAATGAGAATAATAAATTTCAGATTGACACAGCCACATTGACAAGAAATAATACTGTGGTTGCTGTTTTATAATACTGTTTTTGAGTTCAAAATAGCCCATCATTCCAATCTGCTTCTTAAAAGAGTGTCATAAAATCCTATGAGGTTGTCCTCCTATAAAGTTGCTTTTAGTGAATGTATTAAACAGGAAAGTAGTCACTGTTTCTCAGTAAAAGACATATATTTAAGCTAAAAAAAAAGTTAAAATTCCTGATATTTAGAATCACAACCTGTTCGAATCACATGCGCTTCGAGGTTTTTGAGGTCAGGTTGGCATTTAAGCCCCTGTTGTTTTTTAGTGTCCAATCCAGTCCAATCCGCTGGTCTAGTATGCTTGCACCCTCCCCATCACGCTGTCATGTGAACTCTTCCTACTCCCTGGAAGTTCTCCTCACCCACTGTCACAGCTTCCCACATGTCACTTTTGAGTGTGTGCTCCTTGCTTACTCTCTCCAATCCTTCTCTGATATTTCACAACACTTGCCTGTGCCTCTTTTACCTAACAATAGCATTCATAAAGACAGCCAACATAAATGAGTGCTTATCATGTGGCAGGCACTGTTCTAAATACTTTACGAGTTTTATCTCATTTAATTATTACAAGATAACTCTGTGAGTATTATTATCATTATTTTTTTTTAAGATTTTTTTTTTAAGTGGGAAGTCAGATATACAGAGAAGCGGAGAGATAGGAAGATCTTCCGTCCGTTGACTGACTCCCCAAGTGGCCACATCAGCTGGAGCTGTCCCAATCTGAAGTCAGGAGCCATGACTTTCTTCCAGGTCTCCTACCATTGCTCAGGGTTCCAAGGCTTTGGGTTGTCCTGGATTGCTTTCCTAATCCACAAGCAGGGAGCTAGGTGGGAAGCGAGGTGGCTGGGACACCAATCAATGCCCATGTGGGATCCTGGCATGTGCAAAGCGAAGACTTTAACCTCTAGGCCATTTTGCCAAGCCCTATTATCATCACTTCTAAAGGCTCATAAGTAGTACTTGCCTAAGCTAACACAGTTAGCCAAGGGCAGAGTGATAACACAGACTTTTTTCTGTATGAAGTTTTTCATCATTTTTACCATGTGTTAACAGATCATCTTTAACTCCTTGCCATTTCATATTCACGTGCCCTACTCCCCGTATTGAATTTGGAATGAAATAGCTCACAAGTTCCCTGCTCTCAAATCGTAGTTCTTTATAGTAGAGCTTATTCCATTCCTCATACTCTATAGTGATGACTTGTCTCTGAGACAGGCCAGACCCAGCAGAGTTACACACTCTGTGACAGACGAAAAGTCTCAGCACCAGATTCCCAGCCCACCTCATCAAAATCAAGGAGAGAGACACTGAGATGCTGCGTATGTGTTTTCTGGCTAAATTTGTAACTGGGATGGTGCTCATTCCTAGAGCATTTCCAAGAATGGAATTTGTACAGAGCAAAATTGCATTCATTTATCTCCTTTTTACTCAATTTGAATTAGATTTTTGGATTCTGTATAAATTGTTCCAACATATCCTAGTTGACATGTGGAAGACACATTTTTGTATATTCAGTACTGGATTTCTTGACATAATGGACTACCTTTTACAAACTCTTTTCTCTCCAGTATTTTGTAATTATTTGTTGTGTATTGATTTAATCTACCTTGAAAGCCATCTAATTGAATGTTCAAGACCAAAATTCAGGCCAATTGTACTGCACATAGCATGCCTTCCTGAGAGATTGGACTTCTTTATTTGAGTGTGTTGTAAAAACTCAATTGAGCATGAATACTTGGATGATTCAACAATAACTAAATTATTTACAGCTCTACCTTTTTTACTTCCACCTCATATTTCTTTCCTGATTTCAGAACATGAAAATACAGGGCCACAACCCTAGTTTGCCATGGAACATTCCATGCTATGAGACAGCATATTGATAGAGGAATACACACTGACATAAAAGTGGGAAGCAGGACAAGCTATGTAAGCGTGGGTTTGCCTTTCATCATTATTTCATTCTTCAATATGAGCTTCCTTAGAAAAAAAATCTGACTATATTGGCTTGTATCACTCCTTATTGGCATTTAATCACTGCAAATATTGGGAACTCCCATTATGTGATGTTTCTGGATCATCAGTCACTTCTTAGAAATCCTTCTGAGGCCATCAGTGCATGATAGTCTGAGCTTCTGGTGTGTGGTATTAGTAAATATTTTATTAGATAAGGTCTGGGTGGTTCTTGTTGCCATTATGGTGGATAAAAATGTTTCAAGTTTTGAATTAATTCAAAAAGTTTTCTCCTTCCAGTATTGAATGGAACACTAAATCAAACTATGGATTCACTAGAGCCCATGTTCCTGGCTTCTGACTATTCTGGAATTCCATGAACAGGAATGATTGCATTGAATGGAGAATGCATGAGCAGTTGGGCCTCTTGTTAGAAGTCACACTAGAAATTGTGGTTGTTATTCAGTGAGTCTTTCTGCCAAACCAGACAATCAGTAAGAGCCTTGAGATAATTTATGGCTACCTGCAAACAGGTTTATCTTATTTCCTATTTCCTAATTTATCTCAAGCACATCAACTTGCTAGCTCTATGATAACTTTAAAAGATCACAGTAACTACAGGTTCAAATTCATCTCTGCTGCTAATTGGCCATGTGACTTTAAGATAAGGTGCTTTTCACTACAGTTTCTCTGGTTACAATCTAAAAGACTTGAACAAAATAATATCTAAGACTTTTGCTGAAAGCATACATCATCCCATCATCACCCTGCGCATTAGGAAGCTTGTAACATGCAGGGTCAAGAAACCTCACCTACAGAATGTGAACTCGAGCCCCGTCTTGCTTATCTGTCTATGCTCACCAAATTGAGAATACTCAGTGGGTTTCCACTGGCAGCCTCCAGAAGAAGGAAAAAAAATTCTGTTCTAGCCTTTTCTTGAAATTGAACTGTACATTATTTTTTTTTCTGATGGTTCCATAGAGCCACTTGGAAAAACTCAGTAAACATTTCTATTAATATGGGAAGGAACACTTTCTAAGTAATGTCATGCATGAAGATTGTAGGTAGTTATATGAATTTTCCAAGGGTCCATGGTTAACTTATGGTCCTATTCAGAGACTACAAAGACAAAAATAGACGTGAGTATTCATGGTGAATTTAGTGGGAATTTGCATTTCAATTGCAGTCCTTAAATGATTTGATTCTCATAAACCCTTCATTTTATGGAGTGTTTGATGTTACATAATGGTGAAATGAATAGAATTGAGAAATATTTGAACTTCAAATGTGCTTGCTGGTGTGCTTTTCCACCTTTAAACCACCTACATACATAAACCCAGGATCAAGGACAAGAAGTTTAATTTCTGAAAGTTTTGATAAAGCTGGGTCACTGCACTTGCAAACTTAGCTCTCAAAAAGAAAAAATATTTGAAAAATGATGTTTCTAATTTTTTTCATTTATTCTAGAATCTGGAAGAGAGTAAAATCTTAGGCTTTGTGGATCACATGCTTCTAGACAACTACTTAACTCATCTGCTCTAGAGGAAAGCAGGCACCCACAATAGGTAAACAGACAGGTGGGGCTGTATTTCAGTGCAACTTTATTAACAGAAGCAGATGATGATGAATGAATCAAGCTTTGCAAATTCTTGCTTTATCAGTAGGTGATTTCTGCTTCAAATTTCTTCTAGTCCTAGATTATTCTATACTGGAAATAACATCAAAATAGACATTCTGGATACCTGACTTCCAATAGACATTACTAGCCATAACACCTTGGAAAGTATAACTCATTATATTGAGTACGCATCATATATTAGCAAAAGCAAAGCTAATAAAATTATTGTACTTTGTAGTACTTTCATTTCCTTAGTCTTTAAGGTGGGAATCAAGATACGATTCAGAGCACTGGGGCTATATTTCTAATCTGGAGCGGAGAAAATGAAGAAGAAACAACCTCTGTTGTGGTTCTGGAAGTGATGGTCACGCTCTAGAATTGTAAGAGAAATTAGGAAAACTTGTGTTTGAATCAGAAATGGTAGAGAAAATGATAGTATAACTTCTAGCATGATGTATAGAAACAGTGAGATTTAGGTCCACATAGGATATCTAAGGAAGCCCTGGAGTAAAAAAATTGAAGTCTTAGGTGCTCAGGAAACTGAACACAATCAAGATAAGAACAGGAAGTGACCCATGTAGTCTTCTCTGATAACACTGCAAACCCTGGTCACTTCCTTCATGTTGAAGAGATTACCTTAACCCACTGAATATATTTTTACCGGCTCTTATTTCATAAAAATATAAAGGCAGCTAGGTACACCACATTAGCTAATATATGGTAAACAAAAGTGTAGCCCAAAACATTGGCCTATTGAAATCATTTGGGATCTGTTTTGATGACTAAGAAAAGAATACGTGTTAATGCCTATTAGTAGTTTGCCACTGTCTTGAGAAATATTTGTACTTGAAATAGTGTTATGCACTTATGATATAACCTATGATTTATGTAATATGTATTTTTGCTTTTCATATAATCATTTAGTCATAGAACTGAGGCAAGAAAGTCAGGACACTTTAGATTTTTGCCAAAGTTATTATAGATTCATAATTTGTATTCAAGTGACTGAGATTTTCTGCTTTTCTCTCAAGGAAATGAAACCAAGAGACTACTTTATGGTTTTCCAAAAGATAAGTGAGAATTAGCTCAAAAGAAAATCTGTAAAGATGTATGAGGCTTAATTATTTTGTGACTCAACAAACATGACCGGAGAGACATAGATCAATTCAGAATTGACTCTCCCAAATTGAATGCTCACTCCAATTATGAACTCATGACCTAGAGACTTAAAAGAAATTAATTCAGTCATTGATTTTAAGCCATTTGACTTCTGTGCAACTTTATTTTCTTTTTGGAAAAGAACAACCAAATCTTAACATTTCTTCAGGAGTTGTTCAATTTTTTTTTATATGATTGATTACCTACCCTCTTTTTTGATTGAATTTATATGGAAATGTGCATACCACTTTAACAATTCAAGATATTTTTAAATGTCTACCAGCCCCAACTCAAAATCAATGAGAGTTACAGATTTATCCTTTCTGCATAACCACCTAACGGCATGCACCTGCATGGGATCAGGTATATACCATGGGCCCCAGCAGGTACAGGACTGGGGCGCTTTCAGAATGGCAGCTCCTTGCTTCTGTGTTAGGTGCTCTGTGGAAGACTGGGCAAAAGGAGTGTGTTCCTCCCATTACAGCAACCTGTCCGGATCTTTCCCTCACTCTGGCCCCTTCCTGGACCTGGTGTCAGTGTGATCCACTAAATTCTTCCCCAGGCAGCACCACTGACAGCCCTGCCTGTGTCATGTGCCCCCACTTCTTTCTCTGTATCTACTGAATTTCAAACACCATGCTGTGGTGTCTCTGCTTTGAGGAGTAGCCACTGGGTGCCCTGCATAATGGTTCAGAGTTTTGTCCTGCTGTGCCAGAGAGCATCAGCTATTTTCTTTCACATTTTCCTGAACATTTCTGTCTTGGACTTCTGAAACTGCAGTTCTTTCTTCATTCTTTTCAAATCCAAGAGTAGGCCAAGTCAGCATGGCTACTCCCTAGTCAGCCTATAGGAGATTCCACAGAATCTTTATGTGTCTGATGAGGTCACAGTAAGAAAATGATTTCCAGGATCCTTGAAACTTTTGTGAGAGTTACATTATCATTTACATTAAGTTTTATTAATACTAGGAACATTACAGTTGTCCTGAGGTTTCTGTTATTCTTGGATGTTACAAACAAAGAGGTGGAAAATACTAACAATGAATTAAAGTTGAGTATTAGGTAGTCAAAGGGTCATTTTTAAAATCAGTAATTGTATAATTTTAGGTTTGCTATAATCTATTACAAACTTAAACAACATTTCTGAGGCAAGTTTTATGAAATATCTGTACAAAAATATAATGTATTACATTGTGTTTATATACACTTATAATTCATTTAAGAGAAACAACTGGAAAGGTAATCAAATATTAAGATGCCTCTGACTCTTTAAGCTACCTTTTGACGTTCTGAGTTTCAAAAAAACATTTTCCTTTTGTTCCTTATGATATCATGTTATTTTCAGAAGGGGAAAAGTTTGGAATTGCAGGATCTGTAAAACTTCATGGTAGGACATATATGTCCCATTGATGCCACAATACTCAGATCACAGAAGGTGGACTGTGTGTTACAAGATGTTATAAAATTTTGATAAATGTTAGAATTTATGCATTCCATCATTTCTCTTTGTGGGAAATATTATTTGAAGTTTCTTTTACAGATCAAATGTTCTGACGTAGACAACAGTGGCAACACGTTGACTTTTAGAAGAGTTAGAATTCGGAGATGAGCCTTCTGTCAGGCTGAATCCTGTCTAAATCTAATACAGCAATAGGTTTAGACTAAACTGCTTGCTTTGTGTTTGTAATGAGCATCAAATTACTTGGTAAGAGAAAATGCTGATTTTATTATTGGTACTGGAAAATACATATAATCCATTTTGAATTGAATTTGTCGTTGTTTACATACATTTCTCAAGGATAAAGCAAGCTTCTGACACAAAATTTTAAACATGTTTATGCATAATGGACTGTTCAAATTGCTGATAGTCAGCAATGAAAATTGCTGCTGTTTCAGGAACTGGTTAACTATGCATTTGTTCAGGCAAATAATAGAGATTCAATCTTTTTGTGGAAAAGATTGAAACTCCAGGTCAATAGGGAAAATAAAACTCCTGAATATATCAGCAGATCTAGATTATTAGATGACTATCTATATCTGAAATCCTTGGATGTCATCATGGTATTGCCTTCTGTGTCTAAGGTTAATGACTGAAAAAACTCAGTCAGTGGAGCTGCCGGGATTAGAACCAGTGCCCATATGGGATCCCGGGCATGCAAGGCGAGGACTTTAGCCACTACGCTATCGTCCGGGCCCTGATATTTTCAGTCTTACAAATAAAATTTGGGGGGAATTATATGTTGATCTAGAACTTAAGAATACATTTTGCTTAATGTATTGTAATTATTCATTCTTATCAGTAAATAAGAAATCTTAATTTTAAGAAAATGTAGTTCCAGACCCAGCATGGTAGCCAAGATACCAGATGGTGCCAGTTCATGTCCCAGAGTCCCCACTTCCCATCCAGTTCCCTGATTGTGGCCTGGGAAAGCAGTCAAGGATGTCCTAAAGCCTTGGGACCCTGTACCCATGTGGGAGACCCAGAAGAGGCTCCAGGCTCCTGGCTTTGGATCGGTGCAGCTCCAGCTATTGCAGACACTTGGGGAGTGAATCATCAGACGGAAGATCTTCCTCTCTGTTTCTCCTCCTCTCTGTGTATCTGACTTTCCAATAAAAATAAATAAAATCTTTTAAAAAAGAAAAGAAAATATAGTTCAACAGCATTAAACACTAAAATGTCAACAATTTTTAAAAACACAGATCATGAAAAGAATATGCATGATTTTCAAAAAGTAATTTTTGTGTGAATACAATTTGGCTATGTAGGATATAATGTGTGGACATCATAAACACTGATTGATATATTTAATAATATAAACATTTAATATTCCTATAATACAGAATTTAAGTTCAAAGTCAAGAAAAAAAGCGGGGGGGACTATATGGGGAGTAAAACTTATCAAGAAACCACAATTGTTTTCCAAAGAGTAATTACAGATTGAAAAGCACTTCTTTAAAGCTAATACGACTTTTTTTCAGAAATATAAATGCAAATAAATATTTAAAAACATACATTCATAAATTTTAGAATGCATTTTAAAATAATGATAGTTTTCAACTACCAAATTGTTAGTACTCATGAGTGTGTGGTATAGCAGGCATATCTGTTCACTTCCTGGAAATAGACATTGTTGAGATGAAATCTGGAATACTTTTACATAAATTTAAAAGGTACCTACACACTGCTAATCCTTTATTTACTGAGTGTTAACATAGCAATACAAGAACTTTCTTTATGGAATTTTCTGCACAGACCGATTTTTTTTTCCTATCCAACCTATTTAAACCTTAATGCTCGTGATAGGAAAATGCTAAAACTAGCAAGACTACATTAACATGATATACTCGTGACCACTAAAATGAATGGGAGAAAACCAATAATATGTTTATTTGTGATGATTAGTTTAACAAGTTATTTAGATATGAGAAGTAGCGTGTTAACAGGTGTTAGCATGAATTTCATTTATTTGGAGGAAAATAATTATAAGTGTATATACAGGTTAGGTAGTAAAACATTCCTGGAATCAAGCTTTGCAAAAATGTTGAGAGTAAAATTAGGAATACATATTTGGACTAGCAGAAAAGAAAAAATAATATCCCTTTGTGTTTTCCTGAAGAATTTGAGAGTTCTATTCTTACGCTGTCTTACTGTCTTACGTCAAAGAAAAATAACTCAATTGGAGTAGATATTTGGCGTAGCAGTTGCCACTACAGGAAATTCTGTGCCCCATGTTGGCGTGCCTATTTTCTAGCCCTGGATGCACTTCGATTACAGGTTCTTTCTCATGCGCGTCTTGAGATACTGCAGGTAATCACTCAAATGTTGTGGTTCCAGCCATCCACACCGGAGACCTAGAGTGCCAAACTCCTGGCTTTGTGGCTGGTTCAGTCCCAGATATTGCCAGCATGTGAGAAGTGAATTAGCAATTGGAAGATTCTCTCTCATTTCTCTTTTAAATAAGCAAAAATTAAAATTGTAAAGAATTAATATGAGCAAAATGTAAAATCAAATTCAATGCCATTAGGAGTCAGCAGACAACTGTGAGTGTTCAAAAGTAGATTTGCCCTGTGTACTTTGGAAGGACAACTGTCCAGATTAAGCCTTCCTGTAATAAAAAGACGCATTCTTTGGCATCTAATGAGTGTTCTCTTCCCACAGACAAAGCCAAAGGAAGATCAAGAGCAGGGACCCATTTTGATTCGGCCCGGAGACGGAGTCGAGCAGTGCTGTATCACATCTCTGGACATCTGCAAAGAAGAGAAAAGAACAAACTGAAAATAAATAATGTAGGTGGTGTGTGTTTCCTACGAGTGCTAGGGTTTGTCCCCTGTTGGATTTGCCAGAGAAAGGCTCCCGTGACTCGTTTATTGGCTTTCTTGGATATTTTTTCCCCACTTTGCTTTGTGTTTTCCTAGAAAGAACAAACAGGAAAAAGTCAGCAGTCATAAGGCATTTCTGTAATAAAAGCGCTTAATCATAATGTTATCACAGCATACAGATTAGAATATTACTGCACTGCACTACAGTGATGGATGGTACAGGAACCTGCAGATAGGGGCACTGTTGTATGTGTGTGTGTGTTTGTGTGTGTGTGAAATAAGATGAAGCAGTAAGTCATGTTGTCTAACTCTCAGATTCTCTGCATGAGCTTTCTCTAATCTTACACTTGAGTTTCTCTTGATGTTTTGATCCAGGGGTGCGAGTGGGGGTGAGGAATGACCAAATTAAGGTCAACATTCCATATGAAAATCTATGTTCTATACAGAACAAAGTTGAAAAACACACACAAAGTTACATTAGAGGCATTTGTCATATATTATCCAGTTTTGTAAGATGCTCCACCTTTTGTGAATGACAGTAGGTCTGCTCTCTGAAGACCTGTCAAAAGCCACAGCAAGTAACTATGCCTGTTTCTTTGCAGAATTTTTCTGACACACACGCTTCAATATGCCACATTTGATAATATTTTGGCACGAAGCAGCTTCACTTTCATAGAGAAATTCGTAACAAATTCAATCTAGTTGTATATGTTCAAAATCATTTAGTTAAGTGGTATTAATTGTATGAGTTTCTATTGTGGAATTGAAGACTTAGAAAATAACTGGCTGGTGACATTGGAAGCAACTCAAATCCAGAAGCTCTTGGAATTAAGAACACAGGAAAGGATATTTGGCGTTGGAGTTCCCAGACTAGGCTGGAGGGCCACCTACCTCACCTGACACAAAAATGTTTTGACAAAGTCGTCCATACATCAAGCGTGCACACTATCATTTCTGACTGTAATAAACAGCGATCTATGAGCCCACAGTGCGGAGATTTGACACGAAGGTGCTGCGAACCAGTTTCATTTCAGTTGCTTTCTGATTCCTCTCTTCTCTGAAGACCGTCACCCAGGATCATACTGTTGTGCACCGCTGTGGAAAGCCACACAGTGTTTTGTTTGTTGTTCGTTCAGCTGGCTTAAGTAAAGATTTTTCGAGAGGTCAACCGTACTTTAATGTCTCAGATTCCCTGAGAGGCTTGAAATGACCCACAGACATCCATGCGCAGCTGTTTCCATGGATTCCTACATACATCCTCACCTACCAACTACACGTCAGTGGCGGCAAACAGATCCTAGGAAGACACACATCTGGGCTTGATTCATTTAGGCAAACAAACGAAATACCTAAATAGTGTCCAGGGATTCTGTGGTGCCAAAAGCTGACACCATTTTTTATTAGTATTTAGCTGAAAATCATATAAACATAGCAAATGTTGTTAAGTTTTAAGACACATTTAGTAAGTATGCTGTTTCTCCTTTTTTATCTTTAAAAATTTATTTATCCCTATTGGAAAAACAGATTTCCAAAGAGAAGTAGAGACAGAAAGAATGATCTTCAGTCTGTTGGTTCACACCCAAAAATGGCCTCAATGGCCGGAGCTGAGCTGATCCAAAGCCAGGTACTTCTCCTGGGTCTCCCATGTGGGTCTCCCATGTGCAGGGACCCAAGGACTTGGGCCATCCTTTGCTGCTTTCACAGGGCAAATGCAGGGAGATGGAAGGGAAGTGAAGCAGCTTGGATATGAACCAGTGGCCAAATGGGATACCAGCACTTGCAAGTGCAAGATTAGCCCAGAGAGCTTCTATTCCTCACTTTAGATTCAAGGAAGTACAAAGTAGTCCTAAGTAATGTAATTTTTAAAGAGTTGTCTAACTCCCTCTCCTTAACTAAGTTGCTTAATCCTGGTTTATTTAACTTGTGTAAATACCAGAGTTGATCATTAAAACAATATAGTGTGACTCTAGATGGCTAATCAAGATAGTGATTCTGAAAGTGCTGATGATTTCTTACTTCTAAGGCAAAGCGTGGAATCAGTACTGGCTCTGTTCACCATTCCCTATCAGGGAGAACAAAGTGGAATGGCTGGAAAGAATTCCAAGAAGGAAGAAGAAAGGAAGAGAAATAATTAGAATAGAGTATTGGCTCAGCAATCAATCCTTGAGGATTTCCAACTGTCATGTTTGTGCACAAAAAAATGGTTTTTAACATTTTAAAGATCACTCAAAGCCCTTTCCTAATATTAAATTCTTTTTCCTTATGTCATATGGTTTAGTTCTTCCAGCAACCTATTACTAGATATAATTGTTAACAACCTATTACTAAATATAATTGTTAGTGGCCTCATATTATTAATAGAAAAAAAGTTTTATTTCCAAACTTAAAAGTGGCAACAGCTGAGTATCCAGTCCCAAATTGTTCGACTCAAAGTCACTGTCTATTTTCCCTCTTCTTGCTACTTCTCTGCCACAGTACTGTGGGATAGAAATAGATACTTCAAGAATAGACAGAGTGCATCAACCCTCGCAGAAGAGGCAACATCTGGAGGCAACATTGTTTGTCTTGGTTGTAACTCTGCCTAGCACATCTTGAAGGAAGTATCCAGTTCTTCCCTTTGTAGCTTGGAAGCAGAGGGCTGCAAGTGCTGTCCTGTTCTGTCCAGCACTGTTAGTGGTCAGCAAAAGCATGACTCAGTGCAGCAACTCTAGAAACAGTTCCCCCATCTCCTTATTCTTCATTGAAATGATAGTCTCAAATAAATAAATATTTCACAAATGGTTTCATAAACAGTTACCTTAATTATAAATTACAGTTAATCATTAGATTTCAACAGATCAAATACTGGCGGTTAAACAGCTAAGACATAGTAGATACAAAATAAATAATCCTCAAATTAATAAGTAATATGTATCTAAAATCTGGAGTAACTGATTCTGTGGTTACTTAAGCAAACTCCATATCGACCCCCTACCTGACACTTCCTAATAAAAGTACAATTTTGAAGTTGTATACTTTTTGTTACTTTAATATTTTAAAAAAATTTCTTCAACTCAAAGGTTTTAATAAGTTGTTCAAATGTGGTGATGTAGAAGAACATGTACCAGAACATATTAGAAGATTCATGGAAAATGGAATTAAAAGATAACTTGAATTTGATGCAAAAAAATTGTAATCCATGCCTGCAAGAGAGCCTCAAAACTTATTGAAACTACATATGAAGAGAAAATCAGCACAAATCCCAGGCTGCGCTCACACTAACATGAGCAGCTTCTCTCTTAATTATGCTTTCCATGAACTCTATGAAACACTCATATTTTTTCATTGGCGTGATTGGATAGAATCATGCAAGATTTCAGTCAACAGCAAGTCAAAATTTAAGTCTGACTTGAATCTTGGTGAATTTTTTTTGTCTTTTGAAAATATTTAAGATTCGTTTATTTGTAGCTGAGAATCACTGACAGGCGGAGAAAAGGAGACACAAACGGCTCTCCTGCCAAGCAGGGCCAGGAATCAGACTCTCCATCTGGATCTTTCTAAAAAGTATATTAATGCGTATTAAGTAGCCTATAAAATTGAAATCAGATGATCCTTTTTGTGATTTTTTTTGAAGATAAATACATTGTGAATTTTTTTTATCAACGTCATGGTTTCCTCACAGAATCAACATAATCCAAAGGCAACGCCTTCTCCCCACGCCTGCCTTCTTCACTCCTAGAACTGTTTTCTCCCTCAAACAATGAAAAACTTCATTCTCTGTAATGGGGTAGCAAAAACAAGAAAGAAGAAGAAGGAAGAGAAGAAGAAGAAATTTAAAAACCTGCTTAATTGTAGAGAAACTGAACTGTTTCATATGGTTTCTGGTAACTTCTTAGAGTAGTAAATAGTTAGGAATAGAGTTATGTTAGAACCCATCCTGTGGTAGGAGTGCTTATCAACTTTGAGGAGATGGATACTGGTGGATTCTGCTTTCCTCTATCCCCTGGTGCCTGAATCTTGACAGTAAGTTCAAAACCAATACTTGGTCTCCTAACCTGGGCTTTATGCCCAAGTACACCTTTGGAAGTTGTTCCTCAAAACCAAGAAAAAGTTATCAAACAACAGGGTATTGGATGGAAGAAAAATGTAAAGGAAGACTGGCATCAATGGACAGTTCAGGTGCAGCGAAGTGGCAATCCAGTACTCCACCATGAAGTACTGGTTGGGAAGTGTTTGTGTGCTGTTGGGTGAGATGATCCAAAGGAAGCGGACACACATGCTGGGAATGCCTACTAAAGAGGCATACCAGATGGAAGTGCATTAACTTTACAGTAAGGAGCTGAGCATTCCTAGCGTCTCCTTGAAACATCAGGGCTCCTGGAACCGACCCCATAAATCTGCCCTCCCCTCAAGCTGAGACAATTAAACAGCACTGTGACCTATAACAGGTATTCTGGAACTATTAACTGTTCTGTTAGTTCAACTTAACTTTCTAATTTAAGTTTCCATCGCCTATCTTGTAGTTTTCATTAATTGAGGTCAAAGCAAGGTGTACAAGTATCTGCTCACAGGCTTGTCAAATTCAACACATGCTATTGTTGGCCCTCCCTTTGTGCTGTGGCAGTAGAATTGTTCATCAATGTAGAGTGTTTTCCAAGTGAAGTGCTTCCGCAGTTATCAGAAACTCCAGCTTTTCCTCTGTATTTAACCAGCTGCACAGCGAACATTGCATTTCTTTTTCTATGGCTTGAGCAATAACCTTTACGTAATCATTTCCTACTTTACCATCTTAACAAGGCCTGCCTAGGGTTAGGATGCATACGTACCAATCAAGGTCATGAAGGCAGGCATCCACAGCATGAAATATCATCAATGCAACAATGCCCCTGCAACCTTGTTATACTGTCAAAGACATGGAACAGCTGTTTATAATCACTCATTGGTCATCTCTGTCTTTCCTAGAAAACACCCCATTTGTACTACTAGCAGCTTAATCTCAGGCCAAATATTTTCTTTGCACAATAGTTGTCATCCAAAAATCATCAGTACACAGACATCACCATAGCAACACATATGTAAGCACGTCTTTGTGTTTGTAATATGTACAGGATTGTACTTGCAAGTGTAGATAAGCTTAGTGACATTTTAGATAATATTCTTTTGTTTTCTGATGAAAACGTCAGGATTACTCTCTTAACATTCATGACTAAACAATACACATTGTGCTTACTAAAATTATTTCTGCTGCATTTTAATACAGTCATGCTTCTTCTCTTAACAACAAGGATATACTGAAAAAATGCTTAGTTGGTTCATCGTAGATAGTATATACACAAGTCTAGATGGAGGCTTTTAAAAGTTACATCAAGATGTACATCTTTTATTTCTATTTTAGGTTAACCTCTAATATAATTTTTTTAAAGATTTATTTTTCCTGGACACTCAGATATACAGAGAGGAGCATAGACAGAGAGGAAGATCTTCTGTCCGCCAATTCACTCCCCAAGTGGCCACAATGCCTGGAGCTAAGCCAAGCTGGAGCCAGGAGCCAGGAGCCTCTTCTGGGTCTTTCACACGGGTGTAAGATCCCAAGGCTTTGGGCCGCCCTTGACTGCTTTCCCAGGCCACAGGAGGGAGCTGGATGGGAAGTGGGGCTGCTGGGATTAGAACCAGCGCCCATATGGGATCCTAGCGCATGCAAGGCAAGGACTTTAACTGCTAGGTTATTGCACCGGGCCCAAATTAACTTTTTGTAATATTCTTGTTTGAGGTTGCTCCTCGCACAATGTGGTAATTAATTTACAACAGTATTTTCAGTCTTTCATCATGTAATTTTATAATGCTTTTGCATTTATTGATATAGGGGAACAGATTTAATATATATCATAGATAATATTGTAGTGACTTTAAGAATACATACAGCAATATACATGTACATCAAATCTGATAATATATATTTTTAATTCTCCTCACTTCCCTTTCTCTTTTCTCTTAATTTTATTTGATAACATACTTTAAATTTCCCTTTTAATAAAAGGATAATTCTGTTATAAATGAAGGGTTCTACAAGTAAATTTATAAGCAATAATCAAATGACAAGATTTCACTTTTGCTCATATGAAAATGTAAACATCGTCTATAATAATTTTAAAGTTAAAAAGAATTCACAAAAAGAATGTTCATAAAAATGTGTATTACAAGAATTTGTGCATGAGTTTTAATATTCTTAACCAAAATAAGCTTATCTTTAAATTCCAAGAAAATATTCTCTATATTAACTGCTATAAATCAGAGAGAGCATATATCTGTCTTTTTACATCTGGCTATAAGTTTCATGGTTATATGCGTGTCCACTTCTAATAATCATTTATAAAAGCCATGGACATTGTGGACAGGAAGTGGTCTACCTCACCGAGGTGTGTCCTCGGCTGAGTGAATCCTGTCTCTAATGTTGGGTTTCTCATTTCTCTCCTTTATGTTTTTACCCACAGAATGTTTTTGTAGACAAAACAGCATTTCCGGAGTACAAAGTTTCTGATGCAAAGAAGTCCAAATTCATACTTTTGCATTTTAGCACTTTTAAAGCTGGCTGGGACTGGCTGATTTTGTTGGCCACGTTTTATGTCGCCGTGACTGTACCTTACAACGTGTGCTTTATCGGTAACGATGAGCTGTCCAGCACCCGAAGCACCACGGTCAGCGACATCGCGGTGGAGATTCTTTTCATCATAGGTAAGAACAACTGGTCCTTTTTCTTGGAACATTGCTTAGAGGAAATAAGCATTCCAGATTTTTGACAGGAATTTGAACTATGATCTATGTGCCTGGGTATATGTTTGGGTTTTTGGAAATCGTAGCTCCCATCTTATTCATTGTGCTGCATTCAAACAGATCTAAACTTCTTTACCTGTTTCTACATACATGTGGTGAAAAAGAAGGGCTAAACAGATTTAACAACTCTTTTGTTTGTATTCTCAGATCCTTCAAGATCTTAATTATGTAGGGTCAGAAATGGGGCTTGGCAAGAAGCTACCTGTGGGGTACTGATAGTGGCCAGTTCTGTGCATGGTTGAGGTTCTGGCCTTCCAAGCCCTATTAGCACCATGATGGTGTTTTTGGCAGGTTGTAGAAGCAACGGTTCCAATCAGTCAGGCAAAGCAGTGAATGTCAGATTTTAATTAGACAACAAACCTGAAGAGATTCTTCTTAAGTATATTTATGTCTAGAATATTGGGAACTTTTGTTGGTGTTACATGTGCTTTTAAGTTTATTTCTTCCTTTCCCCTAGCCCTTAAATCTTTGTTTTGTTCGGACCAAAGGCTAACTCTTACCTGCTGATTTAGCATGAACTCTGGGCTTAGATTTCAACCTTTGTCACATCTTGACCATCATTAGCAACCAATACTTTCTTCTTGACCTGAATGTGGTGATACAGATTAATTTCCTTCTTGGG
This sequence comes from Ochotona princeps, assembly GCF_030435755.1. Taxonomy (NCBI): domain Eukaryota; kingdom Metazoa; phylum Chordata; class Mammalia; order Lagomorpha; family Ochotonidae; genus Ochotona; species Ochotona princeps. The sequence goes on from NC_080861.1 coordinate 8,435,628, forward strand.
AAGATGATAGAACCTCTGAAAAAATATTTTCAAGCAAATAAGTGAAGAAGGAATAAGAAATTGAGTTTCAAAGGAAAGAAAATAAGTAATTAAAACTGATTAAACCCTGTTTCAGTGGTGGTGATAGTTTTGTTTTTTTGTTTGTTCCTCTGTTAAAACTTGGGGGCCACAGTGAGTTCTCCAGCTGAGGTCAGCACATGTCAGCTCTGTATTCATTTGAATGTCCCTAGTGTGGCTTTGACATCACGTGTCAGATCTCTGGGAGCCTCCTCAGGACCCCTGCTTCTACCCCCAAACTCTTGACCATGGTATGCCTAGGCCACTAGATGGCAATGTTGTCAAGTTAGGTGTCTTGGTGAGACTACAAACCCAACGAAAATTACCTTTAATATTTTCAAACTATACATACTCTTTATTAGGAAAAGATATATGTACCCATGAAGGCATCTATTAAGCCACAGTTAAGTAGCAATTAGCAGCTTGCCAGTGTGGACAATAAAATGCAAACCATAGACAAATTGGGCATGTCTAGATGCTGATTCATTATTGTTTATATCCTGTTACTGTGCAAAAAACTCTGCTGGCTCCTCCCACTCACTCATGATGCCTGTCTATTGACATCTGTAAAGTTTCTGTGACCTGATCAAAGTTCTCAAGCTGCTCAACATGTGTACTAACATTTCATAGGGCTTAATGAAAAAGTAGATGTAAACATTTGTTCAAAATATTTCTTGATCTTGTTATTTTATTTACAATTCTGTTATTAGGAGAAGATTGTATCAGGAAATTTCTTTTTCATTCTTCCTAATAAATAGGTATTTGAAATTCCAAAGAAATGTTTACCAATTCTATTACTCAATGTTCATGGACAGGTTACTTCTTTAACCCCATGAGAAACCACAGTTGCAGCAGCAATATGTTATAAGTTTTCCCATGTTTCTGTTAAGGATATTTAACTCTATTAAACAAGTGGAGACAGTTTTCTCACGAATATTGCCCCTCACTTCTGTGGGGGTTTTTTTTCTTTTTTTTTTACTTCCATTTCTATTATTTCAAGCAGTAAGATGATTCACCCAATAGGCAAAAAATATCCAGTACTCATGACATAACAAAGAAATGGAAACCCATTACTGTCTTCATGCACCTTGGTTTCTATTAAAACTACTTTAGAATTTCAGATTCCGGTAATTTTAGTGTGACTCCTGCCTAGAATCTACTTCTTGCAATTTCCTGTGGTCTATCTCTGCTATTTCTACTTTTAAAGGCGTGTAAGTGCATCTACATTTTATTTAACATATTTGGAAAAATGGCTTAAAGTAACATTTTAAAAAGATTTAGCTGTTTTATTTAAAAGCTAAAGAGTTACAAAGATAGAGACGGAGAAACAGAATGATCTGCCCATTGATTCACTTCCCAGATGGCAAAAGCAGCCGGAGCTGGGCAGGTCAAATCCAGAGGCCTTCTTGGAAATCGTTCATTCCCTGAAATCAGTAAAGAAATGTTCAATGGAAACAAAATCTCCACAGGCCCACTCTTTTCTCTGCATAGGTGACCGAGTGGTGTGTTTTATGTTATGTTAGCCATTATGCAATGATTAGGAATTATGTCAAAGAAGATGGAGGACTGCATATTCCACCTCTGGAGCCTGATTTGCTGATATATAATGCCCCTACTATTCATTTGGTATCTATTCTAATAGCTATTCATTCTAAAAATAAATTTCAAAAGATCAGCCCTGAGTCACACCTTCATCATCTGTGACCTCTACCTGGGGAATATAGAGTCTGGACTACATCCTTTTGAAGGAAATAATGTAGCTTTTTTCTATCCCGTCATTCCACTATAAGCCTAACTAGGAAAAACTTTTGCTCATATCAATATCGGCTGCCCTAATTTTAAAAATCGTCACAGTCACAAATTATGCCAGAAAGTCATTGCTATGATTGGCTTGGTCTTCTTGCTCCTCAGAAGGCCAAGTGCCAACGGAAACAGAGATTGTACTTCCTGCTTGTTGCACATGGACATGCTAGAGCTTCCGAAGGAGTGGGGCAGAAATGCCCATGGAGGAAACAACCAGAGGGAAAGAGCTGAGAAGTTCCACAGTGAAAGGAACATAGAGTCCTGAAACTAAAACAGAACTGTGGCTTCTGAATGAGAGAAATAAAAATGTATCCAAACTTAAGTTATAGTAACACTGAAAACTCTAGAGAATGAAAAATAAGATCTTCCAAACATTGATAAAGAAAACAGATTTCATGGTAAGGATAATAATTAGATTTGAATCGAATTTTTTCCACAATTACAAAGTTTTAAGTTAAAGAAGAATATTATAAAATCGTTTGCTTCTTTGTTTCCTTTCCCATTGCATCTTCACTTACTTCCCTTCCTTTCTTCTATTTCTCTGTTATTTTTATTGTCTTCTCATTTCTTTTGTTCTTTCTCTTAGTTCACTATCCTTCAGAAAATGGGGCCAATGGAGGACATTTTCACAAAACAAATTATCTTAGTACAAATTTAGTAGGAAGAATACTGAATCCAGAGGAAATGAGTGGCTATAAAATAAGAGAAAATAAAAATTAGAATGAAAATTGATAAAAGTATGTTGACAAATTTGATTAGATGTTGGATGAAAAGCAACATTTGTTTTGGTGGACTCACAGAGCAAGGCAAATGGTGGGAGATACATCTAATTAAGCACTGGCTGAAAACATATTAATGCAATTTATGTTTCTAAAATGAATGGAAACCAAAATTCTTTTTTAAAAATATTTATGTTTTTATTACAAAGGAAAATGTACAAATTTTAGTATATGTGCTGCCAAAGCAAGCACGGAAAATGTACAAAGAAGAGAGACAAGAGGGAAAGATTTTCTGTCTACTGGTTCACTCCTTATGTGGCCTCAACAGCTAGAGCTGCGCTGATCCGAAGCCAGGAGCCGAGGACTTCTTCCAGGTCTCCCACGCAGGTGAAGGGTCCAAAGGTTTTGGGCCGTGCTTGACTGCTTTCCCAGGCCACAAGCAGGTAGCTAAATAGGAAGCCATAACGCCTGGATATGATCCAGCGCCTATATGTGATCCCAGCACATGCTAAGTGAGGACTTTAGCTTCTAGGCTAGCATGCCGGACGCATGCAACATTATTTTTAGAACCCTTATTATCAGTTTTGTATATTAATATTTTAAGATAACTAACTATATGGAAAATGAAAAAAGCAAAATATTAATATATGACTAATTTTTAAATAATCAAAAGTGTGAAATGTGAGGTACTGTTAATCTAAAACTATAGGAAAGGAGAAAACAAAGAAAAAGGTGGGAAATCAGAAGGTGCAAACTAAGATAACAATACTAAAGATATTGGAGTAACCTCAAAGTGCAAATGGGTTTAATATCTAGTATCTCATCAATTGAAAGAAGTATATGCAAACTGAACTCATCAAAATCTAGGAATTAGAGCTAACACAGAATTGTATCTAACACAAGCCACTCAGAAAATGAAAGCTCAGAAAATGAATATGGGGCTACAGATCTGTTATCTGAATACTCAACATACCCAACACACCCAATACACCAGTATTCACGTCTTGGGGTAATATATTCCAAACCCAGATCTTTTCAATAGGTTTTAAAATCTGTTATTTTCAGAAAATAGCCCTTTGCGATACCTGCTGAATAAGAAAGCTAATCTTGGAACCTAAAGTATACCTCAGGATTCTACATCTCATGGTTACCAAGGACAGTAACACCTGGGAACACATTCATCACTTAAAGGCCAGGAGACTTTTTCAGACGCTTCTACAGAGTTGGCTCAACATCCCTCTTGAAAAGCTAATAGAAGGATTTTTAAATCCTTGTGTATTGCCAAGTATCCATTATTAGTTGCACTCCAGGTACTGGCCTGTATTGAATGACTCCAAATGTTAGAGGCAAGCATTCCAATAGCTTCCACTCCATTTCACACAACACTTCTACAAACGAGGAAAGGCGTTGATCTGAACCTTAGCTGAGCACACGCTGAACTTTCAGTAACAGTCTAAAAAGGAACCGTCATACAACAGCTTCATCGCTATCATTTGGAGTAATTGAGACTTGTCCCTGTAAAAGTTACGTAACTTTGCCAGGTCTGAGTTCAGTTCTCAGTAGTGTTTACAAATGCATGTTTGTTTAATAAAATTTTTCTTCAAAACTCCTCTATATTGTGCACAATGATTTAAAGTATGATTTTTGCTACCTACTGTGGAATTGAAGGGTAATGTTTTTGTGCCATTCAGCTCCATACATATCAAAATCCATTATTCTTTAGCAGCTAAAGTCTTCACCTTACATCTGCCAGGATCCCATTTGGGCACCGGTTCTAATCCCAGCAACCCGGCTTCCCATCCAGCTCTCTGCTTGTGGCCGGGGAAAGCAGGAGTGCTCTACATTGATCTTGTTAACAATGCTTTGATTTTTATAAGGCACATCAGGCATTTCAATACCCAGACATGGTGTTTCTTGAGGTGGTGCTGGTCAATATTTCACTAAGTATTGCAAATGAAGTGCTGTTAGGAAAGCTGAGGTCTTCAGTAGAGGCTAGAGAACTGAGTGATGTCCTTGTCTGTAGCGGTAAAGGGACGTATTCTGATTGCTCCATCAAAACCACTCACTAAAACACCACAGGACTAGGCATTTTTAAAATACATGTAGAAGGAAGAAGGCAGCAGACTTTTGTGTCAGTAATATACATTAACAAGAGTTGTAACAGAATTTTATGTATTTTTCTCTCATTTTATGCAATATGGAGTGTACTGAAGGATGCTAGGGAAAAGATTTTGGGTGTTTATGTGTCAGGGGTAAAGAGTTCTCTTAGACAATCATTTAGGGACTGGAAATGACAACTGTTGTACTATCTTTAGTGAGTAGCTTCAGAAGTTCCCCCAGTTGCCTGTACTTTGAAAAGCAGTAGAAATGCTAAGAACAAGGAAGAGCCACTGGGCACAACACCAAGAGCAAACAGAAACATTGTCACACATCAGCTTCATTCCAAGGGCCTATGCATGGGATCACATACTGCCATGTACAATAGAAACGATCATCCCAACTACAATCTCTTCATGTCAGAAAAGGAGAAATACAAATTAGTGAACAGCAGTGTTTTGTTGCCACTGTCTCTTGCATTACATACTGAAAGTGTCCTACCAGGCTTTTACATTAAAGGAAGAATAGAGAAAAAAAAGCAAAGGAGCATTTTAAATATGAGAGACCATTTTCCCCATCATTCACCTCAAAGAGTATACGGGGCAAGATATAACACAGAAGAACACACCTTAAATGCTTAGGGTGTCAGCTTGAATATGTAACTAGCACACTCTATATTCGAACAACTGTACAGGGGAATTAAAAAAGCATGGGTACTATTTTGCTTCTCAGTTTGCTTTTTGGTTTCAGTGACATGGCTTGCTGCATGCTTTGAGCAAAGAGTCAATTTGTGCCCCAACTCTGGCTTTGCTACTTCAGCCCACCCTTAACATTACTGAAATCAGAGGTGTGTGATTTGATGTTATTGATTTTTAAAAATTTACTGCTTACAATAACTAAAAATAGATTTAATTATAGAAGCCACAGGTAGCAGTGCACTTCCAGTCAGAACACAAAAATATGATCATTTTCTACTGACCACATTCGTAAAAGTAACCATGCAGCCATGGATGGGAGAGATTGCTTTTCTCTTTACCGAGTATGATTTCTTTATTTCAAATTCTGAGTGTTTTCTTCTGTATCCTTTTTATTGTACTACTTCCTATTTGTGGATAAATCATATTTCAATTTTGCCTGAAAAGCCAACTCTATTAGTCATATTTTAATCTTGATTCTTCTCAGAAATAACTTAGACATATCTGTTTCTTTGCTGGGAAAAAAAACTGGTGCTTGACAGATGCACAATTGGACCAAATAATAGAGACCATAAACAGATTTGGGGATTTGTGATTACTTAGGTTATGATAAACGTGGAACTGCAGTGCTTTAGGGAACTGAAGTTTTCACAAAATGTGTAGGATCAACTGGATTTCCATCTGCATAATGTAAATCTTGACTCTTCGTCCACATCATGTACAAAATCATTTGTAGGTGAACTGTAGACGAGGTGGGACAGTTACAAAATTAAACTCCTAGAAGATTTCATTGTGAAAGATTTTAATCATAGTGGAGATTTTCATTAAACAAACGTCCTGAATCAAAATTTCATAAAAGAAGATATATAAATAAGTGTGCAGTTAGTTTAATGTCTTTGAACACAAGGGAAAGGAAAGTTGCTTCTTAGCAAATAACAACTAAATGTTATAAAGAAGAAAAACACAGAAGTTACAAAGAATTGGAAAAGATATGGAGCAGCCCAAAATGTCATCCAATGCATGAAAGAATGTGAAATGATAGCATTCTCTTTAAATTTTATGCCAATCTCTACTAAAGTCAAATATTGATAGACCTTATGAGTCAACTATTGAACCCAAAACAGTTGATGCACACATTAAACTTGTCAACTCTGTAATCAAGGAAAAATATACTTATATCAGACATATTAAGTGTAATCATGATTTTTATTAAAAATGTCCCTAAAATTCCAAAGTACATGATCTAATTTGGAATTTTAACTGACTGAAGCAGGTAACAGAAGACTGAAATAGTTAATCTGTTGTCGCCAAGTGCAACATTGCAACCAAAGAAAAGGAGTTAAGAGAAGGAATGCCAAGTGTTGGAAGAAAAGTAAGAACTAGTTAATAATGGGTGTGTTCAGATGATATGGCATTCACAAAGCGCAGAGAAGTCACGATGCCTGGAATCGCTGGGTGACACCTTAGCCTTACCAGAGATGAGATGATGGGATTCCTGCGTTGGTAGAGACAGTAATATAGAGGACATTCAAGTCACTTAATCTGTTTCTATGTGATGTTAATGTTGACCATCGGAACTCAGGGGTCCACCTTCGTCACACTGCACCACTGGTGTTAAACAGAAGCCAATTCAGTCATCAACCACCCCTCAATCACTTCACCTTTTTTTCTAAATGTGCTTGTTCTTACGTTCTGTCTCTCAGTGACTCCATTGCTTTTCCTGTCCCATGCCTTTCACTTTTAAGTAAGCAAAGAAGACAAAGGTTGACATCTAGTGCAAGGATTGAGTGATTAGAAAATGTTGTTCACTCAGACTGGCAATCACTTGCAATCATTCTTAGGACTATTATTTTCTCAAGCCTTTTTACTAATCAGCTCTTTATTCATTTATCCCTCATCTTGGAGCTCTAATTTACAGTGACATCATATTATGTTCAAGGGACTGTCTCACAAGGAATGGAAAGAGAATATCTTTAGAATACTGGTCAGCAGCTGGTATAATTAAATCTCTCTCCACTCACGCTGTACCACATTGATTAATTTTTAAAGAAAGAGCTAAATGAAGATATTAATTATTTGTATGCAGTGCATACGCTCTTGTACACATCATTCTATTTTAATTTGCTTTTTAGCAACTAAGCCAATATGATTTTAAAATTATTTCCCATCTGGTATGCATGCTAATGAAGAAAAGAAATTTACTAATTCATGCCATATCGAATTTAACTTGTGGGTTCTTTTTTTTTTTTATTATTTTACTATTTCTAATTCCACAGGTCTCAAGGAAATCAAAGCAGAAAGAAATGATTTAAACTCATTGCTTTTTAGTGTGGGTGACAACCACAGCATTCATTCCTTAGTAGTCTTAACAATTTGAAAACAGATTAAATGCAAAAGTTATCTCTTTGTGAAACTGAATACAATAAGGTAACTGAGGATCCTTTAAAGAAATTAACTGTCATCTGAATCATTAGAATTCAATTATATTCTGCTTCATTCTGGTGGGATACACTGTGATCAGTGTTCTAGAGATTTCAGAAACCACATAAAAAGCTTATGTTAATTCTTCATTGCTCTCCTTATTTACTTGTTACACGTAATACCAATACAACAGATTGCTTCTGCATATACAAGTACGTAGAGACATTAAGCTTTTTAGGTGATGATTCCTTTTTAATGAATTTACTATAATTTTAGAATATTATTCTTAATATAAGCTCTTTGGAGGGTGTGGCTTTGTGCTTATGGACAGTGGTACACATTAATAAGAAATAGAATCAATAAGAAATATTACATGTGAAATTTGGGTGTTCATCTACACGTTTTCCCACGTGAAGTTAATCAGCACTGCACTGCAGTTTTCTTTGTGTCTCACAGGGAAAGCATAATTGGTACTTCTCAGCTATGTTGCGGATTGTGTGAAAGAGACCAAATTTATCCCATGGGCTTTGACTGAGTCACTGATCTGGTTAGGCAAACACACAGGTCTCACAGGAAATGAGACGTCCACTGGGATAGGAGAGGCAGCCTCTACTGCCCGGGAAGCTCCACTTTCCTCTTGCGATTCTTTTGCCGGGGACAACAGGTGTAGAAAGTTCTTTTTTCCTCATCATACTCTTTGTGTGTACTCCCCTCTCTCTTGCAGAATAACAAGCCATAGCCATCTCTTCATTTAAGGGAATATTTACAAACATTGATTCCTCTTGGCTCATGAGCAACAGCATCACATCCTTATCAATAGACTAGCAAAGTGAGTTTCCCATTGCCCCCAAACACAAGTGTAGACGCTACCGTATTTCCAGAAAGTTCATTTTTCTACATTTAACTATGTGACTCTGTTTTAATGTCCTTTGAGTTGTGCTGATCCTGTGAAAACTAGAATCAAAATTCATTTTCTTATACCCAACTGTTATGCCCTCCGAAATACATCTGGATTTGCAGTGATCTTTTAGATAAGGAATGAAAACGGTATAAGAGTCAAATAGCCTGCCTCTATAGCATGGCTTTAATTAACTTTCAGTGCTAAGGTGAGGGTGACAGCAGCCCAAAACCTGAGGAAACAACCTGAGAACCAGACAAACCAGCAAATATTTAAAAAGGGACATTTTACCTGTACAGTTGCCTCACGAGACATTGTTGAACTTTTGCACATAAAATGAAGTAGAACTTCATAAAATAAGAAATTCAAGCTACAGATTATATCTGTGTTTGAAATAATCTCTGCCCTCATTGATCTGGGATGATTTTTGCTTCTTTACTGAGATTCAGCCTTTCATCACAGGATCAATATAAAAAGTACTTAAGAAAAAGATTGTGGAATATGAAAATAAAGGCTAACCTACTGGCTGAGCACAGAACCTAGTATTTAAAATGCCAGTTCATGTTCCTGTTAATCCTCAGCCTGGGAGGTTTGGTTTCTCTCTTCCATGTGGGAGACCTGGCTGTGACTTCCCATCTCACAACCTCATCCTCGCCTAGCACCAGCCATTGCAAACACGTACAGATTGAACCAGCAGATAGAACGCTATCTGAGTATCTTTCTCTGTTTCTCAGACTTGAGATTTAAAGACTATGGTTAACAGCAACAAAAAGTTTATTATGGTGCACAGTTCTTAAAATCTATGCATGTAAGGGGAGTCTTCAAAAGTAGATGACAAATACCTTTTATGAAGCAACTATTAAATTTTTTCGCACCTAAATAAATGAACTCTCTCATTAAATGTCTCAGTTATTTTACCTATTTGATAAATACCAGGAACACCAAAAGATAGATCTTCCATCCACTGGTTCTCTCTCTCAAATGCCCTCAGCAGCCAGTGCTGGACAAGGCAGAAGCCAGGAACTTCAATCTCCATCTGGTTCTGCAAAGGATGCAGAGGAACCAAAGACTTGAAATACCATCTGCTGGCTCCTGAAATGCATTGGCAAGAAACAGGATTGGGAGTGGAGTAGCCAGGCCTTGACCTGAAATTCCAAAATGAGATGCTGGCTTCTTCAGTGGCAGCTTAACCATTGTGCTCCGACGCCTGCCCTTAATGTCATTTTTGTTGTTGCTAAGATTTTTTGGAGTACCTTTGTACTGTCTATGTACTTCAGAAGAAATGGCTAATTGAAGAAAATAACCTGTACTAATCTCATGGAACAATGAGTGGATGTGGTGAACATTCAGTATGTGATAACTGTAATTTTCATTGGTATAACTGCTTATATGAATAATGATGTTGTGTCTAGATCATATTAAATTCTCAGAAATATTACTTTCTGCTCTTTAATATTTGTTTTGTGTGTCAAACTAGATCTCTGAGAGTACTCTGATATCACCAGTGTGAAGTCGACTAAATGTTAGATTGCCTAATTGTACGCAATGTTCTTCCCTTCCCCCTTGCCTGCTTGCATGCCGCCTCTCGTCTTCCCTGCCTTTTCTTCTTTCTTATCTTATTCTTTTTTTATTTCCCTATCCTATTTCCTCAAGCAGATATTATTTTAAATTTCCGAACAACCTATGTCAGCAAGTCTGGCCAAGTGATCTTTGAAGCAAGATCGATTTGCATCCACTATGTGACAACTTGGTTCATCATTGACTTAATCGCTGCCCTGCCTTTTGACCTCCTGTATGCTTTCAACGTCACGGTGGTGAGTAGAGCCCTTCCATCTCGCTTGCCTGCTTGGCTTTATTCTTGTGCCTATTTTTCAGAGAGGGATTTTGTTAATCTATGTATTTTTGATGATTTTTACATAGTTTGGGTGATAAGGGTCAAGGGCTGCAGGAAGGTGGGTGAGACCATTATTTATACATTCTTTTTTCTTTTCCTTCCTATATCTGGGGGAAGGGGAGAAACATGAGGAGAAGCCACCCAGGCTCCCATCAGAGGGGCATTTTTAAATGTTTATGGCAATTGGTAATGCTGGAGTTTCTGCCTTTCTTATTTTCACTTATTTAAGTATCCAGAAACAGTACATACAAAAAAAGAATAAGGCCTAGTCACTATATGAATATTTTAATAAGGAAACATTCTGTAGGAATGTATGCATTATTTTGTATAACCTAGGCAGATATTTGCCCCAAGAGGTTGATGGACAGAAAGATTTTCCATCTCCAAGATTCACTCTCCAAGTGGCCAATGATGAGAGCCGGGCCGAACCAAAGCCAGGAGCCAGAAGCTTCTAACAAATCTCCCACACAGTAGCAGGGTTCCAAGGCTTTGGGGCATCCCCCACTGCTTTCCCAAGCTATAAGCAGAGGCTGGATTGGAAATGAAGTAGCCAGGGCACGAACTGGTGCCCATATGGAATCCCGAAGTTTGAAGCCATTGCGCTGGGCCAGATTTTCTCTCCTTTTATGACCTATTTGTAAATATTCCTTTTTCCATTTGACCAAACCAACTCAAGACTGATGGAGAGAAGGAAGAAAGTTGGAATTAAAAGAACCAAGCCAAAATTTAGAGATCCTAGCAAAAATGTTGACTGGGCAGAAACTTAAAAGACACAATAAACAACAAAAACTTGAGAATTCTCTGGCATTTATGTTGATTGCTTGTAAACTGGTAAAAGTCCTATCTCCTCACAGGACAGAAAGTAAGGCCACATAATTCATGCTTTTAAAACCAAAAGGTTCTTCCTTATAAATAGATTTTTAGAGAGGCCATACTGGGCCGTTAAAGCGGTTTTCTACTAGACAGCATTAATATGTAAAAATTTACTATACATCAGTTCAGATTTACTAACTTTCTATTTCAGTTGACAGCCCCTCTTAGAAATCATGTTCTTTTTCAAGAATTCTAGAGTATGGTTTTTCAATATTAGTTAAAATGATCAGTGCTTCAAATATAGACTTATTTTCTACTTCAAAATGAAACATAGAGATGTAATTGGACTTCTTAGTACAGACATGCATTTCTTAATTGTCTATATAGTGATTTTCTTTGTGGTCTTTTTTTTTTAAGTTGAAAGATTAAGAGTGTCAACATCTTTAAGAGGTGTATAACTCAACTAAAGTGAAAAGCTCCCAGGACAAACTTTGCGCACAAGATCAATCAGAGCTACAGTGAATAATTATCTAGGTTTTCCAAAGTGTTTTTTGAAGACTGAATTTGACTAGATAAGTGTGCTGTAATGAAATATAATGACTTTAAAAGATGGCTTTTGCAAGATTACACAAGAAATCTGAAACCATGTAACTCACAAACATTAAAAAAAGAACTTCCAAATTCTCCTGGCAAATTGTTAAATAAGAAGTGAATGCTTTTTCAAATTTATTGTGTATTTTGTTACTAAATAGCAATACAATTTGTGTATTTTATTGGGTACTAATAAATGTGAAATTTTAAATTAGTATATGTAACATATAATAACGTTGTAAATAAACTTATAAGACAAAAAACATGTTATACACATGGGGACTTTTAGAAGGTATATTTCTTGGACCTGGTGTTATGTTGCTGTGGGTTACGCTTCCACCTGTAATCCCAGCAAACCCTGTCAGGTGCCAGTTTAGGTCCCAGCATTTCTAATGCGCCTTAGAAAGCAGCGGAGGGTGACCCAAGCACTTGGGACCCTGGCATCCTGGAAATATATCCACATGGAACTCCAGAATCCTGGATTCTTCCTAGATGAATCCAGCAATGTGCTTTCTCTTTCTCTTGATTTCTCTCTTTTGCCTGTTATTCTCTGTTTTAAGTAGACAAATAAATCATTTAATAATTTGCTTCTTTTTTGTTTAAAAAAGGTTTAATTTTTATTTTTTTTAAAGATTTATTTATTTTTATTGCAAAGTCAGATATACAGAAGGCAGATTTACAGAGAGAAGGAGAGACAGAGAGAAAGGTCTTCATCCTCTGATTGACTCCCCAAATGGCCATAACAGCTGGAGCTGAGCCAATCCAAAACCAGGAACCAGGAACTTCCTCTCGGTCTTCTACATGGGTGCAGGGAACCAAGGACTTCCAAGGACTTGGGCCATGCTGTGTTGCTTTCCCAGACCATAGTGGGAAAGTGGGTTGGAAAGGGAACAGCCAAGATCCAAACTATTGTCCTTAAAGCAAGCCAGCCCTGCAGGTAGAGGCTTAGTCTGTACATCACAGCTCTGTCCTCAATTTATATATGAATATTTTAAAAATTCATCTTGCATAAAATGTGAGCTCCATGTATAGCTTTTGCACAATTTGCATTTTCATGAATGATTTTAGTATCTGCATACCATTATCAACCTCTTTGCCTGAAGTTAACCTGGATAAAGGCTTTTTCAAAAAGTATAATTGATATGTTTGATGAATTTTAAGTACTTCTATGCTTTCTTGCTACCTTTTTTTTTTATCATTTAAAGACTTTCAAAGGATGCCAGTGCTAGTTATAGTTCAACATCTGTACAGAAAGAGAAAAAAAGAATAAAGAGGGAATCTATCTTATCACTGATATTTTTTCCTATTTTTGAAGACCTGGATTTTTTTTTTCACTTATGGAAAAACAGATGGAACTGGCAATCATTATGTTAAGTTAAATAACCTAGACACAGAAAGACAACCACCCACGTGACTTCTCTCTATATGAGATCATTTCCAGATTATCAGAGTCTGCGAAGAATGAAGCAGGGTTGGAAGGAATTTGGATAATGGGTACCAAAGCAGCTGGATAGAAGGAATAAATTTTAATGTACCACAGCATAAAAGGGTGACTATAATTCACAATAATAATGTACGTATTTTATGGAGGACTGGACTAGACAATGTTGAAGTCTCCAAACACGAAGAAAGGAAAAGGAAATAGGAATATTAATACCCTGATTAATCAGAATGCACTATTCAGATGTGTTGAAATATCACACTATTTTCTGTAAATATGCATAATTGTTTCATGATAATAAATGAAAGAAATAGAAAAAAAAAGATTGGGCATATGATCATTTAAAACATTTGCACATCTGGTGTTGGCAGTGTGATATAGCTGGTTAAACTACGACTTGGGATGCCCGTAGCCCATGTCAGAGTGACTGGGTTCATATCCTGGCTCTGCTTCTAGTGCACCTCCCTGCTGCTGTTCCCCCAGGGAGATACCAGCTCATGCTTCAAGTTCCTGGGTTCCTGCCATCCACATGGGAGATCTTAAGCAAGCAAGTGGTTCCCTACTAGAGCCTGACCCCCTCCCCAACTGTTGTGGGTGTGTCAGGAGGGAGCCAGTAGATGGAAAATCTCTCTTTCTCTCTCAATCAATTAATAAATGAATGAAAATTAGCTCACAAATTTCTTATCTTCCTCAGACACATTGGTCAGGATGAAACATTTTATTTGAATAGAAAAACTGTTCAAAGTATTCTATTTCTTCTAAAGAGAACCAAATTTATGACAAGTAACAGATGAGTTATGTGTCCACTGCGAAGTTATCTATCACATAAAAGAAACAGAACAAATAAATAAGCAACCAAAGGTATTCCACATGTAAATAGTGTTTCGTTAGGGCAGACATTGATGACATTCAAAAATGCAAAATAGCACCCAGAAGTATTTAACACATGATTTGGCTTTGGCTCTGCCAATAATTGCCCATGAAAATTGTTTTAAATACAGTTCACACACTTTATAAATTGAAACCTTGCGTGGATATCACTGTCGATGGTGGTGTAAGTGATGAAAGTGCTGATCCAGTTACAGAAAGTACAACTGAATAAAGAATAAGTGTATGTGTCTCAGTATTACCACTTACCAGATTAAGGAAGCTAAAATGGGTGTTCATTCCTCAGGGTTTCTGAATGGTTGTAGGAGGTAACATAACATGCTTTGCTACGAACCTGGCATGGTAAAGGCCTCAGTCGATGTCTGACTGTTTATGCCTGCTCCCTTTACCGTCTTCTCAGAGGTGGTCAGGTCCACTTGGTAAAAGCGGAAAACACCATTGATTAATTCTCCTTTCCATGGTTAGCTTTTTAATTCTAATTGGCAACAAATTCAGAGCAATATCCCTGGAGTAAAAAGAATTCTCTCCTTTTTTTCAGATCATTTGTTTCAATTTAAATCAAATATGCCTCCTTCAAAAGCCCGAATTCACAGTTCTATTAGAAACCTGCTGGCTATTATGAAACAAGCATTAAAAAAAAAAAGAAAAAAAACAGGCCAACAAAATCCTCAGCTTGCCCTCATTGTGAACGTTTGGAATCATGCCCTTCTCTTTGTAAATGAATTTTGCTCTAAGGGTCATTCCTGTCTTTCCACAAACATCCTCTTTCTGAGCGGAGGAGGAGGGGAGACCATGTCACTGAATATATTCACATGTCTTATTCCACTTGGAACTTCTGCTTCGGGTTTCATGTCACTTGTTGCCTCTCCAAATTTATCTACCTATGAAATAAACTCTGTTACCAGTAATTTCTCTAAACAGAAAAAAGATTCCAAACTCTTAACTTGTCCTTATGATGTTTTTTATATTTGTATACAGAATAGTTTGCAAGATTAAAACTCTGTACAATTTTGCAGAATCTCTATTTTCAGCACAGTTTACCATGCTTCTTAATCATTTGTCCACTCCCTCATCCTGCAAATATTAATTGAATAGTTGTTGCGTGTCAAGCACTGTTTGTAGGCATGTTCTTTTTGGAAATAAGAGAAAAAGAACTGGCCACGGAAGAAATACACAGGCAACTGAGCTGGAGTAATTACAAAAGCAAAGTCCCCAAAGGTGCTGACTTTCTTTATGATTATGTTCTGTCAGGGAAAAATTGTAATTAGTGACAGCAAGCTAATCTCTTCCTTAGCCTCCGAGGCTCCCCCAAAGAAATTAGATAAGGTCAAAGAATCTGTCAAACTCTATTTCCGTATGTTTTGGAATGCTCTCTTGGGTCTTTGAGGATTTGGAAAGAGTGTGTGTTACATACATTGCTCATTAATAATGACCTTGATAATTGTGGTGGACAAGAGTGAATTTTTCAGTTGAGTCCTAGTAACAAGCAACATAATCTGCTCTTAGTTCAATCAAAGATAGGAAGTAGATTTTCCAAAAATGTTCCTCTTTCATTTTTTCTCAATGTGTTTATCTGAGAGTGAGCTTCAGATGAATGTTTTATCTGTCCAATGATAATGTCAGAAGGATATTTAATGTATGAGGCAGTGTTATTGGTACTCATAAGCAGAATTTCCTCTCTTTAATGGATGTACTTTTTAAATTGTAGTGGGTGTTTGGCAGATGGTTAAGTCATGGCTTTGAGCTGTGGCTCCGATTTTCTGATGGTGACACGCCGGAGTCAGTGGGTGACAGCTTAGGGAGTCTGCCCCTGTCAGCCATGTGGGAAGCCCAGACTAATTTCCACGCTCCTGGTTTTTGACCTGGCACAGACCCAGCTACTGTGGACATCTGGAAAATCAGCTATGGATAGAAGAGTCATATCAGTCTGTGGATCTCTGTCTTTCAAATAAATAAATCAGTAAGAAATGTAAAAAGCCCTTAATGTATATTTGTTACCACTTTCTGTACATTCAATCTTTAAGCACTTATCGCTTAAAGCAGCTCTCTTATGGAGAAAGTGGATAAGACTGAAAGGGAATATATTCAAGAGGGTGAGGACAGATTTCAATCTTGAACCATAATGTGTTTCAATTAGGAATTAGAATATAGAAAATTGTATGCAGTCAGACAGGCATAGGAAAAGACAAATCTTAAGATCAGTAAGTTTTGTGTCTAGGAAATTAAATGACCTCACTTATCTCATCTCTTATCCCATATGTCATCTTGATACATTCCATTAGAAGCAAAGAAAGATTCATAAAAATGATAATAGTATTGAAGGCATGGCTACACCTCACTCAAGAATCTCCACAATGGATGTAAGTTAACACGCATGTCATAGCATGAATTCAGCATGTGTGCCAAGCTGTGCTGCTCTCTCCTGCCTTAGGTGTCTCTTGTGCATCTGCTGAAGACTGTGCGGTTGCTGCGTCTTCTGCGTCTCCTGCAGAAACTGGACCGTTATTCCCAACACAGCACGGTCGTCCTGACTCTGCTCATGTCTGTGTTTGCTCTGCTTGCACACTGGATGGCGTGTATCTGGTATGTCATTGGGAAAATGGAGCGGGAAGACAACAGCCTTCTCAAGTGGGAAGTTGGTAAGGCTCACACCTGTCGCACCTCTGTGCACCTGTTCCACCTACTCATTCCCGTTGCATTTTCTACTTCTAAGTTGAAAACATAGACTTCCTAGGACTTTGGAGAAAAGTAGTGGTGTCTAGTCCATCCTATTGTTAATTTGTCTTACCTTAAAAAAAAAAAACCTATGATACAAATGCTTTTTTTACAAAAAGTTATTGGAACAACTTGTGTTATTTCCAAAGACTGAAACTTAAACTATGAAGCTGAAATAACTACTCAGTCTGAGCAACAATGCTGAAGCAGTGTGTAGATAAGTTATATGCGATCTTACCTTGACCCCGATGATGCAGAACTAGTAACAATAAATCAAGGCTCAAATGACCTACAGCATATCTACAGTATCTTAAAGTCATCACTTTTACTAGAAGTGGTGAGTTAATAATAGAGAAGAAACTTCAATCTTTTCAAATAGAAAGAGAAAACCATCATAATGACACATGTAGCATACATTGAAAATTTGTGATCAAAGGGTAGACTATGTATCAACATAATTTGTAGAATTTAACGGCCCTATAAAATGTGAAGGTTTGAGAGAGATTGTCCGAGTGTTGCATAATTCTGCATAAATGAATCTGAAGCATTATGCACATGAATGCATTTTTAAATGTATGATAATCACAGGAAATTTATAGAAAATGAAAAATTGCAAGACCATCACCTCTAACCTAAAATACCACATTCTCCTCACAGGCAAATCCTTTAGAGAATTGTTGGAGTATCCCATGAAGGAATATTTTTTGTCTTAATCTGACATTTAAACAGAAGAATTGGTGCTTTCACTGATTAGAAAACCCATCTCTCTATCTTGTCCACCAAAAATCAATCTTGACGTTTTGAAAGAAGCTCAGACCTTTGCAAGGTTATGAAGCCACAGGAATCTCCCAAGAAAGAAAAGTGCCCCTACTTTTCACACCAGACAGAACTGGGACCCCTCTTGCGCTGTTTCTCTTAAAGGCCACTCTTTCACCACAGACCGTGCACAAAGTCTTCCAAGGCCATCGCTGGGGAAGGAGCTCTAGATCTTCAGAAAACAGGTTTAAAAGAGTTCGTCTCCCACGCAGATTCTTAAAAAGCCCCTCCTCTCTATTTGATTCCTGTGTTGCACAGAGCAACTGATATGTTCTGATAATGTTTATCTCAAAACCTTCCTTATCAGAGCCCTCACTCTGTGCCTTCCTGCGGGTAGGAGTTCTCATAAATGAAGGAAATAGGAAACTAAAACTTCAGAGTGAATGTCAAAATCCCTCAGATAAAAATGAAATCTGATGAGAGGGAGAGAGACAGAGTGCTAAGAGGAGGACCAGAGTCTGAATTTTCGTTGCTTTAAGATATTTTCTCTTTCTCAGTGTTACCTTTCTCTCTATGACCTTGTCTCAAAGGTTTCCTCACTGCAGAATCCAGCACTGTCCCAATGATGTTCTGCAAGTTTCAGCATTCAGTTTGTACCCTGACCTAATTTCCTTTAGGCTCAGACCTGAACACTGATAATAATTCAGAAGACTTGTCTAGTCTGGGAATCTCCATATGGAGGAATTCAGCTTATTCCCACACTCTTAAACTTGATTATGTAAGGGAAGTTTTTGTTTCATTCCCGCATTTTACTGCACTTGTACAATCTAGTTGGTGTTTTTTTTTCTTCCCATAAACACAGAGATGTCTGTGTTTCAAGTGAGAATCGGCAAGCTGAGTCTCCTCTGTACTGTCTCTCCTTTCACCTGTCCTCTTGGTCCTAGTGTTGTGGCTGGATGCAATGAACAGGAGAGTGTAAGCTGCAAGTCACTCCCACAGAGACCTTGATGTGGATCCGAGGGGAGAGCATCCAAGAGGGGGCTGTAGGTTTCTGCCATCAGGGTACTATCATTAACTGACTGTGAGTGAGAATGTTTCAGGGTGACCTCTTGGGGGAAAGGAGAGTAGAGACTGCCGGCAAGAAGACAAAGTCAATAAATGTCGAGCTAAAATGTATAAGATGACTTTGCAAGTTTCCTTACATCTGAACTAGTGTGTGCGTGTGTGTGTGTGTACAAAAGATATGAATTTGAATCCTGCTTCAGAGGTTCAGGTTTGTTTAGTCAAAACAATCTCAGTGCATGACTTTTTCATGAATGACCTTAGTTTCCCTAACTGAAGCGACTGTGTACTACTGACGCTGTGGGTGGTCATCTCACCTGGTGTTTTACAGAGTTGTCCATGTAGCTGGTGACTGCCACCATCACCATCACTGACAGCACCTGGACACTGGTCACTAAGTGACACCTGCTCAAATTTAGGAAAAGGACGTGACAATAGCTGAATGTTCCTCAGTGCAAGGGGCTTGCTTGGCGTTTGGTGGGGATGGTTTGTGCATGTTCTTTGTGGACACTGTAAGGAAGCCACAGCTTCTTCCACCTTTCACTCACCATCCCTGTGGAAGAAGGCAAGCGAGCAAGTGCAAGTCACTTGCTCAAGCTTTGTCTGCAGGGTAAGAGAAGGCCACATCTATGCTGCCTCACCTTGGTGGAAAGCAGGGTTCTGCTCAAATCGACACTGTTCTCGAAGAAAACTTTTTTGAAAAGACAAATGTCTGCCACAACATCTTGACCCCCGACACTTGAAAATGCAGCTTAGTAAGACCTGTGTTAACATACGTCTTTGATTTATAACACCTTTTACAGACATCATCATGTCAGATAGACTTAACAGAAACATGAGCACGTGGTAATCTCCAAAGGCCATCCTGTTCCCTGGGACATAGTCTCACTCCTTACGTGAGCCCAAGAGTGGCGTTCTACTTTGCAAGCTGAGTTTCTTCAGCAGGATTGCATCTTGATCACAGTAGTGTTCTCTTTTGACTAAAACATTACCTTTTACTGCTTCTCAGAATTCTGTCTGAGGCTATGACGTGCTGAAGCATACGATAAACGGTCCACTTCAAAGATTATAGAGAGAAGCTCTCAGATCTCTTAATCCTTTGGCGGGAGTAAGTTTATCCAGGGCAGATGCCTAGTAGTTTATCTATTTCATTGACAAAAAAAAAAAAAAAAGCAGGCTTGGAAATGTAGAATAAGAAAAAAGATTAAGTCAGACATATTTTTTAATTTTCATTAACAACTTTAATTCTAGGTCTCCTAGCCTTTGCTTGATGAAATATCAGGAAAGCTGATTGATTTTCAGGCTTTCTCTCTAGGACTGCTAAACATTTGCAAGCCTCATGTGGGGACTTACTGAACAGATTTGTGTTATTGTGAGCACATGATTCCAATAAACACGATGAATTTGCTCAAGAAGGTAGAATTTAAGAGAATATTGCTACTCCAGGCTTTATAAACATTATCATAAGAAATAGCATCAGGACTCAAACACAGGTACCCAACCCTGGGATGGCAGCCTCACAACTGCTACATCAAATGTTTATATTCCAAATAATATTTAAGAACAAGATCAGACTATACAAATTCAAATTTTGGATATTCAAAAGTTGGATATTCATTTATACTCATTTTGCAATGCACAAAGTTTAATCTTCTGGTCAAACAATGAAAAATCCTGGACTTACTTTTTAATACAGTGCCTCCAACTTTAATGAGATCACCTGAGAATATCCTTAGTTCTCTGAATTTTCATTCATTTTCTGAGGTGGAAGCTTACACCTGTTGCTTTTTGACAAGATTTCACAACATACGTTGAGTAGCACGATTTTAGAAAGTCACGTTAAGTCAACTTGTACTCTCAGTTACATATTAGGACCAAAGACAATTCAGTCCTCCCTACGTTTTCTCGCTCTCTTTTAATCCCCAGTACATCTGTGAGTTTATTTAGACATAGTTTATTTCTAATGGCCAAACTTGCCTATTGAAAAGTAATTACCCTCAGTACTAGTGCAGTACTTTAAGCATCCTCAAAGAGACCAGAGAGATCTCTGTCTCTCTCTTACTCCCCTTCCCTCCCTCTTTCTTTCTCTTGACCACCTTCTCTATAACTCTGTCCTTAAAATAAGTATAATAATCTTTTTTTTTAAGAAAGAAGGAATGCTTAGAAAATACTAAAACTACGATAGATTTAGACTCTTGTCTCCAGAGGTTTCAGTGTGTGCACATTGAAGATCAACTCTCCAAGCAACGAAGGGTCTTTGGCTGTCTAAGTCTGAGAAATGCAGCAGCCACCACGCATATATTTCAGACTGGACAGGTACCCTAGTGCACGCCCCAAGGAAGTCTGACAAAGCTGGCTGAACTGTATTAGCCGAGGTTCTGTACTGTTTCACCTCACAAATTTGTGGGGTGCTTAGGGGTCATATTATTCTTCTGCTAACACATTAGCATCCTATCAATTTGAAGTGTTTTAAAAGATTCAACTTAGA
This sequence comes from Ochotona princeps, assembly GCF_030435755.1. Classification (NCBI taxonomy): domain Eukaryota; kingdom Metazoa; phylum Chordata; class Mammalia; order Lagomorpha; family Ochotonidae; genus Ochotona; species Ochotona princeps. The sequence continues at coordinate 8,456,966 of NC_080861.1, forward strand.
AAAAGTTGCCAACATCAACATTATAGTATTAAGGATAATAATGCATTTAATCCTTTTTTAATGTATTTGTAAGGCAGAGGGCTAGCTCTCATCTGCTGGTTCATTCTCCAAATACCCATAGTGAATGAATGTTCAAATGAATGAGTGACCAAAATTAGGCATCTGTAGCCAGAAGTTTCCATTCAGATTAAAAGGAGAAGCTTTGAATGAAGTCTTACTTCAATATTTGGAAGCAAATTAAACTGTTCCTATATTTCATTGTAGTAGCTCATCATTCACACAAAATAAAGAACATTTTCACTCTTCATTAGGTTAAACGTGGACATCCACAAGGTATAATCAATAATGTGACAAGAGACAGTAAGTCAAGATTGTTTCAATTGTGCAGTGCATTTCCTTTGAATATTCTAGTTATTTGAAAATCCTCAGTATTTAGGTCACAATTCAAGAGAAAAAAAAACACAATGGAAACTCATAAGTCACTGGTCTATAACTCGATTATGAAATTAAGGATTGCATTAGTAAGGCATTGGGCACTAACATTGGATATAATCACTAAAAATCACTGTATCTAAGTTCAAATTTTGAGATGTGAAGCATGACCTTTCTAGGTGCTCAAAAACAAGCCTTGGACTACTGACATTTTTAACCCAAATAAACAGTTAGGCAAATGAAATCAAAAGTAAAATTAAGAACCATGCCAGTCCAGTGCGGTAGCCTAGTGGTGGGATGCCATATGGGTGCTGGATCATGTACTGGCTGCTCCACTTTCCATCCAGCTCCCTGTCTGTGGCCTGGGAAAGCAGTTGATGACAGCCCAATGCCTTGGGACCCTGCATCCACATAGGAGACCTGGAGAAAGCTCCTGGCTCCTGGTTTCAGATTGGCTCAGCTTAGACCGTTGTGGCTACTTTGGGAGTGAACCAGCAAATGGAAGATCTTTCTGTCTCTCCCTCTCTCTGTAAATCTGACTTTCCAATAAAAATAAATAAATCTTTAAAATAAGAAGAGGAATAAGAAGAACCATGTCATATTCCAGAGGATTATAAGTGTTGAAAAACTCATAGGTTATGATTGAGGCCATTGTTGCCTAGTAGTGGTGTTGGTCATTGGGGATTTGTTAAAACTCATAGCACACACTTTACTCAAATGTGCACTATCTTTTATACTATTCTCCCAGCTAACACGTAAGTGTATGCTTTTTAGAGCTCCTGTTCTTCTCTTAGGGTGTTGGACTTCGTGTGGTGTGACAGTGATTCATCCAGTTGTTAATGCATTTTCAGTTTCTTCGTGTGTGGTAGCACTGATAGAACAAAATTATAAGCCCTGCTTTCAACCCCCCACACCATTTCTTTCAACAGGGAATCAAGAAAGAAAGAATCATTTTGAACTTTCACTCCCTGTCCTTTTCTTTTTCCTAGTTTGAGATGAATTAGGATTGGTACTGTTTCGGTGTTCTCTGCTTGAGAGAACACTCTTGTCTCTTGAGACCTGAGTATTTTACTACCAGAGTCCTTGCTTTGAGGCAATATTTTGCCACCTGTCGTTAGCTCCCTACCCTTCTTATAAAGGATGCTACCACCTCACATCACTAGAAGTCTTATCCACCTCTGGCCTCTTTCCCTCTTCTCTCCTGGGTTTTTCCAGAACTGTTATCAGTTAACAAGATGATCAGGAATGTGCTTCTGGGTCAGGCAACATTGGTGTTTCTATTTTTACCTGATCTCAACACTGAAGACATGACACATGGTAAATACTAATTTTAGGGTGTCCCAAAAGGCAATAAGTACATTGACAGATAAGAAAGAAGGTTTTGAAAAAAAGAATATATCAATGCGAAATAATAGAGAAGACTGAATTATCACTGATCAGGCTATATCTAACTAGGAGTATGAAGTTCCCAAAAATCTCAGGAATTCTTGAAATCTTACTACTCAAAGTGTGGTCAAGAAACTTATCTGGCTGATTTGGGGCTTGAATCCAATATTATTAGTTAATTACTCAGTTAATTAAATTTCTAAGTACTACTCCGTTTTTTCAGTATCATTTATCAAAAAATTCATTGATTCCCACTAATTAAATATGGCTTTTCAAATATGCTTATTTATGACTTTATGACTGTGTATGTATGCCTCTCACTTGGCTTCATTTTTTTCCCATTGGCAATCTTGTTACACCAGTGTTGCAGAATTTTAATTACTGGACTGTTGAAAAATAGAGCACAGGTTACTCATTTAGATCAGTAACAGAAAATCATTCTCCCCCTTAAAAATTCAAATGCCATTTTAACTGGAGTTAATCTTAGAAATTAGAAATCATGTCATTCTAACAGTGAAACGTGCTTGATTTCCAAAGTGTTTGTTGCATTGTTTCCTTTCACTAGGGGTGCATGTTTCTCATCACAAATATTTCTAAGCATATTTTGTGTTTCTGTGAGAGGAATTCATTGTCTATTAGTTGAGTGGATTTGAAGTTGGGAAGTAGCTTCTCTTGAGGCTTCCACATGGATATAGAGCCACAAGGACTTGAACCATCCTCCACTGCTTTCCCAGACTGAACTAGTGGAGCAACCGGGACCTGAACCAGTGACCATATGGGATTCTGTCACTTGCAAGCATACCTTGCTATGCCACCACACCAGTCTCATTGTCTGTTTTTTATTTCAGTCATTACTAAATGAAAAAATTGAGAAACTTTATAATAAAATTTTGAGGAGGCCTCAAAAGATCTGTATCTAATATTATTTAATGTTTTAATTTACTAATTCCTTTAGATTTTCAGAGATAATCCAGCCAAAGTTGTATCCTAATTATCACTTTAAAAATAAGATGACTGATTCTTACTGATTGGAAATTGTAGACCTTCCTGAATGATAAATAAATATTCCCACATGTAAATAATATTTTACATGCAATTATAAAAAATTTGCAGAATTGCAATATGTTCTTCCTTGGGATTTTGGTAAACAAAACAGAAAACACCTTAGAAATAGATGTTCTTTAAGGTTGTTTCCAGCTTGAGGAAGATCTGACAAATTACTTTCAAGAAAACAAAGCTGTGCCAAGCCAAGCAAAAGCCAGGAGCCAGGAACTCGTCGTGGATTTGCCACGCTGAAGCGGTGGCCAAAGCACTTGCGTCATCCGCTGCTGCTTTTTGCAAGTATAAGCAGAGCTGGATCCTAAATGGAGTAGCCGGACCATGAACTTCTGTCCATATGAAACAGCGACATCACAGGGAGCCACTTTCCTCACTCTGCTACAATGATGCCCCGTAATATGTTATTAAAGTGTTGAAAACTTCATATCCGATTTATTTTGCAGAAGAATTTATTGGTGAAACATTTAACTAGGAAGCTTATTGTGAAGAAATACAAAACTTCACCACATATTGTAGGAACAGCAAAAGGATTGGTTTGGGGAAAATTAATGAATAACAGGATTTGCAAATAAAAAACTAGAGGAGAAAATGGCAAGGCATTTCTGGGAAGAGTAGGCCAGCTACTAATGTACAAGTTAATAAAATTAATTTCAGAAGAAGCATGGAAAGCAAGTCTTACCTGGCAGAAGCAATCGTGATGACTCCAGCATAATTATAAATGAATATTGCTACATTTGACCTTTGCAGAGAAATTTGGAGTCGGAATTTGGGGGAGCAAGAGGGATTGGGCTAAATCCCTAATGTTTAAATAGTAGCAAGCAATTTGAAACTGAAACACATGGTTTGCCCAGCGCAAGGTCCTCGCCTTGAACACACCAAGATCCCATATGGGCATCGGTTCTAATCCCGGCCTGCTTCCCATCCAGCTCCCTACCTGTGGTCTGGGAAAGCAGTCAAGAACAGCCCAAAGCCTTGGGACCCTGCACCTGCATGGGAGACCCGGAAGAAGCTCCTGGCTTTGGATTGGCACAGCTCCAGCTGTTGGGGCCGCTTGGGGAGTGAACCATTGGACGGAGGATCTTCCTCTCTGTCTCTCCTCCTCTCTGTATATCTGACTTTGTAATAAGAAAGAAAGAAAGAAAGAAGAAAGAAAGAAAGAAAGAAAGAAAGAAAGAAAGAAAGAAAGCAGGCACAGTTTGAACACCAAGCAAAATATCTGTTGCTGCATTATAGGTCAGTAATGTTCCTTCTAATAGTGTGGGTGAAAAGAATAAAGTCGAAATGATAAGTCAGATTTTGGCTAAGATGTGCAACTGTGGCCCTTAAGCCACAGAGACCACTAGTAAATGAACTGATTTATTACAATATCTTAGGAATTTTAATCTAAACTCAAGGACAGAAAATATTTTTCTTCACGATCCTTGGTACAATGTTTCTTCCAGCTACACATTCTAACAAAAAGTAACAAAAATGCTATTTTTCAGTTATTGATCTCACTCTCAATATACTTGCATTAATGAAGCCTTTCTCTGTTCTAATTGTGTGAATATTTTTGTAAATGAGTTTGGCATGTATTAAGAACTTCCAGTGGGATGCTTTTCCCATATGAGATTTTTCACAATGTGAACATAACTCATAGATACATAGTGGGAAGTAAAAGATAATTAAGCATTTTATTTAAACTAATTAGACATCATCTGGCATAAAATTCCAATATCTCCTACTTCCCTTCTTAGCATTGTATATATGTGGGTGTTTGCTTCCTATTTAGGATTTTTCCAGCTGGCCACAAACAACAACAACAAAAATAAATAAATAAATATATGGCATGGTCCTCAACCCTAGGGAGGCCTTATTTGAATATAATAGTTTATCATGGCTTTTGAATTTGTTTCCCAATGACACTAGCAAGGAAAGATAGAGACGAAATTTCATGACTATAAAGATGCAAACTGCCCCGCTTTCAGAAATTTGCGAATGTACAAGCTATTGTATTTTTTAAAACCTGTCTTCTACATAAAATTTGAGTAAACTGAAAAAAGAAATGAGTACCAGAAGACCCATTCAATAGGAATATTCAAAGCAAACACTTTTGACATCTATATTCATATTTTAGTATGAAGAAAATCAGCTAACCTTTGAATTGTCAGCTTCCCATGAACAGAGCGAAGGTTATATCTTTTAGAATGCATATTCTGAATTCAGACTTTAAAGTCTGTCCCATCTACTTGTAAGTACTGCCTGTATACATTTACAGGAATGCCTTACTCATCTAAGAGTCTATAACATATAGTTAGCTCTACCAGCATCTTCAGGTTTTATGAGGAATACATAATGTAAAACAATGAGTAATAACACCCTGCACCTGTGCAATGCTCTTACTGCTGTTTCCAGTGTTGTGTTGATGGTCAGGCTTGTGATTGACAACAGTTTTGCTGGATGTGTCTCCTACAGCTGATTTTGCTCCAGGAAGCTGTACAACTGTCTGCAGTCTCTACTAAAACCCTTCTGCCAATGGTCAGGGATTATAGGCTTATTTTTAGCAATCTTTCCAGCCAAAAGTGGACTTCTGTCAAGACTAGCTTTTTTTTTTTAATTGTGATGCACAGGAGGCTAGCATTTCTAATTTTATCATCTGACCATAAAATCATGTTTTAGTGCTTGCCAATTTCATTAAAATTTTAAAGGACTCAAATACTGATATAGGTTTAGAGGTTGCAAAGCCATTCTGTGGCTTAGATGGTTTATTTTGAAATATGTGATGGCTCTTCCTACCCGCTTGTGGAATAACCTGGGAAATTGTTCCACAGTCAGCTCACACCTGATTTATATTAAGAGCATTTCATACGTGAGTATTAATTCCAGTCTCCAAAATGGTGTTTTACATGTTTTACACAAAAGTATTTGTGTAGCACTACAAACATATCTGACAAAAATACAGAAAATAATACCATGCTATGTTAGACTTCAAATACTCCACAAATACTTAAAATGAATGACTCAGTATCATTTTGTTAAAAACAGAATATGTAATTGTACAGTTTTGTTACAAGCTGAATATCTGTAATTTTTTTTTCCATTGACAGTATGTTTCCCATATCAGATATAACAGGTTGTTTGTTTATGTCTGTACACATTTTTACAAATTCTAAATGAAACTACAAAGTTGAGAGAATTTTGCAAATCCTGGTATTTTGATAAACATTTTGTATTGGAAAACATTGACTAGATCCCAGCATTAGATCTGACTGCCAACAATTAGGATTCTTGAATGTGAACTACTTTGGTGACTAAAATATAGCTCTCCTGTATGCACATGTGTTGGGTATTGCAACCAGACTGAATGAGCTTAAAATAAGTCTCCAGACGTTTCTTCAACAGTTTTCTAAAGCCTACCCTTTACCTTATTTTTCTTTAGAATTTACTTCAAATATCTAGAAATGTTTTCCTCCTCTTACATTATGTGCATTCTTAAAGCCAGACACCCTTCCTGACTCCGGGGAGAATCACACTAAACGCATCACACACATGCAGGGATACATATAGGGAGCAAAATGACTTGACAGGGGTTTTTTTTGCTAATTTATGTAAAACGATGCCCTTTCCAGAGAGTTAGTTATTTATTAAGTATCAGTTTTTGGTGTAGTAGTTAGACCCAGGTTTGCTTATGGTAGCTGATTCTGATATCATAGAAGAAAACAAAAGTAATTTTTAAAACTTTAGGTTAGGTACACCCTTAACTTATATCAGCTTATGCAAATCCTCTTATTTACACATTCTTTTTAATTTTATTTTCATAGCCTAGTACCTATTATTCATGTGCATTCAACTGTCACAACTATGTTTTTCCTCTGAGTATTCATTCACTTCTTACTCATTCTAAGCAGAACAATCTGAATATTGCATCACTACTTTAAACACTTTCTGATCAATACAGCTTGGAGGATTTATTCAGTCAACTGTACATTGCTTTATTTACAATTGTGAGTGTTTCCCTCATTGATTGAAAGGACTGAAAACTACTATCCCCTGTTTTTTATCCCTTGTGCCACAGCAGCCTGGGCTCTCACTGGACCTCCCCTCCCCTGGAGAGTTATACTGCCCTATCTTAAATCTTAAACATTATGCATGATAGCTGAATGTATCTTAATTGAGTAAATTAGTTAATTAGCCAATTAAGAACAAGAGAATATAGAGATGGAAGGATGGAGATACTCTATCAGTCTTTCTGCACTTCTCTTATGCAGAAGTGGATAGAAAGAGAGTTGATATGATGAACCCTTGCTGGAAACTAGGTGTCAGAACAGAACGTCATGAATTCAGCCTTGTCACCAAGGCACAAATGATAGACCATGAACTGTGTTCAGTTCTGTGACAAAACATCAAAGAAACACTTTGACAATCTGCTGAATGTTCAGAGAAGGAAAGCAAGGCTTAGGGAATGGTATGGTGACCCTGAAAATCTTACTGACTGTTGGAACTGGTGCTGAGGTGTGGCTAACCACATGCTTAAGCATTAGCAGTGCTACAAAGTATGTAAGATGAGAATAAAAATAGATTATGATGGGAAACCAAGGAAGCAGTTTTGCCTCAGCAATAGCCTTAAAGTGCACCAGAGCTTTGGCAGTGGGGAGAATCATGTATTTCTGAGTTTTAGCTCTTGTAGGAATTGGAGCCAAATCCTGGCCTCTAACAGGCCTGGAAGCACCAAATCCTTCATTACTTAGCCTCTTTTTGAGAGGCCCTTATGCTACTTTTCAGCACTGCTTAGCTGAGTAAATCTTCCTGTAATCCCTGAATTGCCTGCCCTTCCTGAGCTCCCTGCTACCCATTCTACTCTGCCTCTTGCTACTCCGACTCTTGGAGTAAGCCCAATGTTGAATAACTTTATCTCTGAATGACACCTTTACGACCCTTCCCATGGAAGTTAAAACATGTTCCAGGAAAGTTAACTGAAGGGTTGTGTACAAGGCTACTCAGTTATGTGTGATAAACACAGTTGTTTCAGATTGATAGAGCAAGATTTAAGCAACTATATGAATCCTATTTCCATTGGCTTTTATGGCTTCAGTATTTCCAAACTTCAGACCTCCTGATGCTCACTAAGCCAGAAAGAACATTCTGATAACATAATTGTCTCAAAAATGAATGCATCAGATTTGAGATTAAAAAGTCAATTTGATTTTACTATAGATGTCTGGTATCATTCGACTTGCTGTAATATATTCAAATAGTAAAATGAATGGCAGCTGAATCCCATGGTAGCCCCATAATCGAAGGACATGGTCTCTAACTGACAAAGGGGAGGTTGAACACACAAAAATGTGAGTTTAGTTCTTAGTAACTGGCCATGGTAGTAGTGTCCTCCTTTTCACATTATCTAGATTTTTGTTCAGCATAATTATCTTATTTATATACACTTGTGAGATAATATGATCATTTAATAGTTATACCCATTGTGTGATGATCAAATCAGGTTAATTGCAATTCTATCAACTTATTTTTTTAATTTACTATCACACAATTGTATGTATTTATTGGATATAGTATTATATTTCATGATTTATATACAATATATATTGTTGGAATCAGTGTACTTAACATTTCCCTTTTTTAGCACCAAATTATGTTTGAGCTCCTTTCTTTTGCGGGCATTCTGTCGTGCTGTAGAACACCAGAACTTATTCTTCGTTTCTGTTTTTGGTGATCATTATTCAACCAAACCCTGAAGTCTTTCTTGACTGTTTTTCATTCTTTACTCAATGCTTTTCTTCTCCAGGTCATTTCCACGTATATTCTTTTTTCCCATACGCACCTGGCAATGTGTCTCTCTTTACTTCAGATTATTTTCCTTTACATGTTAGTCTTGAGATGGTCATTCAGTCTCATTCATGCTTCTTACTTAATGAAAGATTTCATTTCATATGACATCATCAGTGTCATTCAGACAAAGTGCTAAGAGCCAACGGGCACCAGAGAACATAGTCGTGAATACAAATATACAGTTTGTGCAAAAAAAAAAAAAACCAAACAAACAAAAAAAAAACCAGTCTACCTTAAGATATTCAGGTTATACAGGAAGGTTATACAGAAGGATATTCCAAAGGTTGAATCTAGGTATTGACTTGTCTTATGTTTTAAATATTTAAATAGTATCAGGCCATCATTCAGGCAGTGCTTATTAAAAAAATTCACTGTCCCTTTAGATTGTTTATATTGGGAAAACTCTATGCTGTCCTTCAGTAACAGTGTAAGGTGAAAGAGCTTTTGTGTGCCAGACTAGAAATGAAACCGCCTTTTGCCTTGGTTTTCACTGTTTCACATACACTAAAAGACCTGGTTGCCAAATACTGCTTGTATTGGGATCTGTAAGGAAACTGAGAAGTTAAATATCAATGGCTGGGATGTTTCAAAGGTGATTTGAAGGGCTTAATTTAGCTACTCTTTTCATTACATGTAAGAAATCACATAGGAAAAATGAATTCTCATGAGAAAACCAGAAGTTATGCAGTTTTCAGTTTCCTTCCAGCATAGTCCTGACCTATATAGAAATCTTTTGCAAAGTCCAGAAGAAGAATCACAGAGTCCTATTCCTGGAAACTGAAGCATTGAGAAAACTTCCTTTTATAGCCAAGTCTTTGCATACATAGAACATTAACACACCAATCCCCACAACTGCCTTTGGAATGACAGGTCAGACTTCTGGGAGAAGGATCCCTCACAAAAGTTTCCAACCTCAAAACAGAACTAATACAAGATCTGCAGACCATATGCCCAAATGACGGTTACATTTAGCAGGAAAATTGCTATAAAGGAAACTCTTATTTTCAGATAAAAGGGAAGATCAGTCTCAGAGGAGAATTCCCTGAGCATGTATTCCTCCAAACAATTGTATCTAGGTGAGAGCTAGAGACAAATAGAGTTTATATCTACTGGCTCATTCCTCAAAGACTTCAGTGGCTGGAGCTGGGCCAGGTCACAGCCAACCCCAGAAAGTCAATCCAAGTTTCTCACGAGGGTAGCAGGAAGCTGACTCCTTGAATGATCAATGCTGCTTCTGTGGGCTGGTAACACAGCCCACAGAAGCAGGCATTGACCTTAGGTGCCAAAATGTGAGATGCGGGCACCCTTACTCATGTCTTAATCCAGGACAATGATTGGCCCCTGTGTCAGTGAAGTCAACCGGATATTCGTTAATATCAAAATGTCACCTATCTAGAAGGAACAGAAGTATGATGACATATTAAAATGTATAATGATTTTCAGCTCAAATCAGACTTAAGTTGTGGTCCTTCTCCCTAAAAAACTGTCTACATTTGGTTATATTTTGTTCTAACATCTTAATATCAGATGTTTATACTAAAATATCAGTGTACTGATATTAACATTTCATTCTATGAATTTTAGCTCTTAGAAATAAAGTAGAAAAAAGCAAAATGACCTGACACGATTATAAGGCATATATAAATATTCAGCACCTTAGGTGACCAATGTATAGTCTCCAACCACTAATGCACAAATGTTCATTAATGTTATAACTTCACATTTTTATCATAGAGGAGTCAGGTAATAGAAAAGCAAGTTAATGCCAGGAAATATTCCATGTTTTATCCATTTGGTGTCTTCAGAATAATCGTATAACGGAAAGTGTCGTTTGTAAGAATGAATGTTGCAAGATCCCTGAATTCCAAGAATGATGCCCTTATGTGCATTGTTTTTACTTAAAGAGTTAGGATGCTGCATTTATATTTTGCACATCATTCAGTACTGAAGAATTCTTAACGTTTTCCTAATTATCAACAAAGCAGAAAGTCCCCTTCCTTTGGAACAATAACAGCAACAAAAACAACTTGAACGATTGCTATGCGGAATACTGTCCTCTGTGAAGCAATTTGTATAAATGGAGTCGCCTCACATCTAACAGTCTGTCTGACGAGTTACTATCCTGTTATCCAGTTTAGAGAAAGAGTTCACATACACACCCCCACACACAAGAAAGTAGCTTACTCAGCATTGTGCAGCTGTTAAGTAGCTAAATTAAGATATGAAAAATCAGACTATATGATCCCATGACAAATTTTCTTATTCACTGGCTTATGATGTGTCCTCTGCCTGCTGGGTAATCAAAATATACTGTGTTTTCTGATTGTGACATGAATTTGTATGCTCGTGTTTCCTCATGCGTCTTACTGTATCTGTTGTTTGGCTCTGTGTTGTCTTCCTACATTCTACTTCACAGTTTTAAAATATTTCCATGATCTCTCCGGCCCAAGCCTCACTGCCACATGCTTATTTCAGGGCCAGTCACTCATCTACTCATTAGCTTAAAACTTATGTGGGATATCCTCTCATTCCCATTGCTTACTGCATTTTACGACCCACCAAGTCATCCAATCAGGTTAGCTGTATATTCATTTAATATATACATTACTGGATGTAACTCAGAATGTCATCCTTTAAGGGATATCAAAGGCTTCCACCAAGCTTCACTTTGAGTCTTGGGATTTCCTAAGCCCTTGGCGCGAAAGCCTTTAGAATAGCATCAATACAAAGCTAAGGTAAATAAAATATAGTGGACTCTTTACTGGAGTCTTTGCATGTAAGTCAAAAAAACATGTGGTCTAATTCACTTTACAATTACTTTTATAACTAAAAAGTTTGAAGCACATTTTCTTCAAATGGAGAAAATTATTTTGAAGATTTACAAGTAAGGGAAATTTATGTCTTTTCATAGGTTTACGAAGTCCCATCCTTTCATGTAAAATGAGAATTGGCTTGCAAATTTGAAGGAGTCACTTAACTTCTCTAACTTTGCACTAATCTGAACTTTTGAGAGAAAAGAAGATGAAAAGAAAATTTGAGTTAGGTCATAAAAATTTATACTTTACTAGTAGAACTAGATGATTTGGTAGGATTCAATTATTTTTATTTCAAACTGTCTCCTGAAAGAGGTTTTTCTCCTGCTAAGTAGCAAGTGTCTTGCAACACTTTTACTATTTTATTTATGTCTTTCTAAAGGATGCCCTGGGTTCAGGCTTATGTGTGTGTTCTACAGATCCTTGAAGGTCCTGGAAAACACTTGCACCATTATTCATGAAAGAAATACCCATGTTGGGACAGAGATTGGAAAACGTTGTGAATTTTACATACTCTGCACAACAAGGCTAAAGGCAAAATTTCAAGCTTTGTGTTCTGCCAACTTAACCATGAGTGTACTCTTTGCTATACTTCTCTCTGTTTTTGACTGAGACTTGAAAGCCTTCTGGAGTGCCCACATTAGCTGGAAACAGCCAGCCTGATCTACTTCTTGATGTCAATCAGAGAATTCACAGTAGTTGCTCGACTGCTATCTGATTGTTTCATCCGTTTCACATTCTTTTTAAAATTGCTGGCGTAACGTGCATGCAATGATGGCGTATCTTGGAAGTTTATAGTAGTTATACAAACTTTCAGCCAGTTAGTGTTTAAATGAAATGCTGTACCTCAGTACACATCACTCAGGATGTTTCTACTGCATAAGACTTTCAAGATTGTTAACACTGTGGAGCAGTGATCAGTTCTGCACTCCTTTCAACATTACGTTGGTGGCATGGATTTCATTTTCTGAAAGATGATGAATCTTTAGCAGAGATAGAGCAGAGGTGGTGTATCAAAATGGGAAAATCTCCTGCTGTTATCCCGTGATTAGCTGTTGATAAGTCTCCAATCACGTAATTAAAAGCTGAGACAAGATGAATTTGCAAAGTATTGGATGATTACACAAGCATTTTGCTTTAAAACAAAGCCAATTACATGTGAAAACACATTACAGAAACTGATTTTATTAAATCATCAATATGAAAAGGATTTATTCACAACATACTCAAGTTTGAAAGCTGAAAGACCAGAAAGGTTAATTAATGCACAAAAGATCACACATCCACTTAATTAGTGACAAGCCCAAGAATAGGACCCCAATTTCCTAATTCAAAGTCTAGCCTTTCCTATTGGGCTTCAGAGTTTTGCCTCAAAAGTAGGATGCAACACTTCAGAAATACCAGAAACCTCTTAGTTTATGAGCATCAAAGTGAGATTAACAGGAATCCCATCTAATGATTGCTTTCATTTTACATCAGAACTTTAAAAGCATCAATGCTGTCCACTAGCAGGACCAGCATTTAATGTCAAAGGCCACCGCAGTGATGCTAATGGAGTCTAACCCCTCTGCCCCTTCTTACAAAATGGAGAAGGCGTGTTGTCACAACAAGCTTTGAACCCAGGTCTGTGACTTTGTCCTTAACTTTACTTCATATGTTAAAATATAAAAAGCCCACAGATTAGTTAATGGAATTATCAATGTTTATCACTTTACAAATGTGCTATGATAATGTAAAGGTTTATACTGGAAGACTCTGGGTAAAAATAGACACAATAGAGAGGGACTCAAACTCTTTCAAACTTTCCATAAATCTAAATTTCAGAAAAAAGAAGATGTATTTATATGAAGACCAGAGTTAAAGAGAGAGATGACAGAGAAAAAGAGAGATCTTCCATATGCTGGTTCATTCCCCAAATGGCTGCAGTAGCTGGGGTTGAGCCAGGCTGAAGTCAGAAACCAGGAGCTTTCTCTCAGGGTCTCCCATGTGAATGCAGAGGCCAAAGTTTTCGGGCCACACTCCACTAATTTCCTGGGCTTTAGCAGGGAGCTGGATCAGAAATGGAGCAGCTGCAACACAAATTGGCACCTTGTAAGATACCAGCACTTTAGGCAGAGGCTTAACGCACTGTGCCACAATGCTGGCTTTCACAAATTTAAAAATAACCTCCCCCCACATACACACACACAAAGTTTATTTCCAGTGAGAAAAAAAAAATGAATAGTCAGAAAGTTCATGGAAATGTGTATTATTAAATTCTACACATGGTTGACAGCTGGGTTAATCAGTTTGATTGCAGTAATCTTTTTACAATGTATGTGTGTATTAAAACATCAAAAGTACATATTGTAGATATAAACTTTTATTTGTTAATTATACTTCCATTAAGCTACAAAAAGAAAAGCTATTAAAACATGTTCCACAGGCCACTAAGGTGAAAAATAGAGTATTACTTATTTACGTAGCATGAAAGAATGAACACGAATGTTTAATCAAACTATTAGGAGAGCAGAAAAGTATACAACATTTTTCCCAGGACCCATAAAGAGAGACAAGTTCATGGTGAGAGTTGGAAGGGTTAAATGGAGGTCTCACAAAGTCCCTGACACTCGCGGTGTGTTAGTGCTGTCTCTAACATGGGTGACCCAGCCTGACCCTGTGCCCAGTGTGATCTCCGACACTGAGCAAGCCTTTCACTCACTCGTGAGGAACCCATGTGCCCCAGGAGCAGCCGATGATTGCTAGTTTTGATTTTCCCCAATCCTAACGATTTTCCATGTAATTATTAGTCAAGATAAAATTAATCTAATTGAGAACAAGAATTAAAAATTATGTCTATTTGAGGTTTGTTAGGATTGCAGTTCAGGAGACACACAATTCAAGCCATCATAGAGACGTAGTAGGGGGTTTACCAAACAGCAACTGGTATTACAGCCCAGTTTACAAGAAAGCTATTAACTGTACTGTTGTTTGCCAGAAAATGTGATTGGTACAGTAAAGATTAGAATGCTTGCTAAAAGAGAGATTGGACACAATCTCAGGAAACAAGAAAATTGTCCTTATAAGCTGTTGAGAAGACTGAAAAATCTCACACCAGAAATGGCAGGCTGGCCCCATTCACATATCCAGGAGGATATGTGCCCACCAAGCCGGTTCTGGAGTTCGGCTTGCAGATACATCTGAGCCCGATCTTGACAAAGCCTCCACCCACTCCATTTTAGGTGCCTCATATTGATGATGCTCCACTGTAATTTTTTTTGATTGGCAATATTAGGTTACAATTGCCAATATTGGTTGTGTTTTTATTACATATACTTTGTTTGAAGTGCCCCTTCCATTCAATTTCCTATAGATATTTGTTGAGCTAAAATGCAGACAAATGAGTTAAAATGCTGACACTATGATTTTAAACAAGTTATTTAATCTCTCTGCGCTTTAGTCTTCTCATATTTGAGATAAACATTCCTAAGGGATATGGATCATTACTGGAATATCAAATCAAAATACAAACAATAATTAAATGCATTCAGTAGGATGAGGACATGGCACTGTGGTCAAAAGTACACCTGCTGTGGCCAGCACAAGAAACATTGGTAAAGTGACACCAGGTGCTAATCAGCAGCCTGGAAAGCATCACATGGGTGGGTTCCCTTCTTGTGTCTAAGCCAACTCTCATTACAACAGGAGTTATTCATAACAAATTCAGTGGACCGCCACTTTGTGTAACAGGTTTGATCAAATACTTCTTTGCTTTCCATTGTCTACATACTCACATTTAAGCACACATCTAAATCTGAGTTAACAAGCATATTTTACTGTTTTAAATGTTATTTAAATATTTTGTATGATACAAATTATTCATCGTGGGTTTCCCTTAAATAACATGTCCCTAGCCTAACATATCAGTTAAATTTGTCAAATACTAATATAAACCAAGTTTTTTAGGAGCATATCTGTTATAAACAATAGGTTGCACTTCTACAAATTGTGAATATGCTTACATATAAATGATAGACAAGTATATTGCTTAGGAAACAAAGAGTAAAATAATAACTGTTGAGAGTTAAAAGTTTGCATTTATGCAAAATATTAGAAAAAGACATAGATTGAATTACCCTGCTAATTGTAGGCTTTTATTGATATGATCATTAACAGTTATTCTGCCTTTGAAATTTAATAGCATATTTAAATCACCAATCTTTTCTGTACATTTAATCTATTTTAGTAAAGGTCAAATTATGCAATGATATATTTTGGTTTTATTAAATAGCAATGGAGTTTGGGGGGTTATATTTAAAAGTCTCTGATGTGTATTCTTTCTCCTTAAAAATGTTCTTGGGAGAAAACATGAGCTGAGGCAGATAGACTGTGCTAGGACATTCCTTCCTTTAGAGATAAGAGTTTCTGGCATAAACAAAAGATTGAATAACAAATTGGTTAAATTGCCTCTTCTGTACAATACAGTGACACGGTTGCCTTATTCCAGTGGAACATGTACTCTCATTTCAGGCTGTTCTGTGAAGATTTTATTTAGCCACACAGCCATTCCCAAGTTTGTGGGTGTTACCTTCTCTCCATTTTCATGATGGTTTCTGCTCTGTCAGCAGGAATACAGTTTAGCAGCAACACTTTTTTAAAAGGCAAGATGTAGCTCAGAATAGACAGAACACTTGGCTAGACAGAAATGAGGTACAGTATCAACAAAAGTAGGTCTGTTGTGAATCTGTGTCTGTTCCTGCTACCAGTCCTGAGACACAAGCTTAAATGTGTGCAGAGGGACAGGTATTATGTCCTCAGAGAAACCTTCATCCTAACTTATTAAGGGAATCAAATTATGTGGAAAATGATTCCATGCAGAGAATACTTCTAAGTTGCACTTGTGTTTATATTGAAGCCAACATCCTGGCTGGCTCTCTTTTTGAGAGTACTTCAGAATCCATAAATCCATTAGTCAACAGAAGGAGTCCATAGCATTTTTGATGGTGTGGTTGTATAGTTCATTCGGCTGAGAGCGAACAGTAACTTTCCTGTAAGCCTCACATCGTCCCATGCATTCACTAAAAGAAAAAGGAGATCAAGTAATATTTACAGTTTAGGCAAATTGACATTTTTCAGTTATGGGGACTTATCTATAATTATCAAGAAAGGCCACTATGGGGAAAAGGGGGGGGGTGGGATGGGGAGAAGCCTCCTCTGTCTTCCTCGTCTAGCAGAGACGATGTGAAACCAGTTTTGGAGCACAACCTGGAGGATGCCTGACAAATAGCCAGCCCAGCAGCCATTCAGCACCCCCTTGTTGTCCATGCTCCAAGAGCTTTAGCCCCATTCCCACAAGAGCACTGCTTTGCAGAATGCTCCATCCTGAACACAATGATAAACTCATTTGTCATTTTGCTTCCCTATTTTCCCACTGCATCTCAACTCTTCCTTAAGGCACAAGAATACATCAATGATGTTTTACAATGATATTTGATTTGCCTTTTTTGATAGCTCTCAAACCACTTTTGGATTTGTTGTCTTTATTTCTAACATGTTTCCATAAAAGATTAGTCTAGGCTTTGCCACATCATGTTTTACCACTGCTCCCCCACCCCCTTAAAATTCTAGAGCAGACTAACTTCGGACCAGAAATGGTCTCCCCAAGAAACTGTTCAACCCATCTGGACAATAAGTAGCTGGACTCTATGTTTGGTATATGTTTGCAAGGAAAGAATCTTGATTGAATTTGAACTGTAATACTGCATCAAGGTGGAGGAATCCACCAGGGGGGATTCCCAGAGCCTATGAAACTGTCACATAATGCAAAATAATTAATAAAAAAAATTCTAGAGCAGAACATTTTAAACTGTGTTCTTGGACCACAAGGAAGTGACATTGCTGCAGGAAGCTGTGAATCACCTGAAAATGTATAAGAGCTCTCATGTGAAGCTACACATAAACATTGTTCTCAAAGCAGGATCTGTGTCTCTTTTCAGAGTCACAAACGTGTGAATTTTTAAGCACTAGGAAATACCAAGTTGCATCCCCATGCCACTCCTGGATCCTATCAAATACATTTTATCTCTACCTTCTTTTGTCTTTTATAGTCCACTGCTGGCTTCATACTTTCTGTTATCTTTTTAAATTGTGTGGCTTCTGCATTCCAACAAAGGAAACAGAAAGAAGAGAAAGAACAAACATACTTTCCTAAAAAGCTCTGCCAAAAACAGTGGTTGACATTTTCTTCACGTGGCATCTAATTCAAGGCATTGCAACAGGTTAGACGGCATGCCTGCTGTTGCAAATGAGAAAACTGAAAAACAGAGGTTAGTTATTCCCACTATTTATCTGTAACACAGTCCAGACTGATATCTATTTTGAATCTGAAGTTCATTGCTCCCTCAAAGTCTTTCTTGATGTTATGAATTCCCACAACTTATAAACAGCATTGCTTTTCATAACCTGTAACTCTACATCGAATTATTATTCTCTGCCACCAAGACACACCTTCCTGCACTTTGGGCATAAATCTAGTACAAATGTATAAATGCACATTTGTTGCTCTATCTGCATCATGACTCTATCAACCCATCACACAGGAACTATGCGTGCATTCGTTAATGTTCAGATTTTAGCCTGCCATTACTAAATCACGCCATTGCCAGATGTTCTATTGAGTTTCAGGATACCGTGTGTCTAGGCCTCCACATTCTCTTTAGATTCTACTTGAGAACTTTAAAAATTTACCAATACCTGCAAATGATTCCCGAAATCCTCATTTAGTTCATGAGAGGGACCTGGATCATGTATTTTTTATAAACTTTCACAGTGACACCAACTTTGAATCATTGTTCTAGAGCAGTAGCTTGTCAATGTGTGGCTCAGCAGCATCAGTAGCACCTGGACACCTGTTAGAAACACATGTCCTCAGCCCTGGCTCTAGGCTCCACATGTATTAAATCAAAAATGCCACAGCTACAGGGACTGATCTCTGACAGCCCTCAAAGCGTTTCCAACGCAAACTGGTTCAGGAATGCTTCTCCAGAGGCCAGGGTGAATCTGGCACTGCACCTGTCACTAAACCTTTCTTCCTATTCTCAGTGAATTTGCATTTTAAATTTGCATTCTTACTTTCTAGCACAGTTCCACCATATAAAATCTGAATGTTTTACTGCTGCTTCAAAAGTGTAATGGTTTCCATTTCTTCTTGGACAGTCATTAAGCTAAATGTTTACAGAAAAGAAACGACCTGTGGATTAACATAACTTAATAGAACTCTTGTAAAAGTTACACACACAGAAAGAAAATGACCAAACATCTAATGATAAGACATCGGTAATAAAATATGAAATCTCAAGGGGGAGAAAAATATTCCCTATAAAGGATTTGGAAGTGACCTTTGTGCTATGTTGCCGTTGTAGATCATGCAATTATTACTAATTCTATATTTGTAATTCTCCCATCTTTATCAGTACAGCTTTTTATAGCTTTTTGACAGGAAAATCAACATACAACAAACTATACATATTTAACACATGTAACTTGGTACATTCTGTCACATATATACGCCGGTAACTGAAGACAGTTCAGGAGAGGCATCCAGTTCCATTATAGGCATGTATTACCTATGTAGCTTAGCCTTCTTGCACACATACACACACACACACACACACACACACACACACACACACACACTTCCTTCCATGAAAGCAGAAGCAGGTGGCAAAGCTTCTAAAGCTCATAAACAAATATAAAGTGAGACAGGAAAAGACAACTTGATTGTGAGCCTAATTGAATAGATATATTTATTCAGCCAGTCTATTTAGATGGTCTATCTCGCCTATCTGAAGTCCAGATCCTTGTTTTTAATCTTCATGTGGAAGTTTAACACATCCAGTTAACCTCTGTTTTCTTAAATTTCAATCAAATGAGATCATGTTTACATTTTCAGGTGATTTACAGCTTCCAACAGCCATTTTGTGTGGGTCCAAAGGCACACATTAAACAGTTTTGCTCTAGAAGCTTCTGTTTTTGAGAATTTATTTTTATTGGAAAGGCAGATTTACAGAGAGGGGAGAAAGAGGGAGAAAGATCCGCTATCCACTGGTTTACTTACCCTGATGACTGACTGCAACAGCCAGAGCTGAGCCAGTCGGAAGCCAGGACCTGGGAGCTTCCCCTAGGTCTTCCACACAGGTGCAGCAAAACAAGGACCCAAGGCTTCCTCTGCTACTTTTCCAAGCCATCAAGTTGAGGGACAGATTGGAAGTGGAGCAGCCGGGACGTGAACCAGCGCCCATCTGGGATGCAGACTCTTGGATGTGGAGGGTTAGCCCATTTAGCCACAGTGCTGGCCCCCTATTCTAGGCTTTTAAGTGAGAGACAGGAGAGAAAACCGCATTAAAGTACAATGCGCTCATTCTTAGATTAAGCTTTTATGCAAACAGTTCAGATATAACAGGGCTATAGCTATATACAACCCTGTAACAGAAGAGTTTTGATCTTTATTTCAATACCTGCAGTTACTTTTTTCAATATTTGTCCCATTTGGTCTGACCACTAATCTACTCTAAAAGGCGTATTTTCCTGTTGTGTTTATTACAAACCGCAAACCGTTGATACTTCTGTTTCTAGAGCAGTGACATCGAATTTCTTGCCTTTCATTTTCTTTTAGTTTTGTCCGAAGCAATTCTGACATGCCCCTCCACGTTCACCTGACACACGTGTTGGTCTCGGGACTGGACGCTCTCCTCTGAAGTTTGCGTTCCTCTCTCCCTTTCAGGTTGGCTCCACGAGCTGGGAAAGAGACTGGAATCTCCTTACTACGGGAACAACACTTTGGGGGGCCCGTCCATCCGCAGCGCCTACATCGCCGCGCTGTACTTCACGCTCAGCAGCCTCACCAGCGTCGGCTTTGGCAACGTCTCTGCCAACACGGACGCTGAGAAGATCTTCTCCATCTGCACCATGCTGATCGGCGGTGAGCAAACCTCACTGAGAGAGGAACGTGTGTCTGCCAAAATGCCGCTGTTTGTTCTCAGCTCAAGAGAGATCATTTGGGTTACACTGGGCAGTTTTAAAGGCACGAGTTAAGACTTACGTGACAAGCATTGAAATATACATATATTGCAATGGAACTCTAGGATAGTGGCAGTTTTCTAGGTCCATCAATCAGCAGCCGTTTGGCTGGTAACTGACTGTGAAAGAGAAGGGGCTTTGTTTTCCTTATATGGCCTTTTCCTCTTGTATCTTTTTCTTTTACTCTGAACCACAGATATGTTTAAAACTCACTTTCACAGTACCAAAGAGGTCTGTGTCATCGTTTTTTTCAATGTTAGTACACTAAATAAAGGATGTTTGAACATTTGGTAAAAAGCAAAACTTAAAAAATAGGATAAGTAGCTGATATTTTTCAGTTTTGTTTCTGTTCCATTCTCTGTGCTAAATACTATAATACAATACCTTGAGTAGGTACTAAAGCAAGCCCGTGGGGCTGACACTCTTTCTAGTCTATCAAATAGACAAATTAATTTACTATTTCCTTTGAGTTCCAAATTCACTCTTTGATATTCTACTTTTTAGAATATCAATGAATTTGGATTCAGCAAACTCTTTATTGCCAGATGACTTCAGTTACTTGTACTTCCAGTAGGGGGCGCCAGAGAGAGAGAGACTAGAAGGTAGAGGGTGTAGGGACTTCCCACTGTCCTCTCACTGCCCCAGCAAACAGCAGGTGTTGTCAGCTTTCAGAAACTCCCAAAAAGGCCTTGGGGGTCCTCATCAGAAATCACTTTGTCAGTGGGAGCGTCACCATGTCCAAAGTTAGAGCCATGACTCCTTCAGGTTCCTCAAAGCTCTTCCTCTGGGCTTCTGATACATTTTTCATACTCTCTTGTTTGCTCATTCAGTCTTTTAAAACTAGTGAACTCAATTCTCTAAAGAAAAAAAATCCTTCTGTTGCAATATTTAGTAAAAGAGTAAATGCCTCCATTATGAACTTTCTAATTGGTATAGGATTCATGCTACTATAACCTACCCTTTCATAATGCCATGTATCTGGTGAATCAGAGGCAAAGTTTGAATCCAGATGAATATTTATTTCTCTGTGTAAGTACATAAGGGAGATACAGTATGCTATAATTACATATTTACTATATTAGAAGAGTGTTGTCATGAAGAAACAGATGTGCAAGTCCATTTGATTCAAGTAAATGTTCTTCTTAGGCCAGAATTCTATAAGTGTTTTCTGCCCTAAAATATTTGCCCAAAAGCCCATTTGATCATGTTGCATTAAAGGCTTTAATTCAGACACTTCTTAGGTTGAACCTCATAAAAGAGAAGGGCCCCTACAGGCTTCTTCAAGGAAGACCTACTAGGAGTAGCATGAAGGACTTCAAGCAACTGGTCACCCAGCACAAATGGTGAACTCAAAGTGTAAAATCAAATCTTCCCTCAAGATTGGCTGGCAGTCTAGTTAGGAGAAGATTGGCTCAAATGTGTGGGATGAGTGTTAACAACACCAAGCCACAAAAAGGCTATGTGCCAAATCAGGAAGTTCAAGACCAGAGGGAAACGAGGGTCTGGAGGAGCGCTTGGAAAGCCTACTTCCTCAGACAGCATGCTGGGCTTGGAGCAATGTGAGCAGCCTCTTGGCGAGTTGTAAAGCAGCAGCGAATTGAAATGCTCATTTTCTGAAGAGCTACCGTGTGCCAGGTCCTTTGGAGGCAGTTTCATATTTCTATTGGACCCAAATGAGCTATGATGTTCACAAACTCAGCTGTTCTTAAATGGTCTTTGCACTACCATTTAAGTGCATCATTTAGGAAATCTTTTTCATTCTTTTTTCTCTGCCATCTGCCATCAAAAACCTGATATAAATGTAACAGAAAGTGGAAAATTCCCAGGAGGAGGAGGTGGGAGAGAGGAGTGCAGTTAAGATTCCGCAAAACCTCTACTGATGTCCTTTTCCTATCACATGAGAAGAGAATATATGTAGACTTCTAAGTCACTGCGGAGTAGTTCAGCAAAGAAATAGGTATCCGCCCTAAATTGCCCAGGGAAAAAGTTTTGCGTAAAATTCAAAGGAGAAATTAAAAAGGAAAGGAGAAATGAAAAATGCAGGAAAAGAAGAGAAAACCTAGCAGTCCTATAGAAGTGCTTCCTTCAGCTGCCTGCTATTGAGTTTCTTCCCAAATGTTGAGATTTCTTCAAAGACCTGATACTGAGATGGGATTTTATAAAATACATTTTATGCAAAACTCCCACATAAAGAGCCTCCCACACACTCAGAAGTTCTAGCACGAAGGAATTACATACGTCAAATTTGCTGGGAGTAAAGGAACAGGGAGTTACAGTCTCAAAACTGACCTGGATATAGAAATTCTTGAGTCAAACTTTGCTAACACATGGAACGATTTGGCCTGACAGTTTCACATGCTCCACCAGGATGGGACGGCAGCTGGTGAGAGAGAGGTATGAGTTTGGGAAGGGAAAAACTATGAACCCAGAGATTGTCTTTTTTGACTCTTTAAATTAGAAGTAGTTTCCTATGCCTCGAGACTTTGAAATTATAGTGACCATTTGTAGACTAGTACTTTCCAACAATAGTTGTGAATGCTATAATTAATCCAGTAATTCATTTTATTGATAGTGTACAATTAGTACGCTAAATGATCTGAAGAAGTTAACTTCTCTTACTTTAAGTGCTTTACACATTATAATTAAGAAAAGCAAAGTTAAAATCATACACGTAATTAAAGGAGAGCACTATTAAATGCAATGAAAGTGTTCTCTGTAACTAATTTAATCTCCATTAAAAAAATATTACATATCAATCAAGATGAAGGGCTTCGAAACACCCCATGAGCGTGTTAGCAGA
This sequence comes from Ochotona princeps, assembly GCF_030435755.1. NCBI lineage: Eukaryota > Metazoa > Chordata > Mammalia > Lagomorpha > Ochotonidae > Ochotona > Ochotona princeps. The sequence goes on from NC_080861.1 coordinate 8,480,336, forward strand.
GCCTGGACTCAGGATATAATTTTTCTGACTTGGAACAAAACCAGTTCTTTTATTTGATGAGTATTTATTATCAATAGAAAGCTTCCAATTAAAATATTTGTGACATTAAAGTATTTTGGCTATAAAATTGTGTCATTAAATGTACACAAAAGAATAAATACCTGTTTAGAATCTAAAAGTATGCAATATAAAATTGCTGTATGATATACCATTTTCTAGGGAATTTATTTTTTTGCCTATTAAAAGCATTTCATTCTTAATCATTTGGAAGCAAGACATTGTTGCAAGGACTTAATAACTATTTTTTAAATTTCTTTCATTGGGAAATGATTTCCACCAAAAGCACTCATATCTATTCAAAAGATAGATCTATGGAACTTTGTCATAAAATGATAAAACAAATAAATGTACTATAAAAAATTAGGAAAACAAAAAAGATTGCAGGAAAATCTTAAATCTGGGTCCCACTCTCCATTTGCTTGCTCACCATTCATTATAGCACTTTACACTCTAGTGTGGAAAAATAGCATGAATTGAGCAACCAAGTTTTCATACATATACTGAGCACTTTTTGAAATATATATATTACATATCTGCTTATTTATTATGTTTTATACTGTGTACACACATCATATATTTATATATATATTCATATATATCTTTAAGACTCCATATAACCTTATCAGCAAGGTACCATAACTTACTATTCCTTAACATATAAAGAAAATGCATCCAGGGCCCGGCGGCGTAGCCTAAAGTCCTCGCCTTGAAAGCCCCGGGATCCCATATGGGCGCCGGTTCTAATCCCCCAGCAGCTCCACTTCCCATCCAGCTCCCTGCTTGGGGCCTGGGAAAGCAGTTGAGGACGGCCCAATGCATTGGGACCCTGCACCCGCGTGGGAGACCCGGAAGAGGTTCCTGGTTCCCGGCTTCGGATCGGCGCAGCACCGGCCCGTTGCGGCTCACTTGGGGAGTGAATCCTCAGACGGAAGATCTTCCTCTGTGTCTCTCCTCCTCTGTGTATATCTGGCTGTAATAAAATGAATAAATTTTTAAAAAAAAAAAAGAAAGAAAATGCATCCAAGCCGGGGAACTGTGTAAATTGCGGAATTCACACAATTAGGAAATGGCACATCAAATATTCACATACAGATCGCTCTGAAAGACATATTTTCTCTGCAATATCGCTGGCTCCTACAGGGAGCCTTGTTCGCACAAAGTTGGCTAAGACACTGAAGCTTTGTGGTGAAGGAATGTCTTTACGAGCCAGTGTTGGCATGTAGCCAGTTTACATCACAGATGCCGACCTCCAATCCAGCTTCTTGATAACACAATCCGAGATGACCCAGATGTTTGGACCACTGTCACCCATATGGGATACCCGGATGAATCTCCTAGTTTCTGGATTTTGCCTAGCACATCACTGGCTGTTGCGGCCACACGGAGAATGCAACAGCAAAATGAAAAAGCTCTCTGTGTGTTACCTCTCTCTCCATGTGTATACTTTTAGAATAAATAAATAAATTTTTTAAAAACTAAAAAGAAATTTTCAGGCCAACTGACAACAATTCCATAGAAGATGATACTATACAAACCCTGAAAAGAATTTTATTGTTAGATTAGAATAAAATAAGCATGTCAGTGGTTGGTAGTTTTTGTTAAAGGTCAGGGGAGGACAGAGTTGCACTGGGAGTGTTTGGAGTATTCAGATAGATCTAATAATGTGTTTGTAGTAACGTACTGATTTTCATGCTAGTAACCTCTGAACTTTCTCCTTTGTCACCAAAATTTTGATACAGGGATATTTTAATAGATACTTACAGAGACACCACTAAATTTTTAGTCTTTATTTTAACCAAAAATACTGGGACCAGATTTGTTTAACCCATTCCTATGCTCCTTTTCTTATTACCAATCCTGCCCCAGGATGGGGATCAGGGCTGAATTCTGGTATCACTTAAAGGTGATCCGCCCACTTGATTGTCATGTGTCTCTCAATAACGATACTACTGAGTCCAAAGTTTCTTTGGAGAAATCTTGGTAGTCTGCAAAGTCCATTTTATCTCCCTTATGCTGGTAATTCCTGATTGCAAAATCCTGTCATACATTTTCCACTTCCAGATACCCAGCTACTCCCCAAAGTGGGTGATTTCTGGAGCGTGAGGTGCTTCCTCCTCCTGTGCTTTTCTCCAAACAGAAAATCCATGCTGTAAATCCCTGACAATGTGTTGGCAGTTATAGGCGGAATCTCTGTGGGCCCATGAGGATTTAATATTCCTTCATAAATTTTACTGAAATAAGAGCATCTAAGTGTGAATCATGTTGATATTGTTAGGGTGACAACAATAACTCTAAACAAAATATCTGTTTTTCTCTGCGATTTTTTTTCTTGAGTGATCTCAAATTTTCTACTATCTTCCTTAAAACTATAGTGATTCGCATTGTTCGATTACATTGCTAACAATTTTTTCAATCCTGGTATCAATACAGATATATCTAACATTTTAAATGATTTTGTGGTAGGATGAGACTGAAGTTCTGACAAAGGATAGCCAGTTGTAATAGCCTCCTTTTTTAAAAATGCTGTTACTTGGTATTATAATAGAAATAATTATTTTGCTCTAACTGTAGCTTATTCTATCAGACTATGGAGCTATTTTATCATGACTAATACATTACACATGATTACTTAAACAATATAGATGACAATAGGATTCAAAGTAAATGTTTATTATAGCCAAAATAGTGGTTAACAGATTAAATGAGAACCAACAGGACCTCTTTTTGCCTATTACTGAATTTATTTGCTAGTTTAATCTGAGAGGCAGAAAACAGAGACAAAAAGAACAAGAGAGTGAGAGAGAGAGAGAGATCAAGTCCTCCCACTGGTTCACTTCCCAGATGCTATGATGACCAGGGCTAGAGTGGAGCCAGCTGGGAATTTGAAACTCCGTCGGGATTCCCCACATGGGTGGTAGGGTCCCGATCACTTCAGGCTCTCAGTGTGCTCATTAATAAAACTAAACTTAGGAATAGGGCTGATTTTGGAACTGAGGTTCACTGAGATGGAACGTTGAATTCAAATGACTGCTTTAGGATGTATTCCATAACAAACTGACTACTCCAAAACAGCCATATCATTGTGACCAAGTAGGCCTGCTTGATTCTGATCTTGTGTTTTCAGACTATGCACTTTTGTTTAACTGTAAGTCCCTCTCTCATATTTCTCTCCCATTCTATGCCATGATGTTCTCTACAGCCCTGATGCACGCCTTGGTGTTTGGAAATGTGACAGCCATAATACAGAGGATGTACTCCAGGTGGTCTCTCTATCACACCAGAACTAAGGATCTCAAGGACTTCATCCGCGTCCATCACCTACCGCAGCAGCTCAAACAGAGGATGCTGGAGTATTTCCAAACCACCTGGTCTGTCAACAATGGGATAGATTCAAACGAGGTAATTCTCACTTCTGTTATCGATGTTTTGGGGCAGAAAACACCCGTTCTATAGGTATCAGAACTGAGGGACACACTTATCAATTTCTTTTTTCATTATTTTTATGTCCCCTAGGAAACCCAGTCCATCTTTTTTATTTGCTTTGATTATGTTTTCACAATACTCCAGTTTGAACAGTATTTTGCATTACTCTGCTGCTTAAATAGGTCAGGTGGATTTATTTTCAATCTTATTGTACCTTTGGAAAGTAACTAATTCGAATGCCAGTTTAATGATACAGTCTTGGATGAATCAAGATAAATCCGTCTTTTGAAGTTGACACAATTGAAGTGTAAAAATTTTTTCTGGGCCCAGCGCAGTAGAGTAGCCGTTAAGGTCCTCGCCTTGAACACACCAGGATCCCATATGGCCGCAGGTTCTAATCCCAGCGGCGCCACTTCCCATCCAGCTCCCTGCTTGTGGCCTGGGAAAGCAGTGGAGGACGGCCCAATGCCTTGGGACCCTGCACCCGTGTGGGAGACCCAGAAAGAAGTTCCTGGCTCCTGGCTTCAGATCGGTGCAGCACCGGCTGTTGTGGTCACTTGGGGAGTGAATCATCAAATGGAAGATCTTTCTCTCTGTCTCTTCTCCTCTCTGTACATCTGCCTTTCCAATCAAAATAAATAAATCTTTAAAAAACATTTTTTTTTCTGACAAGTGTGGGGCGTGTTGAATTCCAGAACACTGTATACCAGCACTGTGAAAGAGGCACCATATAAATTAGTCAATGTTAGTTCAACTCACCAATCCAAGTCGTAACCAAATCATTTCTAATTTGGGGGCGGGAGGAAGAAGGAAGATAACAGAGGGCAGAGAGGAAGAAAGAGAGAGAGAGGGAGACAGAGTTTTTCTGTCTGCTGGTTCACTTTCCAGATGTCCGCCATGTCTTTGACTAGGACCACTGCTAACAGCCATGAACTTGTTAGGTACCAGGTCAACCACAGGAGTGGCAAGAAACCCAGTTACTTAAGCCTTTATCACTGCTTCTCATGGTCTGCATTAGCAGAAGGCAGGAACTGAAATCAGAGAATTGAATCTAGTCACTCCGATGAGGCAGAAGCGTCTCAATCACTAAGGTGAAGATCAATCCATTGTAAGAATGATGATGTGGCTTCTGTCTTCGTCTGATCCTCATTCCAAAGGAAATACCAGTGGGTCCAAATTCCTTATCTTCTTTTTTTTTAATAATAAATTGGTTTTAACTTTTATGATAACTACATAGTTGAGAGGGATGCATGCCCATGTGAACCACTAGGTGTGGAGGGCCGATAGTAGGGAAAACTGGATGAGACAACTGCCTCCAATTTCCTTTTTTCTTCTTGTATCAGGGGAAAGTGTAGAGAGAAGGGCAGAGGGCAGAGGGTTGCGACGAGCAGCCCAACCACATCAGTACCCAGGGATGGGGGAAGGCCACCCAGTGTCATCTCAGAGTCCCCAATGTGGAGCATGTTCTGAGGATACTGCTTAAGTGGTTTTGATAGTTCTGAGATGCTGTTGATTTCATTGCCCCAAGGTTAAGGAAATCCTTACAAGGTCCATTGATTGACAAGGTCCACCTTAGAGTCTCGATTTGCCCAGATACTTGTCCAAGAGCTGTTCAATTCATTCTACCCTCCATGGTACTAGACATCCTTTCTAGGCATCAGTGAACTGGTTGTCATGTCTCCCATGAGCATCTGAGCATGCCATCCACCGCACAGGCCTCAGCAACTGTAAAGACTCAGTCCACAAACCCCGTGATTTTTACCATGGTTAGAGTTCCAAATCCAGTGATCCAGTTGGGATAGGAGGGGATTCCCAAAGAAACTTTGCCAAAAGTGACACCAACCTGACTCCTGTGTGTGCCAGCCAGTGTAGGATCTGGCTCAATCCATCCTCTCATCAGTCTGAAAATACACTGGCAGTTGCAGTCATTTGGTCAGATATGTCCCCTGCCCTATCTCATACACAAACCAATGAATGCTGTGGCCCAGCCTAACCCTGCCCACCATACACTCTGCTCTATGGTACACTAATGGCAACTGCAGCCTAGTTACACTGACCCCCGATAACCTCCACTATGCTTGCCCGCAGGCCTGATTTCTGTGCATTCCAGTAGGTATATCCCACATCCCATTCTTGTACACATCAGTTGGTGTTGCAGTCTAGCTCAATCCACCTGTCCCTACTCTCCAGCCCATCCTCATGCTGGTGGGTGCCCTGGTTCTCATGCTCAGCATTGGGTGTGCAGCCCATCAGATAGGTGCCCAGTTTTCCTATTGGGCCCACTCCCAGTCCCAGATTTTGCACTTTCTAGGTGGTTCCATGGTCTAGTCTGACAGGACTTGTCCCCAGTTCCTGTACTTGCCAGCAGCAGCAGTGACCCTGCAGGTGAGCCCCTATAGCTCCCTTCCTCTGTTCACCTGACCCCAGGTCTTATGTATGCTGGTTGGAGCTGCGACCCAGGCTGGCATTACTATCTCACTTTGGCATCCACCAATGGATGCCACAGGCTGGCTTGGCCTGACTTGCCCCCAGTCCCAGCCCAAATGTGAACTGGCTAGTGTTGTGGTATGACCTATTCTGGTTCTCACATCTACCAATGGGGGCTATGAACTGGCCCAGCCTGTCCTGCCCCCAGACCTGATCCACACATATGCCAGCTGTTACTGTAACCTGGTTTGGTCTAGGCTGCTCCCAGCCTTGGTTCTTGTGCTCACCTGAAGGAGCTGCAAAACTGACAGAGGAGTTCTCCAAGCTCCTCACATCACCTCCTGGTGGCAGATCTAGTTCCATATCTTCTCTACCGAGTTGGAGCGTTTAAGAAGCAACTGAATGAGGTTTTCTTTTGTTTTTGCTTTTTTTTTTTAATTCCAAAGTCCTTTATAAATCTGTTGTGTTGCTGCAGACTTTTCAATTGATTATTCAGCAGGAAAAAAAAAGAATATCACCGAAAAATCCCTTCAGCTTTATACATACATAGCTTTCCACTTTTTGTCACCCCTGTTGTGCTGTGAAGCAAATCGTTTTGACTACACTTGCCTCAGCATGACTTGCTCCTTCATCTTCCCTGACAGCTTCTGAAGGACTTTCCTGATGAACTGCGCTCTGACATCACCATGCACCTCAACAAGGAGATCTTACAGTTGTCCCTTTTCGAGTGTGCTAGCCGGGGTTGCCTTAGGTCTCTGTCTCTACACATCAAAACCTCCTTCTGTGCCCCAGGGGAGTATCTACTGCGCCAAGGGGATGCTCTGCAGGCCATCTACTTTGTATGCTCTGGCTCCATGGAAGTTCTGAAAGACAGCATGGTGCTGGCAATTCTTGGTAAGTCTGAGTTGAAGTTTCTGTGAAGTTTTACACTAGAGCTTGTAATATGGGCTCTGGCTATTATGTTTCATTTGGGTTTAATTTGCTATTTATATTCCACATGTTGTTTCATTCTTGTAAACTCTCCAATGTCATATTATCCTCAATTTGTAAGGGAATACTAGCACCTTATTGATCGGCCCAAATCACATAGTAAGAAAATGAACTTTATTCTTCCTAATTTCTTATTCCTAAAACTAAACGATTAATTATGATGTATACTATCTCCTGGTGAAATAGATGCCCCATTTTAAAAGGAAATATCCCTGCTTTTGTGGAGAATAAAAATCAAAGGACAAAAAGTTGTATCTATGATAGAAATAGAGCAAAAACGATAATGCTTTAAGAATAAACTCACATAGCTGTTACTAACCCAACACTGTCAAGGTGCCTGGCAACAATTTTATGCCACACAGTTAGTGTAAAATGTTAAGACATTTTAGTTTTAATTGAAGGGTTTGGGGCATCTGACAAAAGCACATACAGCTGATGCAGGATAATTATTTCAACTTCATTGGGCTGCTCTTAAATCTTTTATTAATGTAAAGGTAATAGACTCATGCATTCCGTAGCTCCAAGAAGACGATCATACTCCCCTTGCGTCAGAAACTTTTCTCAATTGTTTTATTACTCAGCTAATCATTACTGAGGATCTTTGAGGGATTAGGAATGGTTTCAACACGGAGAATGTAGCAGGAAAGGGAAAAAATTAAACTGAAATGAAGACGTTTGATGGGGCATAGCAAGATAGTAGCAGGGATGCATTCATAATATGATTTGAAGAACACAATACAGCAGTGTTCAGAATTTGTGTTAATCAAAAGAAGTTAATGCACTAGTTGTCCTTAGCAATTTTCTCCGAATGTGATATATGTAAACAATACTGCTTGCAAACCATTTTTACAGAGAGAGCCTCTTGCATGCCCTCTCAGCACAGGGAGACAGAAAATAGATCTGGGGCATTTTCTGGTGGCTTAACACACGAAAGAAACAAAATATAACAAACATTATGTCATTTTAAAATAGATGTAATGTGGGTTTCTTTCCCATGATTCTGATGTATTTTCAGGTTTTGTGATCAGCAGTGGTTTTAGGAATGGAGTATGAAAGCCTTACCCAGGACATTAGATCCCAAAAAGAAAAGGTTACTGGCTTCTCCGTAACTGCCACTACTTGTAAAACGCAATTCAGTTGGATTTTTTTGTTTTTAAAAAGCACCTACGAACAGATGAAAAGTTCAGCTCATCGCCTTTTACACCTCGAACCTAATTTTCCCCTCAGTGTTATCTCAATAGAGATAATTATTTTACTTCCTCCATGGTGACGTTGTTTTAAAGGCTAATTGAAATCCTTGGTGACTTTGATACATTTGAACATACAGCTTCGTATCTGATCTGTAGATATTTATAAATGCTCTCTGCCAATGAAATAATGTATAATGTTATAAAGAAGTGTCATCCAACAGCTGCCGAAGCATCAACCAATACAAGTAACTGTCTGCCCTTTCAATACGTGCAGAGGTTTCTTAATATGATACTTGACATGCCTTAGAGCTAGGAATGAATGTGTTATGGGGATAAAATTTGTTAGCCTTGTACATCTTTGTTTTACGTTCATGTTTTTGTTGTCCCCACACATTTGGTCCTGGTTGTTTTTTTTTTGTTGTTGTTGTTGTTTTTAAAGATTTATTCATTTTATTACAGCCAGATATATACAGAGGAGAGACAGAGAGGAAGATCTTCCGTCCGATGATTCACTCCCCAAGTGAGCCGCAACGGCCGGTGCAGCACCGATCCGAAGCCGGGAACCAGGAACCTCTTCCGGGTCTCCCACGCGGGTGCAGGGTCCCAATGCATTGGGCCGTCCTCAACTGCTTTCCCAGGCCACAAGCAGGGAGCTGGATGGGAAGTGGAGCTGCCGGGATTAGAACCGGCGCCCATATGGGATCGTGGGGCGTTCAAGGCGAGGACTTTAGCCGCTAGGCCACACCGCCGGGCCCTGGTCCTGGTTGTTTTACAAGCATGAGGAAAGGCACCCTTCACAGAGCCTTTATCTTACTAATGATACCTAAACACATCTAACCTGGAGTTCTAGTGCTTCATCCTTCACCTTTCCCCCTGCCCTCAGTGAACAATAACTGACCAGCAGAAATCAATAGTATAGTTGTGAAAAAAATGCTGTTCATAAACGGCCATGGAATTTTTCACTTCTTCTAGAAATAAGGATACTGAGATCCCGATTGGGAAACTTAACTCTAGGCCATAAATGTAGACACTGAGAAATCCACAAGAGTAAAATTAGTGAGGGTGAGAAGCGCATTGGTATTTACAGAATCTGCTTGCCAGAGCTCCAGACTAAGTCAGCACACACAATGTTTCACAAATGTTCAGTGAATGACTAAATAAACTGAAATTCTTTCTAGGGTGCCAAGTTTGGCAAGGCATTGATGCTAATTTTAAAGCTGGTGTTACTGTCACTGAAAGCTGTTCCAGGTTCCAGCTTTGTGGCACAGCATATTATGCATTTGTTTGCATCACTCACAGAACGTATTTAAGCCCTGGTTCTAGACCTGGTTGCTTTGCTTCGGATCCAGCTGCCTGCTAATGCGCCTGACTCAGCTCCGTCCCTTGCTGCCATTTAGACAGCGAATCAGTGAGCAGACCATCTCTTTGGCCTTCCTTCAAACCAGCCTTTCGGTACATACAATAATATTTTACAGTGAACGAAACTGCTACTCTTTTTCAGTTTTTGAAACTGTATTTTATTTTTATTTGAAAGGAAGATTTTACAGCTGGAAGGAAAGACAAAGACGGAGAGAAGTCTTACATCCACTGGCTTACTCCCCAAAAGGCTGCAACACCCAGAACTGAGCCAGTCAGGAGCTATGAGTTTCTTTTGCAGCTCCCACATGATGCAGGGGCCCAAGGACTTGGAACAATCCTCTGCTTTCTTCCCAGACCACAAGCATGGAGCTGGAGCAGATGGTAGCGGCCAGACATGCACTAGTGCCCATATGGGATGCCAGCATTGGCAGGTGGATTAGCATGCCATGCCATCGTACGAGCCCCTGAAGTGCTTTTCTTTCCTATCTGTCAGTTGCTTCTTGGATCAATTGATGTGATAAAGAAACACACACACATATATATATAAGATATATATAAAACATATATATATACATATATATAAAAGATTGGATAAACCAGCTTTTTTGTTAGCACTTTAGTTATAAAGTTAATTTGAATAAAATTGTCCAATATGTCCTGGTCAGCAAACTAGTTCTAAAACAGGAGAATTATAGCCTAAAACTGAAAATCAGAAACAGTGTGGACAGAAATAAAGCAAGGAGAGCTAGAAGTGTGGTGGGAAACACAGAGCAAGTGTGGTACTGTCCGAAGTGAAGAGTTCTTTGTCTGCCTTTATTCATTTTCTGTTCTGGTGAAGAAAAGAAACTTTTCACAGTGTCACAGAACGGTAGGACTGTGAGTTCTGGTTTATATTTTCTATAGTAGATTCACTGAGCCTAGTGTCCAACAATTACCCCTTCCTCCCCAAATTTACTCAGTGATTAAAACAGAGCTCCTTCTCCCACCTCACCTTCCTGTCCTGTGAACAGGATCAGAGGTTAAACAAAAGAACTGATGAAGAGCACACTTAGGTTATTGTTCAGTGTGTCGGAAGCAAAATGATTAGTATGGCTCTTGATGGTTAGAGACAAAAAATTATTTACCTCAGAGATGAGTCAGAGACAATTTATAATTCAGAAGCACAGAACCCTTTTCTCTCTCAAAAAAAAATCTAAGACGCTATTATTTCTTTTGAGTGATTAAGGCAATTACAACAACAACAAAAATATCTATTGAATTTTACAAGGCCATTTACCAAATCCAGCAAGGAACGTGTCTGGAGACCACCTCTAACGTATGATTCCTAGCCCTGGGTCTCCTGGCTTGGTCCTCTCCGTGAATGCTCTCAACCAGGGTCAGTGTCGAAGGTATATGTGATTATCGCTGAAGATGCTGCGGGTTGCCTCAACTAGGCAAAGGGAAACAAGACATTATTACACTCTCTTTGTACTGACAATCCATGCAGCCACCTTCCTGAAGCAAATAACTGAACCCTAGATTTCACTACTGCCTAAGTTGAAAACCCCCACACGAAATAACGGTTCTTTATCTCTTTTCAAGGTAACCTCAGGAAAATGAAGACCTTAAGTCCAAGGAAGTTACCAATCTCAAGCTTGGTTTTCTTTAAAATGCTCTGTCCTTTTATACTGTTTCTAGGGAAAGGGGACTTAATTGGAGCCAATTTATCAATTAAGGACCAAGTGATCAAGACCAACGCAGATGTAAAAGCGTTAACCTACTGTGATCTTCAGTGCATCATCCTCAAAGGGCTCTTTGAAGTGCTCGACCTTTATCCAGAATACGCTCACAAATTCGTGGAAGACATCCAGCACGACCTCACGTACAACCTTCGGGAAGGTCATGAGAGTGATGTAAGTGTCATTTCTAATTAGTGTGGAGACCTGAGAATAGTAAATACATATAACGTGATTTCACTTCACGGTTCTTGGAGATGGGCATTCTGTATGCAAGTTAAGATGCCTCTAGGAAAGCCTTCATCCTATATCCTAGCCCCCTGATTTAAGTCTCAGCCACTGTGTTTCAATCCAACGTCCTGCCAGTGCACACACTGGGAGGTAACAGGTAATGGCTTAGGACTTGGTTGCCTGGCACCTACGTGAGAGACCTGGATGGAGATCCTTGTTCCTCCCTTCCTGTTGTTGGATTTTGCAGATGTTTGCAGAATAACCCTATGGAAGGATCATCTCTGTCCTTCTCTTTCTCTCTCATCCAAATAAAGAACGAAAATAAATATAAAGTCTATGAATATGCTCATTTAAGATATGATTATTCAGCTACCAGTAGAGTAATGAGATAATTAACTAGAAGCCAAACCTAGGAAAAAAATATTACTTATGGATGACTTTATGTAATTTAGTTACCCTCCTGCCTATTTTCATGATTATAACTAGAGCTGATTTTAATGATTTGCCTAGAGATGTGTTGTTGCTCTAAAATGTAATGATTTGCAGATAAAGTATATAATTCAGAGTTTGCAACTGAGAACTTACCCAATTTTTTAGCATGGACTTTGGTTAAGAATAATCATTTTGTTAAACAGTACACAAAGCAATCTATCAAATAATGACTAAATGTGCATAAAAGTGTTCAAGCCAAGGATTGTCATACTGAATGCATAATGAACACTTTACGAAATTATATATTTGCTACTTGTTTCAATTGCTATAAACAGCTTTCCTGTCAAAATATGTTCTATACTGCATCCTGTGATTAAGCTGATCATGAACACAACCTCATTTGATGTGTCAGAGAAACGAATAGTTTAATGAGACTGATTACCGAAAGCCAGGCCAAAACGTGCACATCATTGTAGAATAATCAAACCTTGATCTGCTACTTCGTGCTTTGTCCCAGGTATTTTCAACCGTTAATTTTGAGGGGAATTTTTAAGAAGAGATCGTATTTATTTTCATTTGAAAGAAAGAGAGTAAGATCGACAAACACAGAACAGAGTTCATCCAGCTGCTGATTCACTCCCGGAGTGATTGCGGGCTGAAGTCGGGAGCCCTGCCCTCCATCACATGTCCCACGGACATGACCCGGACACAAGCAAGTGCTTGCGCCACCACCTACAGGGAGCTACACTTGAAAACAAAGGCAGGATTGGAACCAAAGCAATCTGTATGTGCTGTGGGTATCTTAACTGCTGCCTCCAAGGCCAAATTTAGGGATTTGAGCAGCTATGGGTTTGACTTGTGTATAATGTACACAAGGTATTTTTGTTAGTCATTCATATTTTCCACTTCAAAATATTAAAGAATCAAATTGTACATTATTTCATCTTGACTGAGGATATTCAGTCACATTAAAACGTGAGTTAGATCTCATTGTAAAGCTCAGTATCACCAGTTTTCTCTCTGTTGGTGACAGATAACAAAGAAGCTACCACCGTTTATTGGCTACCTATGGTGTCCTCCATACTCCACCAACATAAAACATCTAATGTATTACTACAAACCATTTTTTTAATATTTGTTACAAAGGTGAGGTAATTACAGACCATTGTAAGCCTCTGATTCCAATTAGGATGGAGAGAAGCAGGGTGGAAGGGGAGATGATGAATACAATCAGCCGACTAGGTCAGAGTTAGAGTTTAAAGCCCGTACTCCTTCGGTGAATAGGTTGCCTCTTAAAATCACTTTCAGGTCTTTTATTCAGTAGATTGGATTTTTAAACCACAGGTGTATTTTGTGCTCTCCATGACAGCACAAAATGACAACTATATTTCAGGATAGAAGAGGACTTAGTGGATAGGAGCAATCAAGCGGAAGAAATGGGAAAAGACAGAAAATAGCCACTGTTACTCAGCATGGAAAAGTGAAAAATATTGAATCTCAATCTCTGGCTTCTTTTATCTAATACTCGGGTTTTAAAAATCTTTCTCTTTTAAAGATAAGTTGCAATGTATGCAATGGTTTTGAAATCAAATTATTTAGCACTTGCTTTCTTTACATACTTAGAGATCTCTGGTAAGAACATTTAAAATCTACTCTTTTAGAAATTTTCTCTTATTTTTCTTTGTGTGGTTTTATGTGATGTTTCAATTCATGTATACATCATGTATGCATTTTGCATTATTCAAGATATCTTTGATAAAAATTATTTTATGTCTGTATCAATATCTGTCTACCATTATCTATATTTATCTCTCTCATTCACTTTTTAAATATTTTTTTTATTTGTTTTTAGATTTTTTCTAGTATTATCATTTTATGATACAGTTCCATAGACCTTGGAATTTCCCTGACCCTCACCCCACTAAGTTCCCCTATATTATTACTATAGTACAGTTCTTCTTAAATAGTCATATGTCCGTCATTTCAGGCATATACAATGGTAGAGAGTCCAGCATCCTATTGTCAAGATATAGTTAACAGTTTCTTTGGGAGTCCATCTTTGATTTGGAAGTAGAGATGCATACTGCATTGTATCCTCACATCTGGATATGATAGTCTCCATTACACAGTTACTATACATGCCCTTAAATGAAAAGCCACAATACAAAATCAACAACATGAATAAAAATAGAAATTTACAATGGCATGAAGTTCTCAAGAGGTTGTAATAGTTCAACAGTCCTGATTTGCTGTCATTCCCGCCACTCCAATAGCAGTGAAATCTCTCCAGAATCCACTGGCTGTTATAGTCTCCATCTGCCCAGCCATTCACTGCCAACACTTGGCTGGGGTAGTTGATCAATACTCCAACACCCATTTGGTTGTGTAAAACGAGGGACTGGAGACAGAACTGACCCAGCTTATTTACTCTTATGATAGCAGTTTAAAAACCTTCTCTGAATGCCACTGGTCCTAAGGAAATTGGAAGAATTGTCTTCTTTTGCTAATGATGTGAGGAAACCGAAGCAAAGACTTATTTTTTATGCTGATCATATTGTATGTTAACAATGGAAAATTAAGAAAGAAATCGGTATCATTTTGTTTATAAGTTGTTTATGAAAGACCATTCATGCCTTTTCTTCTAAGAAGGGTAATATTTCTTTTGACAGGGAGACCAAGTATGAGTAGCTCACTTTTATCGTATCAATGGGTCATTGCAAACTTCGCCAAACTTTTTGTTTGTTTCAGTGTTTTTTCCTCTAGTCCTGAGCTATAACTTTTACTTCTAAACCAGTTTTCTGGAATCTCAGTTAAAACCTTCGCCTGTTTATTAAGTCCTTTTCTCTTTGGCATTGTGTCACCCCCATCTTCCTCTGAAATTTCTTTCTGCAATTTAGACTCCTAGCCACTCTTTCCATCAAAGTTTCTGGGAATACTACCTCCTACATGTTCAAGTTACTGGCTAATATCATCTGGGTTTCCCACGGGAGTGGCACGGGCCCAAGTACCTGGACCTTCTTCCACTGCTTCTCCAAGAGCAGTAACAAGCAGCTGGATCCAGAGTGGAGCACCCAGGACTTAAACTAGTTCCCTTATGGAATGCTACACCCCACACGAGTTTCAGGATGTTTCTTCTTATCTTAGGGAGCTTTACATTATCATGTATCTTAGGGAGTTACCAGAAAATCTAGAAGGACAATCCATTTTGAAATAAAATAAAAACCAAAAAAGCACTTTTAAGGAAGTCAAAATTCACGGGTCCGGCGGTGTGGCCTAGCGGCTAAAGTCCTCGTCTTGAAAGCCCCGGGATCCCATATGGGCGCCGGTTCTAATCCTGGCAGCTCCACTTCCCATCCAGCTCCCTGCTTGTGGCCTGGGAAAGCAGTCGAGGACGACCCAATGCTTTGGCACCCTGCAACCATGTGGGAGACCCAGAAAGAAGTTCCTGGCTCCTGGCTTCGGATCGGTGCTGCACCGGCCGTTGCGGCTCACTTGGGGAATGAATCATCGGACGGAAGATCTTTCTCTCTCTCTCTCCTCCTCTCTGTATATCTGACTTTGTAATAAAAATAAATAAATCTTAGAAAAAAAAAGAAAGTCAAAATTCAGAAGCAAAAGGAATGCAACAATTAGATTATAACACCCACAATCATGATGAATTATGTAACTCTAGAATGATAGCTTGTTTAATTATTACAGGAAAACTAATTAAAATATACAAAATATTTTTACATGTTTATTGAAAATGCTAGTCAGCCCTGTTTTGACTTCTGGATAATTATGTATTTTGTGAACTGTGTGTTCTACATTTGACCTTTTTCTGTCTCCTAGATGGCCTTGATAATGACATAGATTGATTTAGCTATTTCTATTTATACAGAATATCAGAAATTTGCTTCACTGACTCTCGTGGTAAACTCAATAAGATTGATTTAGATACAAATTTAGCTGTTTTTTTATACTTGTGAAATTTAATTTGCTTTAATGTAAGAATCCTGAATTTGTAATAGATGAAGAATATCCATCTACACTTACAAATCTTCTAGCTTTGTACAGAGCGGTCTTCCATCTGATGATTCATTACCCAGATGATCCCAAGAATTACACACCAAGACAGAAAGAGATGGGGGGAAGAGAGAGAGAGAGAGAGAGAGACCTTCCAAAGCCTGGCTCACTCCCAGAATTGCACAATAAATTAAGGCATTTCATGACACTGACATGCTATTTGAGCACCAGTTTCAATACGAGCTGCTCTTACAATCCAGTTCTCTGTTATTTTACCTGGGAAAGAAGCAGAAGACGGCCCAGCACTCAATCCTCTGCCACCCACATGTGAGTCTTGGATAGAGTTTCAGACTGCTGGCTTCTGCCTCATGGTGCCATGGCCACTTCTTGTCCTGTGTAAGCTGCTGCTCCTGTGTAAACTACCATCACTTCTCCTTGCTTGTCACATTTACTTTTATCTGTAGCACTCTTCAGTTTTTGGTGGAACATGTGTAGGCCTCAACTCCTTCTCTCTGTCCCCTTCTCTCCCTTTTTCTCTGCATCTTCTTCCTTCTCTTCCTCCTCCTTCTCTCTGGATACTTTACTAGATCACCAAACATCATAAGCCTCTTTGTGAGTCTGATAAAGACTGTGTACTTTTCTGGATTATATGCTATAGACTGTATAACAGAGCACATTCCTTTATGTCATAAATCCATTTACATGAAGATGCACACACACACTGAAATAAGTGCCTTATGCAGCAATCTGCACCCTTCTCTTGTTTTTTTTTTTCTTATGTATTTATCTATTTTTATTGAAAAGGCAGGTTTACAAAGATAAGGAAATATGGAAAGATCTTCCATCCACTGATTCACTCCCCAAGTGGCCGCAATGGCCAGAGCTGAGCCAATCCAAAGCCAGGAGCTTCTTCCAGGTCTCCCATGTGGGTGCAGACTCCCAAGGCTTTGGACCATCCTCTACTGTTTTCTCAGGCCATAAGCAGGGAGCTGGAAGGAAGGTGGAGCAGCTGGAATACGAACCGGCACCGATATGGGATCCCAGTGCATGCAAGGCGAGGATTTTAGACACTAGGTTACTGTACAGGGCCCACACATACCATCTTGCACAATCTTTACAATAGCCATGCTGCCTGAACATTGATATTTCACTGTCTGTGCTGTGTGTGCTAATCCTTTATCAGAAGAAATCTGGTTTCTAATGAATGAGTAAACCTGCCCTGAAAAGCTGGTAGGAGGGATATGTGCATGAGATGGGGCTGGATGGATGTAGGTTTTAAAATGTACCTGTCAGACCATGCTGAATGAAAAGTAAATAAAGTAGGTTTCTTAGCCTCTTACGTTTGTGTCTTCTCAAGGCTGCAGTAATGATGTTTGTATTGTGTCATTCTGCAACTTAAAATCATTCAGCATCTTAAGCTCTCCACTGGCTGATAATAAAATTCTGACCTCTTATAATTTTATTTTATTTAGTTATTCCTATTATGTTCCATCATGTTATTTTGTAGCGATGGGGATTCCCCCCCACCGTCCCTTCCTCCTTCCCTGTTCTCCTCCTATCTATTTTTCTCCACATTTGTCCAAGTCCTATGCTTTGCTATCCTGGATCACCTTTGAGAAAACCCCCGATTCCCATCTTGTGCCCAAATGCGTTCCTGTAAACCACCCTGCTTTGCCTTTCTTGCTCTTGGATGGTGAGCTTTCAACTGTTTCTTATGCTGCAGGGCCTTAGTATGAAAACATCCCCGTGTGAAGCCTTTGTCTTATACTACATTATATTCCCAGTGCCTAAGTAGAGGCTACTACTGAATCAACATTTCATATATATTCAAAGGACAAATGAATGAATATTAACAATTTTACTTTGCATCCTGAAAACTATGAAAAAAAAAGTATTAAGAAACTGAGAAGATAGCAGCTAGCTTATATGGCCAGGTAGTAGAGTCTGGATTGAAAATATAGGGGGAATCTTAAATTATATCCCTTAGAAGTTAAAAAAAAAAAGGTAGCATATCAAAAGTAGGATGTGAAAAAAACAAAATTGAAAGCACAGCTAAATTGAGTAACAGCTTTTGTTCAGGAAAGGAGATTCTCAAAATTTATTTGAAGAATTCAAGCTAAATAGCAGAAAAAAATAGTTTGCAATAAGAGCAAGATAATTCCTTTGGGAATTACCAAAGTAGTGTTAAAATGAAAAAGGAGTTAAGATGTGAAACCAGGTCCAAAAACACCTAATTTTCGTAGGAACTGATGAATGAATATAATAATAACATAACCAGAAGATAAAGAAGAAATACTTTTAACCTTTAAGTAATTCTCATCTTAGTCACTTCACTATTATTGCTCAAGAAATAAGGCTATAAATTTAGGAGATGAAATATATTTACACATAGAAAACTGCAGTGTGTGGTAATCAAAGTTTATTTATGGTTATAAAATATTGAGTCAAAATGTACTGTATACATGATGCCATCTAGTCATGTTCCATATCCAGCATTGCTTCAGTGGCATCTGAATATATATGCATATTTCTGCCTATGTGGGGCACTGTGTCTTTCATTCACAAAGGTGAGCTTTTCTATCAAGTTTTATATTTTCAGAAAGTCGTTCCTATTTCAAATGCAAATAACACTGGAAAAAGTTTCTAATTCCCAACAAGTATTGAGTTTTGAGTCTACTGGAATCACTTGACACTGTACCACTGATTCTTAATGAGACTGTGCTTCATCCATGAGATGCTTCCTCGCTTAAACGGGGGGAAAAAAGGTCCACTTAGACCTTTCTAGAAGTGTTGGATTTGCCAACCTTTCTGCCTCTTTCTGCCTGACTCTATTATGACTTAATTCACCTCTGGCATGTACAGGAATTGAAGGCTTCTTTTCTAAAGAAGGGACATGATTTAAACGTTGTCTCCACTTCAATTTGAAATTACACTGTGCTGCTTGGGAGCAATTTTCTTGAAAATTACCTAGCAAATTGTAACAACAATTTAAAAAAACCGTATCTGACAGAGCAAATAGTTAGTCTGCAGAAGTATCCTGAGTGTAGGTGGTGTCTGCTAGCACGATCTGTGTAATGAGAGAACATAATTAATTCTGTACCTTTCTGTGATCATTATTCTTGGAAAATTGTGTATTGAAGCACTTACATGTAAAATCATACCAAATTTCCTTTTCATCTCAAGTCCAACAGGTATTTTGTTGGAGCTCTGTGGGTTTTTTTTAGTATTTTCACTCAGGAAGCAAAATGTCTCTTTTAGTAATCTTGTATTGGACAGTTTTACCTTACCTACCACACACGTTTACAGTGTTGAACTGAGAGTCAGACAGAAAAAGCTCAGTAAGTTATGGCCTGGAAGTTCTACTTATATCCAATGTGTTTTAGGTCCATCAATATTTCTCCTATGAATCTTGTTCTAATGGATTCAAAAGTGGTTGTGACAAATATACTACCCCGAGGGAACAGATTATACCTTGCTTGCATGTTTAGAGAGTAACATTGTGCTTAAGTCTGTTGTATTGGTTAAATGAAGAGTGCTGTGATTAATACAGTCACCAATCCCTCCTCTCTTCTCACTGATGGCCTAAGGCTATTTCTTCCCTGGTTATCAGGGTCATCCCTGATGATTTTCCCTAAACATAACACTCAGGATTGCTTTTATTGGATTCCATTGAGCCCTAGGTCCATGTTCGCTTCTAATCCTGAGGTTCTGTGTCTCCTGGGTACACTTCTGTCTGAAAGACATGAAGGCTTTCTACTAAAGGTTGCAAAGCAAAGGAAATAATTTACTCTGGCCCCATCCTCAAACTACAGACTGACTCATTTTCAGTTCTTATCTTAAGGTAGAGCTAATAGGGAACATTGTCCAGTGGATCATCCTTAGGAATCTCAGTAAGTTTCAAAATGATTCAGAATAAGAACATTTACAATAAGCAAAGGAAATGCACTTTTAATACAGCGTCAGTGGCAGGAGGATTTATTGTAAGAAACCCAAGTACCTAATAGAATCAAATAACACGTACACATAACACACTCATGGATCTCAGGAAATTACAAGCAATTACTTTTTTCAAATTCCATTAGGTTCTCTCTTCATTTCTTACTTTTCCTTTTCTCTGTGTATTTTCCCCATTCTGCTCTCTTTCCAAAGATCTGACATTTTTGTTCTTAGGCAAAGGGCAGAAAAATGACCACAGATAGCAGATTTTAGTGTAAATAAACAGCAGGTGGTTGAGCTCAACTTTCCTACTTGATTCTTTATTCCTGTGGAAAGACTGCTAGAGCTGAAATCAAGTGCTCATCTAACTTACAGTAATTACTGTGTGTCACACGAGGCAGCTGCCAAGGATGGAGGGAGGTCACCCCATGGTAGCATGATGGTTTCCATTGTAACCCAGTGGACTGAAAAGTTGAGCTAAGAGACAGTAGTATATAGATGCACAGATGTAAATACAAAAAGTACTCAGAGTTTGAATTGTAAGTCTCTGGGTACTTGCATCACAGTAGCTCTTCCTGCAGTCATGTCCTAGAGCATTTTCCTAGAGATCAAAGAACCATTTGAATATGTATTATGATAAAAGCATATAAAATAGAGAAGACACAAAAAGCTATAAACCACCTTACAGAGTCTCATGGTTCATAATCTATGAGTTTGCTTTCCTCTGTAGCTTTTTGCCATTGAAGAGCACTGTGTATATCCTGCAGAAGGATTCACCATAGTGTAGTGTCCTGAGTGTTGCCAGCTTGCTTTGGGCACTGGAAGACCTGCGCTGCCCCTTCCGGAAGCTGCCATTCACCAACACCCTGGGTTCCCTAGCATCACATACACTTTGAGGCATATGTGCTGCCGCAGCCGTTGTTTTCAATGGTAGCTGAAAATGGCTTGGGCGCTGAACTTGTCTCTGGATGTGGAGTTCTTACACATATGTTTGTGTAAAGATGATTGAGAACTTTTTTTTACGTTTCTTTCCCAACCAATCATACTTATCTGTGGATATATTAGAATGTCTTTCAAAACATTGAAAGATTTCTTTGTTTGAAAGACAGATGGGGAGAGAAAGAAACAGAGAAAGAGATATCCTATCTATTGCTTCACTCCCCAGAAGCTGCAGCAGGCAGGGCTGAGCCAGGGTAAAACGTGGAACCAAGAGCTTCTTCAAGGTCTCTCCTGTGGATGGCAAGGAACCCAAACACTTGGACACTCCTTCACTGTTTTTTTGGTTTTCGTTTTCGTTTGTTTTTCCCAGACCATTAGCAGGCAGCTGCATTGGAAGTGGAGCAGTCAGGAATTGAACCACCTGTATATGGAATGCCAGCTTTATAGGGGGTGGTTTAACCTAATACGCTATAATTACAGCCCTTGAGAAATAATTTTGTCTTGCTTTTTTCTTAAAGAATTGAGCTTTTCTGACTTGCTAAAATAATCTAAAATATTATACTAAAAACGTATCACTGTGTGGGACAGCAAGCATTTAGTAGTGTTTCGCAGGTTATTCTTGGGTTTACAGAACACTTATTCAGGGTGTCCTCTAATCCCAATGCCAGACTCCCCTGCGATAGCATACAGTAAGTAGACTGTATGATGACTGAAGCCGCTCTCAATGAACTCAACGGGTATAAATTAAATTAAAATTACAAACAAATTATGAATTCCCTGGGTAAACATCTTTAATAGGGCTTTTCTCACCACTTTTCTCAAAGGGTATAAAAGGTAGTAAGGAGGACATATGGCAAAGGCAGGTGGCGTTACAGCACAGAGCAGACTGAGCCCAGCAGGCAGAGTTTGA
Organism: Ochotona princeps; assembly: GCF_030435755.1. Lineage (NCBI taxonomy): Eukaryota > Metazoa > Chordata > Mammalia > Lagomorpha > Ochotonidae > Ochotona > Ochotona princeps. The sequence goes on from NC_080861.1 coordinate 8,501,953, forward strand.
GGCCTCTAGTCTGATCATATTGGGGGTGTCTGTTTTTCATTCAAACTCAGTATTCTGGAATACCAGAGGAGCAACAGATTTAAGTGAAGGAAACACTGGCCCAGGAGTCTAAGATATGATTTAAGCAAGATGCCAAATTAGGAAAACTGGAGTAACTTGAGATTGTGACTCAGCTAACATGTGGTAAGGGCAGACCTGGGAAGAGGCATTTCCATCCATTGGATTGGATGGAAAGGACTGATTTCCATGTCATTGAGGAAAATGATTAAGGAAGATTCTGGATGAACATCTGCAGAGTTGCTAAGCCTTATGTGATGCAGTAATCCCACACACATTTCTGCTGCCAGGACTAGGGTCTTCCAAAGCAAACATATGGTATCTGCTCTGTGACTCTGCATTTTGCCAGCATTCGTGCAGAGCCCCACGCCTGGCGAGAGCTACCAAAACATACTTATATTCTAGTTGTTCAGTGTATATTTCTCTTTGAGGCTGTTAGTCAGTCTTGCGCACTGATAGTACAAAATGTGGAAATCATATATGAGACAACAAAACACAATATGTCAAAAAGAGCAGTGAACAGCAATCCAGAAACCATAAACGTAAGACTCGGTGTACATACAAAAAGGCTGGAATTGCTCGAGAACACTGAACAGGCACAGTTTGATTCAGTAGATAGGAAACTTGAAGAACTGAAAGTGTTTTTGCACAAATTTATAGAAGTAAAAATAGATACATAACTGCCCAAACAAGATCATGTGTCCGTATTTTACTACAATCGAAATAAAAGCCCTAAAACTTGATGAGAAAAGCTCATTTTGCTGAAAAGTGGATTGCGTGTTTCATATGTCTCATTGAAAGAATGATGTATATAGGATGAAAGAGCAAGCATTTCTGTAAACTGAGAATGGCACCAGCATAAGAAGTCCTTCCCATCCCAAATGGATATGCATTGTTCATGTTCATGTGAAGAGAAGCTCTTTACTTAAATATCACTGTGATTTCTTACAAACTTGAAAATGACAGCTTAGTAACTGCATTGTCACTCTGGAAATAGTGCAGAACACTTGTACACATCGTGTTTTTAGAAAAAATGCTATCACTTCACTTAACCTTCACACAAATATCCCCAAACTGTCCTGTGCTTATTTTTTAAAATTAAGACATTTATGCTTTAATTTAAAGATATGGTCCAAAATATAAGTAAGAAAAGAATTCATAAGAAAATAATTTACATAAGAAAAGAATGCAAAAACACATACTACTAGGAAGTAACTGGAGAATGGTTCTTTCTTCCATAACAAATAAGCACTAAGGGCAATGTTAATTGGGGAAAAAAACAAAGGGGAACTGAACAAAAGTTGGTAGATGTTCCTTACGACGTAATTTTTGAGAGCACTATTGGAGAACCAAAAATGACAAATTAGACATGTACATTGCTTAGTTTCACTTGCTTGGAATGCCATTGTGAATCCGCACAGTCTCATTTTTAATCATTATGTGATTATTCTGTATTATCTCACTTACAATGCATCACACATCAGCTTTAATAAAATAAAACTGAGACTCAAGAAGGCTCACGTCTCTGTGAGAAGTTTCATATCTCTTCCTCATCTGGCTTATGGTATGATGAACAGTATTCCTCAAGTGTCAAAGGCTTCCTTGATGATTGCAATAATTTCTGTTCCCAAACAGATTAGTGTATCTTTTTCCCCAAATCCTCACCAATATTTAGTGTTTTCTGAACCATTATGGAATACAATGTGGAGATTTCTCACAAATCTAAAAATAGAACTACTATATGACCCAGCCATGCCATTCTTGTGAATCTACCAAACAAAATTAAATCAACATTAATCATAGCAGTTCAATTTACAGTCGCTTAAGATTTGCAACCAACCCAGATGTTTGTCAACTGATGAATCAATTTTTAAAAATGGAAATGATATGTATATACACACGATGGAATACTACTAAGCCATAAAAAAACGAACTCCTGTGTTTTTGCAACTAAATGGATGAAACTGGAAACCATTGTGCTTAGGCAAATAAACCAATCCCCAGAAGACAATTATCATGTTTTTCTTGATCCATATTAACTAGCACAGGAAGCACAAAGTAAACTGAATTCAACATGAGTGAAATTGAGATTTGGAGATTTGATTATTGTGTATAGCCTTTGTCTATACTCTTTCAAAGGCAAAGATATTTGTTTTTTCCACTCTCTGTTGAATTATTTGCCTAATGGGACACTAAGCCTCTGATTGTGAAGTGAAGTAAAAGCATATCATTGTAAAAAAAATTTTTTAAAGAAAGAAAGGAGGAGACGAGTGGGTGGGAAATGTGAGCAGGAGGGAAGGCAAGGTGAAAAGTATCACCTTGCTCCTAAATACACATTGTAAAATCCATGAAATGTATTCACCTTAAATCAATAGTAATAATACATAATTATGAATGCATGCTTCTGGCCATGTACTACTATCCCATAGAAGGCTTCTTATTTTCTGTGACTGAGCTCAACCAAGGCACAAGAATCCAGATAGCAAACTCCTCTCAGCGTTCAGGTTCACATACCAGCTTCAACATTCAGGGATGTTACCATGCAACCTGTTCATTACAGTGTGCATTGACAATGAGCTTCCTAGACAGAAAATCAGGCATTTGGCATTAGTTTTGAAATTACCATCGGGAGTTGTGATGCTCAAACTTCTCACATTGAATTGGGCATCTCTCTTAACCGACCTGGTTTGGAACCAGAATACTCAGCAGGTATCCTCAAAGTCTTATGAAACTAGCTATTGTGATTCCTTACAATTACATGCTGGCTGACTTTACAAGCTAACCAGGAGCCATTGCACCCTCATTAGTAGCAGGTCATTGGACGACATGGGGTTCATCTTAGTATAATGACTTTAAACAGTGTAAGGGTAAGTACTTTTAGAACGGATCATCCCCATTGAACTCTCAAATCATTGAAGTAGGATGCAGCTTAAGTCTGAACTAGTCAAGACTCTTATGTCATTGCTGTGACATTTCTAACTAACTTTCTTCACTTAGTTGTGCATTTTTCTTCTTTTTTCCTTCTAGAATAATATTAGCAACATAGTCATAAATAACCTTCTCTCCTTCAAAAACCATACTGTATTTTCTAAGCTCTTAAATACTTGAAAGTACCTCCTTCGGATTTTCTTTCCATTCCAAAACCTCATATTTTATGGATTGGAACACAGAGATAATAATGCTTGAAATAATTTGTCCATATTGTCAATTTTTATTGACTTTGTCTGTGCCTATGGACAGTCTGAAAATATCTCACTTAATTTAAGTGAAGCAAATTAAAGGAGTTAGAAAAGAGAATAAGATACCAAGTCATTTCTTGACCTAAAGTAATCCAGTTGATATTATATAAAAGAAGATGCATTATTTGAAATATTTCCATTTTATTTGAAAGTCAGTTATTTTTATATATATATATATATATATATATATATATATATATATAGAGAGAGAGAGAGAGAGAGAGAGAGAGAGAAAGAGAGAGAGAGAAAGAGAGATATCTTCCATCTGCTGTTTCACTCTCCAAATAGCGATTCTGAACCCAGGACTTCTACCTGGTCTCCCACATGGGTGCAAGGGCCCAAGGGTTTGAACCATCCTCCACTGCTTAATCAAATCATAAGCACGCATCTAGATTAGAAGTGGAGCAGCCGAGACTCGAACCCGCATCTCCATGGGGTGCTAGTCTCACAGGCAAAAGCTCACCCTACTATTGAAAGGTTTGTTTTTGTAGCATAAAATGACAGCCCTCTTATAGGAGAGTAATTTTGGGAAAACTATGTTTAGATGCATATGGCATGTTTGTTAAAGAATTGCATATGTACATTATGTTCAAGTAGGACAAATCCATGTGTGTGAATGTTAAGGTAACTGTGACCTAACTCAGTAATTGATGTGACATGTGGTAATGTCCTATTCTCCATGTGAACCCAATTCAAATAAATTTTTGTTCATAGCTAATATGATGAGAAATATAACATTTTTCTCATTAATCACTGTTGATACCAGACATTAGAGCAAGCACCTAGTAAATTTAATAACAGAAGGGTATTTGTCACCATAAATTCTGCAAGAATTTACTGTGAATAAAGAAGTTGATATGATAAGAAGTTTACACTCCCCATCGTATTCCAAATGCTTTTTCACCCTGGAGAAACAACAAAATCTAGACATTATCTGTCAGTGCCTTTTGCAGGAATGTCATGCAGTATTGTCAGAGGAATGATATGAACTGAAATCTCACAGAATTTCAGTTGATATTGGCTATGCAATAGGGTTCTGATCATCAAACTGTGGTAGCCAGATGTCCAGCTTGCCCTGCCCACTCTCTGTCCTGACCTTCCCTTTGGACGATGCTGAAGCTACGCTATGGCAGGAGCACAAAACAGAAGCAGCCTTAACCTTACTCGTTCAAAAACCACCTCTTAGTGAGCTGCTGTTTAAACACAGGCTGTAAATGACTGAGAAAGACAAAACTTCTCTGCATTAAGCTATTGGAATTTAGAACATTATTGTTTCATCAGTGGTGTGTTTTCATTCTGCATTTCCTGGTGTTACCCAGAACCAAGGAGATCCCAGATCTTAACTATGACACTGTCCTACTGCCTGAATGTGTCCCATTCCCCTTGCACACAGACCTGGCTGCAGTGATAAACAGGTTTTTGTGATTCTTCTTTTTAAAGATTTATTTGCTTTTATTGGCAAGGCAGATTTACAGAGAGAAAGATCTTTCATCTGCTAGCTCACATTCCAAATGGCAGCAACTGCCAGAGCTGAGCTGATCCAAAGCCAGGAGCCAGGAGCTTCTTCCAGGTCTCCACGCAACACAGGATCCCAAGGCTTTGGGCCATTCTCTGCTGCTTTTCCAGGCCATAAGCGGGGAGCAGGATGGGAAGTAGAACAGCTGGTATATGAACAGCTCCCAAGTAGGGTAGTGGTGCTTGAAGGTGGAGCATTAGCCTATTGAACCATCGTGCCCACCCCTTGTGATTCTTATACTGTGGCGACAGGAGCTGATTCTCCAGTGCTATCAGTCAAAGCGCTCTGAATTTAAGATCTGACTTCTGCTTTAATAATCAATAGTAGTAGTATTTGTTTAAGGAAAAGTATTTCTCTTCCTACATCCTAGCAGTTTGGCCCTCAAAGCTCTATGTGAATTGGAAACTGTCAACATCATTAGTTCTTTCATTAAAACGTCACTTCTGTTTCTCTGTTCACCAGGAAGGGAAACATAACAGAAAAGGTGTTACACAGTTATGGTTGCAGACCAACCTCAAAAATCTCTTCTTTAGATCAGAAGGTGGTGAAATCTCAGACTTCTTTAGTTGAAAATTAACGCTCCCTTATTCAAGTCTGGTTTTTTTTTTCCTCCGGAGGTCTCAATTTCCTTTTCCCACCTAACACTTGCCATTGATGTCGCTTGCTTCCTATTGGCACCTGCACTTCAGTCTGCAACAGCAGGAAGCAGATCACAGATGAAAAGGAGAACTGTTGATTTGCTTCTTGCCTCTCTGATGTGACAATCATTTATGATGTTCTGAAGTTATTATTTTAACTCTGAAAATCATGTCAATATTTTTGGCTGTGCTTCACCTATAGTTCTTTATCTCAAATAGCCAATAGTTCTAGAAGAAATGTCGCTATCCAGTGACTATGATAGATAGGAATAATCCCTTTTTCTGAATGAAAATACGTGTTTCTTTAACCTACTTGCTGGCTTGATTAATGTGTTACTATTGATGGAAACCGAAGACAGCGTGAATCAGACAGAAAGGGAAATGCTCACTTCCAAATTAAACATTAAACCTAAGAGACATTTCTGCCAGAGTACTTCAGCGTTGTGAGATTTCATAGCTTTTTGGGCATTTGCAGAGTTCTGTAGGTATTGGAAATAAATCCTTACCTTTTTTTTGGGGGGGGGGGCACGAGTCTGCTGAGTCACAGTTTACAATTCATGGGTGCATACGGTGAGTCCTACTAAGATTTTCTTCCTTACGTCCAATAATAGTCAATTTCTTAACAGAGGTTAAGCGTAAGGAAAAGTTACTAATACCTCAGTACTGCTGAACAAGCACTCTGATTCCTTCTAAAGCATTAACCTTTCATTCTCCAGGATGAGACTCTTGCTGCCATTTAACCACCTGGCAGAATTCAGAGTCATTTAATGATTCAGCAAAACTGAAAAAAAAAAATCTAGGAATTCCATCCCTAAGGGGAGAATTGATGGAAATTCTAATAACAAGAAAATTTACAATTGTGGAATTTAAAAACTTTGGTGGAGGGGATGAGTTGACTAGCTGAGGCCAGGTATGAACTTAACAAAAACTCTTAGAAAAATGTGTTGATTCAGTAAAATAAAGCTAGTATTAGAGAATACAGAAGTATTCTTTACATCTAAAACTATGTTTAATGTTTCTAGTGTGCTTGATTTCCACTTGCGATTCAAACTCAGCAGTAGACTGTCCAGGCTTACTCTCTACAGTTTGGAAGAAAAAAAAAGGTTGTGAATTTATTTTAGCTTCTCTGTTATACATAGTCTGAGCATCAAGAGATTGTGTTTTCCCTGTCCCTTAAGTCAATGAGCAGTGTCTTTATAATGTAAGCAATATCATTCATTTCCTACTGAACTCTTAGAATGAGTTTTGATGGTTAAGATAATTGCAAAATGCAGGAGCACTGTTTGGAAACATCTCGAATCATCTCATCCTCATCGAAATCACATTTTTTCCTAACCTGCAAGGTTGCAAAGTCCCACCCCTGCTCAGGACAACCTCATCAAAACATATCCTGTGTCGGACACGCTTTGCTTCCTCAATCCTGTCAAACAGAAGGATACACTTCTAAGGTCTTCGTGAGCTGACCTTTGGTCTTTATTATCTCTTGACTATTGCAGTCCTCATCCATCACAGCCTGAATATTTACATTAATTAATCCGCTTTAATTGTTATTTGGAGAGCAGAGCCAAAGAGAGAGAATTTACACTGACTTTATTTCCCAAATGCCTTCGAGACCCATGGCTGCGGCAGGCCAAAGCCAAAAACCCAGAACTCCGTTTTCCCACGTGAGTGGCCGGGTCCCAAGCCCTTGCACCCATCATTTGTCTTCTCCTAGGATACAAACACAACAGGAAACTGAATCACAACCAGGACTCGAACCAGGCGCTTAGATGCCCAATGCGAGCATCCCAAGGAGCATTTTAAGCCACCTTACCAAACACCTGTTTTATAGCTGCATTTTAATGGGGTCTGTAAGTGATTCACTTGCACATATACGTTTGAGAAGCACAGATTTACAAAAACAAACCTTGGACTCAGCACCATGACAGAGTTCATGCTAGTGGTTACAGGGAGACTGGAAGAATGCTGGGTGGCTGAGCCCAATCCTCCTGCCATGCCTCTCCGGTGCCCCTGACCTGAACATGATCAGGCTTCCTGGTTCCCAATGAAATGATTCTTATTCAGTTCATGTATAACCTAAAGGTTTCTAGAAACACACTTTTTGTGTCTACCATAATAATAAGAGCACCATATTTTTGTTTTACTTTTCAAAATTCTAATTATTCAGTTGTTTTGTCATCATTTAGAAAATTATTTCAAAACATGTCTAGAACACTGCTGCTTGATGCATATTTAGGAGACTGGGCAGATGTAGAATGAGTTGACTGCACTGATAAAATTAGACATTGATGTAATACAGATTTGCATAGCAAGAATGGTGCCGAGATTTGTATAAATAATATCATCTGTTTTTCTAATCATCTAGAAGGGGAAAAAGAAACAGAGTGACAGAATTACCAAATGCATCTAGTTTTACTAAGCTGATAATTCTCAACCACAATATTTTCCTAATGAATACAATTATGTAATTTATAGCATCTACTACCACATAGTGATGAAAGAAATATATTGGAGATAAAAACAACTGAAGGCCTGCTTCTGGAATATCATAACATCTGTATATATCTTGGGAGACATTTCTCTGGTCACTGCTGTGTCATTGCAAACATTGGCCAGTAGAGGTCCTAAAGCAGGGGGGTGTAGGAGGTGTTGTCATGGATACCTTTCAGAAAATACTGTCTCTCCTGTGCCAATGCCAGGTAGACCCTTAGGGGCTTCCCCATCCCACACACACATACTTACATACACTCACACACACCCTGCCTCCTCTGACATATTAACCATTCAAAAAGGAAAAAAAATAACTAGGAAAGGCTTAAATGATTGCTAAAACTTGTTTATTCTTTCAGGTGATAACAAGATTATCAAACAAATCTACAGTCCAACAGGTATGATTTTGCAAAATATTTATCTAAACGTTGGAGAATTTGTAATAAATCTGTCTTACCCATAAAGAGTTTGTGTATTTACTTTTTGCTTTCTCTAATTCATTTCTGAATGAGAGTTGTGGTGACCAACTTTCTTGAGCAGGCAAATAATAAACTGTTGAATCACATCTTTCTGTATATTTTATTGCTAAACATATTTGTTCCTAAAATCTGCCAGAAAGAGCAAAATCCTAAAGTAAGGATCTTAGAAGCGTTTTCATTGTGAAAATTGGTAAGCCATGTTTTTCTTGTAAGCATCCATTCCTTGTAAGTATCCCTGAAATTTAATATATGATACAGAGACATCCAGGCAGTAGTTTCATTTTTGTGTGTGTGTAAAATAATCTCAACTTTCAAGGACTTTCCAACTTCACAGAACACTTTCTCAAAGACACACAGAGTTTTCAGATTTATTTGCTGAACCTTTCATACTTCCAGTCTCGCAGGAGGAATCTTGGGAGTAGCTGAACAGCAGCTTGCCTTGCTTTGTGTTCCCTGATGTACCCACACTGCACTGCATCTTCCCTAAAAAAAATTTTTTAATGTATTTCCATTTCTTATGATCATCACATAATTGCTTGTGCAAGCGCTCACTAAACATTTTACATATTGTAAATGTGTAATTTTATTGTATAGCATATAATATTTTCATCATACCATCCCTAACTTACAGGGGAAGCACCCAAGACATTTAATAGTTACAATATTTTCTCAAGTTTATACCTGTTCAGGGAAAGATTCTAGAACTCTGTAACTAAAAGTCCATGTATTCAACCATTGGACTCTTCTGCTTTGCTCTTTCGCCAACAGAAGTCCAACTGAAAGTAGTCATTTGTGACCTGCAAGATGCCATGGACTGTGTTTGAGATTTCTTTAAAAATTAGTGTAAAACTTCATTGCCTGTAAGAAAGTGTTTTCCAGGAAGCAAATACAAGGATAAGTCAGAAGAGGGCTGGGGAATATTTCTGAACTCTGTGACAGTGTGTAACTGATCAATCTAACTAGCCAAGGCAGGCAAGCTTTTCTACATGGAGGAGACAGGAGACTGTAACTGATCTTCCTGTACCAGTGCTTGATGAGGGTTCATCATAAACCTTGACCTCTCTGCAAGGAAGATAGATGGAATGTTAGCTCTTTGTGGAAGCCACTGCTGCCCCCATGACTTTAATAGTATTGAAGCAACAAACCTAAGACATCACCTCTCCATTACAATACCTAAGCATGAAATTCAAACAAATTTGCAGAAGTGTAAGTGCTGCTGAGTTATCAGGCTGAAGATTATTCTGTTAACACCAACAGAGATTTCGTGAAACAAAGGAATTATTACAGCAACAACACAAATAGAAAAAGGTGTCTAATTAGAGAATGTACTGATTGTTTATTTCTTTTGTAACTTTACCCTGCTGTGTCTTTAGCTATGCAAGCTAATTTTTCTATACCACAATGGTAGTTATAAATATTCCCTTGAAATTCCATGTGGGTCCAATTTTTCCTAAAAGCACCGTGCTTTAAATTATTTGAAAAAAAAACAAAAAGCAGACAAACAACATCATAAGTATCCCAATAAAGAATTTTGGGCTTCGCTATATAACTAAACTCATATCATTCACTTGAAAAGGTTACTCTAGGAATGTCATTTTCTCAAGAAAAAAGGAGCCATTAATATCAGAATCCACAAACTTTGAAAGTAAATAGACATTTAACTCAGTAGCTAGGGCCTTTAAGTCACCACAATTCTTTGTCTTCTCCATCATTGCAACTTTTATATACAACAAGGTCTTTATACACTCATGAATCAGCTGTTCATTGATGTTATAATCAAGGAAGCTAATGAAGTGTAAATAGTAACTTTAGAGACTTTTAGTTTGATGGCTTATTTTTATTAAAGATTGTGATGGAGCTGGTAAAAGTGATTGTACATTCAAAAGAAAGTGAGACACAGAAATACGAATTAAGTTTTTTTGGAAAAGCTGAAAAGCAAGTCTCTGCGCAGCTAGAAACATGCGGTGATAATGACTGCGGAGGGCTCTGCTTGGCCTGGGCTGCCTGTTCTCTTCTTCAGCTGCACTACCACCTTTCCAGAGTGAGAACAGGTGGTTTGCACTCTTCTTGCTTGCAGTCTGCAACCACCAAGAGCAGGAACCTCAGTGGCTGAGACACTTCCAATCCTTTTCCATCCGTGTTATCCAACATAGGAAATATTTTTTTCAAGAATAATGTAATTTCACTCTGAACTCCATCTAAGCTCCCACTAAAGATCCTGTAATTAAAAAAAAAAAGGTCAAGACTCTTAGTCAAAATTTAAAAGTTTTTTTCTTCCAAGGAGCATGTTATTATATGCCATTGCAAATAATAGATGGATGAAAAGCTAAATGAAAATATGGTACAATATGCCTTTTACACAAATTTGCATCAAGGGAGTTTAAAACATTGAGAAGAGCGGGGATAACATCAGGAAAACAGAGAGGAGAAACATGGAATAGAACAAAAGTCAGGAAACTTTTAGTACCTGAAAAACAATAGCAAAGTGTGAAAAATTCACTTTCATGAGAAATGAGTTGGTTTGGGTTTTGTTCAAGTGGGACCTCCAGCATGAAAGACGTCTCTCTTAAGAGATCGTTGGATTTGTACTAATCTGTATTGTCCACTGATTTAGTCAGAGCCAAAGGGAAATGGCAGCATCAAGAAGAGACTGCCATCCATCGTAGAAGATGAAGAGGAGGAAGAGGACGGGGAGGAAGAAGAAACAGCATCCCTCTCTCCCGTCTGCACAAAGGGATTCTCCTCTTCTCGCAGCAAGAAAGTCGGAAGCAGCAAAGGTTACCTGGGACTAAGCTTAAAGCAGCTGGCCTCAGGAACAGTGCCGTTTCATTCACCTGTCAGAGTCTCCAGTTCCAATTCCCCCAAAACCAAGCAAGAGGCTGACACTCCTAACCATGGGAAAAGGAAAGAGAAAAACTTAAAATTACAGCTTTCAACTTTGAATAGTGTTGGGCCCCCAGACCTCAGTCCAAGGTAAGGGTCTACATCATGTAACTCTTCCTCTGGTGAAACGCGGCTGTTTGTACAGTCTAGTACCCGTCTATTAATTGATGAAAACATCTGGGACTTTTCCACCACAGAAGAGTCAAGCCTGAATTCTGCACACAGTAGGTTAGCTCTTTCTTACCAAGAAAAGAAGATCGGCTAAAATCTTAATGCTGGTTTTAATATAAATATTTAACTCTCATATTCAACCTTTTATACAAGACTAGAGTGGAAATGTCATTAAATTTATCCTCTTCGATACTGTTACCATTAGGCTAAAACATTTTCTCCTGAGTAGTGCATTGGTTTAATATGAATTTAGGTTAAAGGATTTCTAAAAGTTTTAAATCTAAGAATAAATAAGAGCCTAAGCTCTGTATCAGTGCTGTCTTACAGAAACATAATATGAGATAAAATTAGGAGCCACATAATTAAAAGCCTTATTCATTTTTAATAATTATTTTATTTGATAAAGTATCTTAAGTATTGTAATTTTTAATGTGAATAATATTAACATAATTAAAACAATAATGCAAATAATTTGCAATCCTTTTTACACTACTTCTTCAAAATCTGGGGCATATTTACAGTTGTACTATATATGGATTTGCAGTAATCATATTTCACATCTCAGGTGCTCAATAGCTACATAAATCTAATAGCTAATCATAGTGCATGGTATTGCTCTAGACTAGATATTGAACATGGTGTGTTTTTTTAAAAACTTCTAGAACTGTAAGGACCCGTCATTATAAATGCACAAGTGATCAATTTCCTTTACTTTAAATAGGATTGTTGATGGGATTGAAGATGGAAACAGCAGTGAAGAAAGTCAGACTTTTGACTTCGGCTCTGAACGAATCAAATCAGAACCAAGGATGTCTCCTCCAACTGGGGGTAAGTTCTAGATTGAATCTTCCCTTGAGGGTCAATATTTAAAATGTTTAACACGGGCATTTCTTTCTTACCTTTCCATTCTTCAATCATTCTTTCTCCCAGGATAGAACTTAACCAGTGTTATTGAACAATGAAGGAGTTTGAGTCTGTGTCCCCTAAAAAGTTCAAGAATTGCTTTTAATTATTCTTCTGTCTGGGTGAAATGCCCTCCTGTTCATCAGCTAAGATAAATGTTGCTGCAAGAAGCAACTGCGTACTATTCATTAGCGAGTAACCATGTTTTCCTGTTATCATTTCCGACTAAAGACACAAACCTTACCTAAAGGAAACACGATGCTGCCTATGTAAGAATGCTAGTACCCCAGCCCCTGCAATGAACTTCTTAAAGTTGCAAACTTGTTCATTTTTCTTTAAGATTAAAATCCTGAAATAGTTTCCTATTGTTCTGAGTATGAAATCTGAAATTATTGCATCGTTACTTTTTAAATATTGTGTTCTCTTGCTAAATGTTTCATTGGCATCACTAATAATAGTTCATTCACTATTGCCTCCTCTAAAGTGGTGTTCATTTATTGTATCTGAACTGCAATCAGCTTTTGGATTCATGAGTTTATTTTGAAAGTCAGAGAGAAAGAAAGAGAAAAAAAATCTACTTGCTGATTCACTTCCCGAATAGCTGCAATAACTTGCACAAGACAGGGCTGAAGCCAGGAGCCTGGAGCTTCAGCCAGGTCTCTCACATGGGTGGCAGGGATCCAAGCACTTGAATCCACTTCCACAGCTTTCTGAGGCCATTAACAGGGAATTGGCTCAGAAGTAGAGAAGCCTAAATAAAAATGGGTGCCCTTATGTGGTGGCATTGCAGGCAACAACCTAATTCACATGGCTCAACGCCAACTCAAGGTGAATGGATTTTCATTGAAAAATATTTCTGAAAAATACTTGGGACCATTTCAAGTAAAAAAAAAAAAGTATCTGAAAGAGTAAAGTAAGGAAAAAAGAAGGATCAAGAATGTGGGAGAAATTACCTTATAGTGAGGCAGGAAGAGATAGGAAACACACCGTTAAGTATTTGAAAAAGAGGTAGGAGTAAGATATTCTCACGGATACAGGAATCAATCATTAGAAAAGAAAGAGACAACGACAATCTGTCTTGGACACTGACCATAATACGTTTTAGAGAATGGGCAAGAAGAGTCAATGTGCCTGGAACATGGTGGTGATTGTGTTCAGAGGAATGGAAAATTCAGCATCAATAGTATGTAGTCACTGCTCAGTGTCACCATCTGTGCGTAGTGCATCGGCCACCATTCAGAGAAGTGCGGGAAACTTTTGTTCCCAGGAATATGATCTACAGTGCGTAGACATCACAGAAGATATACTCTCCTTTTTTTATTCCAGGTGCCACAGTCCTCAAATGTGAATTCCTTAAAGACTTACTCTGTGTGTGTGTGTGTGTGTGTCACTTTTCAGACCCAGAGATTGGAGCTGCTGTTCTCTTCATCAAAGCAGAGGAGACCAAGCAGCAAATAAACAAACTCAACAGGGAGGTATGGAACTTTCCTTGGTCATACTTGAGGCGTATGAGAAGATAAGAATCTTAGCTACAAGCGACCATACACAATACCGTGATGACATGCACACACCTTGTTCTCAAGTCACCTACCAGGGGTGACTCACCACTTTGCCTTTCATGAGATATGCAGACTTCCACAAGTCACTCATACTTTCTCAAACCACATTTCCACACATGCAAGAGGCTATTAACCTCTTGCTTGGATCACCCCCATCCCATATCACAGTGCCCGGTTCAAGTCCTGGCTATTCAGTGTTTCTATCTCAGGTTCCTGGGTACGTACTGGGAGTGCAGTAAATGTTGATCAAACTACCTAGCGTCCCTCCAAACTTTGTATTCCACCTGGAGGCAGTTCCTGGCCCCCTCTTCAGCCTGGCCCAGCCCCAACTGTTGTGGGCATTTGGGGAGTGAAGCAATGGATAGAAGATATTTATATAGATAGATAGATATAGATCTATCTGTATATCTTCGTCTTTCCCTCTTTGTCCCTCTACTTCTCAAATAAACAAAAAAGAACCTTTAAAATGTGTGTATATTAGTAAAACAGTAGGATAGCAATGCTTACCTTAGGGTCCACTGTGAAATTAAATGAGATAACTTAGCTAAATCCTATGGTATAAAATACTCACTAAATAATTATAATTAATGCTATAAGTTTATTGATATCTGGTTTAATTGGAATTCTGCTTTTCAGCTTTTTTATGTATACTCCCACTTTTAATGAGTTCATTAAAACAGCATTAGTCAGGCCCAGTGCAATGGCCTAGTGGCTAAATCCACACCTTTTTTGTTTTGGGATCCCACATGGGCGTTAGTTTGTATCCTAGCTGCTCCACTCCCACTCTGCCACCTGCTTGTGGCCTGGGAAAGCTGTTGAAATGACCCAAAGCCTTGGGACCCTGCACCCACCCGGCAGATCCAGAAGAAGCTCCTGGTTCCTACATTTCATAAGATTCAACCATTTTAAGTGTACAGTTTAGTGAATTTTAGTAATTTTATTGGATGAGGCAGTAATAGAATATATTTCATATGTCATATCCATTTACATGTAATCTCTGTTACTATGTCTAACCCTAGGAAACCACTACTGTACTGTTTCTACAAATCTGGCTTTTCAGTCCAATCCAACTCATATAAATAGAAAAATAGGGTAGTTTTTACATTAATATCTTGTTTTGGAACCCCTCTCCCTCCAAGTAAAGTGGCTTCTGATAAAAATTGAATATAGATACTCATTTGTTTGGAATATCATCTATGAAGCACAATAAATAGCACAGGGCACCAAAAGTGTGATCACACGATAATTAAATGTGTGGACAACTGGGTCTGAATCCTGCCGTGCAGCTGGCTAGGACATCCATGGGCAGAAAGCCAATCATCTCCTTGGCCAGTGGCTTTTGTACCACATCCCCTTTGGGAATTGAGAGCAATGTTGCATGGAGAAAGAGTTGCAGTGTCACCAGCTACTTCTGATAGCCAAGACTGAGAAGGTTCTGAGAGGGAGTGTTGCCAGTGATTAACTAGGCACTTTGCTGCTGACACTGCTGAGGAATGAAGTGGGTGCCACAAAGGGTTGCAATCTTTCCTACTACTTTCTGCTCTAACTAGCTATGTGGTGGTATGCCATCCAGGGAGCAGTACCCCTTACAGTTCTCTCCCCTCAGATCAACTGCTTCCATATCCAGTTCTAACCCTAACCCTAACGCCTCCCCATGATGGGTGAATTTACAGAAAGTTGAAGTCAGAAGTCCCTGGTGGGAATGGAACCTGGAGCTTTCATGTGAGATAGGGGTTTTCTCAACAGCTAGACTGAACACTAGTCACATTGAATAAGAGCATGGGATGGCTTGAGAACCCCTTGACCAGTATCTCGGCACAAATATTAAAATTGGTGATTCTTCTGGAGAGAAAATGTTTCTAAAGCTTCTGTGTTTACAGTGTAGAGAGTTTTTCCCAGTTAGGACTGTGTTGTTTTTCTATGACACTGGGGATCAGAGCCATATATGTTAACAGACAGCCGCTTGAAAACCACAGGGTTTTCATAATGTGATTCTGTGCTCAAGTTTCTGTTTTTAGTGAGATGAAAGGTCTTTTTATCTTGTCAAACATTGGAATAAAAAGGACAAGGTAAAATATCAGTTATCCAATTATTCTTCCCTAAGGAATTATCTTTTCAGAAAAATATATAATTTTTTTCATAGTTGAAACTTAGATATAAAATCTTATCCTTTACACATAATCTAATTTATTCACAGTTTTCACTCTTCAGTGGAAACATTACAAACCACTAAGATAAGCAGAATAAAAATACAAATTGGCTTCACACTTAAAAAATTTTTCTCTTCCTAAATCCTTATGCAATTTTCCCCCTTGGCTGTCCTGTAAAATAATGTTATTTGCGAAGGGGGAAATACACTTAAAAAACATTTGAGGCTAATTATCTATTATTTTCTGATTTGATTATTTTCCATTACTTGCTTACATGATCATTTGATTACTCTGTTCCTGTTCATTTAAATACTTTTGTTAGTGACAAGGGAGGGAAGAATTGATAATACTTGTGGATGTACTGCATGATGGCCATTCTGCTACCAAAAGGACAGCCTCACTCTATACGGGTCTTACTGTTCGGACTTCTGAGCACAATATGATGAGTAAAAGCATTGCAGAATCCTTATGTTTATATCTGCTCCAAGATTGAAGATGTAAATTGTTGATTGTGGTATGTATTTCACAATGATGATCAGTTAGCCAAAACAGAATGAAAGTTGTGAAAGAAATAACCTTGATAAAATCTATATTCACAGACCAGTTGTGGGAGTTTAAAGATGTGTGGCCGCTGTTCATATGAGTGTGGCTTTGACAAAACTACCATTGCTTTATTGCAGAGTAAGAAATAGTGTGACTCAAAGGAAAGTCTTTGAAATTAGAATAGTAACGGCGGGGGCCATGGGCTGTGTGAATCAAAAGCTCCATTCCGGAAAGGGTTGTAGGTGAGGGACAGAGCGCTTTCTCGTTTCTGAATCCTGCTGACCCACAAAGACACTGCCCAAAGAATTCCTAGGGAAACTGGCACAACAGTCATAAAGCATAAAATACATAAAACTCTGTGGGAGACAGAGAAGTTTTGGAGAGCAAATATTTACATCCTTGTTCTGTGATTGCAACAAGGTGTTTGCCTTCCCTATGCTCACTGGTCGCCTGTAATAACTAGTCATGAAGTAGTAATAAAGTCTCCGATGGAGACTGCCCTGAAGACATCACACAGCATGTACAGCACTGAGCGTAGCTTTCCTAAGAAGTGGTCAATGAATGCTTGTTCCTGCCTCATGCAAAGTTATGATTCTATCCAACAGAGAGTGCCTGCCATAGATGACAAAATCACCAGAGGGAATTTATTAACAAAGCCCACTACAGAGTAATAGCAGAAGCAGTAATGGATGGATAGGAAATAAAATGAAAATGTCTAAACTTAATATATTATTAAAATGAGTTCTTTCATCTAAGAAATTTTTGTTATGAAGATACTAAATATGAAATTAAAGGGAAAATGATGCAGCAGGTTGTATTTCAAAGCATTTGGTTTGAGTGAAATAGTTTGACATAAACATATCACAGCAGTAATTAACTCTATATTAACACAATATGCGATTTAAGCAATGCTTAAGCATTATCCAATATCATTCCAAAAGGCCATTTTAATGATGAAGTAAGACAAAAAAAACCTTTGTCAAGCTTAACAGATATAAACATACTCAGATCTGCATTTCTAAAACGAAGCAATGCCAGGGATTTGTTAAGTTAGCCTTTCTCTCTAAAGTGTGCTTGACCTGAATGTTCTGACTGCATTTCTTTCTTAACATCCAATTTTGTGTATACATAAGGAAACCACAGTTAGTTGGAGACCATTTTAATCCATCTTGAATCGTCAGAAAGATGCTATGTCTAGCCATTCTAACCAAATATGGCCTTTGTAGAAATATGAGTGCAATAACTGTTATTAATGGATGGTCTTGTGCTACCTATACTATCCATTAATAGTTTTAATCAATTTTATTTGGACATAATTAGCATATCAGATAATTTAATGTTTTAGGTTCAAAATGTTATGCCTTTTATTATCACAGACCTGATTTTAATGTACTGGCTAACTCCCCAAATGACTGGCTAACTCCCCAAATGACTGCAATTTCTGAAACTGGGCCAGGCTGAAGCCAGGAGTCAGGAACTTCTTCAGGGCTCCCATGTGGGTGTGGGGCCCAAGTAGTTGGGTTATCGTCTGTTCTCTGAGACATATTGATGGAGAACTGAATCAGAAACTGAACAGCTCAGAACTGTATCCAGATCTCTCACGTGGCATGACGTAAGAGGCTTGGCCTTCTGTCTCATGCTGCTTCCCCAGGAACTGTAGCAGGGAGCTCTATCAGAAATGGAGCAGCCAGTACTGAAAGTGGCACACGTGGGATGCCAGTATCATTGGTGGTGGCTTAACCCGCTACACCAAGTGTCATCCTTCAAAACTCAAGGCTTGATGTAGCTTCCTTTCACTTTAGAACGGAATCTTTACAGACAAGGCTGGTTTGTTTTGAAAGCAACTCAACAGCAGGAAAACCTACAAGACTATGCATGCCATAGCATTTTTATTCCTTTTTCTAAATGTGTGAGACAATCTCTGGAGCCTCAGCTTACTTGATTGTGATATCAGCATCTCATATAAAAGAATTTAGGTCTCTTATAACTTAGAATATTTCATTCAATGTTCTAATATTTGACCATTAAAATTAATACAATTCATATCCCCAGTTATTTTTAATTTTTTAAAAAATTGAGAGACACAGAGACAGGCAGGAGAGATTGTCTGCTTCGTCAATCCTTAAATGCCTGCAAAAGTAGGTAGGTTTAGAAGCTAGATCAGGAATTCAGTGAAGGAGTCAGGAAGTAGAGTCCGGAGTGAAATCCAGACCCCATAGTGTGGAACACAAGTATTTCAGCTGCCTGCTTAACCATGCTAAATAGTTCATTCATTCATCAGCTATAAATGTGAGTGTGCCACAGCCCAGCAACATAACAAAGAAGTCCTTTGTTATCTGCAAGGATTGGTACAATTGGAAAAAAAAGACTAAGTAATCTAGGTATGTATGTACATATTTACTAGAACTAGTAAGTATAATATGTTATACAAGGGACATGAAAGAAAATAGATTTGGGAAATGAGAAAGTACATATATTGAGTGAAAGGACATTGATATATTAAAGAGGCTGATCCAGAAAGAACTCATTGAGAGCTTGACATTTGAATAGACACTCGCTTTTTCAAGCTGCCTAAATGATTCTTTTGCTCATTCAATTCTTATACACATTGAAGTTGTATACAACTGTTATTTTGCAAGTGGGCAGACTTCTTTTTGGGATTTAGTGAAAGCATTGGAGACCCCTAGTCAGACAGCCATTTGTATACTCAACAAATGTTGTCCCCAAACTCAGGGGGAAAAAGAGGAAAACAATCCAAAGTTGCTAAACAGCAGATACTGTCGCCCAGCTTAACTAATAGAGCTGTGACCAAAGGACCAACTTGCAGAAACTTGACAAGGCCATTGGAATAATCAGGTCCACAATACTAAGGCTAATACTTCATGCTTGGTTTGTAAATGTTATAATTTAAAAAGCAACGGTTGCACCTGCAAAAGTGAAACCCTGTCTGTCATCCCCCTATGACCTAGGAGAACCCATTCCATCTCCCAACATCCTGGTCTTTCTGGCTGTAGACAAATGTTTCATATTTCATTAGCAAGAGAATTAGGATCTTCATTTGGAGGAAATGCATGTGTGTGCCAAGTGTGATAATTATTTTAGCTGATGGGTAAAAAAAAAAAAAAACTGTCACTTGTGTTTAAACGCTCTGTGAGGTAAAAGGCACAAGGATAAAATTTGGCCATTTTTTTGGTGTTGCCCATTTATGCAATTTGAATTTGTCTGAATCCCATGATAAATATACAACATAAAAATGAACTAAGTGTTTGTGGCAGGGGGAGAGGGGTGGTATCATTACTATTCCTGAATTTAGGAAAACTGTCTAGCAGGAAAATGTGGCAAAAATAATTGACAGGATAAGAACTCTTCAAGCTAAGCAGATTATGTCAACAGATGCATTCCCCATCTGTTCTCCAAGTGTACAAAAATGGAAATTAGGTTTTTCTCTGCCTATCTAAAGCTCCAGTTATACTCAGAGCCTGTGAATTATAACAGCAAGAATCAAAATTATGAAGGTAAGCTACTTTTATGTGAAAAAGTTGAAGGGGGCAACTATTGTCAAAGATACATTTTTTTTACCTCATTAAAAACTCATGCTCCTGGCTCCCTAAAGGAACAGCCTGAAAGACATTCCAGATCTGTCTTTTCAGCACCTCACACAGTGCAACCACAAAGGCTGGCAAGGCATGGTGATGTTGAGTCGTAAGTTACCATTACCAGAGAGGTCTTCTTCACACCATGTATTAATAACTTTAAATCACCCATTATTAAGTGGTGAAAATTTCCACAAGACACTGAAGATCATATGATATAGCCTCAGTTGCTGGTAATGACTCTTCCTTGAATATTTTGCAGTGTTTTCAGGAGAGATTAGTGAAACCGGGTTATTTAAGTGGATTTGAAACCAACAAAAATCCAAACTAAGAAATTCAGCAAAAACTCAAGAACGAGTAGCAAATTGCTCATATGTTACTCATATGTTAATACTTATAGATTACACTGAGCTATAGTGCACAGACCAGAAAGGACCAACACCTCGCAGCAAGTCCTACATTTCTCTGTATTAAATTCTGGTCAATACCATCTGTTGTCTCATATAGAGAATTCTCAGTCCAACCTACATTGGTTACCCAGACTTTGGCCTGGACATTCAGGATCTTAATAGCTGCCATGATTTTGCAGTTATAGCTGTTACTCTTTGCTACTGCAAGCATCCACACAAAATAATACTAAATGTTAGAGATGCTTTATTTTCAGATTTATTATGTTAAATCATTAGGATGGCTTATTTTTCCTTGCTGAAGCAAAGGAAGAGTTATAACCATGGCACGCATTTCTTTGTGCTCAGTGTATCCTATCATGCAGAAGTTCCCCACTAAGCTTAATGCCTCTATGGTATTATCAATTCCAGTCACCTGGGATTTTGAAAATACCACTTACATGGTACTAACATTTAAAAATTTTGTATTATTTATTTCTCACAACAATATGATGTGAAGGATGATGAGAAATACCATTACATCAATACAGCTCATCAATCTGACCTCAGGAGTTAGGGCAGCAATAGCAATTTTATAGTTAACTTGGATGTGGCAGAAATTTAAAAATGTGTTAGTTGTTGATTCCCTTTTTAGAAATATGGAAAGGTCAGTGCATTGTTTATTATGGTCAGTTGGCAAGTTCATGGTCTGACAGGTGTCTCCATCCTTAAGGAGATTGGTGCCAAATACGCCACATTAAACTTGCTAAGGTAATGATATTTTTGAATGGAAGAGAGAAGAATCTTTAGGTGCTCCAAATTTTAGGGTAGAAAACTGAAACACTTGGAAACACAAATGTTGTTTTCATCACTATGTTTTTCTCACAGTTGGAACTTCGGGAAGTGTAGAGAAATCTTGGATGTGAACAATTGGTTATGCAGATGGTGATGAACAAGTTTTGCCAACAGTTTTAAATTTCAGACTGGTGGATTTTTATCCACAAATGGATATGCAGGAGGAGATGAAGCAAAGGAGAATGACAAAAAATAAAGGAGCCACAGATTAATAAGAAAAGGATTATTGTATGTTTTCTTATTAATCTGTCTTTATGAGTATGCCGCAGGTAAGAGTAGCAACCAGAATGCAAGAAGTTTGACAAATTCAGTTTGTAAACACATATGAATAACTTTACAGAATTTGTCTCGTAGCATTCATAATGGGCTCTTGGAATCTGGAATAGGGCAAGTTTCCCAGTGTATTGTAACTACCCATGGACATAAAGTTTACAAATGATAAAGCCATAAGGGAAGGATCACAGAAGGCTTGGCCAATAGAGGCCATGTCTACAATTGTAAAGCAAATAGAATAAAAGGGGATTCTTCATAGTGAAAATGGTACCTCTTGCTGAAAACAAGGTGACTTTTAAGATGTCAGTTTAAGAAATTGAATTGTAATAACATTGACAGCCATAAAACTGTTACCTATACTTGGAATAAACAAGTCCAGATACAGATTGTCCAATATAATTTTATAGCAGAAAGTTTTGCCTGCCCAAGATATTTGTGCATAAATTAAAGTTGAAGGTAATATGTAAACCAAAACAGACTCCAAATGGCAAGCCTTACATTCATGTCTGCATCCAAGATACAGGATGAATGTAAACCTGTGTACATGAAATACTGAAATAAAAGTTCCTTCCTCCAGACACATTGTCCCAGTTGAGAACAATCTTGTGTGATACAAGTTAGTTAAAGGTTAAAACTGGTCTGTGAATTTTGATACAAAATAAACAAACCAAAAGCTTTGCTGAGGAAATCAATTAGTAGAACCTTGGAGAGAACAACTTACTGGGTGGAAAGGAGCAGAAAAGAGAGGCGCCAGAGCAGTGAGAGTCACAGCTCACTGTTCCCATTCTGTTGGTGTGCAAGGAAGAAATGTAGAACAGAGTCCTTTAAAACAAAGAGGGAAGGGAATAGGAACAAGTTTGGAATGCAGTGTTAAACCACCGCTTGGGATGTGCTCATCAGGTCTCTGAGTGCAGTTTCAAGTTCCAGCTCTTGTTTCCAACACATCTTTCAGCTAGTGCACCTGGGAAAGCAGCAAATGATGGCTATAGTGCTTAGGTCCCAGCCCTGCATGTGGGAGGTGAGACAATATTCAAATTTCCTGGCTTTTTTCTCGACCTGGTGCTGGTGCAGCACCAGATACTGCAGCCATTTGGGCAGGGATCTAGGGGACAAAGGAGCTACTTCCCCCTCCCCATCCCTCTCTCTCTCTCATGAGGTATTTGGGATATATCCCAAACAAATGGAAGTAACATTTTCAAAAATGAGAGGGGGCTTGTGGAAGATCTTTTGATACCTCAGAAAGAGATTGTGTTTTTTGAGTACCAGGAGCATTTATTTGAGGAATTTGTTTTTTCATTTCATCAGAATGGTTTGTATTGACTGGGCAGCACTCTAGTTTCAGGTTGTATTTTGAAGGTGTTTAGCTAAGTGGACAGTTATTCATCAGATATTCCCAGCAACCTTTTTAGCAGGAGCCTCTCTTCTTACAGCAGACAACAGGGACAAGCCTTTAAGCTCTCCACCCCCACAGAGTAGAGACACTGCATTCGTTCAGTGCATCTTACATTTGATTACCTCCAAATTCTTTCCTGTTTTAGAATGGGTTTTGTTGGCAGCCTGGCAAGCAGCGGTAAACAGAAGTGCTGGAAAATTTTACTGCATTCTCTAACACTTTATTGTCTCCTTCAGTGCCACAATGTCTCCACCTCCAGGAGCTGCCATCTCTCCCGGTGACAGCTGGCTTTGTCCTTGTAAAGGGAACAGTTCCTTGACTAACATGGATTAATTCCATCCTGTAACGGTAATGAGGCCCAAGGGTGTGTCCTCACAGCCATTCTGACGGAAGTCTTTAACATAACTTGAATCTTAGCCCCCAGAGCTGAAGAAAGCCTAGTTTGAGTTCTTTGCTACTTTTAGTTTACACTAGGGTAGCAATTTGTTCGCAGGAAATGTTTGTGTTTGCTTACATTCCTGGATTCCCAAAATTCCAGGCCTGAAAGCTACGGCAAATGCACAATAAAAGTTAGATGTCAAATGATTGCCATGAAAATGTTCTGAGAGCTAAAAATAGTTCATTGGGACTGTCAACAGGTCTGTGGTTCCAGGTTTTACCCTGTGGCAATTTTTAATTTGGAGAAACAAGCTTTCATTGCACTTAATTCTTTTAAAGAAGCCACTGTTTACTTCATTTTGCAGAACTACCACCACAGCTTCTACAGTTTCTACTGCTTTGTGGCATTGTACTCTTGACCAATTCTAGCCACATTAGAGAATCTCTATCCACTCTCTTGAGTAGTGTCTCCTTAACAGAAGGAGAATCAAATTTAGAAAGCCCTAAATTCTAAACTAAGGACTGTCATTCATGAAATAAGTGATGTTAAAAAAGTCATTTCCCGTTTGGGCTTGTCCTCATTTTCCATGTTGGGAAATAATAACGTACTCCTGCCTATCTTAACACTGTTTGTAGATCCAAACGGGAAACACATAATGGTGGCCAAACATTTTTGGGTAACACAATTCTTAGCGTGCCTAAATTTGAAATCATCTGTCAGACTATGTCTTGATTCAGTCCTCACTAAAAGACAAAACGAAAGCATCTTGTTCAGGGGTGAGTTAGGGTAGCCCTGGCCAGTTTGCTATAGGAATTAAGCAGGACAAACCAGAAGAACTAACTGTACCTATGTCTTCTCAATCAACTCAGTGAAATATTTCACTTCTGAAATTTTGGTAGATCCACCAATAATTGAAGAGGGAAACCTTAGGGGTGTCTGCGAGGCAAAGATGCTGTGCTAATGACACAAGTGTGACCCTTACATTTTAGAATTGAGACTTGGCCAGTAATGAAACTGACAACCTGTAGTGAAAATTTCAAGTCACACTGGATCATTCTTAGATCCACTATTTTACCTCTTAAATGTATAGCTGACAGGCACAGGAAGACAACTACTGCAGATTCTTGCACATCTGTGGAACTTAGAAGGCTGTTTTCATAGAAAAAGATCAAAAAATGGAGGTGCTTAGGGACTTAGGATAGTAAAGCATGAGAAGATGGAGGTTGGACTGGTAGTAACACACAGCAACACAGGAGGAAGAAGTTCCAGAGTCACAGAGTACAGTGGGGTAATTGCAGTCACAACTCACTTGTTTTCGGAAGAGCAAGACAACATGATTTTGAAGATTCTCAACACAAAGAAAATAGGAAATTTTTAAGAAATAGGAAAGGCTAATTATCTGGATTTATTACAAATTTCAGGCTTACCTCATAAACATGTATAAATTACCAAAAATATTTCTTGATAAAAAACGTATCAATAGGAGGCTAAGAAACTTCTTGTTGTCTCTAGAAGTTTGATCTGTTGACAAGAATTTGGCCCAAGCCAACAAGAGTTCCTTGCCAGCAGGAAGTTTTGGCCTGGCAGTTTCAGGGCAGGTGTTACTGGTTGGTTGGCTGAACGATGGAAATACTTCCTTCTGGTTTCTTAAATGTCTGGTTTTGAAACAGAGCTACTTCCCCGTGGACCTTCTGGGGAGAATTAGTTTCAAACTACTTTCATAGGAAGTGAAATTAATGGAAATGAGATAAATTAGGTGTGTGTACTTAAATACAAAAACAGTAATTTTGGCTTCTGTATAATGTTGAGCAACTCCTCAATCCCAAGGCACTCTATTGTTACAAGGAGAAACCAAGAGCAAGGATAAGCGAGAGTGAGACAGGTCTACACTTGCCGATTCACTCCCCAGATGGCTGCAATAGCCAGGTCTGGGCCAGGTGGAAGTCAAGAGCTTCATCCAAGTGGATGACAAAGGCCCAAACATTTGAGCTGCTTTCCACCACTTTTCCAGACCTACAGCAGGGAGCTGGCTCAGAAGTTGAACAGCCAGGATGTGAACCAGTGCCCACCATACATGGTGACTTTTTATTAAATTTATTCATTAATTACATTGTGTTGTAATTACATAGAATCTGGGATTCTCCCCCCCCCCCCCCGCCCTCCCCCCATGGTGGGTTCCTCCACCTTGACATGGTGACTTTTTAATAATTTACATTTTTTAAAATGACCTTAGTTGATTAGGGTACAAAGGGTCAAGGAAAGTGGGCAATACCATTGTTTTCACACTAATTTTTTCCCCTGTATCTGGGGTCAGGGGAGAAACAAAGGGAAAAACCCCACCCAGCCTCCCACCCATCACAGGTACCCAATGTGAGGCATGCTCCAACGGTCCTGCTCAAGCAGTTTTCATAGTTCAACAGGTCTGAATTGCTGCCAATCTCACCATTTCAATCGCAATGAAACCTCAGAATCCACTGGCTGACATAGTCTCTTCATGGTTGGGGTTCTAAGATCAGCAGTTCAATTGGAGGGATTTCCAAAGAAACTTCATCTGAGATGATCCCAAACCTGATTCTTGTGCGAATTTGCCAGTACAGAGTCTGGCACAGTCCGTCACCCCAATCAGCTTATGCACATGCTGGTCGTTGCAGTTGCTGGGTCAGTTTTGTTTCCAGACCTGTCTTCCATGTGAACCAATGGGTGTTGTAGTCCAGCTCGCTCCTACCCACTTCATACTTGGTCTTCACGCAAACCAGTGGGAGCTGCAGCCTAGTTGGGGCGACTCTCCATAATCACCACCAGGCCTGCCCCCTACCCTGGTTCCATGCATGCCAGTCTGTCCCACATCCCATTTAGCTCTCGTACTTGTCAATGGGCACTGAAGCCTAGTTCAACCCAACCAACCTACTATCCAACTCACATACCGGCAGGTGCCTTTCCATCTAGCTACCTCTGCCCCGTCCTGGTTTTCATGCTATCCAGTGGCAGTGGTTACCCAAGAGGGAGGTGCCCACTATCTCCCTACTAGGCCACTCCAACTTCTGGATTATGCACTCTCCAGGTGATTCTGGCATTTAACAGAATTGGCCCCCAGTGCCAGCCTCTGCCATCTGATGTGGCAAAGCCCAAGAAACCCTCACCCAAATGCTTGCACCAATCGGAACAGTCAGCCCAATCTTGCCCTTCCTCAATCTAACTCACATGAGGCCCACGGGTGTTGTAGCTCTGCCTGGTCTAGTCTAACCCCATCCCAACTCATGCTCTCCAGTGGGAGTTGTGGGAGTTGTGCTCTCCAGTGGTTGTCCAGCAGGGGAGCCCACATTCCCCTGCCTGCTTTGCCTCCTCCGCCCCCCTCCCCAGTTCTCATGTGTGCTGTTTGGGCGTGGCAACATCTAGCACAGCTCACATCACCTTGGCATTCCTTAATGTGCATTGGTATGTGTTGCAACCGAAACTGGCCTCACTCTATGCTGGTGCTTGGATTCGCCAGCAGTTGATGTGAACAGGTTCAGCCTGGTCTGCCCCCCACCCCTGCCATATGTATGATAGTGGGTATCTTCCTCTGGCCTGGTCTGGGTTGCTCCATATCCTGGTTCTTGCACTCACCTGTAGGGGCTGTCTCAGCCTTTGCCTTCGATGCTGTGCCATAGTATCCCCGCCTCATGAAGACCAACTGGGGTAAGAGCCTGAGGGGAAGCTCTCTTGGGCCTGGAGAAAGCCAAGGACTCAGTCGCTGCCTTTCAGCAGTGCTTTGGCCGGAGTCCCCAGCATTGGATCCGGCCCAGCAGGGGTACCCCCCACAACTTCCACACTGCAGGGAGCTGCAAGCTGCCCCCAACCCCAAGGCCTGGATGCCATACATGGTGACTTTATCCACTACTCCAGAATACTGGCCCAAACCCACTGCTCTTCTATGATTGTGGTATTTCACCAATAGATACAGCACCTTCTGCTTGGAGTTTTGTGGTTCTTGAAAGAAAAATGAAGTCATAAAAATGTCCTTTAGAAAATCCAAAATTTGGGTGCCAGCACTGCAGTAAAGTGAGTTAAGCCACTGCTTGTTACACCAGAATCTCATATCAGTAATCTGCTTCAAGTCCAAACTATTCCACCCTTCTGAACAGCCCACTAATTTTTCTGAGAAGACAGCACAATATGGCCCAAGTGTTTGGGCACATGCCACCCATGTGAAAACCCCGATTGATTTCTGGGCTCCTGGCTTTGCCTGGGCCCAGACCCAGTTATACCTCCCCAGTTGTCGCCTGAGGAGTTAACAAGTAGATGGAATCTTTGTCTCCCCTCTCTCCCTTTCAAAAACAAATTAAAAATCTTAAGAAAATACAAAATATTATTGCAATGAAGGAAAAACATTACAACATTGTTTGTTGGGAAAGTAGCAAAAGACTTGAAAACGTCTGTGTTTCCTGCCTTCTGACATAAATTTTTCTCATTTTGATGAATCCAAAGATTTCAGAAAAGCTAGGTTTTAGCCAAAATTCAGTCTTCTGGAGGTTTTCCATGTTCAAAGCTTCATGTGACTGTCAGGAAAATAAATTCTGCACAACCAATCCGGTGTGATTGTTTAGCACCCACACCATCCCTGAAGGCCACTTTGTCTCCAACCTGGAAAAGCATGTACCTCAATCAGAAAAGGACAGAAGGAAGAACTGTCATGCACTAAGTATTCACACTAGAAAGACAGTGATATTCCACAGGCTGAGGACTTTAGAGTATCTTCCACTCCACACTGTTTCAAGGTGGCTACTGACTTCCATGCACAGCTGTGAAGCCTGTCCCCTCAAAGGAAGCGAAACTGGATCTATGCCTTTAATTGCATGAAAGGATTCCAAAACTGCTCATTAGACGTCCCAGCCCGTGTACGCCTCTGCAGGATCCTCGGAAACGAGGATGACTTTAGATCTACCATCCCCATCCCCGACTTGTTCTTGGTTGCATTTGGAGTTGAACACCTTTTTGGGAGATACTTATTTACAGTATCTTACTTCTTAGTTTCCTGCTCCGAAATCTAGCATTCCCGAGTGGCGTTAACCCATGGCTTTTTGTTTTGCTTCATCCACACAGGTAACAACATTGACTCAGGAAGTCTCCCAGTTAGGTAAAGATATGAAGAATGTGATGCAACTTCTGGAAAATGTTCTGTCGCCCCAGCAACCATCCCAGCGTTGCTCTCTACATGCCACCACTGTGTGCTCCTCCAGGGAGAGCTTGCAGGCCAGAATGAGCTGGAGTGCACACCAGCCTTGCCTGCACTTGCAAGCAGCTGGAGCTGCTTATCCCCAAGCACAACTTTGCGATGGCAATGTCACCTCAGACATTTGGGGTGTGGAACCCTCTTCTTCGGGAAGCAGCCCCCAACAAACTGGAGCTCACGGGCCAAATCCTGCAGACAGTGAACTCTGTCATTCTCCAAACCTTGAGTATTCACCTTCCCACTACCAGGTTGTACAAGAAGGTCATTTGCAATTTTTAAGGTGCCTCTCTCCACATTCAGACACAACACTGACACCCCTGCAGTCCATCTCGGCCACTCTCTCATCCTCTGTCTGCTCCTCTTCACAAGCGTCCTTGCACCTGGTCCTCCCAAGCACATCAGAGGAAGGCAGTTTCGGTCAGGGAGTTGTTGGCTCCCTCAGTCTGGAAAACTTACCAAGATCCTGGGACCGAGAAGGAATGGCATCCATCTCTACCAAACCCTTGGAGAACTTCCCCCTGGAAGTCATTACAAGCACAGCAGAAGCAAAAGATGATAAAGCCATAAACGTATGATATCAGAATACACAGCTCCCAAGTTCAAACCCTCCACTGCATGATTGCTTTAGTTTGTCTTATTTGCCTTTGGTAGACATCGAGGACTAAGCAAAGTTAGAACTCCTCAGAAGAGAGGCGAGGGAACCAGGGAAAGGCACAACCACACCCTTACCGTAGCAAGCAATTTCTAGATCCTAGAAGTATAATAGGAACCTACTTATGTTCAGGTGTTAACTTACTGGTTTGTTTGACAGACTTCGGTAAAGGCCCAAAGACCCCATGGGTCTAAACGACTGGAAGTCACAGACAATCTGCACTAGTTGTGTCCTAGGTGGCTTTTGTGAGGTGCAACAAAGGTTTTTTCTTGAGTGCCTGCTCGTCATTCCTGAACAATGTCCACAGCACTGTTGGCCTTGGGAATGCATAGCTCCTGCACATCTGCTTTCCTGTTGGAGAAGGCAAACGGACAATTATGGCATGTCATCTCAGACAATCAATTCAATAGCTCTGGTCACCAGTGCTTAGCTGTTCGCACGTTATTTGCCATGTAAATGAAAAATGTCTTTATTTATCAAAAAAAGAGGCTATTTTTATATCCTTGGTATGAAATATGTATTTAAAATATTTATAAAGAAATGAATGTTTTCATTTTGGAAAAAAGCTTGCTGTTTCAAGAAGAAATGCACTACTGTTATGTATAGTAGGTAAAATTAAGAGGATGTAGTTTCAAAAGGAACCCTTCCCCTTTTATCTGCATGCAGTTTGCAACCAATGTATCCTCATCCTCCTGGAATAAAAAATTAGTCATATTTTATTAATGACATAAAAACACAGGCTGAGTGCCAACTACATGAGCTTTGGCATAGTGGTAAAGAGGATTCCTTCCAGTCCCTGCTAACAATGACCTGAATTAATGCTGCTGCCTCTGTGCCTGCAGAGGCCTCTCTCCTCCAGTCTTCATATCCTGGTTGCTCAAGCTGTGGTATTATAAGATCACACCTACCTTGAGACGCACTGAGCTCAAACCCTTGGCTGTATCCTTCCAACATTTTTTAGAGAAGTTGTGACCAGCGAGCCTTTCCAAGATTTCTGAGTTGTGACTGGCGGCAGGGAAATTGTCTCACCTTGGGTCACAACTTGATCCTCTGTATGCAGTGTTGCCATCCGTTCTATCATGCTGTCCACCATGCTGTACAGTCGCTTTCATGTAGATATGACTGAACAAAAAAAATCTCCAGAGGTCATACAACTAGGACGCTGACCCAGTCTAGATCTGTAGCACTCTTTGTATCTCACATCACGGGGCAGTCCAGATGCTGGCTTTGGCAATGATTTAACACCTTCACTTGAATTTGATTTTACAATAGAACCCAGTTGTGTGAGACTTTCCTAGAAGAGTTAGCGAGTCCACATTCTGAAGTTCACTCCAAAGAATCATCATCATATCACTAAAAACATACAAATGACCATGCCTTCTGATACTGTGGAAATCTTGCACCCTAAAACTGGCTAGATCAGCAAGAAAAGCCACTGTAGGTACTTAAGCAACACATCCACTCAGAAAAAGTCCCTACTATTGTCCTTTCGCCAAAATCCAGTCTATCCCTTCTTCCAAGGGAAAACTGAGTCATAGGCATATATGTGTGTGTGTGTGTGTGTGTGTGTGTGTGTGTGTGTAGTTATATGTAGTGATTTTAACATCATCCCAGAGGAATGGATGGATATTAATCCAAATATGTCCACCTGGCAAATTCGCACTATGATTATGGACACTGGTCATAACAGCCGGCATTCTGGTTCTTGAGTACAGACTATATCAACAGATGTTTAAGAATGAATGTTTTACACTTCTTGATATTATCATCCAGTAGTGCTAATAGTTAGCCCAGTTACTCATCATTATGATCCCTATTTCACAAACAAGCAGCAAGGACACATATTGTTGAAACTTACCTAATTAATGTTACTTTAAGTGATAAATCTAACATCACAATAACCTCCCTTCATGGCCAAGTCCATCCTTGTTGCCTTTTAAATTTCTGTGAGTAAAGTGGCTTTTTAAAAAATATAAAAATTTGTTTTAATACACCAAAATTTATGATAAACTAGTTAAGAGCTTTGGATTTGAGGGGCATCCCAGTGGAATGACTGGAAATATGCCTGCATTTTACCGAGCAGTGGCTTTCTCTGGATGGTCCTGGCATAGGAACCAAGTTCGTGACATGTGGAGTTGCAATGGACAAGAATGAGTGGGTACATGACAAAATGGAGAACACCCACCTGATTAACCTTCCCACGCGCTCTCGTCTGACAAACAGAACTCTTTCATATCCAAGAAGCCCAGGATGATATTTTGTTTATGCAGATTGCACATTATTCTAAGAAGTGAGAATTCCAACTTCCCCTAGATGTTTGAATTTCTAAGCATTACTGTTATGCAAATCTCAGAAGTTTCGCATCAGGGATAAGGTTTGGATACATGTTCCTCCCCTACCCAGCCTGTACTGAAAAAGCAAGACAGAAATGTAAATGCAACCAAAGTATCTGATTTCTGGGTCAAGTATGTTTTCTTAAAATGATTTTCAGAACAAAGTCTTCTATGCAGTTCTAATAAACAGAATCAGGTTATATAAAACTTTATATTAATTCAATATGAGGCCAAATTTTTGTTCATTAAAGACATTTACAAATTGAATTTGTTGTTTATCCCTATTAGATCAAGCACTCAGCATCTGACAGAATAGTACTTCACAGAAGGACTGTGCTTTGGTTATAGAATTACCAGAATGCCTCCATTACAATGATGGGATGTATGTACATTTAAAAGGTAAAATACATAACTTAATTAACTTCCTGGGCTGTTTAAGCACACCAATGATCGTACTATATTGATCTCAAATCTATAGAAGTATAAAGTTGAGTCTTAATTTATAGACGGCTTTAATAAGTCCTGTTAAAGTCCTGGGACCCACATTATGGCATCTACAATGCCACAATCCCATTTGGGCACCTGTTCATGTCCAGCTGCTCCACTTCCAATCCAGTTTCCTGCTGATGTCTTAGGAAAAAAGAATAGAACATGGCCTAAGTATCTGGGCCTCTAATTACCCACATGGAAGACCTGGAAGAAACGCGTAGCTCACGGCTTCAATCTCACCTATCTGTGACCAGTGCGAACATCTGGGGAGTAAGCCAGCGGATGGACAATCTCCTCATGCTTCTCTGTAACTATGACTTAAAGTAAATTCATTTTAAAAAATAAAGTCCTGATTCCTGAATCTGACTGTAAAAGAGAGAGGCTGGATTAACCACGAAATAGCCCTTGACTTTAATCCAGATGAATTTTTGGAAGAGCTTATTCAAAAAGTGTCTCCAACCACTGAGCTAGGGGCTGTGCTGCAAATGACTCTAGCACACATGTTCCAGAAAATAAGAAAGACATGCAAGCATCCCCTACATAATGAGAAGTTGGTTCTGTTGGAAGATGAACCAGCTCAAATCCCTTAAGCACGTCTCTGTAGTATTGTTTCTGCATAGCTCCTAATACACCAATGAATTCTTTCCATGAAAGTGCTAGAACAGTGTTATCCAAGGGAGCTTTGAACAAGCATTCAATGACTTCGGCCCCGAAGGATTGAGTGCCTGCTACGCACATCTTTCTTGTTCCATTTGGACTTTCTGGAAGAAGGGAAAATATGCAAATACTTTTTGAAGTCTCACAGATTGGTCAATTCCTCCTATATAGGAAGAAATCACTTGCATGTGAAAAGCAAAACAGCTATTCTGTTAGAGGGTTACAATTGGGATAAAAGGCCCCTTTTTGGAGGTAAGACCATGGAGATCAAGATCATGGTCTTATCCAGTACACTGGAGACAGCCTGTTCTGAAGACTTCTTGCTAAGTCTGCATCATAAAACATAAGGTTTATTTTCTAAACAATCCTTTAAAAATGTTTATTTTCTGAGGCCATCCTTTTAAGACATTGCTTTTCCTATGAAAGCCTGTAACTATTCCAGAGGTAATCTTTCAGATCACTGTCATACCTGAAGCTACAGTCTCAGTGCAAGCACAGCACAAAGACTGGTCCAAACGGCTTTCCATTGCCTCCTGTTTATACTCTCATTAGGAGGGATGCGGGGGCACACAATTGTGCTGGCTTCCTTCTACATCTTCCTTGTTCTCAGGCAGGATATTGAACCCTATGAACCTCTCTTCATCTAGAAACTAAGGCTTACTACGTGAATCTGTGGAACCTTTGTAAGATTCAATGAGGTAATCTATGTGAAGGCACACAGCCTGACATCTAAGGAATGCTAAGCAAATGTCATCTCATTTCCCTGCCCTCCCCTTTTATCACTGCTCCTCCCTCCCCTTCCTCTGCCTTTTTCTCCACCGTCTCCTCTGCTCATATTCTCTGCTGTCTCTTCCTCCATCCTCTGCCTGTCTACCTGCCCATCATTTTCCCCTCGTCTCCATCCTTTGGCATCTTTTTGACAGAGGTCTTAATCCCACTCTCATTCTGTATCACTGATTGTGTATTCATCATAGAATTAACACGAGAAATAGTAATGCCTTTAAAAAAAAGAGTTCTCTGTACCCAGCTACCTTAGCCCCAACCCAGATATGTTCTGATTTGTATGACTTTAATCACTGAAGTTTAAAATTAAGGATTTTTATTGGAAAAGCAGATTTACAGAGACAGGAGAGACAGATCTTCCATCCACTGGTTCACTCAAGTGACTACTATAGCTGGAACTATCTGAAGCCAGGAGCTGCTTCCCCAGGCCTCAAGCAGGCTGATGGATGGGAAGTGGAGCAGCAGGGTGGGATACAAACCAGTGCCCATATGGGATGCCGCTACATGCAAGGCAAGAATTTTAGCCACTAGGCTACCATGCCAGGCTCTAAAGTTTAATTTTAAAATTCTTTACAGTTACAGAAAAACTCAGGAAGCTTACTAATATATATTTCATAAATACATGTCATTTTTCTCCATGGAGTGAATGTAAATTTTCTGTTTTAGAAATCACTCATAGATATCACACCCACCACCTAAACCTACAACACCTACACATTACCAGCTAAAAGCCTCAGAACTTTCACCAAGGCACATGGCCTTGTCCTCTTGCCCAGAGTTCCTCTGACCAGAAGGAGAGCTGATACAGTATCTGCCACTTCATACACAGGCCTTCAGAAATTCCCTGTAATAGCCCATGAAATGAGTAGCTCTCACTAGAGAGGGAAAGCGAAGTCACTGCCTGAAGCTTGCAACATGAGAAAACAGGTTCCTTGGCTTGTGTCCCTCAATAGAGCCCTGAATAAAAAGTGCATACGAGACATGAGGGCAACCCAGTGAGGCAGAGGTCATGCATGCCCACCTGCCACTGTAGCAGATTAAATCAGCAGCGTGTGCTTGAAAAAAAAAAAAAAAAACAATTGAGAGAGCAGAAAGTGTCCTAAGGACAGAACAAGGCTTTCTCAGACTGCTTCCTCTGGCCTAGGTTTTTTCGCCTTGGGAGAGAAGAAATTAAAAGTAGATTGTTGCTGAACTAAGCCTCTGGGTTGTATTTGGATTTTTCTTTACAATTATCTTGACAAAGAATGTTTATCTGTGATATATTTAATTACAACAAAGAATAAAGTGGGAGAAAGTGAGACTTTTGTGTCTATGCTTTTCATTTTTGCAAAAGATCCATTGTATTGAATACTCTGAAAGGAACATTTTGGTTTAAAAATGCCCTCTAAGGTAAAGAGAACGCTATCCCCTTCAGCTCTTTCAGTGGTAAATTTATGTTCTTGAGGCCCCTGAACTCTGGCAGCTGTATTCTTCCCTGAGGGGGTGCAGTTCCTAAACTCAGCATGAGTGCTCACAGGAGATGCTGCCAAGCAAGGGGAGACCCTCAGGTGCACCTTGCAAGGAGCACAGAACCCCCTCCAACCTGCGGCAGCCTCACAGCCAAGGCCCCCTGCTATGACTGTCAGTGATGTCCAAGCTACAGTGGCCTGAAAGTTGCCATGGCAACCTGTTGCTCAACATGCATCACACAAGCTCCTGCTGCTATAATCAAGCAGCCCATGGAATAAACATCAGATGGTTGCCTTTGTCTCCCAAAACCCAAAAGGTGTATGAGCCCCCAGCCTGGGACTGTATGGTACATTCCAGGGTTTCTTGTGTAGAAACCATCTACAGCACAGGCATGAAAGAAACAGGGTTTCTGACACTTGTGTTTTTAAAAGTGTGATCCATGGAGCAACAGCAGTTTCACCCGGAGGCTTGCCAAATTCTAGACGCTATCCCAGAGCTATCGAATCGTGATCTGAATGTTAATAAAATTTCTAGGTAATCTGTGTACATGCTGCACTTCTAGAAACCCTGACATGGACACTGGTTTTTGACACTATCCACTAGAATCAGCGTATCTTTTCTAAAAGAAATTCCTGAGAGTCGCGCTTGACCCAGCAATGTGACACCTACTCCCCACAGCGCATGGATTTAACTGCAGACTCTGGCATGTGATTCCAGCTTCCTGCCAATACCACTCCTCTAAGACAATGATGGCTCAAGTGGGTGGGTTCCAGCTACCATACATTTAGATGCATGCATTGGGTACATTTGGAAAATTAATTAAAAAAAAAATTCCTGGTCCCAGCTTCAAATATTATGACCTAGTTTTAGTGACACCTAAGAATGAGTAATGGAGGGCTCGGCAGTATGGCCTGGTGGCTAAGGTCCTCGCCTCGATCCCATATGGCCGCTGGTTCTAATCCCGGCAGCTCCACTTCCTCTCTTTCTCCTCCTCTCAGTATATCTGACTTTGTAATAAAAATAAAATAAATCTTTAAGAAAAAAAAAGAATGAGTAATGGGCAATAAACTCCTAGGTGACATTGTTACACCTTCAGAGTCAGTAATACCTCTCGAACAGTAGTTCAACAAAGTTTCCTAACCAGTGGCTGCAGCAACACCTGTAATTAGACATTCACATCAGACTCCACTAGAGGGAAGGGAAACACAAACACCGAGCCTGCTGGCATGCAGGGGGACCGGAACTGCTTCTAGTTACCAACTGAGGGTAAGCAACAGTGAGCCGTGTACAGCACACTACTGCTGCCCCTCGACCCCAACCCCTGGTGCCAACCAAAAAGCAGCGTGTGAAAAGCCCTTACTCTGGTGTCTGTCCACCACCCTCTACTGGCGCAAAGGAAAAATACCCAGAAGATGCATCTTCAGTTACTTTACTAGGATATTCCTCACATTCGCCATTGGTTTTGGTGAGTGCTATTCCTCTTCTCCGTCAAGAGAACATCTTCATGTATATTTCATTGAACATATTTTTGCATCTATATACGTCAAGTGTCCTTGTCTGGTTCTGGAATCAGATCATTGTGGAACTCAATTTCTAAATGAATTTTTTTGATTCAGAAACATTCAAAATTTCTGCTGATAAATGAACAGGTAAAATTAAAATCTCATTTATTTTTACAAATTGTTAAAATTTGTATTTTTTGTAAAAACTTACAAAAAATTTGTAAAATTTTACAGGTTAACTTTAACATATGATTTTCCTGACAGTTTGTCTTTTGTGTATAAACTTAAGGAGTTAACTTCCATATTCTTAAGCATCTACTTTTGTGACCTGAAATTTTTTCATGGGAACCAATTCTTCTACAGTTGGTCAAAAGTGTTATTACAAGTTCATCTTAACCTGTACAGTATTCAAGCTCTAACCTACTTTTCGTTTTCAGCAAATTTCTATAAGCAATGGGGAATGTGAAGAATATACTCTGGGCACAAGGTGGATAGGTTACCATAAAGCCTCTCCTCTTACAGCCTTTTGGGAACTGCATTTCTCCATCTCACAGAGGCTTAATTCAATGGAACTCCAAACACCAGGTTAGAATCTTCCATTTTGGCACAATTTTATGTCTTGATCCTCTTCACTAGCGTTACAACTGTCAATTAAAATATCTCCTTGAGATGTCTTTATCATGTACTCCTCCAGTTAATTAACCTTCCTACTAAGTTGAATTAATCTCTTGACCGATGAATCTTCTCCTGGCTATAAATTCATTATTTCCCTGCAATTACTATTGCTGTCCATAATCATTTCTATCTCTTAACATAGAAACAGATTGTCTTGGGGTCTTCTGATGTCAATATGTCTTCCTTTCTTACTGCTTCATGAGGTTTTTTAGGCATTCCAATGGGTGCATTACCAGGATAGCCTGAGAGGCATGGAAACCAAAAAGACAACAGGTGATTGTGGGTGGGAACATACTTTCCCAAAGCACACTGTATAGGTGTCACATTTTGAAGGGAATGTTAGCAAAGTGAAAAATAATGACTATTGATCAAACCCACCGACAGGGTCATATAGTGAATTAAATTGGAAAGTGACTTCTAAGGCTTTCTCGTTAGAAAAAGGAGACTTTTAAAAGCTACAGGAAAATTCCATTGTCACATTGACAGTGAAGATGTAAAGAAAATTCAAACAGCCTATAGAAGCAGAGAAAGTGATTATCTACCCTAAAAAAATTAAAAACTAGGTAGTAACTAGTCAAATGTCTGATGTCCCACCTCGTACAACTTGAATAAACCTAGCCTCTAGAACCACCATTGTGTTCTTACTTCCTCTGATGCTGGGAATGATTTTAGACCAACTATTTCACCCTGTTTCCAATGTGCAGCACAGCACAGCAACTGTAGCAAGAGACAGCAGTAAGCCAGAAAGCAATGTGCTAGAATGAGGAGTATGCCCACCTTAACCATGCCCGATGGGCACAGCTCTGGCAAGATGTGTGTGGTACTACTGGGTTTCCATAAATGGGCTTCTGTGTTCAACATTCTTCCATGGTTTCCTTTCCACATGCCTTTCCTCTTCTTTTTATATCAAAATGAGTTGACTTCTATGGCTATCTGCCAGGTACTTGCAGTACTTAGGCTCCTTTTCTCTGCACAACGCCATAAAATACACTTTTTTAAAAAAGATTTTTTTTTATTAGAAAGTCAGATATATAGAGAGGAGGAAAGACTGAGATCTTCCATCCACTGGTTCACTTTCCAAGCATGGATGGGAAGCGGGGCTATCAGGATTAGAACCTGTGGCTATATGGGATCCTGGTGCATGCAAGATGAGGACCTCAGCCACTAGGCTACTGCACCTAAAATATACTTTAATCTGTTTATCACAAATAAGGATGAGGAACTGTGTGGATTCCTACAGAAAATGGGAAGCATTTTTTTTTATAATCTCTGGGTGCAAAGATGCTACTCTGTACAACTCCACAGCGTTGCTGAATCTCTGTAAGACATTCACGGATGCCTATGAATTTGTATTTAACTGTGTCCTAAGCAAATCTTATTAGCATATAGATACATTTGTATAATCCCTCAGTGTGCTTCATTTTTAGGGTCTTGATAAGCCTATTATGTTATCTAAACACATAATAAGATTATCAATGAGGTTACTGAAGCAAGATTGGCTATGAAGATGAAACTGGAGGAAAATGACCATCGCTGGTACTTAATGATTATCTGTGGGGTAACCAAGACTATGCTCATGCTTTATGCATCAATTCCTTTTGTCCTAACAATAATTCTGTGAGACAGTCACTATTACATTCACTTCATAGCTAAGAAAACTAAGGATTAAAGAAACTAAAAATACACCCAAAACTATACTACTAAGTATATAAGCCAAACTTAAATCCAGTTGTACTGGGTACAGCATCTTTGCTCTTAATTCTACATCATATCCTCATTCTGTGCTTACTGTTCATATGACTCTTCATGCTGCAGACCTAAGGCCACCAAAGTCTTTCAATAAACTTCTATTCATCAACAATTCATGCAGAGCTGCAGGCAAAATGGCTACTGCATGTATGTCAGTGACTGGGAGTTACATTGTGGTAAAGTGGGTTAAGAAGCCACCTACAACACTTCCAGCATCCCATATTAGATTACTAGCTATTCTGTTTCCAAGCCGGTGCCCTGCTAACTCTCCTAAGCAGGTGGTAGGTGACAGCCAAGAACCTCGGTTCCTGCTATCCACTCCGGATAGAGTTCACAGATCCTGGCTTGACCTTACCCAGACTTGGCAATTACAACCATTTGGGGAGTGAGCCAGCAAATAGAAGATTTTCTTTCAAAAAATGAAATATCCAAAAAAGTGAATGATCCAATGTAGAAAATGACTTAATAAAAGGATTAATAAAAGGCTATCACAATAAGGCTTTGCATAACATAACACAATTACTTACAACCATTAACTAAAATGACTTTAAAAACCCAGACCACGTATCAGTAATGCGGGCAGAGGCAATATGAAAGGAGGACTTGAGGCCATGCATTACGTATGTTCCAAACAGGTGTCCGAAGACAATGAGAGTCTCCAGTCAGTATGTTCCATATCATCTCTTCCCCTGATTAGCTTCTTTTCTTCATGTGGTCCTTTTGGAAGGACCTTCGAGGATTTGAATAGCTTAGAGCACTGCCTATTAAGCAAG
Organism: Ochotona princeps; assembly: GCF_030435755.1. Lineage (NCBI taxonomy): Eukaryota > Metazoa > Chordata > Mammalia > Lagomorpha > Ochotonidae > Ochotona > Ochotona princeps. Next base: position 8,541,734 of record NC_080861.1, read on the forward strand.
TAAATAATCTAAATACATAACATTATCCTCAAGATATGGAAGCTTAAGCAAAGGGCACCTTTTCAAAAAACCTTGAAGTTTTTGAATTGACCAAAGTCAATAGCTCAAGCCTACCCAGTTGGTGGTAAATAGGACAGATGCACACAAAGGCTTCTATTCCTGTGTCCACAACAACATGAAAAGGCCTTCACAAACACCAAGACCGGCAGACACTTTCCAGCGAGTGATTAAAGCAGGCACAAGTTAAATGTGACTCTTTTTGTCCTATTTGGACTGTTTCGAGATAACCATGAATTTTTTATTAAGGCCCTAAATTCTTAGGTTTGGTGATCCTGGAGTTTTTTTTTAAACCAACTCTATTATTTATGAAGTCAGAGCCTTAAAGAAATCCTTTTATTTCCCTCATCTCACTTCTGTTTCCATCTTCTGCCTGGTCCTCCGGGCATCCATATTCTCTAAGTTGAATCATTAACACAAGAATATTGGCTTAAACGTGTGATAAAATATTACCCTTATCAGCTCAGACTTCTGCCAAATATCAAGGTTGTTGACCCACACACAGTGTAAATATACTTTGAAAATCATGTGTCAAGAGATCGTAGCTTTTGCATTACTCATTTTGTGCCTGCACGGAAGCAGATTTTTCAAGGAGAAAGCCACATCAGAGGCCATAGTGGGAGGAAGGCTTCAGTGCAGTTGCTTTTCTGTTGCCCTAAATAAACGCAGAAAGTGTTAGCCACTCAGTGATTCATTTGAGGAACAAACAGCTAATTTTTTTTATTTACAGAAAGGATTTTTGATAGCACTAAGGACACTTCAGATTTTCTAACTAGCTATCCATATTAGTATTGAATCATCCTAATGGACTCTTGTTCCTACAATAATGGCTTGTAGGTGGGTAAGAGTGGTAAGCAGCTTCTGACCAATCCCCAATGGTCCCTGTCCCCTAATGCTCATGCCTGTATCAAATCCCCAGCCTTTGCATGTGGCCTGGACCTAGAGATTTGTTTCTTAGAAGTGGGATATGAAAAAAAGTAATGTGATACCACCTGCTCAATTAGATCACAGAAGACTTTTTGCTGTTTCTGCCAAGATCTTCTCCTTGACTTCCTGCAATGGAAGGCACCCCAAGGCAATGAGCCAAAAGCCTCCTCCAGCCATCACCCTGCAAGGAAGTGAGGCCACCAGCCAAAAGATGGCAGAGGGATCATCTGCAACCATTTTATGAGCTTGAAGCCGAGCCTGTCTTACTTGACTATTGAATTAAACTTTTCAGGCACCATCCTTTATATTGACTTTTAAATTGATGAAATAAGGTTACATATGCAATGGATGCTCATACATTTGTTGGAAAATAGGATTAAAAAGCTTATTTTGGTGAAATGTTTTGAAAATATGCAGTTTTATTCATAAAACATTGTTCATAAACTTCTTGAAAAGCAATCCTTACTTATGACATACAACATTAGTGTTTTTAAATACGTATACATTGTGGGAATGACTAAATCAAGCTGGTGAACGTATACATTACCTCACATGTGGATCTTATTTGTGGTGAGGGCACAGCCCCTACTTTGCACAATTTTTAAATACACAGTACACTACAGTAGAGGCCCTATTGACATGCTCACCAAAGCCTTACAGAGAACCCTTAGACAAGATTCATCCCAACTGTGGCTGAACTCCAAAGCCACATGCCTTGGGATGCAGTATTACCTGTTTTATTCACTAAATTGAAATCATTGTTATACTGCAGTGGATAACATAATAAAGCTGTGAACACTTGCTTTGAAATTAGAAACCAAAACACCACTCCTCAGCATAAATGTGGCTACAAATTATACATTTAAAAAAGGAAACAACTTCATGGCTATGCTGTATGCACGGTATAGGTAGAAAGAAATATTGGTCATAAGTTATTTTATTCATATTTAAGAACTCTTAATCAAATGAACAGATAGCAATGTTCTCTTTGGGGCAAGAATGGAAAGCACATGAATTTTATGTTCTTTTATGCAGAGTGTCTTGGTATAATACAATTGATTTGGATTTTATTTCCCATAGTTATGTTTCAAAATTCACAACTCTGATCACCGTGATTGGCTTGCATTGTTTCCAGATCTCCTGCAGATGGTTTTACTCTCCATCGCATGCTGATTATTGCTAGTTTCCATCTCAGTTCTAGTAACTACAGTATTATTAGCTCCATGGATGCATAAGACATTCAGAAGCAACGTGACTTGCAAATGGACAAGGCAAGAATAGAATAGTCTCAAGGGCTTGTCCCTTGAGTGGCTAAACTCAATATCCTTTCTTCTCAATTCTTGGTGGAAATATAAAATACATAGCAAGTCATGTACCTTGAGTAGTACTCAGACACCAGCTTGTTACAGTTACTTGTTCTGTGATCCCCGACCCCCTTTTATACTCCCCAAAATGTATTCTGATCTTACAGTTCATCTGCAGTCTTAGAATCTTCCTCAGACATTTTGCCTGTTTCCTTGAAGGGCTTAAAAAAGGTGCACATTTTAAAGTTCAGCATTCCTAAGTTCCAGTTATGTTTCTGCCACTAACTTTTAAACAAGTTTCTTAGTATCTCCGATCCTCACTTTCCTAACAGGTAAAGAAACAGTAATATGTGCTTTATTTTCAATGATACAGAGATAAAGCAGTTTTATCACATTGTAAGTGCTCAACAACTCTTAAATCTCTAACCATCACCCTTTTCTTGTTTCTTCTATAGTCTGATAGACATGAGAGAAGAGACTTTTCTTGACTAACCAGTTATTTATCCAGTTTCACAAAACCTAAAATATACCAAGAACAATTTTAAGTGATTAAAACCTATGAATTTCTTCAAGGTTGTTTCTTGGTTAACATGAAAGTTTCTTTCAGCATCTTCCTAATGAAGCACTATGGCCAATGTCAGGTATCAAGAGCACACTTTTGAACCAGTGATTAAGATGCTGTTCAAGACACCCACTTCTCATATCAAACTGCCTCAGTCCAATTCCTGGTTCTGGCTTCTGATTTTGGCTTCTTGCCAATGTGGACCTTAGGAAGCAGCCATGAATCACATAGCTGAGTCATGCCACCACCCACATAGTAAACCTGGATTGAATTGAGTTCCTGGCTGCACTGCTAGCAACAGAGCATTTGGAAAATGAAGTAACATACAGGAACTGTTTTTCTTTCTCTCATTAAAAGACATTCATGGAGGAGCCTGCACTGGGGCACAGTCAGTTAAGTCACCAATCACAGTGCAAGCATCTCATATGGGTCCTGGTTTGAGTCCTAGTTGCTCCATTTCTTACCCAGTTCCCTATTAATGTGCCTGGAAAAGCAGCAGAGGATGACCCAAGTACCTGGGCTGCTGTCACCCATATGGGAGACTCAGAAGAAACGCCTCACTCCTGACTTTGGCCTGGCCCAAAACCAGCCATTGCAATCATTTGTGGACTGAACAAGATGGAAGACCTCTGTCCCTCTCTCCATCTGGCTTTCAAAAACAAATGGATATCTTAAGGATGTCAAAATTAAAATAGAGGTTGAAAAATTATGTCAAGTATCATTATAAGGCTGTGGAAGTGGTCAGACATTGTGATAGTAATATTAAATAACACATTAATGGGAACATTAGCCCCACAAAGATCTGCAAACAATTGTATTAACTCATCCACCTTTAGGATGTGCTGTAACCACTTACAAATTCCCTAAAGTCATCTTCTATCACTAATGCAGAATATAGAACATATACCATCTGATAAAGCGTTATTTCTTGATGCATGTCCTATGCTAAGTTTATTCCTATTTGCTGAGTTATAGGGAATCAGAAGCACACATTAAAGTCCTGCTCTGACACCAGACTCTGTACCTCAAGTCGTGTTTAATCACCTTGTCTGTTCTGAAATAAACAGCTTCCTTGAGGTATGCATTCATTTTTCTGAATAGTTCCTGGTTTTTATCTATACTAGGGAAAAAAATTCCAGGTTCTAAATGGAACTATATTATGGACACTTAGACTTGAATGCTTTCCCACTTTGATACGTTTAGACTGAGACCCAACAGTTTCTGGGTTCTCTTGAGAACCAGAGAGTCAGTTGAACCAGCAAGAAACCCATTGCTGATTCCTGAACTCCAGACAAGTTTATAAGCCAACCCGAGACAAACTCAACTTCTTCAAGATTTCCATGTGCGCCTTTAAGAATTTATAATTCACATACAAATTTGCTTCTTATGAAAAGGCAAAGAATCTATTTACTTATTTCTTTATATACAGGGAAAAGTGACAGGGTGAAAGATTTTCTATCAACTGGTTTATGCTCCAAATGACAGCTGCCATGGTTAGGCCAGGCTAAAGTCAGGAGCCTGGAGCTCCATCTGGGTCTTCCTCCTGAGTGTCAGGGATCCCACGCTTTCCTTTGCTACTTTTCCACTTTAGAAGTGAGCTGGATCTTGAGGACGGCCCAAAGCTTTGGGACCCTGCACCCGCGTGGGAGACCCGGAAGAGGTTCCTGGTCCTGGCTTCGGATTGGCGCGTACCGGCCCATTGTGGCTCACTTGGGGAGTGAAACATCGGATGGAAGATCTTCCTGTCTCTCCTCCTCTCTGTATATCCGGCTTTCCAATAATAATAAAATCTTAAAAAAAAAAAGTGAGCTGGATCAGTAGCAAAGCAATCTAGAACTAAACTGGTGCTCCAACAGGAGATGCCAGCATTGTGGGCAGCAGATTAGCTTGCTAAGCAACAAGACAGCCCCACTTAGTCTTTTCTTAAAAGCAGCAAGACCAGTGGGATTGCCTTTTGAGAAAGTTTCTGTATGAAAAGTGAGGAACTATCATCTTTTGTTATTCTCTTCCCTGATAAATTACTTCTCTACAACCTGTTTACCAACTAGATTCTTTAATGTGAAAGTGCAAATTTTAGTAAGACACATGCAATTCATTCTTCACATCCCAGCTCAAATGTAACTTCTTTGTGTTTGAAACCTTCCAATGAGATTTCCCTCCACTGGGTTGAAATGAAAAAGTTCATAGTACAGAGTTGATTAATACCTCTGTCCTCAACTGTAAATTCTCGTCTTTCTCACCATTATATTCTCAGAGCCCATACAAACTCTTACATAATTACCTCTTTAAATGAGTGAGTTAATGAGATAGGGAATACACGAGTAAAAGATTGAAATCAGTTTCAGTATCAAATTGTATCCTCAACATGCCTTGTTGACACCAAGCCAATACGCAAATTATCTGTCACGCTTACTGCTTCGTAAGGCAATGGGTCCACAGAGCCAGCATGTGGGATATGGGTAAACCTGCTGCCAGCCGTGCCAACATCCACAAAAGTACCAGTCCCTGCCCCAGCTGCTTCAATTTTGGTCCAACTTCCTGCTATTGCACCAAAGAACCTGAAGCTTAAATGGGCCAAAGTGCTTGGATCCCTGCCTCCCACAAGGGAGACCCAGTTGAAACGCCTGGCTCCTTGCTTTGACCTGGTACCCTGGGTGCTGGTGGTTGCAGCCATCAGGGAAGTGAGCGAGTGGATAGAAATTCTTTGTCTCCCTCTTCTCTCTGGAACTCTGACTTCCAAAATAAACTGAAGTATTAAGAAAGAAGAAACAGCTGATTCTCCCATAGAAGTCAGAGCTTAAAGTCACAGCTTAACTGAACTCTAAAGGCTGCTTGCAGTGGACAGTGTGGCTTCCACCTGAGTAACGCACAGCCAATCTCTGGTTTGTGCACATGGTCCAGGTTAGGACTCAGCAGAGTGGAATAAGGGACCACTGTCAACCTCCACAATGGCCTGCATTTAATCAAAGAATTTCCCCAGAATTTGAAAGCAGTTTGGAGCCCAGAATTCAGCCACACTTGAAAGCAAAAGGAAAAAATTGAAGGAGGGAAAGAGATAATGTAAACAGGAAAGCAACAGAAGAGAGCACTGAAATTTTAATCATTTGAAATGAAATTTTTACCTAATCCTATGTTCACACAATTATGGAATAATTAGATTTCTCAAAACCCAGGGTTTCAAGATTCATAAGTAGACTGTAGAAACAGTGGTATGCTTTATGTGTGCTATTGGGAGCATAGTAAGATACCTCATGTTTACACTTAATATAAATTTCTGTCTTCTATCTCTTAGGGAAAAACTGAATAAGAATACGGTGGCTTAAAATACATCAATATTTCTTAGCTGTTGGTTGGTATGCAGATATAATTTATGGTAATGGAAATTCCCTGAGCTGCGAATTTTGGTTTTATTGCCGCTACATCCTCTGCACGGAGGCTAGGCCGTAAGGTTTGGGACCACATGTTTGACTTCTCCCCCATCTGCACTATCCTCATTTCTTCCACTGAGCAGATTTTCTCTAAGAATAAAAACATCAGATATAAATGGCACTACTGTCACAGCAGCTAAGACATTCAGCTCTACCTTCCTTCTCTCAAGGAGACCTTAATGCATTCAGGACCTTTCTAGAGGTTATAACAAGTTAGGAGTTGGACAAGGATTAGCCTCAGATATTCTCTCAAGCACTGAGAAACTACCTGTGAACTCGTCCACTGTGAGATTCCAGTCATCATCAAATCTGTACTGTGAAAAAGAAACAGACCACATGATTGGCTGGTGGTTCTGTATTAGCTGTATTTGTCTGGGGGCTCTTCTAAGCCTTCTATGGCAAGTGAGGAACAAACTACACTAATTGAGCTTTAACTTCCAGTGGCTTAGAAAGCTAGTTACATCTCAAGTTAGATTCACATGTTTGATTCCCTGCAGCTTAATTTAGCAAGCAACATCCCCATTAAAGTTGACATTTTCTCTGATTCAGTCAGATAATTGCTTGCTTATTCTTCCAAGCTTTCATATCCTTTCCAGCTTCTTTTGTTTTCTCAATGGAACTACTGTTTACTTGGTTAACTGAAATAATTAAATCCTTATTGAAAATGAAGTAGGATTCTTTGAAGTATCTTCTCTGTCTATAATAGAAACAGGAAAGGCATGAGGTCATACAAACACTGCCACAAAGTTACTGTTTCTAAGCTTGCCCAGGCCTGTCTATTATAGGGCATAATTCTCATGGAATCCATACGAAATCAAACAGGAAGATGGATTCAAAGAAGGCCAAAATAAACTGACAGGCATATTTTTACATGAGAAGTGAGTTATGTTCAAAATAGCACTATTAATAGCATCAAACTGGAAACATACCAATGTCCATCAACAGAGGACTAGGTGAACAAAATGCCATCAGTAGCAGGCAGCAGTCCAAGCACAGCTGATCATGAAGGAGTGTTGCACGGGTTACATTTATATGAAACCAGAAAACAAATGCAATCTCTAATGGCAAAAGGCAGACTGGTGCTCAAGGGGAGCCAAGCAAAGGAGGATTGGCTGCAAATAAACACAATCAACTTTTGTAAGGGAACAAAATTCTTAGATATTATACTGGTGGTTATGCAGATATATAAATGTATTGAAATTCATCACGATTTTTTAAAATGTGTTTTTTAAAAAAGATTGTTATTGGACAGATACAGAGAGGAAGAAAAGATCTTCTACCCAATGATTCACTTCCCATGTGGCAGCAACGGCCGGAGCTGAGCCAATCCAAAGCCAGGAACCAGAAGCCTCTTCTGGGTCGCCCACGTGGGTGCAGGGTCCTAAGGCTTTGGGCCATCCTCAACTGCTTTCGCAGGCCACAAGTAAGGAGCTGGATAAGAAGTGGGGCTGCCGGGATTAGAACTGGTGTCCATATGGGATCCTGGTGCATGCAAGGCGAGGACTTTAGCCCCAAGACTATTGCACCAGACCCAAATTGTGTTTTTGCACATAAAAATATATCCTAATAGGGCCCGGCGGCATGGCCTAGCGGCTAAAGTCCTCGCCTTGAAAGCCCTGGGATCCCATATGGGCGCCAGTTCTAATCCCGGCAGCTCCACTTCCCATCCAGCTCCCTGCTTGTGGCCTGGGAAAGCAGTCGAGGACGGCCAATGCATTGGGACACTGCATCCGCGTGGGAGACCCGGAAGAGGTTCCTGGTTCCTGGCATCGGATCGGCGCGCACTGGCCCATTGCGGCTCACTTGGGGAGTGAATCATCAGACGGAAGATCTTCCTCTGTCTCTCCTCCTCTGTGTATATCTGACTTTGTAATGAAAATAAATCTTTAAAAAAATATATCCTAATAAATATAGCTAGCTACTATACTATTATAGATAGGGAATTTATAGATGTAATAGGGATATATCCCTATTACATGGTTCCTTAGATAAGATGCAATTTGCCTAGGTTTGATCATATAATTCCAGAATACAGTGTTCTAATTGCCAAACCCGGTAAATGGAAAAGGATTTACAGATATGACTTTAGGTATCTTATCCTGGACTATACGTGGGATCTAAAATGGGGGGGAACAGTCCTTACAAGAGAGGCACACGGGGATTGCAGAGAGAGAATGTGAAGACAGGGCAGAGTGGCATGACACACATCCAAGCCAGGGACTGCCGGGAAACAACAGAAGATCTGAGGGGAGGCACCTCCCCTGGAATCTCCAGAAAGGGATCATCAGATCCTAAGGACTCCAGTTCATGGTGTTAGAAAGGTCTCCCACTGTAACAGTAAAGAGGTGGGAAACAGCCACCTAGCAAAAATCACTTGAGTTGGGTACTTTCTGAACGGATATTTTGGCCAGCAGAAATGTGGTGCTTGGGGCAGGTGTTTGATACAGTACTTACTACGCCTTGGGAGGACCGTGTCCTGTGCTGGAGTTTGAGTCTCAGATTCTTTTCCAATTTCAGCTTCCTACTAACTCATACCCTGGGATGAAACAGTAAGGATCCAAGTATTTTGGTTTCTGCCACACGTGTGGGACTCCTGGGAGCTGACTTCAGCCTGGGCCAGTCAGGCATTTGGAGTGAAAGTGTACGCAGAATGTCTCCCTCCCACACCCGTTCAAATAAGATAATATGAAATAAATGAATAAATAAATAAAAGCAAAATTTAAATGAAGGACTTATTCAAGGTCATTAACAACTATTAAGGTTTCTAAGAATAAATTGAAGTTAGGGGGAAAATGTGAAAGACCCAAAGAAACTGCTTCAGCCAATTCAGGAGAGGGAGCTGATCGCTGAGGTTTCTCTAAGCACGCATAGCAGCCCATGGGAACAGCATGAGAAAAGAAAAATCCTTAGCTTGCTCTCACCTGTTCTCTCAACCTGTGGCGACTCAGGATGTTAAACCCTGGTTCTAGAATCCCTCTGGCAGGAAACCTTGTTCAAGTACTCAACAAGAACTTTAAAACTGAGCAAACATGAATCCTTCACGTTGAAAGGTCTCTCTCTGACGAACTCAAGTTTAGCCCATTAGAAGGGTCAGGAAAATGCCTGCTGCGATGCAAGGGCATCTCACAGGTGGAGGCATACGCTTAAAATTTAACGCAAACTTCATGAAGGCACAAGATTCTGGGATTTAACAACGGTCCGCCCCGATTGTTACCCTGGTTTCTGGAATAAGATAGCCAACTCTTGCCCCACTTTTTGGAAAAGAATTAAATAGCTATAAAGATGCAAAGATTCCAAAGAACAATTTGGGGTGCCTCCATGATCATTATCATTCGATATGCTCCGTTTTGATATACCCATACCATTTGATTTGTGCAGCTCTGCATGCACAGATTCCACAGGGTTTGGTTACCTGCTTTCAACTGGATAGAACATACTGATCGATTTCATGCTTACTCATTAACTAAATTCTGAGAAGTCAATCATGTTTTTGAAATGGGAGAAGTGCCTACTGTTAACACACTTATAAATTATGCTAAGCTAACTGATGTGGCTTACACTTGGTAGATACATTCTATCAGTACAGGGTGTTCTCGTATTTTCAACTTTCTGCTTGCTGTTGCTCTGTCTTGCATTTCTAACACGAGGTCATACAAGCAATCGTTCACATTGTTTTCCGATATTTCCTTTTGCATTGGCTCACGTCACTTGCCTGCTTATCTCGTTGTCTTGATATTTTTTCTCACAACTTTAAACACAACCTTAATATTTTAGATATTAAATTGTCCTGTGTTGCCAACATTGATACATATTTACTGTTTTCATAATTTAAACATATATATGAACATTTTCATTCTTATTACTTAGAAGTTGAAAAGGTTATCATTTCTCCTGTATTTGACAACCATCCTATTTTCTGCCAGTTTTTCTATATTTTGATACTTTATATTAATCTCTTGTTCATTCTTGACATGTCATTTTTTCATAGATCAATTACAATTTCCCATTGTCGATGGTAACTACAGACCAACCCTTCATACTGACACCAACACAGAATACAGGACGGATCCACAGTGACACTTAGAACTGCACACCTCTCTGCCCACCTTCACTGCCTTTGGTCAAATGAAGTGTATTTGAATGGTATAAAGGTTTCAAAATGCTAATGAATGATTCCAGTGCGACATACTTAATGGGTTCTCTGTAACTCATTCTTGTGAGATCTACTTATACATTCTGTTGTTATCTCATTTCACATTTTTAGCTTACTAGCATTATAAAAACTCATTAAACACACCCATGGTGCTATTTGTTTATATCTTGAATTGTTCTCACATGCCCAGTTTTAAAGTGAATTAGAAGTTGCTACTGAGGGCTGGCATTGTGATGTAGTGGGTTAAGCCACCACCTGATGGTTTTAAGATAAAGCCATTTGCCTCCCACTTCGGTTATTTATTAGGGTCTCTTTCACGTATGTCACCGATTATTCATATTGTATTATTTGCTTTCATTCAGAAGCTTCTCTTTCTATGCCTCATTCTTTTTCATCTTCCAGTTAATGTGTTGTGTCCCAAGATGTCATTTATCCACTGGTCTTTCTGTACCATCCCTGCTATCCACTGTCTTCACTGAGTATGGGAATGGGTTAACAGAATTCTACTTGCATAACTCAAATATCCTTTGATCACCAAAAATAACTGCTATCTTCTGAAAACTATCATACATCTCCTGTACAAAATGTTTCAAGTATTGTTTAATTAGGAACTTCTCAGGGAACATGAAAGAATTAGTTTCAGTCATAAATAACTACAAATTGGCATACACACACTGTTAGTTGCAATTGCTGGGTCAGTTATAGGTCAGTTTGGGTGACGGACTGTTCTGAACCCTGTATTGGCATGCACACACAAGAATCAGGTGTGGGATCACCTCAGATGAAGCCTCTTTGGCAATCCTCCTGTGTTGTGCCCAGACCAGCACTACCAGCGCTGGGGCAGCAGCAATCACCACAGGACCGTCACAGTCCTGAGCTCCCCAAATGAATCACCAGGAGTCGAACGTCCATACAAATGCATAAGGGCAGTTTATTCAAGATTATCAGCCTAAGTCTGCTGTAAGAACTGCTTCTCATTTTGGAGCACTGTAACACTCCCCGACATCCAAACTACCATTGAACACTATATATCCACCCATATACTTTACCATCTAGCTCATGGGGACTTGGGGTTCCATGGCCAGTTTTTAAACTGTACCCTTAGCAATAAATCATTTGAATACATGTAAAACTATACAGCTGAACAGACTTCGTAGGACCTGATAAAACAGAAATAGACACGACTATCCAAGAGCTTAATCATATCTATACAGGATCTATTCTCTACACAGGATCTAATGGAATATACTCAAAGTCATTCCTTAAGCATTTTAAGGTGAGGGATCTCTGTGGCCCTAATCTCAGGGATTTATTTAAATCAAAATAAAATGGATTTAGCCTAGCAATTTTTCAAGAACATTTTTATCTATAAGTCAATTAACACAGACTACATAGCTTGTCACATAAACACATACATGCATACCAAGTAACATTAAAAGTTTTTGAAACAGCTTTTTCAGAAATCTCAAGTATTTTAAAGTCAGTTATTTGGAATTACATGTTCTTCTTAGTAACCCGAGTTAAAGTTGTTTCCAATTGGAACCTGTAGTTTATTGGTTAACTTTTAGCTCTATCTGCAATGAAAGCAATAGGACTGTTGGAACCTAGAAGATGAAGCATTCATTGTTATAATTATAAAATATCAAACATAAACATCTCTTATTTTACACAGCACACTGGAACCACCTGTAGGACCTTACACACGTGTACTGTTTAGGCCTCTAGGCCGTGTTCATTAGGATAACAATTGTAACTAATAATGCAATAAGATCATTAGACTTCAGTGATGTTTTGACATTTGTACCAATAGTCTGTTAACATTTCGTTATTATAACAACGTTTTTACCACTTCACATCTTGACAGTACCTTTTCATAAAATCCAAACCTACTCAGTGGTCATCTCTACAAAATGAGATACATTCTTTGACATTCCCATGAGGCCTCGCTGGGAATACCAAGATCAGCAAATTTGAAACAGGTTTCAAATGACGGTTAAATGATTGTCAGGGATGCTGAGCAGGTTTGAAATGTCTTGTAGATAAACTGATTGTTGAAACAGTGATCACTCAAATACTTCCAATGAGTACAACTGGCCGGTTTTCAACAACGAGAACTCAGAGTACAAAATACCTCAATAGAACATACAAACTCACATGCAGAATTTGCTCCTCATGATCGAAATTATCCCCAAATGAATCATGTCACCCAAGTTTTGTCTCATTCTTTGAGAGTTCCAGGGATCCTGCTGGAAGTCCCGAAGTCAGGAGACCTGGTTGAGAACTTTGAAGAATTCAGAGATTTAAATGAAATAACTCAGGCATCTTGATCTTTACCTCTCTAAAATTATTTATCAGGAGAGAAGGGAGTCTAATCACTGTTTGTCCCATCTCGTCTGTCAGTCACACATGCACACAATTCAGGATAAGACAACAACGGCCAAACAGCTCAAGACAAAAGCAGAACTGAAGAAAAACAGATTTAAAAGGTTTTTAGTCTTATCCATACATGAACATTAATACTAACATGAGCAAGAACGCAGCAACGATAATGGCCATGCAATCACCAAGTACTTCAGAACGGAGAAAATCATTTAATTTCACACATTAATACACCAGCAATGAAGCAATAACAATAGAATTCACGGCGCCATTTTAAGCTAACGGCCTATCAAAGAGAAACACCTGAACCAGAGGGCATTCACCCACTCTCCTAGGCGTACGAAACAAGGAACACCTGAGCCAACGGGCATTCATCCACTCTCCTAGGCATACCAAAAAGGAACACCTGAACCAGAGGGCATTCACGCACTCTCCTAGGCGTACCAAAAAGGAATACCTGAACCAGAGGGCATTCACGCACTCGCCAAGGCGTACCAAAAAGGAACACCTGAACCAGAGGGCATTCACCCACTCTCCTAGGCATACCAAAAAGGAACACCTGAACCAGAGGGCATTCATGCACTCGCCTACGCAGACCAAAAAGGAACACCTGAACCAGAGGGCATTCACGCACTCGCCAAGGCGTACCAAAAAGGAACACCTGAACCAGAGGGCATTCACGCACTCTCCTAGGCGTACCAAAAAGGAACACCTGAACCAGAGGGCATTCACCCACTCTCCTAGGCGTACGAAAAAGGAACACCTGAGCCAGAGGGCATTCACCCACTCTCCTAGGCGTACGAAAAAGGAACACCTGAACCAGAGGGCATTCACCCACTCTCCTAGGCGTACCAAGAAGGAACACCTGAACCAGAGGGCATTCACCCACTCGCCTAGGCGAGGCGTACCAACAAGGAACACCTGAACCAGAGAGCATTCACCCACTCGCCTAGGCGTGCAGAAAGGAACCACCAGGCATACACTCTCACAGTCTAGGCATGGACTCGCTTTAATTGATCTGTAGAGGGGCCTGGGACGTCTCCTCAAAACCCCAAAACTGAAGGGCCGAATTACGCGTCCGCCTAGACTCTGCATTCAGCCTTTTTAAAACTTTGAACTCAAAAATACCCAAACGCGGAGACCCACTGCACATGGAGACCCACTCCTTGGGTGGAAACACCTGAACACGGAGACCCACTCAACACAGAGACCCACTCCTTATAAAGATACAAAAATTTAATTTAGGAGGGGACCCTGCCACAGTCCCAATGTAGGTTAAAATTAAATTTGCATTAAAGGTTTAATCCAATCAGGTAAGGGGCTCTCTCACAATCACTTACAGTTCAGAATTCAGCAACCCAACTTAATATTCAACAACTGGCCACAAACACAGACAACGCAACAATTCAAAGACAAAACAAGACCAAGCAATCAGCCGGCAAGGAGAAACAAGTAATGAGAGACTCACCACACGGGGCCTTCGAGCTTCTCACGTCCATCACCACAGCAGCCACTCCTGAACGAAACCACCAGGAACACAGTTGCAGGGTTTTTATACAGTTTACCAGCCAATCAGAATTACAGTTAACCAGCCAATCAGAATTACAGTTAACCAGCCAATCAGAATTACTCTTAATCAGCCAATCAGAATTACACTTAACCAGCCAATCAGCCTTGCAGTTTTTCACGACCTCATTTGCATAGAGGCAACAGCTATGGGTTCACACTTTAAGTGAGCAAGTCTTATCTAAAAGGCACACCAGGGGGGTTTTCCTTGAGAAATAGTCTGTTATCATTAAGTGTCATATGCAGGCTGCTAAGGCTACGAGCTTGCTGACACAACTCCTTAGCTAAGCAGGATTCTGAGGTCCCTCACCTGAACCACTGAACTCAAATTTCCAACCATGGAGAGACTGCAGGTTCCATGATCTGATTGTGGAATGCATGTGTCAGAGCTAGACCTCTGCAGTGGCTGAGACAGAGCAGTGGACAGCATATCCAGATGCACATGGAGGATATGGCAGTACACTGGAGCCTGCAGAGGACACCTGGGACCATAACAGAGGGCGGAGGACAGAACAAATCAATCACCTACCCCAGCAAAGAGTTGGCAGTGACTACCTGGGCAAACAGAGACTCTAAGGTGAACTGTGTCAGCCTGTGGAGTCTGGAGAGATTTCATCATGATTGGAGTGGCAAGATCGGCTGCGATACAGAACTGATGGACTATCAAAACCACTTGAGTAGGACCCTCACAGCATGCCCCACATTGGGGACCCTTGGGTAGTTAGGAGGCTGGGGGTGGCTTCTTCCTTATCTCTCCCCTTCCCCAGATACAAGAAAGAAAAAGGAGAATGTGAAAACATGGTCTCACCCACTTTCCTCTAGCCCTTGACCCTTTGCACCCTGATAATATGTAAAAGTTATCAAAAATAAAATGTATACAACTAAAAATAATAACAAAAGCAAAAAATAAATAAGTAACTACAAATGAGAAAGCAAAGAGGGAAGTGGAAGAATTAAAAGCTTGGTTTTTTAACATCAATATCAGATTTTTAATTTTTTATTAAAAAAAGATTTTTTTTACTTATTTGAAAGTCAGATAAAGGAGGAAGGAAGATACAGATAAAAAATCTTCTATTTGCTGATTCATTCCCTAATTAGCTATAAAAACCAAAGCTGGTGCAGGCAGAGCCAGAAGCCAGGAGCTTCATTCAGGTCTCTCGTGCATAGGGAGGAGCCCAAGGACTTGAGCGAGCTGTTGCTGCTCTCCCAGACACATTAGCAGGCAGTACGATGGGAAGTGGAGCAGCCAACACTCAAACCAGCACCCATTTGAGATGCTGGCTTTGCAGATGGTAGCTTAACCCACACTGCCATAACACTGGCCACAGAATTTGCATTTTAAATGCCCTTCAGTTCATTGGACATGCTGTTGTTGAACAAAGCCATTATTCTTGGCACTTCAGAAAGCTTATAGAAACTGGAATGAATATACTAATTTGATTCTTAAAAAAAAACATGAAATCCATGCATATTTTTTCATAACATATCTTAGTCATAATTTTTTTAATGATTCCTAACATTAGTCTGCCACAATTGCCATAATAAGATACCACAAATAGAGTGGCTTAAACAACAGAAATGTGTTTTCTCACAGTTTTAGAAGCTAAAAGCCCAGGATCAAGGTGTCAGCAGGGTTGGTTGCTGCTGAGAGCTGGGAAGGAAAAGCTATTCCATTTACCTCCTCTACGTATTGCTGCTTTGCTAGAAAACATGGTTTTTATAATTGCCTTGGAAATCTGCAGAAACTGTCCCAGGCCAGGGTAGGGTCTGAGGACAGAGTAAGCTAGTTCCTCTGCCACAGCAAATTTGATAGGTTTCCCTGGGGGGAAATGACTGAACCATAGACCCTGAATCCTCCCAAATCCATAGCTGCCCTCCTCATACTCGCCGTTACTTGGAGTGGCCTTTCTTCATATATTTCAACAGTGAGGGAACAAACGTCCCTTCACGAGCTTCTGCTCCTTCCTCAGAACGGGGCTTGTCACAACAGTTTGGCTGTTGACCCTTCACAAGGGAACAGAAAATGCTCACCTGTGCTCCTGTCTAGCTGCCAAAACACCTGTCAGTTCAGAAAGCCTGAGGCTAGTAACCGCAATAAGGACACGATCTGGAACAGCAAAAATACCTATTCCTGAAAGCATGTGTCAAAAAAGCTGGGCTAAGTGCCTGACATGCAAAAAAGCTCTATAAAGTACAACTGTAATCTTGGGATTATTAGATTTAGAAGAACTAACTTCTGATAAGTAGTAGGAGGTTGTAGGAAGGAATCAAAATGAATATTTATCAAGTACCAAAGCTCACATTCTTAAACACACACACACACACACACACACACACACACACACACACATTTTTATATTCCCTTGTGCAATGGAAATAAGAGATTAAGAGAGAAAGAGACAGAGAGAGCGAGAGAGAAATTATTCTCCAAAAAGAGTTTAGGGGTGGGGGAGGGGGGAGAATCCCTGAGCCTATGGAACTGTTTCATAAAATAAATAAATTTTAAAAACTAGAATGAGAGTTGCCCCTTCCTCTTCCCTGCTCCTGCTGTCTTCCAGGCCAGAATACGGAGCCCATGCTTGACAACAGAGGCACCAACGAGAGAGCTGCACGCTAAGGTAGGTAAGGAGGCAGCTGCAAGAAGTCTGAGAAACTGGGGACAGCATTGAATGGTTTCTGCACTCTTATTTGCTTAAGACAGAATTTCATGAATTTTCTTCTGCTAGAAGTGAAGTGCCCTTCTAATTGGTTTAAGTACTAATGAACTACTTACACATCTTATGGTCAAATTTTTTAACACTAAGCATTTTTAAAGTCTTGTCGTATCCTGGTCACCTTTGATAGCAGAAACTTTAGATTGCAGTAACACCTTTCCATGCTTCGAACGTCCTATGCATATTTCATTGTAATTAACACACTCACATACATATGCATCAATAGTGTCATTCCCCAAGTACAGAACAGTCTTCCTCCCGCCACCTGATTCGTTACCCTGAATTACAGGGGTTGCAGTGGGACCAAATTAAAATGTTTGTGCACAATCCCTAGGGTTCAGATGCAAATCACAGCTTTCAAGTTCAAACCCCAGGATGTGCCCTGGTCACTACCCGCTTTCCAAACCACTGTAAGTGTTCACACTCAGATCAACAGAAAAAAATAATTCAGGTTATTTCCATGTTGTTTTCTCTTCTGAATGTATGTTGCCCATAGATTGAGGGAGAAAATCAGTCTGCTTTTTTTGTGTTTTCCATTTTATTTTATTCCTTCTTTTCCATCCAATTGTCAAGACTGTGCTGAACAAAGGGCCAATGCGGAAGCTCGGGAAGAGCCGAGTCCAACAAAGGCTTTGCCTCCACAGAGCCGACATCAGAGCCTATTCTTTACGTCAATCATGCCCTCTAAGCCTTTGAAAGAAAGTCACAGGACTGTGCAAGTGAGTGGAAACTAAATCCATGTCATTATCAGGCACCTCCTGAGTTCTGTTTTCCTCCTAAGTTCTCTGGAGATATTCCCTCAGACACTCCTGGCCCTGCCAAGTCTGAGACAAGCACTGCTTTAGTATTTTTCAGCTGCTTCACAGGCTACATTCTTATCTCTTCCTTTTTTCAGCAAATGCAACTGCAATTTAATTTATATTAACAATGTCACCCAGAATAGTATTAAGCTTCCTTTCTCAAAAATTACGTGTGTGTGTGTGTGTGTGTGTGTATGACTGTCTGTCTGTCTGCCTCTAGTCCTTCTACCTAGTCCCCTGCTCTGGCTCTCTACCTTGTAAATGCCGACATCCCGTAAGGGTGCTGGTTCGTGTCCTGATGGCTCCACTTCACATGCAGACCTCTGTTTGCGGTCTGGGAAAGCAGCGGAGAACATCTCCGGGCGTTGGAACCCTGCTCCTGCGTGCGGAGCAGTCTCCTGGCTCCTGGCTTATGATTACCTCACCTTCAACCATTGCGGCCATTAGGGGAGTGAACCAGTGCATGGGAGATCTTTCTCTTTGTCTTTCCTTCTCACTGTAAATCTGCCTTTCCAACAAAATAGATAAATCTTAAAAAAAATAGTAATTAGTAAGGGGAAAATGTTACTATTAAATGTAACTCTATGATTTTAATATAGATTTTTTTATTTGTCAAAATCTAATAACTCAATTTGTGGAGTGGAAAGTAGGAAGAACAATCCAGAATTTCTGACATGAAAAAGTTAAGGCTTATTCTTAGAGCAGACATATTTTCAGAGGGAATTTTGTATGTCTCCTTGGGGACATCTAGCAACATCTGAAGATACTTTTGATGTTTTCAATGCAAAAAGGGGTTGATAGTGATGTCCAGTGAGTTAAGACCAAAGATGCTGCTAAAAATCCTCTAAGGCACAGGGCAGCCGACCAGAAGTATCCCCCCAAAACAGCAGTAGTGTTGCAACTGAGGGATTCTGATATTCATCACTGCTCTGAAACTCCCTAGCTTTTTAGTAAGGATTTTGAGAAACCCAGACTTAGAGTAGATTTTTGTAATAGAAAGTTCACTTCATATTTTGAGACATTTGTAAAGCCATGCTGTCTGATGGAGCTACAATAGCCACACATGGCTACTGAGCACTTGAAAGGTGACTTAGGGGCAACTGAAATATGAGTTATGTATAACATACACACTGGGTCTCTTGGTAGGAAAAATTTAAAAAGAAACAATAGTTTTAAAGTACTGATTACATGCTGAAATAATTTTTGAAATATTGAGAGAAACAACAAAGTTCATGAGAATTAATTCTACCTACTTATTTTTGTCTTTTTCAATGTGGCGATTAAGCAACACGTCCTGAAAATCTGCATACTAACAAATCGACTAGACCTGCTGTTTCTTTCTAACCAGGCGCCCACAATTCCCCAGTCTCATTTAAAAGTCATCCTGCTGGTTTGCAAAGTTGTGGAATAGCATTTGGGAACCATAAAGTCCACCTTCTTTATGGTGCCACTCTAATGAACATACTGGCTCACCACAAAAGAAAAAAAAAAACTTTGAAATCACATACATGGCTCACATTTCCGTTGGACAGCAGTGACCTAGAAAAAGACACATTTTTGAGTTAGGGATTTGGGACAGAAGATAATGTGCTTATGCTGAAAAGAACAAAAGCCAAGAAAGAGAGACACTTATTCTTTAATTCCATCACCCAGCAGACTTTTTTTTTAAACAAGGGTATGTGCTGATGTTTAACCATATTGAAGTAACTTTTCTTTTATGAAAAGCTCACAGACTATTGAAGAACTCACAGAGTCTGTATTAGATATTGCACACATGCAGAAGTCTACACATGTCTAGAGAAAGGCTGATGAGCTACCTGGGTAAGCCTGGAACCTGTCCACAGAGGGTTGATAAACTGCATTGGAATCTCTCTCTCCAACCTTGGACTACGATCTGACCATTCTCTTCTCTGGACCTGACCGCCTGGAATGTGGTCTTCGTGTTTACCAACTGACACGTTCTGTACATCCTGAGCTGAACAACTAAACTCTGCCTGGATCTCTGTAGCCCCAAATCATTGCTTGTGATTTTTTCCCCACATTTAGATGTCCTGATTTGCTAATGTCCATAGGACTTGGTAATTAGTTCTATTGGCAATGCTCTCATACTGTAAAGTAAACTAAGCACTGAAATAAAAATACACAAATAACTTTGTTAGATTCAATTACGTTCTGCTGATGATTCTTTGGATTACAGGGTAGTTCAGCAACACACAGGCTGTGCATCGAGCTTTGCCCTGGCTGTGTGCGCTCTCCCATTTAGGCCTTTACATAGGTTGTTTCCCTTAGCACTGCTTTACACTGTCCTTTTCTTACACAACTCCAGTTTCACCGTCAAAGGCCTCTGCTCAGCTAGAGTGCCCCTAACCACAGCCCCCTTGAAGATTGTGTTCTTCTCCGAGGGAACTGTTTGTCTCAGGAGAGTATATTTCTTATTCAACCCGAATGCCAGTTCCACAGTTCATCTTCATTAGTTGTGCAATCCAGGTAGCACTGTCTGTGACTCATTTGCTCTTCATTTTATTGTAAGCATACATTTCCAAGTCTGACACGCGGTATGTCTTAATCTCCATTCCCCAGAAATAGTCACCAAGGCAAAGAATTGTGTGTGATGGAGTTAAGAAGCTGAAGTCAAACTCCTATAATGTAAAACACAACCTATCCTCTAGTCGTAGATGTTCTTGTCTGTCTCTCTTAGCACATGTAGTTCTTGCCTGTATTTTATCAAAAAGAATTCACAGCTGGCCTAATAGGTTTCTAATCACTGGACTTCAGAAGTCATTTGCTTCTTTGATAGATAAGAACCTTAATGGCCATTGTAGTCTGGAAGAAAATCCTGAAACATTCAAGTAACCCTTCTCCATGGGCATCATAAATTGCATTGTAAATTCCCTAGGAATCACAGCATCACTGACCAACCAGGTGCCTTGTACACATGTACCTCCTGGCAGCTGTCATCTTTCTATAACAACCTTCACCTCCAACCCCTCAGGGAGCCTGGGAATTAAGCAAGAGCTTCCCAGCTTCTTATTCCGCCCTTTGCAATAAATGCCTACTTTCTTGCACCACCTCAATGTCAGTGATTGGCTGTTTGCACATTGGGCAAGTATACCCAGTTTGGGGGTTCTACACAAATACTTCCAACCAGTTTGGGGTATTTCCTGGCAACAGAACTGGCAGAGCAGCACAAGCAAAATGAAGAAAACACCCAAGAGTGCAGTTTCAGCTGATGGCCCAGCATCAACCTGATCCAACTGAAGCTCTAGAGTCTTATTCCTCTGAGATTTTTCCAGCTCAGAGAAAGCACATTAGGGCTTCTAAACAATCACTCCTGGAAGCACAAGTTCTTTGGCTCCAATTCTATCACCTTTCAGAAACAGCAAACGTGGCTCTAGTACATCACAGAAGGTTTTTTGGAGAGGATAGCAGAAGCAGGCTAGAAAAAGTAAAGGACTATTATAAGGAAAGAAGTGTATAGACATTAGGAAGGAATAGGAGGGATTCAGGGAACAGGCCTCTGGGTAACAAGTATTTTTTTATTGACTGATTTAAAATTCTTTTCAGAGTTCCAACAGCACAATTATTTCAGGCAGGTATGTGGATTGCAGTGCATAAAATAACAGATAAAACTGGCCAAAACAAACTGCTTACTAAGGGACTCTGCCTGCTGTTCAGTCCAAGCAGGCTCTACCCAACTCATCTCTATTCCCCTTTCCGTCTGTCCTCCCTGAAATAAAGTTCTTACAATAGTCACTTCCATTCCTTCTTCAAACTCAAAGATCATGCACCCTAGCACAAAAATCTAACATAATTGTGCCGTAACCCAAAATGAAGCCAAACTTGAAGCAATTAGCCCAGGCTGGCTTCCCTCCTCTCTCCAGAACTCCCTCACTCGCTATTGATACTTTCTTGTCTCTCTGCGGGTTCACACCCAGAGGCCTCCTGTTGGAGATCATGCAACACTGGGCTCAATTTTCAGATCATCCGATTGGTAACAGAGGTCTTTGGCACCCCAAGCACACAAGGGCTGACCTCAGTGGCTGGTTCACCTTCCCTTTCAGGGCTTTGGGTGTTTGGTTGGTTCCCCTCCTGCTTCACTTCCCTGGGGTGGTGGGAAAGTGTCATCCACCGGCACATGGTGTAAACTCTGCGATTCTGGCTCTCTCCTCTGAGCGGACTGTCCTTTATTGTTCTGTCCTGTATTTTTCCCCCAAAGTTTTACCACTGCATTCTTTCAGTTCGCTTCTCAATCACAGGCTTAACATCCCATTAGATAATGAATTCAACTGGAAGGTATAAGAAAAAAAAGGGAAAAAATTCTACTGTTCCTCAAAAAAGCAAAAGAAGGAAGCAGGAGGACAAGCAGGGAACAGAGGCAGGAAGGAAGGTAGAGTGGGATGTATCATTGGGCTTCTAAACCTGTATTGCGAAACACAGGAAATGTGTTCAGTTTCTATAAATAAAATAATAACAGTAAAAAATAAACTTACTTTCTTGTTGGGGTGACTCCTTCTTAAGAGATGCCTTGTAAGAGAGTCCCCATCATCCCTCAGGCTGTATTTAGGTTCCAAAATTTCCCACAGTTCACTGACTCCCCTCTGGTTTGTCTCAAAAAACTTGCTCAAGTTGAGCCTAAGGGAGAGATATAGCCAAAATAGTTCATTTTTTTCTGCACTAAAGCCTGGTGAGAGATCATGTTTGACTTCCAAATTCTCCATGACCTCACTATGTTTACACAGAGAAATGATAAATTATCTGAGGTTACCTTTCTGAGGTCACTCTCCGTAATCACCCTTCATTCTGTCCCTCTCAGATGCTCCTCCCTAGAAATCTCCCTCTGTGCCTCTGGAGGTGTACCATCTGCTCCAATGGATGCCTTCCCCATTAAGCCTCTCCATCTTGAACTTATACTCTGACTCATACCGAAGTTCTCCCTTGTGAGAAGACAAAGCCAAGAAAAAGGACAAAAGAGCCGTGGTAAGTCTTGAGCAACTTCCTTTTGAATTGCACTTCATGCTGAGCCTTCTGTCTTCTGCTTGCTTTGTCAAGTAGAAGCCAAAATCTCTTGGCTGATATTCCATGGCACGGCAGGCTTGCCCGCTCTTGAACTCAACCACCTTGGCATCTTCCAGCCTAAGTGTCTGCTGTACTCATGCAGGAGGAATCTTACCAGAGCCCTAGGTCAGCTTATGCTCTCTTAAATTCCCTATGGAAGCCTTTCCCCTTGGCCTGATTTGCCCAGAATCTATTCACCTCCCTCCTCCTTCCTCTCAAATGTGAAGGAGTGGGTTGAGGTGGGGGAACACTGCATCCCTTTAGGAGCCAAATCCATCATTCCTTCCTACTGAAGAAAGGCTTATTTACACTATTTCCTTCGTCACCATTTTAAAAAGACATTGATGGGCTGGTGCTAAACCCCTTTTTGCAGTGCTAGCATTCTCACTTGGGTACCGGTTAAAAGCCGGACTGCTCCGCTTCCAACCCAGCTCACTGCTAACGTGCCTGGGAAAGCAACTGAGATTGTCCAAGTGTTTGGGCCCCTGAACTCTCATGGGAGACCCAGAGAAAGCTGTGGTTACCATTTGGGAAATGAATCAGTGAGCGATCTCTAATTGTCTCTCCTTCTATCTGTAATTGTGCCTTTGAAATAAAAATTAATAAATCTCAAAAAAAATACAACACTGAAAAAAACTGATTATAACAGGATTCATTTAAAGCTGCCATTTTTACTGCTAACCAGACGGCCTGCAGGATCATCTGCCTGTTTGTCTAACTCCTTACAGACATCGAATGTTGTGAGATTAAGTTTGGATGAGATTACAAGGAAATTGTTTTCAAGTTAGCTCTTCTATCTTAAAAGACAGAGAACAAGATTAGCAGACATAACAATGGCATCATCCTTTCTCACTGGTTGAGGCCAAGACTCAGAGTGTCAGAGCAACGGAGGCATGTGACCAAGAGAGCCCCTCCCTACCATGGGCCTTCATAGAGGCTGTGAGGGGAGTGGTATGTAACAATGCAATATCGCCCCTCTGAGGTTCCAGGTGAGAATAGTGAGAGTCCAGGAGAGAACGCCTGGATGGTGGGGGCGAGTGGCTTCCAAGCTCGTGACCCTGAACTAGCTGCCTACTTCACTACACCCAAAGCAGTAGAGTTTTTCCATTGAAAACATAGGCACTTGCGGAAACGCATAATATAATAAGAGGAATTCATGTGTAGACAAGGATAATTAGTAAGTTTTAAAAAAATGGCAACTAATTCAACCAATGTTAGACTGGTCATAGATAAGAAGTGGTAGGATGAGAAAGGGGCTGTAGGTTATTTACATTGAAAGTAGGGAATAATGACAAATATCAAAAATGGAAGATCAGCTGAGGAATATAGAATATAAATTGAGAGCTCTCAACATGCCGGCTAGGGTTTCTACAGGTGGATAAAAGATGTTTCCGAGAAACAAGACTTGAATCACTGATCAAATGAGTTGGAGATAGCAGTTCTTGGGAAGGAAGGACACCTTAAAGCGTAGCCAGGATCAGACCTGCACAGCCTGCACTGGGAAGTAAAGCTGCAGAATAGAGAGGGTAAAGCCACAGTGGCTGCTCTTGTTTGTCTAATTTTGAAACAGCCGAGTTAGAGGACTGTTCGCTTTTACTACAAGTTGCTGAGTTCCTTACACTTTCTGACATCTTTTGTTGGCTGAATCATCTGCAATATTTTCTCCTGTCCTCTGGCTTGTCCCTCCCTTCTGTTAGATTGTGCTGCTGCTGTGCAGAAACTTCACAGTTTGATGTAATTCTATTTCTTTTTTTTCTTTTTGTCTTCTGACTGAGATTTGGGGATCTCATCAAACACTGCCTAGACAGGTGTCCCAAACTGTTTCCCTATGTTTCCATCTAGTGGCTTCATTGGTGCAGTTCTTATTTGTAAATGTTTGATCCATTTCCAGTGGGTTTTTTAAAGTGGCGAGCAGCGGAGATCGATTTTCTTTTTTCCACTTGTGGATGTCCAATGTTTTCTGGCACCACTTATTGAATAAACTGCAATTTCCCCAATGTATATTTTTATCGCCTTTTTCAAATTAGCTACTATTATGGAGATTTCTTTTCTGGGCTCTCTATTCTGTTTCCCTGGTCTGCATGTCTGTTTTTATGCCTGAATCATGCTGTTTTTATCTCTACTATACTCTACTGTGCTTTGAAGCTGACTTCAAATCTGGAACAATGTAATGTCTCCAGATTTGCTCATTTTGCTAAGGATCATTTTGACTATTTAAGACATTTTGTAGTTGTGCACAGATTTTGATAATTCTTTTTCTGTTTCTGTGACGAACAATCCTAGGAATATATCCAAAGGAAATGAAATCTGCATATGAGAAAGGGATCTGTAATCCTATATTTGCAGCAGCACAATCTTCAACTTTAGTCCTAGCTCTGCTTTCATCACTGGTCAACTACATGATCTTGCAAAAGTCATGATCTTTCTGAACATCAATTGAAGAAGAAATTAAATTCAAATCTTTTCTATTGCAGTCATGCAGTGCATTGATGAAGCTGTCAAATTTCCAATACGGCTGGTGCCCTCCGCTACTGATTGTGCAGTGTCCCAGCAGAGCAGTGCAAGCCAGGTGCTCCACTGCATTGGTGCCCTCCCCTGCTGACTGTCCAGTACCCCAACAGAGCAGTACATGCCAGGTGCTCCACTGCATTGGGTAAAACAGTCTTGTCTGCATGATACACATGAAGAATAGAAAACAAAGTATGGATTTATTTGTATAGGCATCTCCAAAAGATAGGGCCTTTGGAGGGCTGTGTTGCAAATGAGGTCAGGGCTTACCTGACATCTCTCTTCTAAGCTGAGATCTTCCAACCCATGCCTTCAATCAAGCACATAGAGGTATATAACAGGGTACAAAACCCTGAAATTATTTGTACAAATAGGCCTGCATTATACATCCAGTTAGACACAGAACAGAGGAGTTTAGAGGATAATGAAATAAAACCAATCACAGCCAGAACGGCTTAGTGGAAGCCTTTCCCAAAGGATGTATTAAGGGATAAACTAAGAAATAACATCAGGATGTTCATTTTGGGTAGCGCGGGTTTTCCATCTCTCTTCTACATTGTGTCATTGTGACTAGTAAGAATCATCACTCTGAATGAGCTGCTCAAACAACATAGGAGGTATGCCTCTGTGAGCATCAAACAGGCCTTCAAGAGCTTGCTTTAGGAGGTCCCTCAGGTTCACATGCGTATTCTTCACATTGCCTGATGAGATTGTAGTAAAACAAAATTATAATTATGGTGGATAAATCAAAGAAACTGTTCTTGCTAACCCTATGTCTACACCAAAATAATTTTAAAAGTGCTTAAAATGTATTTAAATCAAATCAAATAATAATCTATTATCTGCTAACAAGTTACCATCAATTAGTTACTGAATATTAAATACTAATAAAGATAGCACTTTCTCTATTCTTCATATAAACTATTTGAAAGATGTATGTAGCTTACTAAGAAATTAAATCCTTATGAGTACCTTATGAGTATAAAATAAATTTAGAAGACTAAAACATGAGTCTAATTTTTCACTGCAACTGCACAGATAGAAAGTGTGTTAGACTGTACTAACAGTGTTTCTTATTCTGTTCCACTCTGTCTCTTTGCAATCAAACTGGCAGTGCCTTTGCTGATATAACCCCAGTTCCATCACTGACCTCTACTGAGATGGGTAATTAAGCCCATGAGTTTCACATATCATGCTTTTATCAAGTGGTCAGCTATAGCCTTAGTGTTTCCATTAGATGGATATTTCTCATTTCTTTTCCAATACTGATAAATTGAGAATGTTCAGAATTTCACGTTTTAGTTCCTTTTTGCTTGACAATTTCTTTAATCTGCTCTTCTACATTTCAGTATAAGCAGTAAAAACAGTAGTTTGTGTCTGTAGCCATTCTGACTGGGTTGAGGTAATATCTCACTCTGGTTCCGATACATTTCCCTCCGATGACTAACGAAAATGAGTTTTTCATTGCATTGCTGACAGTTTTTATTTCTTCTTTTGAGAAAAGTGTCTCTTTAGGTCCTTTTGTGTCTTTCAAGTCCGCTTCAGTGTCTCTTCAGCCATTTTGTAACTGGATTGGCTGTTTTTGATGTTGAGTTTTTTGGGCTGTTGTTATGTTCTAGATAGTAATCCTTTCTCACATAAATAACTTACAAATACTTTCACCCACTATTTAGGGTATTGTCTTCTTCTATTGATGATTTTCCTTTCCTCTGCAAAAGTTTCTGGGTTTGATATATTTCCAGTTATCTCGTCTTCTTTTGCCCTCTTTACCTACAAGTCCTACCCAGGAAGTCATCAACTATATCAATGTCTTGAAATTTCCCACAATGTTTTAACAGTAATTTCATCGTGTTAATCTGTTTTCATCAAATATTTTTTATTCTATGCTATGTTAAAATTTGAGATTATGTTGAAAGAATTTTATCTTATTTTTATCATGTAATATGTGGACATTTTCCATATGTTCAAATAGTTCGTAACATGATATATAATCATTAATAATTATTTCCTGAGGAACTAATTATTTCTTCAGCAGAATGTATTTTATCATGAATTCCTGATGGTCAAACCTCAAAAACATAAAAATTGTAATTTCTGAGGTCGTAGAGTGAATTAATAGTTAAAATGACTCTAATTCCTGATGCAACTTTTTTCACAAAAATATGAATTAGATGTCCCCCAAGTGATGATGTTGGTGATCAATAATTTTACGATATCACACAAAATCAATTTGTCATGTCAAGTGACTAAGATACATTTTAGATATGCATGGAAGGGTAGATGGATAAATGAGTAGATAAATGGATGGATTCCATAAATGATGATGGATAGACTTGATGGGTCTGGGACAGACTGCTATTTCTACAAGGGCAAACAGCCAAACTCTGAAAGCCTGTCATTTCCTCTATGCGTCATAGCTAAAACAGAGCGCTTGAAACCATTCTTACCAGGCTGTTGTCATCATAACATGAGAACTGACAAACACCCTTCAAAGAAATGGACCTTTCATCAAAGCTAAAGTTACTTCAGCTGCATTCCAGTACCCCGTATCATTCAATGATAGAGACATAATACCTGATGCAAAGCCTAGAGCCGTGCAAGTAAACACCCCTAATGCTGAGCATTATCATTAACATTTTTACCAATTTAGTCTCCTACCTAAGGTTCAAATAGCTATGATCTGCCCCCCGTAAACTTAACAAACACAGGATTATCTCATTTCTGCAGGATCTAGATAGTTAGGTACAAGTGAACTCAATTAGACTACCATAAGCAAGAAATTACACATTTGGAACCAACTTGCTGACATTGCTAAGACAGAGATACTGAGAACAGGAAAGATGGAATGTTGACTTCAGGGAATGATGCTGTGACCTCTAGCTGCAATGCCAGCACCTCTTACGTGCTGTGGCTCAAGTTCCAGCTGCTGCGTGTCCAGTCCTGCCCCTTCTCCACGTGACTGGGAAAAGCATCAAATGTACCATCCCCTGCCCCTCACACTGGGTGGAGTTCTGGACCCCTGACTTTTGCCTGGGCCCAGTGCCTTCCATGGTGGTCATCTGAGTTGGAACCAGTGACTTGAGGGTTGCTTTCCCTCTTTGTAATTCTGATTTTAAAATATAGACATAAGTAATCCTTAAAAATGGTTTCTAACCTGATCTGCCATGAGCAAGAAACTACAATCCTCTCCCAGTTTCCATCTAGGTCATACAGATGACCTGCTATCCTGGATGCAATAACAATAATGCATGTGTGCTCTCTCTTCCTCGTTCTCTCACTTGAACGCTTTTTCACCATTTTACTAAAACTCACTTAAGATGTATTTTCAAGTATGTGTGAATGAAATGATAAGGATTATATGCGATTTAAAATCACAATATTAAAGTAAACTTAATTCTTGAAGTTGTTTATTTTATTTTTTATGATGTTTATACGTGGGTGGGGTGTGGAGGGAAGGGTCAAAGATTAGGGGGAAGTGGGTGAGACCACCACTTCCAAATGTTCTTTAACTGCTTCCTGTATCCAGCAAAGGGGGAGAGAAAAGAGGAGAAGCAGCACCCAGCCTCCCAACTGCCTGGGATGGGTAACGGCCACCTGATGTCATGCCAAGGTCCCTTATGTGGAGCATGCTCTGAGGGTTCTGCTCAAGCAGTTTTTATAGTTCTGAAATGCTTTTAATCTCACCACACCAAGGATGAGGAAATCCTGCCAACATCCATTGGCTGACATAATCCACCTTAGAGTCCCCATTCACTCAGATATTTGTTTGAGTATTTGACCAATTTGCCCTCCTTCTCTGCTATGGCACCAGATGTCCTCTGCAGGCCCCAGTGCACTGCCATATCCTCCATGTGCATCTGGGTATGCTGTTAACTACTCCATGTAAGCCACTGAGGAGGCCCAGTTCTGATACGTGTACCCCATCAACAAAGCACAGATCCTGTAATTCTTCCCATGGTTGGAGTTCTGAGTCCAGCAGTTCAGCTGGGGACTGGGGAGGGTAGATCCCCAAAGAAATCTCATCTGAAGTGATCCCAGACCTGACTCATGTGAGCTTGCTAGTACCAGGACAAGCTCTGATCGTCACTCACATCATCCTACACACACTGGTGGTTGCAATTGCTTGGGTCAGTTCTGCTTCCAGCTCTGTCTCTTACGTAAACCAATAGATGCTGTGGCCTGCCCGACCCTGGCCACCACACACTCCACCCTCATGTACACCAATGGAAACTGCAGCCTAGTCAGAGCAACCTCGATTATCACCCCCCCCCCCCCAGGGCCACCTCCAGCCCTGGTTGCTTTGCTTGCCAGTATGTGCAAAAGACTGGTCCAGTCTGTCCCACATCCTATTCAATTCTAGTACATGTCCATGGGCATTGAAGCTCAACCAAAGCAGCCCCACTATATCCAGCCAACACTCGTGCTAGCAGGTGCCACCATCAGTCTAGCCAGGCCCACCCCCAGTCCTAGTTCTCATGCTCACCAGTGGGAGTTGCCCCCCCCCCATCAGAGAGGTGCCCGCAATTTCTCCCAGCCCCAGATTTTGCACTCCTGAGCTGGTTCTGCAGTTTAGCTTGACAGTATTTGCACCCGGTCCCAGCACTTGCCAGCTGGTGCTGTAGCAAAGCCCAACTCACTTGCTTTTACCAGTCTTCTGATGGGATGGCTTGCTGGTCTAGAGATCTGCCTGCCCACCAGAGACCCAAGATTATAGACAGGTTCCTAGACCTGGTCCTCTGGCACACGTGTACAGATCTTACCTCTCCATTCGCCCAACCCACTGGGGCCTTTCCCTCTCCCATCTCCACCTACCCTTGGAACTGAACACAAAACATGAGCAGAATCTCAGGCAAGCTGCGACAGCTCCCAACACAAGTCCCCAGACCCCAGAGCTTATGGAAGAGAGCGAAGCCTCCAGTGGCTCTGGCCCTACAGAGGTGGACTAATTTCTGAAGATTGTAGTAAATCTTCAGAATCTAATTGCTTCCCATAGTATAATAGTTCAACAATAGGTTACTACATCCTTGTAATTATTTTCATTCACTTAACTGTTCTAATAACCAGGATACTTATATAATTTCTCAGTATCTGTGTTTTACTGATTATGACCCTGTTTCTATGCATAACATAGTCTTATGCTTCTGTACTTCCTATAAATTCATATTAATTGTTACATATCCTATAGATCCAGAGCCTTTATCAGAATCAGACCTCGATTTTTTTTTAAAGTCATCTCTTTTTATCCTCCAAATGAAGTATTGAGGTTTTACATTCTATTATAAAAATCAGTTGGCTTAATTTTAACATCTGTAACATCCTTAAACTTCATGGGACCATGGAAGGACTGGCACACTCTATCATAGTCACATCCTGTTCTGTGATGAAGGATCATTTGCCCTAAACACTGAGAAAAACTGATTTCTGTAGAGCAGCTGCCAACCACAAGCCAATTTCAAGTTCTCAAAACCCTAGCAGGTCACTGTTACTCAATTTTGTCCAGCAAAGGTCACCAAGAAAGAGCCTCTCCATCCATTACATAAGCTGTCGTGATAGAACTAAGCTTTTATGTTCAATGGAACACTGTTCACCATAGTCAAGATGCAGAAACAAATTAAATGTCCCCTGGCATATGAGGGCATTTAAGAGAGGATATATACACAAACAAAATACTAATCAATGAAGCAAAAATAATTAAATTCAGAATGTGACGATATGATAACAAATCTAAGGTGTATTATGCTACACGAAATAAGCACATGCTACAGGATTATGTGAAGCAACTAAGTTAATCAAACTCACAAGAATTAGAATGGAATGCAGCTTGCAAGAGCTAGAAAATGAGAAGTGCTAATCCTGGGCATAAAATTTCCATCAAGCAAGATGAACAAGTTCCACAGACATAATGTAAGTATTGTATGTATAGTCAACAAAACTATATTGGACAATTTTCAAAATTTTCTAAGAAAGTTTGACATGAACTGTACTTAGCCCAATGAAATTTAAAAGAAAAAAACACTTTTGATTAAAAAAAAATTCTGATAAGTGATTTGCTCTCTATCTCTGCAACAAAATAGGGACAATTCTACCTAGCTTCAATATGTAAGATTTCATATAAGCATGAATTCAAAGGGCCACACAATTCCATGGAAGGGATTTTAGCAAGTCTAGAAAAGTCATTGCTTTTATAAAGGTTACCTAACCTAATCTCCAAAAAATATTAAGCTAAATATCACCACCCTCATGCAACAGATAATGAAACTTTGTTCCTGTACCCTGTCCTAGGTTGTGAAAATCTTTTTTTGCTGTGTCACATAATATAGGACCACTATTCCGATTAATTGTCTAAAGTAAGATAAAAGCATGTTAAAAGAATCATTTTTTAACAGTCTGCATGGATCTAAGGGTTAGCAATGTTCATTCTAAAACTGCAAAAACATTTTTGAGGCAAGAAATGGGTGGAGGGAGAAGAATATACTAGGCAAGCCTGGAAGACAGGCACAACGCCCTGTAGGGATAATCTTGTTTTACTGATGGAGATCCAGAGTGCTGGGACTAGGCAGGCAAGACATAGCTTGTTCTGTTTTCGAGCTCCAAAGCCATAACCTTGTTTCTCCTAAGCTACTTATCTATCCTCTTGTCATTCTCTCATTTAGCATCAGAATGCGTCTGGGTAAACATTTTTCCTCTTCCTAGCAACACCACCATTTTTCAAATTTAAGATTATATACGATGTGACAATTTAGTAGGAAAAAAAAAAGCTAAGTATTGTGCGTGAAGTTCGAAGCTCATCTTATTCATTTCTCTCTAACATTTCCTGCTGGACAGCACCATTGCAGCATGTGTATATTCCACAGTCTGGTCCCCAGGAGTCTCCCAACATGTCTAAACTTGCAAAAAGGGAGGACCATGAGCAGGCTGTCATTCTGTGCCATTTTAAGATGGTTAGAATCATTGGCAGATTTTTTTTTTCAGCAGATTCATCATAAAAGGAACAATTGTATGATCTGGCTTCCAAACCCACTTTTTCAAATTGCTATTATCCAGCCAACTTGGTTCAGGGCCAGCATGGTGGCACAGCTGGTCCAGCTGCCACTGGAGCTGTCTGCCTCTTACAAAAGTGCCAGTGCACATCCTCTTCCATCCACTTTCAACCCAGCTTCCTGCTAGTGGACCTGGAAGAGCAGTGGAAGATGGCCCGAGCAGTTGAATCCCTGTCAGCTACATGTACACCTCAATGGAATTCCAAGATCTTGGCTTTTGTCTGGCCCAGCCCTGGTGGTTGTGATCATTTGGGGAGCGAATAGCAGATGAATATGTCTCTTTTTCTTTATCTAATAAGCAAACACGTTTAAAAATAAACACTTAGGGGCCCAGTGCGGTAGCCTAACGGCTAAAGTCCTCACCTTGTACGTGCCAGGATCCCATACGGGCACCGGTTCATATCTAGGTTGCTCCACTTCCCTTCCAGCTCCCTGCTTGTGGCTTGGGAAAGCAGTCAAGGATGCCCCAAAGCCTTGGGACCCTGCACCTGCGTGGGAGACCTGAAAGAAGTTCTGGCTCCTGGCTTCAGATTGGCTCAGCTCTGGTCATTCCAGCTACTTGGGGAGTGAGCCAGCAGATGGAAGATCTTTTTGTCTCTCCTCCTCTCTGTAGATCTAACTTTCCGATAAAAATAGATCTTTTTAAAATGATTTATTAAAAAAATTAACACTTGGTTCAACAGCTTCTGTTCATTAATCAACACAAAAGCCAGGATTGTACACTTTGTGTCCACTGTTGCAACCACTAGAAGAAGGTAAGTATATGTGGTGAACATGAAAATGAAGAAATAAATATGAATGTGTAATGCATGCAAAATCCCCTGAGCTCTCCTGTCTTTTGACTTGACTTCTTAGCGCTTCCTCTGCCTCAGCTCCTTCATCTGGGAGTGATAGCCAGTGAGTTTCCTTCTTATGAAGTGGACAAAATCCAGTCCCTTCGCAGTCAATAGCCAAGAAATCCAAGCACAGCCGTGAGTTCATGGAGGTAGTTTACATTTTCATGAAAATGAACAACTTCTATCACCACAAGGGCATCGGCTTCTTCTCTCAACCCCAAACACCCTGCTGTCTTCCCTGACCATCCTGATCACACAGCAGCCTCTGAGCCAGAGTACAGCTTCCTGGCTCTCGAGGCAATGCAATGCTGATTGAGAGCTGCCTGATTCATCTTGCCAATCTCCACCACTCCACTTGAGAAAATGACAACTTCACTGAGTAGAATGACATCATTGCCACATTACAGGATTAATGTTTAGCTAGGAAAATAGATGTTGACTGTCTATTCTATTATACATCAAGCTCTATGCTAATGACCAGAGATCATAGATGCCCATTCCCACATCATACACAGTTTTGTGGAAGAGACAGACAAACATAACCGTAAGTCAGAAAGGTAAGTAACGCAAGTAATAAAAGGAGATAATTAACTCTGTCCATGGTAGCCAGCAAGATTTCCAAGAGGACTGGGTGAGTAGGCAGTATTTTTAAAAGATAAATAGGGGTTTTTCAAAGGAAGAACGCTCTATATTTGGGGGAATTGACATAGTTTTAAATCAAGGAATGAAAAACATAAAGGGAAAAAACAGCAATGAATTTGAGTAGGCATTTGAAACCAACTGAACTTTGGTTCAACTTTGGCAAGGAGTTGAAGCTTTGCTGTAAGTGCTGAGGGCTGGTGGACGATCGGAAACAGCCCTGTGACCAGGCTCATCAGTGTTTGGAGGATCAGAGGAAAGCAAGCATCAGGGTAACCCATAAGGGCTCTGCTGCAGCAGGTTCAAGTGCAGTGATTAAGTATTGGGCTCTAAACCTAAAGCAGCAACATAGAATGTAAACATGAAAAACAGTTTCAGAATTAGTTCAGAAATGAACTTGACAGAATTTGGAAATTTGTGAGTATACAAGATGAGGAAGAAGAGTAAACCAATAATCACCTAACATCAGGCAGAGTGGTTAGTACTGTGGCTAAAAACAAAAGAAACACACTCTTGGGGTGTTCCTGCCAGCAGGCCCTCCTGAGACCATCAAGGGGGTGAGGCAACGGCTGCGAGAACCACCAGGGACAGGCTGGTGGAGCATGGCTGTTTATTGTAAAGTGAGTGCAACTTACATAGACTAGGAAAGAGGAATGCAGAAGGTCGGTCCCCTACAGTCCTCCTACCCAACAATGACATTGTGATTGGCTGCAAGCTGTGTCTATCCCTTTAGACCCTCCAATCATGTCACAGGCCATGCTCCGCAGGTAGGTCACCAGCTGGTAGGCCTTGAGCCTTGCCCACCAGGTAGCACGCAGAGATCCAGGTGTAATCTCCCACAATACAGGACTAAAAAAATGCATTTCTGAGGTGAGTGTCACAAGAGCTTGATTTCAAGCAAGTTGAATTTGAGATGCTTGTAGAACATTATGTTGTTGATACAAAATAAAAATCCCAAAACTCAGTAACCTAAAAAACCTACTTATTATCTAACACATCTGTAGATCAATTAGGGGTTGGCGGCTGTAGGGTCCAGGTTAAGCTGAACACGTTCGTTTTAGCTGTGGTGGATGGATCTGTTTCTCAATATAGGCTTCGAGTTGAATGGGAGGGTCCTGCTGCACGTTTCCTTCATCCTTCAAGCAAGGTGAACGCTTCGATTTTGCTTTGTTTTTTCATGTAGACAGCAGAAATAGAAACAAGGAGGCAGAAACATGCAAAACCTCTTGAGCCCTGGGTTCAAACTGATACACGATCACTTCCACCCCCAAGATGCCAGAGCAAGGATGTGGGGCCAGTGGTGTTTACCTGCGATGCCAGTATCCCATATGAGTGTCAGTTTGAATCCCAGCTGCTCCACTTCTGATCCACGTCTTTGCTAATACACCTGGGAAAGCAGGACGAGACAAGCACATGAGCCCCTGCACCCACATGTGAGATCAGACGGTGGTCCAGGCTCCCGGCTTTGGCCTAAACCGGCTCCAGCCTTGTGGCCATTTGAGGAGTGAACTAGCAGATGGAAGATCTCTCTCTCTTTCTGTCTTTCTCTCTCTCAATCTTTTTAAGTCTCTTCCCCTTCTCTCTGTAATTCTGGCTTTCAAATACAGAAATCATTTTTTTAAATGGGTGGAATACAGACAAGGATGAAAAAAGTGTAATCCTTAATACATTGGCTGTAATATTCAGAAAGGGATTTGGAAAAGACAGTTTGATATGTGTGAGGCTGATGTGCAAAAGAAAATTCAAGCCTCAAAGTTATTGGATTGGAACAGGGGAAGAAGGAGAAAGTTGTTAATTTTGGTATTGGTGATCAGAAAACTGAAGTCTCATTTATCTGTACTCTTGGGTGCATTTCTTGGCTTGTATACTCTGTTTTAATGATTTTTTAAAAGAATAGATTTTCATTTCATCATTGTATATCTGATGTTTAAGGCGATAGGAAGAGATTACATGTAGCAAACAAGTTAATATTTGCTATATAAAGCCACTCTTTATAGTGATAAGAGAGGCAAGCAAAATGTAAATCACCAGGAACAAGAAATATTTGTAATGCAGATCGGGAGATTTCATATAATAAACTGAAAAATAATTATAACAAGAATTGGAAGAGGCACAGGAGGGCTTATTAAGGAAGCCAAGTAGGTTGAGATTTCCATAAAGACACAGTAATTAGAATTATATTACATTTACTAATAGTGATAGCAAAATACTTATTAAATGTTTACAAAAAGGTGTACACTGCTTTAAATCCTTTCATTAAAGATTTTTGCTTAGTCCTCATTAGAACAAAATGAAGTACATAACACTATTACCTTTGCCTAACTGATATGGAAATTGGGATGGACAGAAGCAATGAATGAAAATACCTGCACGATTGAGACAGTATAATTACAGAACCCAACCTCTCGATCTCTGTGCCAGACAGTGTCTGAAGAGCATCAAAGGTCAGTCGTTCAGTGTTTATAAAAAAACTAAAACTAATCATTCATAAATTTAAAAACAATCAAGGGGCTTAACAAATTAGCCTAAAGGAATGCGATTTGCAAGTGGCAGAGACAGGACTGAACCATGAACTTTCAAGTACCTGGGTCCTTTTTCTTAAGGTTTATTTACATCAAAGAGTGACAATGACAGACGTTTTCTCAGTTGGATCACTCCTTACAAGCCTGCAGGATCTGGAACTGGACAAGGATAAAGCCAGGAGCCAGGAAGTCCACCCAAACCTCCCATGGGAATGGCAGCAACTCAAGTACTTGGCCCATCATCCACTGCTTCCCAGGCACATTAACAGAGAGCAAGACCGGAACTGGAGCAGCCAGGACTCGAACTGGAATTCAGCTACTGAATGCAGACATCCCAAGAGGGAACACAGCCTCACGTAAGTTACTTTCAGTGCTAAGAATAACACTGGAGCAGTCTTTCTTCTATATTCTTAAGAAACACACAAAACACAGAAAAAATAAAGTGTCAGTTCCTGGCCTGTACCCTAGGTCTTCCAGGCTTATCCCAACTTGTGATTTTAGGAAATATACAGAAAGTCCCTACCTATAGCCCTAAACACAGGACATTCCCTTAGATATCTCTCTCTCTCTCTCTCTCTCTCTCTCTCTCTCTGGGTTTTTTTGTTTTTTTTTTTTTTGTTTTTTTTTTTTTTTTTGGCTTTTTGGGGTTTTTTTTATTTTTTGTTTTTTGGTGGGGTTTTTTTTGCCATTGCTGTTTGTCATCTCTCCACAGTCCTTTTCGCCTTTCTCTGAGGTCTGACTCTAAAATTCAGTTCCATTGTACCCCCTTTTTAACACATTTTAGGAACCCCCAAAGGCCAGTTTTCTAGTTTCACCGGATGTTCCGGCCCAGCACAATGGCTCAATGCTTAAATCCTCATCTTGCAAGTGCTGGGATCCCATATGGGCATCAGTTGGTGTCCTGGCTACTCTACTTCCCATCCATCTCCCTGCTTGTGGTCTGGGAAAGCAGTCGAGGATGGCTCAAAGTCTTGGGACCCTGCACCCAATGGGAGACCTCGAAGAAGCTCCTGACTCATGGCTTCAGATCAGTTCAACTCTGGCCATGTTTAAATACGTTAAAAAAAAAATCTCAACCTATGGCCCTTAAAGAGTCCAGGCCCCCACACCCACAAATTACCACTCTTCTATACCAGAACTAACCCCCAACACTTCGGGGATTGGTCACCAATTGACCAGAGTTAATTTTCTTTTCTTTTTCTCTCTTTTTTTTAAATTTTGTTTTCTTTACTGGAAAGACAAATTTACAGAGAGAAGAGACAGAAAGAAAGAACTTTCATCTACTGATTCACTCCCCAAATGGTCGTAACAGCCAGAGTTGAGTCAATCTGATGCCAGGAGCCAGGAGCTTCTTGGAGGTGGAGGATTAGCTAGTTGAGCCAACATGGTGGGCCCAGAGTTAGTTTTCATTGAGAATGTTAAGGGGCCCAGAAATTTGTTCACATTTTCTCTGGCCATCTTCAAATGACAATTTCTTAGTTTTACATTAGATATACATACATATATATGATATATGATACAGTATGTAATATATAGTATATTATATAATATATAGTATCGTGTATTATATATTATATATAATTTTATATTATAGAGTGTATAATTATATATTATTGATATACATATCAATAATTCTTGTAGACTAAGTCGACTGTGAAAATGCCTGTTTTAGTTCTTTCTTACAACAACTCTTCCCTGGTTCTACAAACTAAGGAGGTTGTTAGAATACAGATCTCAAGTCTCCTCCCAAGCTTATGGCTTCAGGATCTTCATTCTAGCAAATTCTTAAGAGATCCCCCACACAGCTGAAAAGCATTGCAGCAAATGACACTCTCCTTTTCCTGAACTTCTAGAATGTTTCTTATTTCCTTATTTCTGTAAAGTACATCTTTATTCTTCCAGATCATTCCAATATATTCCATGTTTCCATGTGTAGGAAGCTGGAAATATAACAGCAAAATAAAGATATCAGCATTTTTCTCTTATGTCTTGATTTGCGTCCCCCTTGAGAAGTTTACTGTTTCAAAGAGACAACTTTGAATGCTCTTACCTTGGAACTGCTGTCTTACTTTTCTTAGCAGACAGTGTCTTTGCTCAAGCATTCATCTTTGCAGCCTTAGGAGCTACCGTAGTATCTGGTCATGGTTGAATGATAAATATTTGCTGAATAAATGCAAGAGACCATTTTCCTTGCATATGTTTATTTTATGAATCAACTCCCTTGTGAGATTATGGAATCCTAGGGAATAGGTGTTTTGTCTGATGCATCTTTGTTTTTCCAAACTAGCAGAATACCTTATATGTAATAAGTGCTTCATAAATATTTATTAGATTGAATCAAATTGGTCACTGAGCATGAAAACAAGTCACTTATCAGATTAGGGAATTTAGTCTAAGTTCAACCTATTGTCAAATAAGCAGAATGATGAAGGCATCAAGGAGAACAAAGTATTTATTGTCATTAAAGTATAATATGATGAAATCACGCTTGAGGAAAAAGAAAAGTTTGGCACATAAATTTTTAGTGACTTACTGGGCTCAGGATTTATGTTCTGATTTTTTTCATGTTTATGCAAACAGTCCAAATTCAACTTCTTCGAAAGATTTTGTGATGTAGTGAAAAAGCCATTGGCATTTTTCTTTTTGCAAAATGGGGTCATGATAAGGCATTTCATTTCTAGATTGTTGTGAAGAGCTACCAACGCTCTGCAAGGAAGTGGTTTAATATGGCTCTTGACACTTATTGGATGCTGAGTAAATGTTCATTTTGTTCTTCATTAGAGTAAATCAAACATTCTTACATGTCCGTGAAATTTTTTTTAATTCCACATTTAGTGGAATCAAAAATTATTTCAGAAAGGAATAATACTTATTGAAAGCCTTTAAATGGGCTGGCATGAAGAGCAAGTCAATTTTCCACCTGCAAGTGCTGGTATTCCACATGGGTGTCAGTTCAAGTCCCACTGAACTCCACTTCCTATACAGCTCTCTGCCATTGTGACCATTTGAGGAGTGAACCAGTAGATTCAAGACCTGTCTCTTTCTCTGTGTGTCTCTCTCTGTGTCTCTCCTTCTCTCTCTGCAAAAATCTGCATTTCAAATAAAATAAACATATCTTTAAAATGAAAAAAGCATTTAAACACGAAGATTTCAGTAAACAAGGGGAAAGACTATTAGCTTGATAAAAAATACACAATAGAAAGAATTAAGTATATTCAGAGTTCAAGGTAAGTTGGAGAATAAGTCATTGAGTTTGAAACTGAAAAAGCATCAGATGAGGACTAGATAATGGAGAACTTTAATTGCCAAAATATTTGAATTTCCATCATGTTGGAAAACCCTGAAGACTTGGTATCAGTAGTCATCTTTTCACCTCACTCCAAAGAGTTCTTTCTAGGTAGCCTCCATACACTCCTAACACCATGACAAACTCTTACATAAATTCACATATCCAATCCAAACCACTTCTATGAGATCACATCTGTATATGCAACTTCCTAAAAACATTTCAGTATGAAAACTACACAGACACACTTAAACTAACCATATGAAAACTGATCTCACCATTAGTGTCAGTTGTTGTTTGTGACAGATTAATTCCTTCATCATCCATCCAGTTCTTGAAACTCAGAATCAGTGATTAGCTTTGCTTTTCCTTTTCCTGTATCTCTTACATCCAAGCATAATATTCC
Organism: Ochotona princeps; assembly: GCF_030435755.1. NCBI lineage: Eukaryota > Metazoa > Chordata > Mammalia > Lagomorpha > Ochotonidae > Ochotona > Ochotona princeps. The sequence continues at coordinate 8,581,916 of NC_080861.1, forward strand.
CTAAAACCACACACCTAAACAACTCCTGAATATTTCTGTTTCTCTCATCCTAACTCTAGCCAAAGGCTATGTCACATTTCACCTACATGGGGACAATAGTTCTCCACCTCGTTCCTCTAATTCTGCTTTTGCCACTCTCCAATTCATTCTCAATACAGAATGATTTTTATGTTAATGTCAACTGAGGCACTGGCACCATGTTTTAGTAGGCAAAGCCTCCCCCTGTGGAATCGACATCCCGAATGGATGCTGGTTTGAGTCCTGACTAATCTACTTATGATCCAGCTCCCTGTCCATGGTCTGGGAAAGCAACAGAAACAGTTGAACTCAGGTCCTTGGGCCCCTGTACCCATGTTGGGTACCTGGAGGAGACTTCACTCTCCTGGCTTCAGATGACCCAGCTCAGGCTGAGACTCAATGGATGGAAGACCTCTCTCTCCTTTTCCTTTTCTGTGTAACTGTGCCTTTCAAGTGAAAATCAAACCTACCTTTTTTTTTTTTAAAGATTTATTTTTATTACAAAGTCAGATATACACAGAGGAGGAGAGACAGAGAGGAAGATCTTCCGTCCGATGATTCACTCCCCAAGTGAGCCGCAACGGGCCGGTGCACGCCGATCCGATGCCGGGAACCAGGAACCTGGAACCTCTTCTGGGTCTCCCACGCGGGTGCAGGGTCCCAATGCATTGGGCCGGCCTCGACTGCTTTCCCAGGCCACAAGCAGGGAGCTGGATGGGAAGCGGAGCTGCCGGGATTAGAACCGGCGCCCATATGGGATCCCGGGGCGTTCAAGGCGAAGACTTAAGCCACTAGGCCACGCCGCCGGGCCCAAACCTACCTTATTTTAAAATGTCAACCGAAGCACATTGCTCCCCCTGTTCATAATTTTTCTATGGCTTCTCCATCAAGGTGGTTTGAAAGATCCAACATGACTTTTTAATCATGCTCATCTTTATCTTTTAATAATTTTCCTTTGTGATCGCTACACTCCAAATAGGTTTGTCTGATATTAGCATCTTCACCTTTCCATCCTTCCACTAACATGATCAACAACTTCCCTGTGTGCACTGAGTCTATAATGGGTGGAGGAATGTGGCTCTTCCTTCACAAGAGCAGTCTTAACCCTTTCTCTCAGAACCTAGATAATTTGGCAAATTGCAGTTTCTGAGCAAAGGTCTGAGTAAATAGGAGAGATGTGATCAGAACTTTCAGGAATCCTTGATGTCAGGTGAGAGGCTGTCTCAGGCAAACCAGAAACAAATTCAAGAAGTCTTTGCATGACTGGATGAATATCTGGCCTGAATTAAAATGGAAAAGAAAAAAGATTGGTACAGTAAGAGCTACTGAAATCTATTTGAAGATCCTGAGACTAAAATCAAAATTCACCACACGTCTACACAAAGATATAAAAACGGGAGTGGAAGTGCCATCCCACACTCGCACTGCTGGAAGGGATCAGTTAGTCTAACAGTTGTTCATGATTTTGCAACCTTCACCATTCTCTCTGAGAAAAGAAGCCACCAAATGCAACCTACATTTCATGATCTTACAAACCTTTTCAGTCTATCACAACTACCAGTAAGTCTCTTTTCAACCCTCAGAAAACGACCCAGAGAGATTTTCAAAAGCTTTTCGAATCTGTCTCAAGAGAAAAATTGTTTCATGCTCTTCTAGAACTACTACATTTATGTTTTACGTTTGATGTGAGTAAAACAACAAATTCCTAGTGATAAAAATATAAGCCCAGCAGCACTGTTCAAGATTTCTATTTATTCACATCATTTTGAACAGGTTCCTTTGCAGGAATATTTAAAATTGTGGATATTGACCACCTGAATAAACTGTTAGGACAGTTCAAGGGAAAGGTATAATTTTATGGTTTAAGTGTGTCCTCCAAAGTCAGTGTTTTGGAATCATAATCTTAAGTGAAACGCTGTTGATGGCTGAGACCTTTAAGAGTAGGTTAAGTCATAGGTAACTGAGTCACAAAGTCTGCCCTCTTGAATAGATTGCAGTTGTTATGGCAGGAGTGGTCTGGATTACTACGAGAAGGATGAATTTGGCCCATTTGTCTCTCTCCCTTATACTCTCGTGTCCTTTCACTTTCTGCCATGGGATGACACTGAAATAAGATCCTCATCACCTCTGAGTTCTTCCACCTTGGATTTCCTGCCTCCATAACCGGCAGAAATAAACCTCTTGTGTTTAAATTACCTAGTTCCAAATGTTCTGTTATAGCTACACAAAAAGGACTAAAACAACTTTTAGTCTTCTTTTTTGTCACCATAACAAAAACCCGAGAGGCACTACTTAGGGAAAAGAAGTTTTGCTTAAGCCCAGGATCAGGTGTTCCCCACCACCACAGCCTGGCATCTTACAAGTGGAATGGGCACAGAGCATGTTCAGAGGAAGGGTTGCCAGAAAGCAGAGACCTTGATCACGCATGTCTTATGCCTATCTGGACTTTCACTATAAAAATCATTTGATCATGAGAGCTCCAACCTAACAATTCAACCCAATCCTGCTACTTCATAAAGGCCCTAACCTCAGTCTTCATATATGGATCAGAATCCAACCCAGTAAGGACCATCAATCTGTGGTTTTGGGACTTAAATGTCTGTGGGAGTTGGGGACTCAAACCCTGGTCAAACTACAGTAACACATGCTGTTAAATAAACTTTAAGTCAAAACCCAACCAACTAGGTAAGCATCAGCTGAATCTATCTCTAATGAGATATCAGAGTAAATAATAGATCTTTATTTCTATTCATTGCTCTGGACTCTTCAACACCACTAAAGTAATTATTCTTAATGCAGCAGAAAAGACATGCAAAACTTTTTAAGAGTTTCTGTGAGTTAGGTTTGAAAAAGTGATAGCATTAAGCAGCAACATTCAATGGCCTTGAGCAAGACACTCTTCTGCCTTGGTTGCCTTGTGTTTCAAAAGAAAAAGTCAACCAGATGGTCATTAAAATGTCTTGCTCTTGGAAAAATAGCTTGCAATCTGAAGAGAAAGTCAGGAATTATAAAACAAAATGTTACACAAAGTGATATGTGCAAAAATAAAATTGGGAGGTAATGAGTCACTATTTCTAACTGGAGGTATTGAGGAAGAACGTTTTCAAATGTGAAAAAAAATGCTCTTGAAATGACAAATAGGAATTGGATAGAATGACAAAGGAAGATAAAGGCATGCTAGGCAAAAAAAAAAAGTAGTTTTGGAAGAAGGCCTGAAGGGCTGAAGCAGCATGATGTTCCAGAAAACAGCAAGAGTTTTGTAGTGGCTAGAGCAGAGCTTGCCAGAAACAAGGCTGCAGGAAGTGAGCATGGAGAGGCCGGCTGCATGCAGAAGACTTGATTTATTTTAGATAGGGAACCTTGGAGAAGAGGGTGGGCATTAAGGGATTTTATGGTAGTAAGAAACATAAGAAAATTTGCACTCTAGAAGTCACTTTGAAGTAAATGAGGAAAGGCAGAGAAAGAAACAGATCAGACACAGGAAGACCACTTAAGGCTTTTGAGAAGTTGGAAAATGATGAGTGACACAGAGAATGAAATGGGGTTTTTAATACACACACAGACAACACACCAACCTATGCTGTCGGAGCTTGGTAAGTGATTACATGCAGGAGTAAGAGAAGGTCGATATTGGCTTTCACAGTGAGAAAACAGACAGAACTAAAAACGCTGCTAGTGGTCATCGAAAAGAGTGCAACCATGTAAAAGAATATTTTTCTAATTTCTCAAAAGATTAAATGTACTTACCAAATAACAAGCAAAAAAAAATCACTCCTGAGAATTTACCCCAGATAAAATTCTGGGAGCTCAGACTCCAATATCCCCAACTATGGCATCTCGATGGACTGGTTGCTTTGACCTGAAGGTCATTAGAAAGCCCTCAAAAGGAAGACTCTCTGACTGCCTGCCTTTCAACTTTCTTTTTAGTCCAAAGCAGGTCCTGGAAGCCAGACTTTCTTTTCTGCAATTCAGGTCATGAGAAATAAAACTCCTCTCTCCTAAAGCAAGCCGTAAAGTCTGGGAAGGTCACTTCCTCTCTTTTCCTTTCTCCTTTCAAAATCTCGGTTTCAGACAAGTCCTACACCCTACTTAGGAGGAATAGGCATTTCTGCAGGAAATCTGAGCAGAGTCTGGACAGACAGGCATCTTGGTCTATTGCCATTAAATCTAAATCTTTTCTTCAGTCGCATTTCTAGATGACTGTCCCTTCTTCATCAAACTTAACCATAAAAATAGACTTCCCTGGGTTTGAGCCTTTATTTTCTCAACACTCAATCCTAATCTTAGGAAGTAATATAGTATACCTGCCTAAAGATTCTTATTTTATTTTATGACATTACCTTCCTATTTATCTCTTAATCTCTGTCACATTCACCACTGACTCTCCAAAACACTACCCATAAGCACATATGTACACAAGTGGTTTTTCCTTATTTTTTTTCTAGATATGTGAAAATTAAATTGCATATTTTATTGGATTTACAGGCTGTACAGTCAGCTGGAAGCAACAAAATACTCCCTTAGTTCAGTGGTTCATGTTCTGGTGTCTCCGTCATGAAAAGAGAGGATAAAGACACCTCCAGGTCCACGAGACACGAACTTTTTGGTCCATTTTATTGGACACAATATGAATTTGAGTAACTGGTAGGTGGAGATCCAACAAACAGCTTCTAACCCACATTACGGAGTTCTTTTCTGAATGAATAACAATAGCTAACAACTCACATGCTCTTCTACATTGTAAGCTTCCTAATATGCTTTAGGAAATTGCTCCAAGTGCCTTCCCCTGGAACTGGGGTGGATCTGTGTCTGCTTTGATTAGGAAGCATGGCAGCACTGACATTGCAACTTTTGAGTCTAGGTCTTATATGACAGTACAGCATCAGGCTTGTTCAGTTAAGAGAAACGCACGTGCATTTAAAGTTCCAAGCCGACCTGCAAGGATACTAATGCCACCATGCTTAAGATGAGGCCAAGCCCTCATGGAGCATGGCACACAGATGCACAGGTTGGCATATCCTGCTATGGCCTAAAACCAAAGCCAGCACCAACATCCAGACACTCAAATGAAGAAGTCATTTTGGGGAATAGATTCTCTAGCTCACAGCCATAATTGTCCCCATGGAAGGCCTAGACATTCTCAAGTAAAGAAATGTGTATCCAACATGCCTTTATTGAATTGTTACTCTAAGGATTTAGGAGCATAAAAAAAGTGTTGCTATGTTACACCACCAAGTGTGAGATGGATTGATATACAACAATTGCAAATGGAACAGGGCTCAAACCAAATCATCCTGAAGCCTTCAATAATTAGAGTCTAGAGTTTTATTTCTCAATTTTGCTATGAAATGGATCACGTTAGAGCAATGCTCTGAATCCCAACCCACGAGCCTTAGGTGCAGAGGACCCATACACCTGGGATGATGCATAATTCAGTCAGAGCTTGCCCACTCAGGGCTATATTACCTCTGAGGGCTCTGTTATTCCAGTCAAGCCTTTAACACCTTTGCTGGTACTTTGGGGTGCAGAATCCAGAGATCCTGTGGGAAACAGCTGTGGCAATGCAACTCAGAAACTGAAACAGCTTGATTTTGTGTTTTCCAACAGTGTGCTTTGCACAGATGCTTTTGTAAATTCCTTCTTCGCCAGGGGAATTTTAGAAACACATACACACACACACACACACACACACACACACACACTTATGCACGTACATGCACAACAGGGGAAGACAATGTTAAAAAAAACACCCATTGTGTTGAATAATTAATTGTTCCCCAAAATGTAATCTAGCTAACAGAAGCTGAATTTAATTCAAACCATCATCTGTCTTCCATTTCTTCATGTTGACTGCTCCTTTTGGAAGCCCAAAACAGCATCGTCCTAACTTCTCTTCTGACTGCCACAAGAAGAAAAACATCCTCAAGCCTCCCTGATATATTTTCCTCTGTCGAAACAATTGCCAAGAATATTATCCCAATAAATTCCAAAAAAGCCTTAAAGAGGTTTTTCTTATTTCCAGTGTGAATAATTTACACAACCATCAAAGCCCAGCTCACCATAAAGATGACAATGTGTTAAAAAGGCATGATTTAATTATAAGTATCTGAAGTTGCTGAGCTGTGGAAGAGAGCCTAAAGAACCCTTTGGGGAAATGACATTGTCATCTTGTCCCACACTTAATTTGTTTTCAATCTGGAAGGGAGACACCATTGTGAGGCACTTTGCCTCACAAGGAGTATTCCAGCTGTCAGAATCCGAGGACGAGAGGAAGCACTTGGCATAGGAGTTAAGATGTGGCTTGGGTCAACCTGCATCCCACATTAGGAGCGTCTAGGTTCCAATTCCTGCTGCCTGCCCATGTGTGCACCAGGAGACAGCAAGTGCTTGGATCCGTGTCACTTACCTGGAAGACCTGGGTTGAGTTTTGCTCTCCAGCCATGTCATTTGGGAAGTGAGCAGTCAGTTGGGAATCTCTAACGGGGTGTGAGTCTATCTGTCTATCTCATTGCCACTCTACCTGTCAAATAAGATGAAAATAAATTTAAAACTTGAAACTTGTATGGGAAAAGATGAGATTTGCAAAAAAAAAAAAAAAACTTCAGGAAAGCAGAACAAATTCAAAAGGTATTTTGCTGGAATATAGTATGTGTCTGCCAACAGCATTTCCCTCTTTCTGAAATAAGAAGCTATCCTAGGTTTTTCAGAGATTTGTTTACTTCTAACAACCAAACCCAAGTCATTTCTCTTATCTCATTTCAAATCTAGCAGAAGGATGTTTGAGGTGAGGCAATATTACAAAAGGAACCCTGGCAGTCAAAAAAATTCAGATAATGTTGCTGTGTGCAGCTCATTCCTAAAAAGGACTCCAGCAATCTCTTCCACCCCTGCTGCATGCAAAGGCAGAGCATAGACCTTTGCCCAGAAATCTATGCTTACTTTTGCATTGCCTCCACAAATAGAAAGGTGGAATAGCATTTTGATACATCACAGACTTGTTATACCCTCAGAGAACCTTGAGCTTCCTTGAAACATCCAGGTACCCTTCTGAAGAGGAAAATGAGATACTGAGGTCAGAGATAGGTCACGTGTATGAGTACTAAGGTGGAACCTATCCGGTGTTTGTTGGCTCTGTGACTCATCGAAGTATTAAACTTTCCCAAACACTGGTTTCTTATTTTTTTAAAGTGAGGGTAATACCTAACTCACATCGCAAGCAGTTCTCTTTTTTATAGGTTTATCAAGCACGTACTATGTGTCAAGCACTGATGATATAGCAATGCATAAATTACGAATGTTTCGTTATAATAGACTGCATTCTAAAAGTGAACATTTCACATGCTTGAGCCTAGGCCTCCAGCATGTTCTGAAAAGGTAGTATGGTACGTAGGCCCTGAAGCACGTGGACAGGCACTCTGACTCTAAAATAGAGGCATGCATTCTGTCTGGTGGTTAGGATGTCACTTGGGCTGTCTGCATCCCACATTGGAGTACAGGGCTTTGAGTCCCAGCTTTCCTGCTAATTCTGTGGAATGTCCTAGTGCTGCTCTCAGATCAGATGTTATTTTGGGCACTGCTCGAAGAAAGCCATCCATATACATTGTGAAACAGTGGGTGGCAGAAAAGTTCAGCCTCATTCCTGATTAAGCAGAGAGGCACATCAGGGGGTGTAGGAGAAGATGGAAAGAAAAAAACATTGAAGGCACCAAGGTCACTGCATAGTGCAACTATTTGCACAGGATGATGCTGGCAAATGCTCAAAGTCTACTCGGCTTAAAGAGAAATTCACAGTTTTTTTTTTTTTAAAAAGAGCTGTTATTAGCATCATAAACAACATATTTAATAACTACACCTTGAAATTTGAACACCAACAGATGTACAGTCACAACAGGATATCTGCCTTGATGCCATGACGGAATTTTTCTAATGAAAGACCTGTTCCCCTTTCCCCAGGAGCAGATCAACTCTCCAGTCCCAATTTGTAATCTATCCTCAAAATCTGCTTCTTCCTTCTCACCTTCATTCCTTAGTCCCTTGTTCTCCCCTGCCAGAAATAAAGCAGGTGATGTTTGTTAAATCTGACACCTTGTGCAAAACCCTGTGCCTAATTGTATCACTTCACTTTTACAGTAACACATAATAGAAAATTGGGGGCCCAATACATAAATAATTTGCCCCAAACATAATAATCTGCTCATAATCTAATCTGTCTGGATACAAAGTTTATCATCAAAACCTTTTTGGTTGACTACAAGAGAGAGGAGCATTATTATAAATTTAAGGTGTAAAGGTTTGGACAGAATGATAACTTACACCAAGGCACCGCAAGTCATTATTTTCCTCTGTCTTTATTCCAAGGTGTATTAGAAAAATGATAGGATTTTAATTTGTTCCCCAAGGACCAACGAACGAAGCACATTGGCATCTTTAACTTGCAGAAACCGAGATGAACTGGTTCTTTGTCAAGTTTTCCTTCCTTGGCAGTCAACCGCCTCAGTGATCACCTGGGGCAGCACCCACACACACTCCCTGCCTGTCTCCTGTAGGCCTTCCCCCTCCATGCTCCCAGCTTGAAAATGTGCTTGTTCTTGAGGGAAAAAAAAAAAGTAACAGCAAAAACAAAAGATCACACACACACACGGCAATCCACCTACACATTTGCTTTAGAGACTAAAATCTGACAAGATGAGTAACTGAAAACACGCTTAATATATTCAGAAACCTGGAGTTTTGCACATGATTTTTCACCTACTTTACATCTTTCCATGAAAACATTTCAGTTCTCATTGATGATGGATTAAACAAATGAAAAACGCATACCTACTTTGCTGCCGTGCCCTAGCTTAGCTTCCAGAGGGAAACACAGAGATAAATAAACATATGCATTGTTCTGAGGTTTCTTGGTAGCAAGATGGTACACTCAAAATTGAAGAAGACAATCCTCTTGTTCTGAGCCTTGCTTAAAATGCTGTAACCCAGAAGAGGGCAAACATTTATGGGTGAATTTACCTTTACCATTTTTGCTGGCCTCTATTTTCTGTTTCTAATAATCTCTTCACTCATGTTTTTCAAGGCTAATGTATTAAGGAAAGAAAATAATTAATTCATGTAAAACTTATGTGTCCCTTTTTTAGAGTCTTCTAGAAAGAAAACACATTATGAAGGCTTCACCAGATCTTCATTTTTCTCGGTGTTGTTTTGTTTTGTTTTGATTTGATTTTTGGCTTCCGGGGGCAGGGAGCCTCCATCCCATGAGCCATAGAAGGCCTGCAGAATCACTCAGTCTAACCCTGCCAAGGCAACCACCACCTGTAGCAGAAACTCAAAAAAATCTACAACAAGCTAATTTTTAAGCTAATATATTTGTTAAGACCTTTGAATGATGTTATAAATATCCAAATGTCCCTTGGCTTAAAAAAAGTTCCCCATCCGCATTAGTGATTCAAAGTCCATGCACAAATGGAGTGTTACAGAAGTCTCCCTGGTCCAGGAAGCAAGCTGTCTAGATTCTGAATCGCTGCAAGTCCATGCAATTGTGAGATGACCTTGGGCAGATTGTTTAACTTCTGCTGTTCTTTTATCCTTCAAGATTTATTGATTTGTTTAACTTCTTTATTTTATAGGCAGAGTGACAGAGAGAGGGAGAGATAGAAAGCGAGAGAGATCTGTTGGTCGGTTCACTTCCTGAATGGCTGCGATTGCCGGGACAATGCCAGGACAAAACCAGGTGCCAAGAACTCCTGGGTCTCTCATTTGTGTGTCAGGGTTTCAAGTGCTTGAGCTGATACCTGTTGCTTTCCCAGATGTACTAGCAGAGGGATGATTTGGAAGCACAGTACAGAGATGGGACTGATCCTCCAAGTGGTGTCACAAATGGTGGCTTAACCTACTGAATTACAACACTAGCTCTTAGAAGAGCTATTAGAAACAAGCACTATATACTAGATACACTCCTAAGACCTCTTACAATGCTAAGTATACTCAGCATCTCATACACTCCCGTATTTAAGCCGTAATGAACGCAGCTGCTGGGAAGTAATTAGTTATCTTCGGGGACTGCAAGATGGAAAATGGATGCCTGTTTCTCTCAAAGGACATTATTCCCCCATCTGCCAATTCCCCTGGGTCAAGGCAATCATCATTATCTTTCCTGAATTTGTTCTTGTATCTTTTATTGCACATGTAGTTTGGAATGATGTACAGTCTCCTGCCTAACAGATAACAAGGCACACATTATCATCTGCCTTCTCACATGTTCTACAGCTGAATATTCATAAAGTAACTTCTAGAGAATACTGCGAAATGTCAAAGGAACCCAGAAACAATTTGATTCTATGGCATGGCAGACATACTATGATAGAAAAGACGTGGGGATGCAATTTCTATGTTGGTTTGCCAGAAGAAGCTTCTTGGAAGAAGAGCCGTTGGAGGTAAAATGTGGTGGGGAAAGAACTACATGTGAGAAAGATGAGGAAAGAGCTTAACTAATACAAGAAATAGAATCCACCAAAGTCCGAGGGTAGGAAAGAGATTGTCGTAATCCAGGAATTGAGAGTGTGCCAGCGTGATTGAGAAAGTACACAAAAGCAGGTTGTGAGTGGGATAACATAATTTTTTCCCTGTATCTGGGGTCAGGGCAGAAACAAAGGGAAAAGCCCCACCCAGCCTCCCACCCATCCAAGGTCCCCGATGTGAGGCACGCTCTGAGGGTCCTGCTCAAGCAGTTTTGATAGTTCAACAGTTCTGAATTGCTGCCAATCTCGCTGTAGAAACACCTTTTAAATAATACATTTACAGTGCTTACATCTTACTGAATTGATCCCTTAATCAGTATGTGATGCCCTTGTTCATATATTTTAACAATTTTTGTGTTAGAATCTATTTTGTCTGATATTGAAATGGCTACATGCTCATTTTCCTTTCCATTGGCAGGCCATTTCCTCATTGTCAGTCTGTGTGTATCTTTGTGTGTTTCTTATAGGCAGAAAATAGCTGGGTCTTGTTTTTCAATCTATTTTAGTCTGTATCTTTTGATAGAAGCATTTAAGCCATTTATATTTAGGATTATTATTGAAAGGTAACAACTTGGTCCTAGCAGTTTTTCATAAATATTCCAATGTTTTTTATTTCCTCTGTACATTTTAGATTTCTATCCAGTCTTAAATTCTATTATTTTGGTGATTGTCATTCTCTAGTTCTGTATGTAGTACATCCTTAAACATCATTTGTAAGACTGAAGAGATGGTTGCAAATTCTTTCAATGTCTGTTGTTTTGGAAGGTCTTTGATTCACCTTCACTTACAAATGAGAGCTTCGCTAGATACTACATTCTAGGTTGGCAATTTTTTTTTTAAAGGACCTGGACTATGTCTTTCCATTCTCTCCTGGCCTGTAGGGTTTCTGATGAGAAATCAGTTATTACCAGCCATTTGAAACTCGATAATTGAACAAGCACTCTCAAGAAGTACATCTCTATTTTTTTTTTCAAAGCTCGAACCAAATTTCTTGCATCCTGTTACTGTCGGAAGAAATCATGAAGGGGCAGACAGAAGCACTAAAATGGAATAGTAATTACAGTAAAAGAGCAAAAACTATCCATATAATTACATGTCTCTCAAGAGTGCCTCTTTCCTTCTAGTTCTGGGGGTTTGACCCCTTCTGAAATAAAGTAATTGTAAATACTAGGGGAAGGAGTAGAGATTTAAAGGTTATCTGTCAGAGGAGGGTGGCATACACCTCAGATTTTTCTGTTTTTCTTAGAAGAGATTTTTTTTTAAAAAAAATAGTAAATGTCATCTTTTAAAAAAAATAGTGCTTAAATCAGCATGATTATAAATAAGTTTATTTGAACACTGAATTTCTTTTTTAATGTTAAATTCCAGAATAATGCCTGTATCTACTCATGGCTATTAAAGTAGCCAAAAAAATAGCTTCATTTTTTTAAAAAATCTACTAAAATTAAAAGATATTCAGCCTGCATACCAGAGTGATGGCTCAAGTACCAGTTTCTGTACTTCCACCCAGTTTCCTACTAATGCACCAAGGAAGATAGCAGAATATGGGCCAAGTACATGATCCACCCACATGGGTGCATTTGATAAGTGTCTTACTCTTGGCTATGACCTGGGTCAGCCCAACAGTTATGGCCATTTGCTAGGAGGTGAACCAGTGGATGAAAGATCTTTGCCTCTGTCGCTCAATCTTTCAAATAGATAAATTTTTAAATTTAATTTTTAAAATTGATTTGTTTAAACTTTACATAGCCAGAAAGCAAATAAGAACATACAGATAATGTATCAATTCTCTAAACAGCATTCCTCCATTATAGGCTTCACCAAATGAGGAACCCATTCCGCCTGAAATTGGCTGACGTCTCTGTATTCCTGTTGATGATTTCACTCTGTCACAACACTCATGTTAATGTAGATTAACTCCCAAACTCTGACTTATCTCAAGTCACAAATTCATATTTTCAATGACATGATGAACATGTTTAACTAGATAATCCCAACTTCATTCTGCTAAAAATTGATCATATCTGCTTCTCTCGAAATCCTCCTCTCTCTACATTCTGTCAATGTCAACACATCCCTCCTTGTCACCTGCGGACTGAAAATGTAAGATACATCACTGTATCCTCTTCTTTTTATGTCTCTAGAATTGAAGAGTCGCCATCTCTGCCGTTTGACCTCTAAAGAGGCTGCTGTTCGGTCCCTAACTCCTGGTTCCCTCTGAAATCTCTTTGTAAGTTCTTGTTGCCAAGAGTATTGTTATAGCCATCCCACATAGCATCACTCACAGAGGTGGATTTTCCAGAACACTAGTGAAGCTTAGATTTAAGAAGCTAGCACTAAATGAGCCATTTCCAACAATTTGTCTCTGATGTCCAATGCATTATATCTTGTAGACTTTCTTGAATGGCTTCCCCTGGTTGTTTAAGCCTCAAGTCCCCCAAAAACATCAAACGAAGTGACTGGTGTTGATTCACCTTACTACTCTGTTCACTCTGCGGCTCACTATCCAGCCACCCAAGTTGACTACATAATGAACTCATTCTGTTTGGCCTGAAAGCTTTTTTGGTCTTGAGCAAACTTTCTTTCCCACCAATCTTCCTATTACTTCATGTTATGCATACTATTTGAAAACCAAACTGAATTGCTACTGCATACACATTTGTTGACCAACTCCAATGTGCTCTACTTACATTTCTTTTCCTTTACCAATAGTTCCCTTTTGCTTTGCCTTCGGCTGTCTCCTCACTGTACCCTGAAGTTGGCATTACAGCCAACACTGAGGCTCAGATTAAGTCATCATCCCCAAAGTCCTCTTACATTGTTGCTAGCTGGATGCAAATTCTCTCATCTCCAAAATCTTTTAACCGAAATTTCTCAAGTGTAATTATTGCCTTATATGTTTCAGGTGTGAGAAAACTATGGCCCAAGTGCAGCAAATATTATGAACCTACTATGCATTGAGCCACCCCCAATGCGTCTTTTAGCATATTAAAATATGTACCCACAACAAAATCCAAGGTTACTCAGCCTATTCAGCCTGCACTGTTGCAGGCCTTAGACAAGCAAATCACTGGATGGAAGATATTTCTCTCTCTCTCTCTCAACTACATAAAAATTAAATACTTACTTAAAATTCAAAAAAATTCGCTATTCTATGCATAATACTCCAGGGATATATGAACCTAGTATTTGGCATCATATCTGAAGTGATGACAACAAGCAGTTGGAATCATCATTATTCAGTTTCAACTTGTTCCATTTTTCTGCCATCTCTAAATCTCCATTAAGATTCTACCAAGATTCTATAAATCCTATAGACTTCTCAAAACATTTCCCAATTAGCATCATGGGCCTCATTTCTTCTTTCTCAGCAACACTTTAAAAGGTTCTGTGTGGGATGGCACTTGCTGTCACTGCTGTTTCATTCCCATCAGGACATTTGGAACCTGATTCTCTTTGTATCAGACTCTGAGGACATGAATTCCCCCGGGTCTTTCTCTCAGGTTCTCTTTCCTAGAATTGAACTTCTAGTAATACGCAGATTGAAACTGATTCTAAAGAAACAGCTGGAGAGCAGGGCAGGCATGGAGGATGTGTTCAAGAGAATTTGATTAATTCCCCTGTAGACTTGTTCTTTTTAATCTTCACATAGAGGATAAATTTCCATGAAAACATATCATCCCAGTGCCTGGCATGGTGGCGTAGCAAGCTTATTCTCCTCCTGAGGCATCAGCATCCCGTATTGGTGCCATTTCAAGCCCAGGATGCTTCATTCCAATCCAGCTCCCTGCTTGTGCCCTGACAAAGCAGCAGAGGCTGCTCGAAGGCCTTGCTTAGGTCCCTGCACCCATTTGGGAAACCTGGATGGAGCTCTGGGCTCCCAGCTTCAGACCAGCTCAGTGAACCAACTAATGGAAAATCAATATCTCTCTCTCTCTCTCTCTCCTTCCCTCCCTCACTTTTTCTTTCTGTAACTGATTCTCAAGTAAAATGAATAAATCTTTTAAATAAATGCATTATCCCAGGAAAGAAATGCATAGTAGCAGAAGGCAGACAATCTTTTTCCATAGTTATGATTTCTGACTTTGTCTTGTGAGCTTCCTTATCTGTGTTATCCTTTCATTTAGGACATATTCAATATAAACAAACCCTGCAAAATTATTAGTAAAGGGAACAACTACCACCCTATCCATGCCCAAATGCCACAAGTCCTTCTGATTAGGTTAACCCTATTGGTCTGGAATACCCTTTGTTTATATCTCTTGTCTGATGTCATTATTATCATCATTCTCTTTCACACTCAACAGTATGTTTAAACAATAAATTGCATGTAATACATGACTCTACCAAATCAAACAGGAGGAGAAGGAAACATTATAACTGATGGTATTTGGTTTTCTAAGCACTGGGCTAAACACCATAGAAGTAACTTCAGTTTCACCTCAGCACCGCACTAGAAGGTAGGCAATGTTTGCTATCGGCTAGGAAGGACAGCACAGTTCACAGGGCATGGGATGGGCCCAATGCCACACAGCTTCCAGACGATTAAATAAGGATCAGAATCCAGGTCTGAGGTCAAAGTCAGAGCTTTGCCTTTGCACCTTCTTCCTTCTCAATGAAAGGAAGGGTCATCAACAGACCAGAATAATATCATTTGCCCCTGCAAATCTTGAGAAGTTCGTCCCTGTTCCCTAGAACAATGCAGAGGCACCATATATTCCTTGTAAAACAAATTTGGGCCACTGTCCGCAAGAAACACCCACAATTTCCGTGGTCCAAAGCACCACCTCCTAGCAAGAGATAACATCGAATGAGCCTCCTTTAGCGTGGGCAGGCACTGTGTCTGGCTTTCACAAACAGAATTAGTGAAAGTGGCACCAATGCCAGGCCTGCGTCTTAACATGACTGGCAGCTTCCACTTCTGCTTTCTTACTCCCCTGAGCCCCCACACAGACAACTCTACCATCCTGATGGAAAAGAGAGCCCGAGCAAATTAAACAGGCAGGTGGAGAACTGAAGCAATCCAAGGGCGAGAAGCAGTGAGGGCTGTGAAGGTCGCCATCCAGGACTTCACAGCCAGGCCAGCCTTCAGTGACTGTTACCATGGGATTGAGCTCAGCCAACAATGAGCAAAGGCGTGTTGACTCTGTCTTCTGAACTTCCTGACCCACAGAACCTGGGATAAACAGTGGGTGTCGTTTTAAGGCACTAGGTTTTGGAGAGGTTTGAGACAACAGTAATAGAGAATTGCTACACTGCTTTTCTCCCATCCTGTATGTCTGTCACTCAAAACCACATCCCAGAGCTCAGCAGCTGGGCCTCTGAAGAAGCCAGGAATTGATACTGGGATAGGAAAGATCGCAAGTGGACCAGCAGGCCTGCTTTCTCCTATTTCCCAGCGATGCTTCTCTTCCCCTTTGCTTTGTCTTAGGTGAAACCCTAAACATTTCCCCAGTTCTGCTTTGTCGTATCCATACCTCTTATACTGCAGACTCACTATCACATCCAGAGGTTCTAAAAACACAAGTGAATTCTCAATTTGGAGACAACTGAAGACAATTTGTAGTGTTCGTGTGGGGGCACATACAGACATACCTATTAAATGAGGGTTCTTCAAAGAGCTGTGCAAAAATTAATTAAAAGAGGTTTATTCTGTGCAAAAAAATGAAACCCATTCACTAAAAAGATATTCACATGGTTTATTCTAATGCATTTTATAAAAAATTATGAGTGGATTTCAAAAACATTTGCAAAATAAACATCCTGTAATTCCAGTTTTCTGTGGGGTTTTTTGAAGTTTCCTAGCATGTGCATCTGTGTGTGTGTGTGTGTGTGTGTGTGTGTGTGTTCTCACACTCACTTTTATGTATCCCAACAAAGACCAAATTACATTTCATTCCGTATGTGCCTGAGTCATGCAACGTATGAAGATGTCTAATCTCTTTATGTACATTTCTCAGGAATCATTAATAACATGCAAATTTCTTTTTTTCTTTCTTTATTTTTACATGACATACAAATTTCTGAGGAGATACCCCTTTTAATTCTCAGTTGAAACAGTCATTAATGCAACTGTATTTATTCAGTAGTCACAATATGAATATGCTACACTGACCTGAAGAGCTTACTCAGTGTTTTTAACAGGTCTACACTGTTTCCAATGGCAACGAAAGAATCGGCCTGGCATCTCAGATGATAAAAATGTGAGAGCCCATCCGTTTGATGAGCCGAGCACAAAGCTAAGAGATTTATGACATTCTAATCATTGATAATTTTGGTTCTGCTGATGAGAACACTTTTTAATGGGAGGGACTAGGAGTTGGGTTCTAAGGAGCACTGCCAAGGTAATTAAAATAGCCTTGTAAATTAGTGTGAATAATATGCCAGCCTCTCAAAATACCCATCAGCCTATCTGACCTGACTCTCTGGTCACCTCCAACTATTCATTAAATGGTCACATCCTTAATTGAAATTGACAACACAATGACAGAAATGTGCTGTGGCACAGGCAGCTCACAGCGTTTCACAGTCCTCCAGAGAAAATGACACTAAATAAGATAAATTGTGTACACCCTGCTGACTTCCTGACCATGTCTTGGGCAGATTCCACTAAAATGCAGGGAAGAGAGGGCAGGCACTTTGCATAGCCGTTAAGATGCCACTATACATGTCCATGGTCCATATAAGAGTGTCTAGGTCCAAGCAACAAGCCTGCTTTCCATTCTAACTTCCCACTAATGCACACCCTGGGAGGCAACAGATGATGGCTGAAATACTTGAGTCCCTACCACCCAAAAGAGAAACCCAGAAGGAGTGCTGGTTGCCTCCTGCTTGCCTTCGCCTGCCGCTGGCTGTTGCATTTGGGAGTGAGCAAGGACATGGGAGAGGGGTGTGTGTGTGTGTGTGTGTGTGTGTGGGTGTGGGTGTGTGTGGGTGTGTGGGGGTGGGGGTGGGGGTGGGGGATGGGGGTGGGGTGGGGTGGGGTGGGGGGTGGGGGTGGGGAATGGGGGGTGGGGTGGGGTGGGGGTGGGTGTGGGTGGGTGTGGGGGGTGGGGGTGGAGGGGGTGGGGGGATGGGTGGGGGGGTGGGGGATGGGGTGGGGGTGGGTGTGGGTGGGTGTGGGGGGTGGGGGTGGAGGGGGTGGGGGGATGGGTGGGGGGGTGGGGGGATGGGTGGGGGGGGGATGGGGTGGGGGTGGGGGGTGGGGAGGGGGGGAGGGGGGTCCTTTTTTCTCCCTCTCCCATTTAGGAAAATGAAAATGGAAATAAGCATTTTTAATGCAGTGGACAAAACCCATAAAATAACGCAAAGTAAGAGATAAGCTCGTTCATCCGAAAATAGGCAGGGAAGGTGATAAAGTAGTGGAAATTAAGCTAAAACAACACATAATGAAGAAACGTAGACCACATGTGTATAAACACAGCCTTTCCTGTAGCACAGAGGCAAGGTAAGAGAAGGAAGGCATACTCAATATGAAATGTCTCAACATTCAGGAGGAAAGAGAAAGGCAAGCAACAGTACCAACATGTAATCACTTCCAGCCTACTCCAAATGAACCAAATGAACTGCTCTGGGATTGGTAAATGTCTCAGTTAATCTTCATACTGAATGATGAGGACATTGAGACTTGGAGTTTGAGTATCTTATGTGAATACTCATAGCCCAGGGGTGGTAGAATAGTGTGCCCAACCTGAAACAATATGATCTCCAAACTAAAGCATTTTCTGCCCATTTTTTAAAAATTTATTTATTTTTATTGGAAAGGCAAAAATACAGAGAAGAGAGACAGAGAGGACGATCCCTCCATCTGATGGTTCACTCCCCAAGCGGCCGCAGCAGCTGCAGCTGAGCCGATCCAAAGCCAGGACCCAGGAACCTCCTCCAGGTCTCCCACGCAGGTACAGGAGCCCAAGACTTTGGGCTGTCCTCGGCTGCTTTCCCAGGCCACAAGCAGGGAGCCAGATGGGAAGTAGGGCTGCCGAGATTAGAACTGGCACCCATATGGGATCTTAGTGCATTCAAGGAGAGGACTTAAGCTGCTAGGCCACTGCAATGGGCCCCTTCTGCCCACTTTTAATATGGAATTTACTTATAGACACCAAGCAATTCAATCAATTGCTTTAAGTAATTCTTCCACACATTCTTGTGGAGTCTACTCTCAGATGAGATATTGTGTTGGTGTTGCACTGTTAGACAATGGATAAAGGCACAGACCCTAGAAACCAATTGAATCCCAGTAGTATCACTTCCTGTGTGATTCACAATTTACTGTAACTCTGGGAGCTTTGATTTTCCCAACAGAAAACAAAGTCATTGTGCCTAGCTCATAGGATGATGAAAGAATGATGTAAGACAACAGAACACGGAGCCAAGAAGGCAGTGGAGCAGGTGCAGCACAACCTGTGGTCCTGGCATCTCACATGGTCATCTCAGATGGCATCTCATGGAGACACCACTTCAAGTCCTAGCAGCTGCACTTCTGATCCAGTCTAAGAGAGCAGCGCAGGATGGCTCAAGTGCTTGGGTTCCTGCACCTGTGTGAGAGACCCAGGGGAAGCTCCTGGCTCCTGGCTTTGAACCAGCCCAGGTCCACATATTGCCCTCTTTGGGGGAATCTATCTATCTCTCTCTCTCTTTCTCTCTGTAACTCTACCTTTCAAATGGATAAATAAATCTCAAATAAATACAACATAACGCAAAATGCTAGCATGTTCTGAACATTGAACTTAATAAACAGAAGCTAGAATGTTGTATTTTCTTCTCCTGCATCTACGACTATTAGGTTAGGACAGTCGTTGTTTTACTGAACTCTTTAGAGGAAAATGATACCCTATCTGGGATTTGCCTCAAAGTGTATCAGCTTCAAAGCAGGCAGAGACAAGGAGTATACTGTGTGAGAACATAAGAAACAGAACACACAAATGTTGATGACTATTGAAACCAGCTGCAGCTGGTATATGAGGTCCACTATGGTCCAATACACAATTCTTGATACTGCTACAAATATTTAAAATTACTCACAACAGGAAAAAAAAAGAATATTTACCATTATAATACCCAAAAGACATGTCTAATGAAAAATGCCAAGATAAAAACTAAAGAAGGTGGGCCCGGCGGCATGGCCTAGCGGCTAAAGTCCTCGCCTTGAAAGCCCCAGGATCCCATATGGGCGCCGGTTCTAATCCCGGCAGCTCCACTTCCCAACCAGCTCCCTGCTTGTGGCTTGGGAAGGCAGTTGAGGACGGCCCAATGCATTGGGACCCTGCACCCGCTTGGGAGACCCGGAAGAGGTTCCAGGTTCCTGGCTTCGGATCGGCACGCATCGGCCAGTTGTGGCTCACTTGGGGAGTGAATCATCGGACGGAAGATCCTCCTCTCTGTCTCTCCTCTGTATATCTGGCTGTAATAAAATGAATAAATCTTTAAAAAAAAAAACTAAAGAAGGAGAAAAGTCTAAATTCTAGACAGCCACATCATCTCTGCATCCTCCAGTGTCTGTCTGTGGAAAGAATATGTTGAGGCAGAGACAGAGGTACTGGAAGACACATTTTGTGTGTTTCCTTCCCTACTTCCCTGAGAGCTGCCTCGTGTCTATGTCCCCCACTTCTTCTTGGCAAGACTTCCTTGTCCACCACCACACGCATGACAGCTCACTCTGTGTGAGCTTTATATATGGTTTTGTTTGAAAGACAGGTTTTATGCCCAGTCAACCTGACGTTGTGTGTTTGTGTATAGACAAATGATAACAGATTACTTGGAAAGACAGCATTTTCTGGTCTGGAAAACTACTTAGTCATTGATCTTGCTTTTGTTACATATCATTAACCCTGACAACAGAGAATTCCATAGAACTAAACACATTAGGTTATGGAACTGGCACATAGCTAAGTAATGGCAATTGCATTTTTGAAACTGAAATATTATATCAATAAGACTATAACCATTTAATAAAAGGAGGGGAAAGTGCCTGTATTCCATACGGGCAACAGTTGGTGTCCCTGCCATCCACTTCTGAGCCAGCTTCCTGCCTGTGGCCTGAGAAGGATGACCCAGAGGATGGTCCAAGTCCTTGGCACACTGCACCCATGTGGGAGACCCGGAAGAAGCTTCTGGTTCCTAGCTTTGGATCAGCTCAACTCCAACAGTTGCTGCCATTTGGGGAGTGAATTGGTAGATGGAAGACCTCTCCATCCCTCCCTCTCTCATTAAATCTGCCTTTCCAACAAAAATAAGTAAGCCCTTTTTTAAAAATTATGTTAAAAAAGGAAAATAAACCAGTCACTATGGTTGGCTCGAAGAAAGGAGAAAGGCTCAGGGATCCAGAGCAGAGAAGAGATGAACATTTCAATGACTTTTGTAATGTAGTTTTTAAAATACTATAATGTAAATGTGTACCTCTTCAAGTGCATTACTAAACACATAATTTGAAGAAATAAAAATGTTTGCATCAACACATTTCCTAAAGCAGCTCTGTAGGTGAGGAGCAACTGCAGAGCAGGGAGGGGGATCTGTTATCTATCAGGGGAAAATTCCAGTTCTTACATTCATAGGTACAGTTACACCCTACTGGGCAAAACAAGCTGGGTAGATACAAAACAACTGACTAGCAGTCAGGATAGGCCCCTGCTGCATCCTTATGCCACATGTGCGTGCGAGGATACCACTTTATAACCACCTGGTACAAGATGGAAGGAGGAGCCACTGTGCAAAGAGGTAAGTGTGCTTCACTCAAATGCCGGTTTGTAAGTAGAAGTAAGTGAACGGCCCCATGATAATGCCACTAGAGGTGAAAATAGCAGAATAAACACACAAGGTTGAGCACTGGAATTGGCTTCCTGTGGTGGTAAAAGAGTGTTTGCCTTTGGGAGGCCATGAAGTGGGCACTCCCTGTCTGCGTGCTTCTCCAGCTGGGTGCATGAAGGGAAGCCTTTGCAGAGGTGGTGAAAGGCTAGAGCAGATGTCCCAACAAAGGCTGCAACGAGCCCATCAATGAACACTTCTCAACTGGACAGCCATGTCGAGACGCGTGTTCCCTCTTCCCAGCTCGGATACCTGCTGAGCATCCCGCCTCTCCCAGTGCTACTGGGGAAAAGCTTGTGGAGGTCACAATCCTCCGCCTCACCCTCTGGCTTCTATTACTCCAATTCATAAAAATCAGGGCCATCATCCCATATTAGAGTCCCAGCTGCTCCACTTCTGATCTAGGTCCCTGCTGGTGGCCTAGGAAGGCAGCAGAAGATGGCTGAAAGCCTTGGGCACTGCACCAACACGGGAGACCTGCAGGAAGTTCCTGGGTCCCAGCTACACATCAGCCCAGCTGTGGCAATGGCAACCATCAGGGATGTGAATCAGCAGATGGAGGATTTCCTTTTTTGTCTCTCTTCTCTCTGTAACTCTGCCTTGCAGATAAAAAATAAGTAAATAAATAAATTTAAAAAAAAAAAAAAAAGGGGCTACTCCAATGTGGAATACCATGGATAATGTGAGCTGGTACATATGGAGCAACTTAACACACTACACCACAACGCAGCCCCCAAAATTCAATTTCCCTGGCTCATATATTTAATGCAAGACTTAAACTTACCACTAACCAAATATTATACTAGTGGAAATATTTGAGACACGATGCACTATAGACTAAATCTCTGGACAAGACAGCATTTTTAGTGTTCATCAAAATAGCTAGCTAACCACATTCTAATAACTTAGACACAAGGTATGACTGTGATTTTTTTTTTAAATGTAAGCACATGGAGAGAAGTTCAAGGTATTGGACTCTACAAGAGTCCATTCTTTCTCTATAAGAAAGAATAAAAATACCTTTTCCTCCGTCCTGCTGAAGGTATGTTCTCCTCTACCCAGAGTGCAGAATCAGGCAGTGTAATTACAGGCAAAATAAAAGCTGTAAGCTCCTGATTACTCTCAGGATACATTTCTTAGCTTAAACGCACTTTTTAATTAGATCTTCCAATAGCATCATGTTAATTGGCTAATTTGGGGATGCTATGAGACCCTGTGTGCTTTAAAGAAAATATGTTTGTGGACATATTTATTTCCAACCGAGACTGTCGTATTGCTGGCAGGACAGATATTATTAAAACAGAATCACCTGCTTATTTTCACCAGGTCTTTTTTGACACATGGATTGAATTACTCTTCTAGCTTCAGGAGGAAGCATTCTCATTTTGAATGATGGGAAATTGCCACTTAGTTAGGAAATAAACGAGCTTTTAAATAGATGCTATTATTTTATGTGGTTATTATTGTAAATGTTTCATGGTGGAAGAAATACCCTTCGAGTCCGGCCTCATTGCTGGTTTGTGATTAGGGTGCTCACCACTCACTAAGCCTAACTCTTCACATGAAGCCATGATGAATTTCCAGGAGCAATCATTACATCTTAAAAAAAAATCACTCTTTGTTGGCTTACCTAATATTCCCAACAAGTTTCTTGGTTTCTTAGCTATGCTGTGAACAAAATGTGCCAAGGCTATATGTGGAGACCAGAAACCATAGTTGTTTTTTTTTTTTAAGTTTAGATCAATTTGATATATTTTACTTCTAATGAGACTATCCTGAACACTATGAATACAGATTTAGAAGAGTATGTGGTGATATATTTTATATTTGTTATATATCACTTAAATACCTCAGACTGAATTTTTTGTTTCCATGAGATGGATGACATTTCATGGTCCCCATTGATCCAAATAAACCTCATCTTTAATTTACTATTTGAAACATCCCTCTTCACTCTAGCTTGTGCAGCTAAATAATAAAAGAAGAAAATGGAATGGATCAGTCTGGTCTTTGTAAAACCAACAGTAAACATTGTCCTTCTAGCTCAACATCCTCTTTTTATCTAAAAGTAGGATTGATGCAGCCGGCTGCATCTACAGTCTGTAAGGTCAGCTAAGCCTCATTGCTAAGTTTGGAAATGCTAGAGTGCCCCCTACTGCTGAAAATGGGGAAATATGCTTCTTTGCCTCAGCAAAATTCTTCCAAAAAAGGCGCTTAATCAAGGTACAGATCAATGGAGATTAATCATACGGGTAGTTGGACAGATGAAAAAATGGATGGATGGATGGATGAACGGACGGAAGGACAATAACTGCATACACTAAGTACACAAAGATAAATTTTAAGTTTTGGAGCTAGAAGCATCCATGAAGTTCGGATATAGGGATCTACCCTTGGGGGAAAGAGCAAATCTTACATTATAAATAGTGTCTGAGTAGATGCTACTCCTGTGGCACACCAGATGAAGCCACCCACAAGCAAGGGCTGATTCAAGTCCCAAGAGTTGTGTTTCACCGCCCCACTCTCGTAAAATAATAAGAAGAATTTTGTACCTTCCCATGTCTCTCCCAACTTTTAACACACCCTTCTCCTCACTTTTGGTAAAGAATCTTTCATAAGTTCAACCTGCCTTCCTCTCTCCTACCATCCAATGGGCAACGGCCCAAGGAAATGACTCCACGTTTACACACTATCCCTGCCTTTTTTCCTAATTCAAGAATATCACTCCTCCAGGAACATCATCTTACTGCTCTATCACAACTGTGTTCTTCTCGATGGCACAATTCCCATCGATATTAAAATGTGCAATAACAAACCTTGAGGTCTTAAAGGGCTTCGTTTCTCCTGTTCTTTCTTCAGGAAGTGTTGTTGAAGTGTCTTCTATTTTCCCTCTGCTGGCCACCTCCTAACCATCTGTGGGCCCATTTCATAAACTTACCACCACCACCAGCGTGGCAGAGCTCTTGCCAGGGCTGCCCATGACATCCACTCAGTCAAACTTCATGATCAGTTCTCAGCGTCTTCCATAGTTGATTCTCTGCTCCTTCAGAAAATATATTCTTCACTTGACTAAGTGCTCCACGCATGTCTTTGAAGGTAACGTGCCTCAAAATCTTATCCATGCAGAATTAACCCCAGATATACAAAGTATAAATGTTTGAAAAGGGGGCTAGTTTAACATTTTCATCTAACTTTTCTGCAAGTTGTAGAGGCTTAGTCAAGACTCTGCATTGAAGGTCCCGGCTTCTTATTCCAATGCTCTGTGATTGAGGGCATGTTATTATGATGGTTAATTCAGCCAGTATATTTTTTCATCAAATCCCAAAAGATTTGTTGATGAACTACAACATGGTCATGTAAATCAAGAGATTCATCAAATTTAGATTATTTTTTCAAACATAATATATAACGAATTAAATAAAAGATGTTAGTTTATTGCTAATTATCATACAAAATACAAAGTGATCGTCGTTTTGCTAAAATACAGAGAACTAAGGGAGTTTAGAGAAAAGACATATTTTTCACTAGAGAATATTCTAGGAAATCATGTGGCAAAATTGAATTTTGAGCTACTCCTTAAAGAAAACATAGAATTTAGATATGCAGGGAGCCAGAGCTGTTAAACCAACACCTGTAGTGCCAGAAATACATTTGGGCATTAGTTAAAAACTCAACTACTCCACTTCTAATCCAGCACCCTGATAATGTGCCTGGAAAAGTAGCCAAGGATGGCCCATGTGCATGGGCCCCTGTGCACACGTGGGAGACCCAGCGGAAGCTTCTAGTTTCACTCTGATCAAGCTCCAGCCATTGTGGCCAAGTGGGGAGTGAACTAGTAGGTGAAGATTTCTTTGTATCGCTCCTCTCTGTGTAATTCTACCTTTCAAATAAAAATTAAACAAATCATTAAAAAAAATAAAAGCACTTAGGAAAGTCAAAGAATGCCGACGAATAAGCAAAGCTGAAGGAGTCTCATCAACGGATTCCAAGACTTAATCCAAAACTCCCATAACGAAGACAACATGGTGCTGATAAAAGAATAAGCAACTAAATCAACGGCACAGAATACGGAGTGTACAAACAGACTCTCACAAAGAATAAGCAACTAAGTCAACGGCACAGAATATGGAGTGTACAAACAGACTCTCACAAAGAATAAGCAACTAAGTCAACGGCACAGAATACGGAGTGTACAAACAGACTCTCACAAAGAATAAGCAACTAAATCAACGGCACAGAATACGGAGTGTACAAACAGACTCTCACAAAGAATAAGCAACTAAATCAACGGCACAGAATACGGAGTGTACAAACAGACTCTCACAAAGAATAAGCAACTAAATCAACGGCACAGAATACGGAGTGTACAAACAGACTCTCACAAACAGAACCAATCAACTCTCAGCCTGGATGCAAAGGCAATTAATCAACACCGGGATATTTTTTCCCAAACAATTATACTGAAGCAATTCAACATCCATAGCAAATGTTTGACATGTAAATTAGGCTAAAACTTTCATGGAAGATGTTGTCTTCAAATAAAAGTGAACTAGAAAGTTTCCAGTTGATCTAACATAAGGAAAGGCAACCTTTGTAAAGAAAGCCTCAAAGAGGTGCTAGTTAAATTCTCAGCCAGACATCTGGCAGCCAGCACCAGCCAGCAGGCCTATAATAGGCACGGGAGGCTTCTGCATGTCATCTGATGCAACTTAGCTGTAAATTTCAGTTAGAACACTTGGTATACTCCGTGGGTGGCAGTGACTTCAGATGATAGTAGGTTGCCAAGATCCAGTAAAAAGCAGCTGAGATGAGAATTTGATTATAGAGAAGAGTCTTCCCCTGTACCTAAACCTTCTCAACTTTAGCAAGGGGAAAGCATAACATTCACTTGAAAAGTAGAATGACAGAAACAGGGAGAGAAACATCTTTCATCTGCAAGTTCACTCCCAGATGCCCACGATGGTCAAGGTTGGTCCACTACAGCTAGGAAAACAAACCATCACTCAGGTCTGCCAAGAAGATGGCAGGGGGCTGATGGTTTGGGGCCCCTTGTGCTGCTTTCTCAGATGTGCGAGAAATATGCCAGAACAAGAGTAGAGGTACCAGGACTTGAACCAGCACTTTATATGGGATGTTACAATCAGCAGCTTAATATGCTGCACCACAATGCCAGACCTCAGGGGATGAAAATGTTAAGCAATCAGTGAATTCATATACCCTTATCCTGCAACGCACAGAAATGGGGCTCATCCTGGGTGATGCCAAGACAAGCATCACAAAACCATTCTAAATACAGGGCAGGGAGCAAGCCATTAACCATCGGATATCCAAATTTGACTATAGCTGTTTGTTTTCTTTTTTTTAAGATTCATTTATTTTTAATTGGAAAGTTAGGTTTGTAGAGAGAAGCAGAGACAGAAAGAAAGATCTTCCATCAGCTGGTTCACTCCCCAAGTGGCCACAATGGCTGGTGCTGCACCGATCCAAAGCCAGGAGCCAGAACTTCTTATGGGTCTCCCACGCAGGTGCAGGGTCCCGAGGCTTTGGGCCGTCCTCGACTGCTTTCCCAGGCTGCGAGCAGGGAGCTGGACGGGAAGTGGGGCTTGAGTCCCTGCTACTCAAGTGAGAGAAAAGGATGCAGAGTCTGGCTCCTGCCTTTGACCTGGTTCAGACCTCACTTTTGTGGCCATGTAGAGAGTGAATTTGTGGATGGAAGATTTTCTCTCTCTCTGCCTTTCAAATAAGCAAATTAATCTTTAACACTAAGTACCCACACGGGAGCAGCAGGGCTTTACCACAGTGCTGGGTTGCACCTAGTTTGCCCACATCCCATGTTAGAGTGTTGGGATCAAGTCGCAGCTGCTCCACTTCTGATCTGGTTCCCTGAGAACATGGGTCCTGCGAGGCAGCCGCCGAGAGGCCATGCACTTGGGTCTCTGACACCGTGTGGTAGAACAGCATGGAGCTCCAGGCTCCTGTTTTTGGACTTGCCCCTTCCTTCCTCCTGTTGTAAGGCATTTGGGGAGCGAGCCAGCACATGGGATCTATCTCTCGCTACCTCTGTGACTTTCAGATAAGATGAAACCCAATTAATTATTTAGCTAAAATTTAAAAATCCTACAAGGGAGGGAACGAGCCAGGCATTTTGTAACAAATTACCCTCTAAAGCTAGGTCTACTGGCAGCTCAGCCGTGGCTTCTTCAGATACATCAAGGCTATGTTTTCCTGCCATAGAAAGCTACGGAGAACCAATGGTGTTTAGATAATTGCCAGGACTTCCAATTTTTGCTATCTAAATTCTGTCCCTTATGCTTGTGTTCCAAGGATGCTAGCAAAGACTAAATACCTGTGAAGCTAAAGTCATTTCATAGTGAAGACTAGAGAGGAAAACAAGGAAATGTGGGAAGCAACATTCTATGAACTTAGCGTCACAATCCAGACTTCAGGTTTGAGATAACCAAAAAAGAAATAAAAATAAATAAATGAAATTTTTAGGCCTACTTACTAAACGTTACCCAAATTCTCACATCATCCTGAGCTATGCCTCTCAAAAAGTGAGGGTTGAATCTGCAAGCACTTGTCAAGTTCTTGGAAATTTGAAGAAAAACAGTAAATTTTAGATTCCAATTTTATTAGCAACACAGAAAGACATGTGCATCCCACCATACTGCCTGCTGAGTTCCCACGGAATATCGAAAGTGAGAATGGGTTGAACATCTTAGACGAACACAGATTTAACAAACCTTTTGCTTAAATTAATCAAGTCCAAAATATCACATGGCTGTTTTGCACTTGGTCCGTTCTGCGTGCTGTAACTCCTCCAGGACATTTCTGACGGTCTCCACACAAACTTCTCCTCTGTGATGTTTTTTCAATGCAAGATGCCATACATTTTCAAACTCTTCATCAGAGAGCTCAACACCAATGTTATGTAATATCTCAACAATCTATGAAAAAGTATTTAAAGACCAAGATTTATGTTTTAAGATTTGTATTTAAAAATATATTTTATAATATCTAAGAATACAGTTTTTTAAATGTGTGTACACATGTATGTGCAGGTATGTAAAATAAGAAAAATATCACAAATCAGAACTTTCAGCTCAGGAATAATTTTTTTTATGCTTCATGTGAGAACATCCAACTATACCAGCTAGTACACAAATTCAATTCTAAGCGTTTTTGGTCCTTTTAAAGAGAAGCAAGGTTCAAGTAAAAAGAACTAAATATAGAAGACCTAAGAGATTAGGGTTACATCTCAGTTACTTTTTGTCCTGTGATCTTACACATACCATATATGCCATATAGACCTTTTGAGTGTTAAACGGGTTTTTTAAAGTATTTATTTTATTCTTATTTAAGGCAAAGTTGCAGACAGAGAGAGGGAGAGACAGAGAAAGAGATATTCCTTGCACTGGTTCACTTCCCAAATGGCCACAATGTCTGGAACTGAGCTAATCTGAAGCTGGGAGCAGGAACTTCTTTCAAGTTTCCCACTTGGGTGCAGGGGCCCAAGGATATGAGCTGTTCTCTGCTGCTTTCCCAAGCCATATGCAGGGAGCTGGACCAGAAGTAGAGCAGCCAGGATTTGAAAAGGCGCCCACAGGTAATGCCAGTGCCTCACACAGA
The DNA here is from genome assembly GCF_030435755.1 of Ochotona princeps. Lineage (NCBI taxonomy): Eukaryota > Metazoa > Chordata > Mammalia > Lagomorpha > Ochotonidae > Ochotona > Ochotona princeps. The sequence goes on from NC_080861.1 coordinate 8,610,877, forward strand.
GGTTTAATCTACTATGCCACAATGCCAACTCCTTGAATGTTCATTTTCAACATCGTCTTTAAAGTAGGATCATTTTATCTAACTGACCTGTTGCAAACTATACCAGTAACCGTAGCTAGAGAGATTGTGGCAACAGGACACAGTGTTGTAAACCAAAACATACTGCTGATAATCCAAACCGTGTAGCAACAGCAGCTATTCAGGGTGCAGAGTGGTCTTCCTCGTGCTGTCTTGTGGGTTCTGCAGGTCCAAAGCCATCAGCAGCTTACAGAAAGAAACAGTTGATCCTTTTGCCTTTTCTCAACTAAAAATAGTGCTGAGTTTATTTCTTTTTAATACAAGAAACTTAATATATAACATGAGTGAGATGCTTCCTTTCAAATTCTGCTTCAAGAGCGGTTCCAAAGGGGCTGGCACCATGGCATTGTAGATAAAGCTAATGCCTGTGGCACCAGCTGTAGTTCAAGCCCCAGCTGTTCCACTTCTGTTCCAGCTCCCTGAAGCAGAGGATGACCTAAATGCTCTGACCCCTGCACCCACCCATGGGGGAGACCCAGAAGAAGCTACTGGCTCCTGCCTTTGGATCAACTCAGCACTGGCCACTGCAGTCATTTCAAGAATGTTCTGTACCTCTTCTTTCGACCTGGTCTTGAAGAAGTCTCTTTCAAACACCCCTTTCTGGGAGAAGATGGTAGGCTGGAGCAGTGAGTAAGCGTTGCCGTCTTCGCCGTAGTTGGTTCTGTCACTGATGCGACGGATTCGGGGTGCAGGAATATCAGATCGAACGGTTGGTATGCCACAAATAGGGTAACCTATTGATAAGGGAGAAGACAGACTTTCTGAAGTTACAGTCACCTGCACCTCAGATGATTACATACTTGAACTATGTCTAATTTGAACTGCAAACTACTGAATGTATAAAAATTAAAAATATAGTAATTGCAGAATACTTAGACTACTAAAGTTAATTTCACTTTTTTCTTAAATATATATGTGTGTGTGTGTGTGTGTATGTATTTCAAAGGCAGAGTTACAAAGAAAGGACAGGCAGAAAAGGTCTTCCACCTGTTGATTCACTTTCCCAGTGGCCACAAAAGCCAGAACTGGCTGGCCCAAGGCCAGGAGCCAGGAGCTTCCTCCAGGTCTCCTACATGGGTGCAGCAGCCCAAGCCCTTCATTTATCCTCTGCTGCTTTCCCAGGCCATTAGTAGAGAGCTGGATCAGAAGTGGAGTAGCCAGGACTCCAACCAGTGCCTATAAGGGATACCAATGCTGCAGGTAGAGGCTTAACTTGCTATACCACAGCACCAGGCCCTCCCTTCTTTTTAAGCGTTATCTTTTTAAATGTTTATTTTTTGTTTTTATTTGAATGACAGAGAGAGAGAATCAGAAGTGAAGTAGACAGCACTAACAACAGGCACTCTGGCAGGAGAGGCAGGCATCCCACATGGCAAGCTAACCTCTGTACCAATGCCCATCTGTATTTTTATTATTGTATTTGAAAGGCAGAGACAGACAGGGCTCTGCCATCTGCTGCTTCTCCCCCCAGATGCCAGCGGTAGCTGGGGCTGGGCTAGGCAGAAATCAGGAGCCCAGAATTCCATTCGGGTCTCCTCCCCAGGTGGCAGAGACCCCTAAAGCCATCATTTCCTGTCTCTCAGGCTACGTGTCATTCACAGGAAGCTGCACAGAAGGCAACGCGCAGACTCCGACCCAGGCGTGGAGTCCCACATGGTGGCTGAATCACCTGCTAGATGCTTGCTCCCACATTTCCTTTCTTGATGTGGCATTTTTTTCATCGCCAGAATATTTTAACATGTATCAAAAATTCCAAATATATTTCTATCAAACATCGCAAATTCTATCGGGAATGAAACGATTCATTACACTAGAATGGGGACTCAAGGCCTTGAGAACATGAGGCCTAACGGAGAAGGAAGCTAAGAAAATGCAAGGACTGATGACAGACGCTTGGCTTCCATGTTTACTGATCATTTTAAAACCTGTCCATGGGTGTGGCATCCTTACAAAGAGCAGGAACACCTCCGACGACAGCATTGATCTCAGAAGACGTTGTCTTGTAATGCTGAGAGACCCTGTCGCTGGGTCTCAGGAGTGTCCGAAGAGTTTTCTCTGAGCTCCCGGGTTCTTTCAAGACAATATCTTCAGGCTTTACCAGTAGGGTTGGTTCTGATTCTTCAACATTAGCCTCAGTGGGCTTTGAACAATCTGGTTTTCTACCTTTAGGAAAAAGTAAGAAGAAAAAAAAGTTCAGTAAGATACTACCAGTTGGGTCCAGCGCGATAGCATAATGGTTAAAGTCCCTGTCTTGAACATGCCAGGATCCCATATGGGCGCTGGTTCTAATCCTGGTGGCTCCACTTCCCATCCAGCTCCCTGCTTGTGGCCTGCGAAAGCAGTTGAGGACGGCCCAATGCTTTGGAACCCTACACCTGCATGGGAGACCCAGAAGAAGCTCCTGGCTCCTAGCTTCAGATTGGCTCGGTTTCAGCCGCTTGGGGAGTGAACCATCGGACGGAAGATCTTTCTCTGTGTCTCTCTTCCTCTCAGGATATCTGCCTTTCCAATAAAAATAAATAAATCTTTAAAAAAAAAAAAAAAGACACTACCAATTGGTGCTGTAACTACAAAATGAGTTTTCTCAATGAGTTTCTTCTTGTCAGTGGAAACAGAGCTGGTGGGAAGCTTTCACCGAAGCCAGCACCCTGCAGTGGACTGGCTGCACGTGCATGCTAATGTCACACAGCAGCAAACAGGAACATGACCTGATGGTTCACACCCTTTCAAATCAGAGGGACTAAGTGAAAGCAACAAGTGCGCTATTTTTATTTTCTTCTCTTGCTGCTTCTTTAATTAGGGTTTGTTTTCATGTTTAACTTGAATCGCGTGTTATTCCTACAGCTGTATCCTAGGGAGAGACTGGAGAAGACATGATTTGGAGTTGAAAATTCCACACATATTTGGTGGGAGTGGAAGAAGCATGCGCTGCAACAGCCAGAGATTCTCAGCACGCCCTGTGAGAACAGAAACGGGCCTTTTCAGTCGCCCTCGATAATTAAGGGATCAAATAAAACCTCAAAGCAGAACTGAAATTGTAAGACTGTTCTCTTTCGCAGACAGATTTGCACTGATCTTTGCTATTTTTTTTTAATTCTTACACTTAAGGTTTTTTTTTTTACCAGATTCAACATAGGTCACAGGTCCGGTTCCAAGACGAGAGTGATGTTCCCTTTCTCCCACCTTCTCCCACCACTCTCCCTCTCCCTTAATTTTTTTTTAATTTTTCTTTTAAAATGGTTTAAATTGTTCAGAGGGATGCACGCACACATTCTTAGGACGGGAGGTTGAGGTATGCAGCAGGGTGGGCGGGACACAGGTTCCAGTCTTTTCTCCCGTGTCCACAGAGGAGGAAGCGGGAGGTCCTTGCTGTCAATCCACATTGTCTAGCACTTTCCTAGCGGTGCTAAGGGAGAGGGTCTGACACTCCACCTAAGCTCTCACTTCATCAATAAAGATGAGACGAGCAAGATCAAGTTTGCACTGCACCTTACAGAAAACCTTCACCCAGGAATAACAAGTGAGAAGTGTGGTACCCTCCGCTTTGAGAGGAAAGACATTCCGAGAGAAAATAAAAACAAAGGTTTTTTAAAAAGTTAATACTGATCATTCGGGCACAAAAATTAAAGTAAGTAAGGTCTCACGATATACCAACCAAATTACAAGGATGTTTGAAATAACACTCTACGGTAGCAACACTGAAATAAAATCTTTGCTCAGCTTGAGCTGAAAAGTTGCAAATTGGTATGATCATTTGGAAAGGCATAATGAAAACAAAGAGAGTTACTTCTGGGACTGTAATAACATTCAGAAGAAAGAAACTATAATTAGAAATCTTTTTTAGCAATGATAATCATAGCATAATCCATATTTCTATTTAAAAAAACTGGAAATAACCTAAATTTCAAAGAGTAATGAAGTAATATTCATACATCAGCATGAGAGACTAAATATAGAGTTTATGGAAAGCAGGAAAATATCTCTTCATCCCACAGAAATTCTAAGGTCAAATTTTTAAAAGATAAAAATATGCCCACTGTAATCTTAGATATGCTTAAAATAGGAACTACTTAGAAAGGTTTGAGGAAAATTGGAATTAAAAAGTAAACTTATTTTGGTACAAAAAAAATTGTTCAATCCATGCATATCAAGTTAAGTTTCTAGAAAACAAATATTATGAAAAAACTACACATGGATTCCAAAAATCTACCATCATAAACATACTTTTTAAAGTGATTTTTCCATGAACTTTCTGAGGAACTATCTGTCATATTTTGAGCTTCTACGTAAACTATCTTGCTTTCTTAAAATAAGTAATATAGGGCCCGGCGGCATGGCCTTGTGGCTCAAGTCCTCGCCTTGAACGCCCTGGGATCCCATATGGGCGCCGGTTCTAATCCCGGCAGCTCCACTTCCCATCCAGCTCCCTGGTTGTGGCCTGGGAAAGCAGTCGAGGACAGCCCAATGCATTGGGACCCTGCACCCGTGTGGGAGACCCGGAGGAGGTTCCTGGTTCCCGGCTTCAGATAGGTGCAGCACCGGCCCGTTGCGGCTCACTTGGGGAGTGAAACATTGGATGGAAGATCTTCCTCTCTGTCTCTCCTCCTCTCTGTATATCTGACTTTGTAATAAAAATGATAAATCTTTATAAAAAAAATAAGTAATATAGAATTCCAAACTCAAAAGATACAAAATACAGATAAAAAATTAGGTCACCAGAAATCAACATTATCCGGTTCCTTCCTATTCTCCCACAGATATTTCATGCATACACAAGCAAATAACTGGACAGATTTATAAATATGCATATTTTTATGCAACAGTAAAGTTAGAAAGATTTGAGCTCTTTAAACATGCAGACATGAAGTGAAAATATCAAGAATCTGGTAAGCATTCAAAAATTAAATACCAAAAATAAATAAATAAATAACTACCTTTAACGATGACCCTCTCCTCACACTCCTTAAGAAGCATCCTGTCCTTCCAGTTGAGGAAATTTGCAAACTCCAGGTAGTTAATCTGGCCGTCCTTATCCACATCACAATAGTCGAACAGCTGGTCCAGGAGCTTCTGGTCTAGATGCAAGCTGGCCTGCTCACAAGCTTCCTCAAGTTCCACCTTATCTATCACCCCGTCTCCCTTCTGTCAGACATGAAACCAGGGAGAGAAAAGATGAAATGATCACGGACCTCCAGAGCATCACAGGCAGCACCTCTATGACTTAGCTTAAGAAAAAAAAGGGGGGGCAGGGGAGAGAAGTATTATGTCTACTATAAATTCAAAGAATTTATCTCCATCTTCACGTAGAGGAGTTAAATATTAAGTGATATTGACCTTCACTGTGTCAGTCTAATATAACACACGCAGTACTAGCTGCGGACGTTCAACTCCCTAAGTGGTAGCTCTACATCTTGTCCAGAGAATTCTTGATGTCCTGCTTTTAAAGATCTACTTGTTTATTTGAAAAACAGGTTGAGAAAGAACGGAGGACAGACAGAGAGAGCCTCTGTCTGCTGGCTCACTCCACAAATGCCAGGAGCTCAGAATGCCATCCACATCTCCCGGATGGCTTTGAGGGCTTTGAGGGCTCGGGGACATGGGCGTCTTCCTCTGCTTTCCCAGGCACATTTGCCAAAAGCTAGATGGGAAACAAGGCAGAAGGGACTCAAACTGGAGCTCTCCCACAGGATACTGCTATTGCAGACAGAGGCTTACAGGCTGCACCTCAACACTGGCCCTTTTTGGTGCATTCTTAGAGACTTAGTTATTTTTTATTTGAAAGGCAGATTTACAGAGAGAAAAAACCTAGAAGCCTTTCATCTGCTGGTTCACTCCACAAATGGCCGCAGGAGTGGAACTGATCTGAAGTCAGGATCTGGAGTTTCTTCCAGGTCTCCCTCCCGGGTGCAGGGTCCCAAAGTTGTGGGCCATCCTCAACTGCTTTCCCAGGCTATAAGCAGGAAGCTGGATCAGAAGCGGAGCAGCCAGGACTAAACCAGTGCTCATATAGAATGCCAGCACTTGCAGACACAGAACTAGCCTGCTATAACACTGCGTAAGCCCCCGTTAAGGTGTATTTTGAGTGTTCTGTAAACAATGAAGAAAATTTATAAGCCAAGAAGATTCAATTAGGAAATCATAGTTTGATAGAATGTTTTTCCACCAAATTAAATGCAGACTTCCAACCACATAGGATTGAAATAAAACTCATCCTACAGCTGCACTAAACTCTCAATGCATCTTCTCAGCAAACAGCCCCTCAAGGACACCGAGCACTGCACTGCGCACATTACAGTGTAACTGTTTAAATGGCATCTCAACATTAAATGATTCGAAGTAATTTTCCTCCCTGTTTAATTTCATCATAAAGAATGTGCCTGGTGGTTTACTCAGGTAATCAAAAACTATTAAGGTAATCATATTTCTTATAATTACATTTAAAATGAAGGATTTTTAAAAGTCAGGCATGACATATTCTGACAGGTTCTCTTAGTCATGTCACTGCTACGGAAATTCCCTCAAACATCGTGCGTGTGGCATGTCCAGACTGGCGAAAAGTGTGAGATGCACTTAGCTGAGCTTACCTGTTTTAATTCTGAAGATTTATTTGGAAACTACCATAAACAGAAATTGGTCTCTACTGAAAGCCCAACAGTCAAATACTTTGTCTTTTTAAATACAGTTTTGAGGGAAATGTAGTTCATTAATGCTGTGTAGGTGTCCGTCCCTACACAGAATAATTTCATCTAAAACTTACTTACTTGAAAGGCAGAGTCGCACAGAGAGACGGGAAAACAGAAGAAGAGCTATCCACTGGCCCACTCCCCAAATGCCCGCCAAGGCCAGCACAGGACCAGGAATTTCATCAGCTCTCCCGGTGAGGGTCAGCGGCTAAAGGACTTGGACTGCGGCCTGCCCAGATGCGTTAGTGGGGAGCTGGGTGGGGAGTAGAACAGGTGGAACTCAAACCAGCACTCTGGAATATCTATGTCACAGGTCATAGCTTAACTCAGTGCACCACAAATCCAGTCCCTCGAGGCTTGTTTAACTACAAGGCAGAGCAACAGAGACAGAGGAGAAAGTGAGGGAGGGGGAGATATCTTCCATTTCCTAGTTCATTCCTTCAAAGGTTTGTTTGTTTGTTTAACTAACAGGCAGGGCAACAGAGACAGAGAGAAAGTAAGGGCCACAGAGATATCTTCCACTCCCAAGTTCGATCTCCTGAAGGCTCCAAAAGCCAGGTGAGGGCCACACAGAAGCTAAGGGCCAGGAACTCCATCCACATCTCTGACATGGGTAACAGGGGCCAAGGTCTTGGATCATCTTCTATGGCAGAGCAGCCAGGACTCAACCCCACACTCTACTACAGCATGCCAGCATTACAAACGGTGGCTTAATTGACAGTGCCACAGAGTCAGTCCCATAACTAGTACAAACTTAAGTGGTATGTTAAGCCAACTTTTTAGTTGCACAGGTCCACAGGCTCCTAATGTAAAAGTAAATAAAACATCTAGCCTTAAAATGAATTACCCAGAGAGGAGTACTGTGGCACGGCACGCTAAGCTGCCACCTGTAATGCCAGTATCCCATATCAGTACTGGATCAAGTCCCAGCTGCTCTACTCCTAATCTACCACATGGTGGCAGCACATGGGTGTTGGGACATCGTCTGCTGCCTTCCCAGGTACATTAGCAGAAAGTGGATCAGAAGAGGCATGCATAGGACCCAAAGCAGTGCTCTGATGCGGGACGCCACCACTGCAGTAGGGACTTAACCAGGCCCTCTTCCTCATCTCTATCACTCCACTTTCCAAAAAATAAGTATTTTTTTTTAAAAATGCCACATTTCAATGGAAATTCCCTACAATCCTCCTTACGCTTTTTAAAAATTTCTTTATTTTGTAAAAGCAAAGTTATAGAAAAATTTCGGGAGTGAGAAAAGAGAGAGCTCTTCCATGCACTGGCTTACTTCGCAGATGGCCGCAACGGCCACAGTCCCCGCCAGGAAGCAGGAGCATCTTCCAGATCTCCCGTGCAGACGCAGCAGCTAACGCGCGTGAGCCATCCTCTGCTGGTTTCCCAGTCACATTAGCAGGAAGCTGGATCAGAAGCGGGCCAGCCTGGTCTTAAATCAGCACTATAGGGAAAGTGGTGTTGCAGGAAGCAGCTTTACACGCCACACCACAGTGCCACCCCCAGGATTTATAAAAGTAGTTTTGTGAAGGCCTAAAATGAGATCAGATACTGATGTATGGAGCAAACACTGTGGCGCAGTGGGCGAAGACACTGCCCAGTACAACAACATTCTATGAATGTCACAGTTCTGGCTGCTCGACTTCCAGTCCAGCTCCTACTAATGCTCCTGGGAAAGCAGTTGAAGATGACTCAGGTCCTTGGGCTCCTGCCTGCCATGTGGGAGAGCTGGACTGAGTTCCAGTTCCTGGCTTCAGTTTAGCCCAGCTCCAGCCAACCACTGCAGTCGGTCGGAGAGTAAGAATTCCCTCCCTTCTCCCTCCCTCCTTATCTCCCTTCCTCTGTAGTTACGCCTTCAAACAAACAGATAACATGTTTAAAAGAGCAAGAGATAATGATGCGGCACCAGATTGATCTGACCTTATCAAAGGATAAAATCTACAGTAGACTCAGAACTGAATTATCTGGCTTTCTCAACACTGAACACTGCACTTGACACTACCCTAAAAGTACTGTGTGTGTCCACAGATTCAGTTGTAAGTTGTGCCTTTGAATTCACGGTGCTACCTCCACACTACCCCCCTCTCTCCCAGCACACTGCAATTCAAAACTCCTAACAGTGCTTGCCACACTTGAGTATACATAAGCTTCACCTGGGGTGCTTGTGAAAATCACTGGATTCCAAGTCCTAACCCGGCACCTTTGGGGTGGGCCTTAGACTGCGCATTGCTAACACGTGCCAGGTGATACAGACAATGCCAGAACCACCACACTTACACAACTGCTCACCTGCAGCAGGGGTCAGCAAACATTTCCCTTTAAAGGCCAAAGAGTAAATATTTGCAGGCTGCCTGGTTTTTGCTGCTGCTACTACACTTAGATTTACAAAGGCAACTGCAAACCTTCCTTAAAACATCACCATGGTTGTGTTCCAGGTTACTTGTGATTACAGGTGGCAGCCCCTGACTGACACAAGCCTGCTGGGAACCGTAAGCCCATGCACATACCACAACCTGGGCTCTCCCACTCGCCTTGTCATAGTGCCTGAAGGCTGCCAGCAAAGTGTCAAAGTGCTGGCAATTAAATTTCTTCAGGTGGTGTCGAACTGCTGCGATCAGAGCTCGCTGTCTGTCCTTGCCTCGAAGATATTGATCTGGAAGTCGGTGACAGATGAGATCACCAGCTCCTGCCACAGAGGGGAGAGCACACCTTTTAGATGAATTAAAAGGCTGTCCATACTATTTCTACTTAAGGGGGCAGGGAAATCTAACAATTTCTGTGAATTAAAAAAATGAATTCACATCTAAATGGCATTATTGTATATGAAAAAGTATAGGAAGTAATTGATAAAGATCAATATTTCTATTTTTATGTCACTTCTTTGTTAAAAGAAACTTAAAAGCTGAATGGTCCAAGCCACCACTGGCCCCATTGAGCTGTGCAATCCTTCCTTCAGACAATGAGCCCTTGCTAGGTTCCTTCTTGATTGACATTTGTCTACAATGCCAGGGGTACGAAAACTGGAGCTAACCCTAGGTGAGGACCCCTCAATGTATGATTAAACATCACGGAGCCCTTGTAAAAGCTAAACTCAAGTTCCTTACTCCCTCCGGTTGGTCTTTAGCCTGCATACCAAGTTCCCATTTCTCAGTATTGCTTGCCCTTTACGACCAGGGGCCCTGAAGGCCTGGCTTACCCACAGTTCCACTAAGAGGTCGAGACCACACACCTCCCTAACGCTGACCATGCTGCTTCGGGCATGGTGGATTGGTGGACATCACCAGGGGAGGCCTCTCTTCAGTTAGTTTCCCCTGGCCTATGCCCGTTCCTGTTTCCTTCAACAACTCTCAGCTTTCCTGGAGCAAGGCCATGATGGCAGTAGGCTGGGACACCTTGGATAGATTATTAAAAAAAAGGGGGGGGAACTTATTAATTTATTTGAAAGGCAGGGTTACGGGGAGGGGGGGGAAGAGAGACCAAGAGAGATGGCCTGTCCACTGGTTCGCTACCCAAATAGCTACAACAGCTAGAGTGGGGCCAGCCTAAAGTCAGAAACTTCTTCTGCATCTCCCACATCTGTGCAGGGCCCAAGGACCTGGGCTATTCTCCGCTGCTTTCCCAGAAACATTAGCTGGGAGCTGGGTAAGAAATAGAATAAGCAGGGTGGTTCCAATCGGCCCCGTACGGGATTCCAAGGCTACAGACAGCAGCGTTACCTCTACGCACAAAGCACCAGCCCCAGATGGACTAATTTAAATTGCAACATTGGTTGAAGTTCAAGGCAATTAATATTACACCTATTTTTATAAGACATGATTAATTCCTAATGGCTGTGTCAAGGAACTCTCTTAATAGGTACTCATAGCTCCTATGGTCGCTTATTTATTAAATCAAGAGGTAACTATGCATGTGCTGATAAAAATCTTGCTTCTAGGGCTAGATGCTGAGAACCCACAACTACTGCTGGATCCAGGGATAAGGCACATGCCCCAGATCAAGGGCATCTGATATGGGGCCACCTAAGGGCCCTGGAACTGGAACACAACACTGCCAAGGGACGAGTTCTGACAAAAACAGGCACGAGCACTTTTCCTCCTCAATACCTCTTCCCCTTTGAGCGTCTATTTCGGTAAGGACTGTTTTCTTCCTTCCACCAGATGGCTTTTGGCTGAGTGATTCCGTACCTTCAGGGTGCTTTCCGTTCGTTAATGGACAACATGTCAGGAAAGTCATTTCAATGACTGTTTCCCCATTCTCATGGTCTTCCCACCACAACCCCATCAGATTTAATTGCCAGGTAGGTAACACCTAAGCTGATGCCTTCTTCTGGACTGAATCTGATGCCAAATCATTCAAGAACTATTTCTAAAATGTTCTCACCAAACGTGTCTGGAAAGATAGCAGAAGATGCTTCAGTCCCTACAACTCACAGCAAGACCTGGATGGGCCAAACGCGATGGCTCAACTAGCTAACGCTCCCCTTGAGAGCATCGGGATCCCAATTAAGCACTGGTTCATGTCCTAGCTGCTCCACTTCCCATCCAGCTCCCTGCCTGTAGCCTGGAAAAGCAGTAGAGGATGGCCCAAAGAGTTGGAACCCTGCACTAGCATGGGAGATCCAGAGGAAGCTCCTGGCTCCTGGCTTTGGATCAGCTCAGTCCCAGCCACTGCAGCCATATGGGGAGTGAATCAACGGATGAAATATCTTTCTGTCTCTGCTTCTCTCTGCAAATCTGCCTTTTCAAGAAAGAAAGAAAAAGAGAGGAAGGAAAGAAAAGAAAAAGAAAAGCAAAGAAAAGATACTTGGATGAAATTTAGGACTACTGGCTTCAGCCTGGCCCAGCACCAACTCTTGCAGCTTTTCAGGGAGTAAACCACCAAATGGAATCTCTCTCTCTCTCTCTCTCTCTCTCTCTCTCCCTTTCAAATAAATAAATAAATACATATCTTAAAAGAAAAAGAAAGCCCCTGACATACAGTCCAGTCCTGATACGTTGTTGCACATCTGCCATCCCACTTCGACTGAGAACTGTAAGAATCCTGCTATGTTTCTGCTGGGGGCGAGAGTGGTTCGGAACTAGAGGGGTATAAAAGAGTGCTTGCTCTGATCTCAATGTGCTTACAATTCATCTGGGAATATTGCTAAAAATTCTGCTTCTGATTCAATAGGTCTGGACTGGGGACTGAAATTTCTGCATTTCTAAGCAATTCCTAGGGGACTGCAGTAGTACCCATGTGCAGACCACACTTGAAGTAGCAAGCGCTTATAACAATATCTGAATTCATTAAAAAGCTGTCTCATTTCATGTTGACATGTTAAATGCAGTCTACACTTAATTTCTAAATAAAATCCAAAGTCTGCCCGACACATACAGTATTCACTGCCAGGGCTTTAAAGTGTATCAATTTCAAACATAATTCTGAAAATTTCTTTTTGTATTTCATATCTTTCTCATTAATGTAAAATAGTAAGCCTTTAACATTAGAAACTATGAAAGAAGAAGACAGGGACCTGAATGCATAACTTGGAGAGGATTTTGATGAATTTATTTACTTTTAAGGAGAAAGTTTGTGTATTTACCATACTCCTCAGGATGGAGACAAGCTCCAAATGTGTGACCTGGAGGAACAGTCATGGTTTCTGCGATACTATTAAAGAAAACAAATCCGTTAGTTAAACTACCCAGCACAGGGCATCCCCAGAATGCAAAATAAGTTTGCCACATGTTCTTAGAAGCCTATATTTCTTCCTATAGCCACACTATGAAGATCAAACAGACGCTCACAACAGATCTTCTGTCTGATCTCCAACTAGCACAAACAACAACGGGATGCTTTCACAGTCCAGATTATCAAAAGACACAGAGAGCATATTCAGAACAAAAGTAGGGAAATACAGAGATGGGTAGAAACAGAGCAGACAGCAAAATAGAAACACAACAAGATGAGTCTCTGCTTTCCCAAGAATGAACCCTCACACACAATCCTCCCACCTTCTCCGAAGGCTGCCTCTCTCCTGGAGAACGCACCACTCTCCCGGACTCTTACACTTAATGGAAACTACCAAAGTTCTACTGATTGATAACAAAAGAATTATGTTTTTTATGTAATAAAATTCAACAGAACATACGAAAGTTTACCACTAGAGCTTTTTTTTTTTTTTAATTTGGTGCAAACACACTGAAACTGGGAAGCATTAACTTACGGGTCTAAAACTCTTCCAAGTTTATGTTGAAATTTTTCATTGAAATCATCAACTCTCTTGGACACAATCTTGGCTCCCTTTCTCCTGTAAAGTTACAAAACAATGAAGTATCAAGAGCCTGTGAGACCACTGAGGTCTAAACCATCGATGCAATGGGAAGCCTAGTGGACCGTGTATTGCTCAGGAAAGCCCCTCATCTGGGACATTCCAAACTACTAAGACAAACATTCTAAACTTCACCATGGAGCCTCCCGGCACACCCCCTCCCCACCTTATCAGGGTCCATGTGTCGCTCTGCACCTGCCCCAACAAGGAGCTTCCTGGACTGCCTGCTGCCCAGAGGGAACACGGCCTGGCTTCAGATCTCCTGCCCACACTCCAAGCAGGCTCACCACTCCCTCTGCCTCTATGCTACCCATTCTTACCACCTAAATTCTTTTCTTCTTCTTTTCTTAAGATATACTTATTTAATTATTTTTAAAGATGTATTTATTTTTATTGGAAAGGCAAATTTACTTAGAGAAGGAGAGACAGAAAGATCTCCCCTATGCTGGTTCACTCCCCAAGTGAACGGCTGGAGCTGAGCTGATCTGAAGCCAGGAGCCAGAAGCTTCCTCTGACTCTCCTACACAGGTGTGGGGTTCCAAGGCTTTGGGCCATTCTCTGCTACTTTCCCAGGCCATGGATGGGAAGTGGAGCAGCCAGGACATGAACTGGTGTCCACATGAAATGTTGGTGCTTAAAGGGCCAGGATCAGCATGTTGAGCCCCTAAGATTGAATGACTGATTGATTTAAAAGGCAGAGTCACATAGAGATTCTCCATTCTCCCCAAATGCCAGGACCAGGCCAGGCTGAAACCAGGAGCCCGGAGCTTTCTCCCAGTCTTCAATGTGGGTTCAGCAGTCCAAAATTGGACCATCCTCTGCTGTTTTCCCAGGCACATCAGCAGGGATGCTAGATCCAAAATGGAGTAGCCTAGCCTTTCCTTCTTTAACTGACTGCCTCCTTGCCTTCTTGCAATCCTAAAATCCTGAAGTCTAGCACATAGCACCTAGAATATTTGCAGTTGCTACACATACATGTGGTATAATTGTAACTTCAAAGGACAAATCTAGTTTCAAAAGAAATTCTTACACTCAAAAGAAAGCTTGTGTGTTCATCAATCAGGCCTGCGTAAGCACCATCCCCACCCTACAAAACGATGCTCCCAGCATGCATGTTGGCAGTTCTTTCTCCAGGCTATCTGCACTCAGATCTGTGTTCTGTATTTCTGTCTCTCAATGAACTCTGCTCTTTTGTTCACCCCCATCTACAAATCCCAGTTGTATTCTTACGTGTGGGACGACAAGAACCTGGACTTAGTCTAGCTGGTCTCCAGTCAGGGCCCCTGATCTCTACAACATAATTTAGGGCTTCTCATATGCACAACAAAAAATCATAATTGAGTCCGCTCTTGCGGCACAGGTTGACTGCCACCCGTAAAATGAGCATCCTGTATGAGTGCCGGCTGGAGTCGCAGCTGCTCAGGTGCCCGGGTGGGAGGGGGGAAGCAGCAGGCCCCCACACCCACATGGGAGACAAGGTGGGACAAGTTACGAGATCCTGGCTGCAGCCTGATGCAGGATGGAAGATCTCTGTGTCTGTCTCTGTCTCTCTCTCTGAAAACTCTACTTTTTACATTAATAACTCTATTTTTAAAAATAACCTACATTCAGTAAGCAAACATATGAAAAAATCATAATGTGCTATAAAAGAAATACAAAATTAAATCATAACAAAGTGCTTTTCCCAGTAAATAAATATACACATATACATACAAACCTTTGTGTGTGTGTGTGTGTGTGTGTGTGTAGTGAGAGAAAGGAGGAATTTGAAGCTGTGGAAAATTCTGGTAGAACACTCAAAAGTGTTAATGCAATTTCCTATAATTCAGCCATATGAGTCAAAAAGTATAAAAAACTTTATGCCCTTTTAACCACATCTGGGAATCAATAATAAGGCAATAATCCACAAAATAACTAAAAAATATCGAAAACTTGTATGCATAAAAATGTTCTCAGCCTCATAGACCACAATGGAAAAAAGAAAATAATCAAAATGTTCAGCCATGAACACTGAGGGTGATTAAGTTAGGTCACATTAACAAGAAGCTCTGCATATCTCTTATATGTTAGTTATGAAAAATACGCAGCAATATCCACTTATGCTTTATGTTAAGTGAAAAATCAAGATATAAAATAGAATTGCAATGTAGTGAAAACTATGTAAAAATTTACACAGGAAGGCACATTTGAAAAATACGTACATTAAAATGATAATAATGGTTGAGTTAAGATGACAGTATTATGGGTGATTTTATTTTGCCAGTTTTCTGCAATGTAATTTTGTTACTGCTATCATTATGATTAAATGAATAACATTTATTTATAAAACTACAAAATTACAATAGCACTATTCAACAACATTAAAATTAATAAATTCTCTATTGTTTTGCTATGACTAAGGATAATGAACATTAAAATCTTAAATTCCATTTGCTTTTAAAGATATTCCCTGTACTATTCAAAGACTGAGTTGAATAATTTTCTGGAGAAGAGTGACACTCTGTGGAGAAACAAAAAAGGAATAGAAAGTGATTCACCTCTTATTTCTCCATTCATCTCCTACTGTTAGAAAGAAGAAATAAATGGGCAAAGTCAGAATAAAAGAATGGCAGATTAAGCACCATAATTTGAACAAATAGAGTTAAAAACTATGAACCAGCTCCAAAGGGAGTAATTAAGAAAATACAGAGATGATGGGAATAAAGATTGTAAAATAGAGCTGACTTTTTTATTTTAAAATGTCTTAGATTATGCTTCTGGGAGAACTGGAGCATATTTATAGGAAGTCCCATTGGGTCCAAACATCACTAGCTACACCATGATGACACAACCTCACAGCATTCACCAACCAACATCGAGTCTTCACGTGCCAGTGAGTTCACTCACTCATACACACACACACACACACACACACACATCTGATTGTTCAAACCAGAGGCATAGCAGAAATACGTCCCTTACTAGCTAGCTCCCTGTTACTGTGCTGGGAAAGCAATACAGGACAGCCCGAGTGGGAGGCCCAGATGGAATCTCTGGCTCCTGGCTCAGCCCCAGCCATTACAGCTATCTGGGGAGTGAACCAACAGACAGAAGATCTCTGTCTCTCCCTCCCTTCTCTGTAACACTATCTTTCGACAGATGACAGGCATGGTGATTAAGGGAAGCCGCTGTAGTTGTGTTGTCTGGGTTTCCTTTCTACTCCAGGCATTCTGAGTTGTAAGGTCTCAAGCAAATAACTAAATCCTTCAGTATCCCAGGCCATCATCTGAAAAATAGGAAGAATGAACAGAGTCCTGGCAGCATTAAATAACACAGAACCAGAACAAAGAGGCCAAGAGTGAGACAGGCTGGATGCCTATGGGACTGTGAGCTTTGTATGCACAGTGATCCCTATGGAAACCTGGATGGTCAGTGTCTCTTTAGAAGGAAACAAAGCAGACCAGATCTACCCCCACCATCACTACCCAGGTTTTCAGCGTGCTTATTTTACAAGTTGGTGCTTATAGCATTAATGTATTTTATACCTCTGGAACCCAGAAATAGGACACAAGGTCACACTTCCCCTGAAAGCTCTGGGGAGAATCCATATCTCACTTCCAACCTTGGACAGCTCTCAACAAACCTTGGTGCTCCTCCTTCTAGAGATACCTCCGCGTTCACAGCACCATCTTTTCCGGATGTCTTTCCCTCTTTGGTCTCAACTTTCTTCTCCCCTTCTGAGAATGCTTACAGTGTATCTAAGGCCCACTTAGATCACCCAGAATGTCTCTTCATCTCAATGTCTGGAATGTAATGGCATCTACAAAGAGCCTTTTCCCACACCAAGTAACATTAATAGGTTTTGAAATTAAGGACCAGGATTTAACTCTTGGGGGAAAAGTAACATCAGTCTTCAAAATCACTACACCACTATTGACAATCAGAGTTTTAAAGCATAAAAGAAAATCTCAAAATGTTTAAGCAATGTCTCAATATAAAACATAATGGGGGAAGAAGTAAGGATCTCATCTTAACTTCCTAGGGAAGAAGTCCCAAATGGAATGAAGACATAAAAAGGTCACAATTCACAGAAGTTAAATGAAATGTTCAGGCACCCAAGTAACTATTAAAGCTGACAGATAAATGTCAGGCTAATCAAATGTGACATAATCATCTTGGTAGATATTTGCAAGCCCATTATTTTTAAGAAACACAAACAGAGTTGATCCCATAGATTTAAAATATGCAGTAATGTGTTTACCTTTACTTATAAAGGCATGAATTAACTTCAGAATGCCATATGCCAAAAAAGAGTTTCACGGTTACCTCTGAAATACCTGAACAGAAATTGATTTCAGACATGTCTGCTATACTTCTATTAATTTTACAACTGAACCCCATGAAATAACCTCTTCAAAACAATAAATTCAGAAAATAAACTTTTCTTTAATCAAAAAGTCAAATATCTAGCACTTATTCCTGAATGGAGTATAATTAGACTTACATTTGTTGTTCATGGAGCCAATGTAAAGTTTTAGCCATGGCTCGTCCATCATTAAAATGCGGTGTTGGGACGCCATACAAGTTAAGCCTATGGAAACTTGATGGGTTATACTTTCGATTCTTTGCTTCTCCTGCGGGTGTAGGGGTCAAGGGAGAGGAAAGGAAGAGTGCTGACTTCAGTAACACAACAAGCTTATCTTGCAAGCAGCACATTCTGTTCCCAATGGCATTGAAAATGAGAGTGGGACAAACATTGAGATGGAAACAGTGCAGGGAATGACACATTCAGCTGAGAATGGGAAGACCAGTGCAAGACAACACACAGAGATCCTTGTGTTGATATTTCAAAAACTGTAAGAAGAAAATCCCAAAGACTCCAGCAGAAAAAAAAATTAGAATTAACAAACAAATTCAGTTTGCAGTGAGTCTATATAAAATCTGTGGCCTTTCTATACAAAAATAATGACCTAACTGCAAAAGAAATCAAGAGAATAATACTATTTACAATAAGAACAAAAATTAAATAAGGGGTGGACATTTAGTGTGGTAGTGAAGATGCCAGTTAAGATGTCTGTAGTTGCACAACCACTGGTTCGCGCGGAAGACATGGGTGGAAACAGAACTGACCCAGCAATTGCAATGACCAGCATGTACATAAGCTGATTGGGGCGACGGACTGTGCCGGACCCTGTACTGGCAAGCACACTCAAGAATCAGGTCTGGGATCACCTCAGATGAAGTTTCTTTGGAGATCCCTCCAACTGAAAAGGTGATCTCAAAACCCCAACCATGAAGGGACTATGTCAGCCAGTAGAATCAGAAGAGATTTCATCGTGCTTGGAACGGCGAGACTGGCAGCAATTCAGAACTTTTGAACTATCAAAACTGCTTGGGCAGGGCTCTTGCAGCATGCCTCGCATCAGGAACCTGGGATGGGAGGGAGGCTGGGTGGGGCTTTTCCCTTTGTTTCTCTCCTGACCCCAGATACAGGGAAAAAAATATTAGTGTGGAAACAATGGTATTGCCCATTTTCCTGTAGTCCTTGACCCTTTGTGCCCTAATCAACTAAGTAATATTATTTAAAAAAACAAATTAAAAAATAAATAAATAAGAAAATATCAAAAAAAGAAAAAGAAAATGTGACAAATGAAGGTAATTTCAGTCATGTTATGGCTCATTAAAGTTCTTGAGATATTAAAAAACAAACCTGCCCTAATTTTCCTTAGACTGTTAAATGCTTAGACACCTCATTATAGATTATCTACAGTAGTATATATGCACATGTTTAAATCGATTAGTATATATATTTATCAACATATTTCTTAAAATAATGATGACTTTGGATTGTACTAGACTGTTCAATAGATGCTAACATTTTCCAAAAGATGAATAAAGCATTTTCCTAAGAGAAGGAGAAAGAAAAACGGAGAGATGGGGCTGCAGAAGAAGAGAGTAGAGATACAGAGAACAGTCAAGGTTATGTGAGAGAACGTGGCGTCCAAGTGTAGACACAGTGGAGCTTTGAATGTGAGGGTAAAGACAGTATCAGGACTGGGAACAAGCTAGGGAGGGAGGGGAACTAGCAGAGACTGATTTGAAAACCAAGAATTGTAGACATTAGACAGTGGTGGAAAGGGGCAGCCAACAAGGCCTGCTAAAGACAAAAGTTCAGAAGACAGTACAGTTTCAGAGAGAAGTGAAGTTACAGGGAAAAAAAATTTTAATAAATAAAGAACAAGGAAGAGGTGCTGGGCTATGGCTCTTGGTTCTACATGACGCAGAGTTCCTGAATCGCACAGAATGTGGGGAGTTCTCATGACAGATACTAGTCTAATTCTGAATACTCTACAACACTATATTTAGCATCAGCATTCTGGCAATCAAACTGTGTTTTCCAACACTGCAAAAATATAATGGCATTTAGTTGTACTACAGAAAAATTCCTGCGATGTGCTATTTACTGTAAGACAAAATTACTTAATGATGAAAGCTAATAAACACCACCCCAGGCACTATACCAAATATTTTGCATCTACTCATTGAATTGTCAGTATAACCATTTAAAAGAATAGATGATGATCAGACAAATAAATTGCCCAAATTCCAGAAGACAGTAAATGGAAGAGTTAGGATTTGAACCTGAGCTGATTTAGAGATCTGTTCTCTGAATCACCCAGAATATGTCATATAAAACAAAGCACTTTGAATAAGCCTGACATCTGAATAAGTACTGTAAGTTTTAAACTGAAAACCACTAAAACAACTTATAACAGATCCTCAATACCTTCTTTCATATATACATTTGGGGACTGGCATTGTGGCATAACCAGTTAAGTTAACACCTACAATGTCAGCAGCCCATATGGGCACCGGCTCCTGCCCCAGTTGTTTCACTTCTGATCCAGCTCTTTGCAAATGTACCTGGAAAAGCAACAGAAGGTAGACCGCGTCCTGGGAATCCTGCATCCACTGGGACACCCAGAGGAGGCTCCTGGCTGCAGAACCAGCCCAGCTCCCCTGGTCGCAGGCATTTCGGAAGTCGACCAGCATATGAAAGATCTCTCGGAGAACTCTGTCTTTCAAGCAAATCTTTTATAAAACCACCTATATATTTCTATACTTTACATATAAAAGGTATAAGTATATGTGGCCCCAGCTATTTAGATTTATGGTCTTATAAGTAACATGATGCTATCATTTTGAACACCTATATCAGGCACTGAATATCATTTTCCTCATACCTCTTCATAAAGCTAAGGGTCCAGGATTTCACACTGGTGGGCACTTACCTACATAATAACCATTGTGAGAAACCACATACAGATCGTGCCCTTCCATTGTTTCTTTACACACTTCTTCATAGGATTTTGGTGGATTCACCACATCTCTAGCAGAGAATTCTAAAGGAAGAATTAATGAAATCAGTTTTAATGTATTTCTCATCTGTTTATAATGTATTTGAATCAACTAGAACCAACAAGTTATCCTGAAACATTGCAGAATTCTCATAGATACAAATATTATCAAGAAAATAAAAAAGAGTCCAGGTGCTATGGGTGCTAAGGAGTCCCACATTATCTGGCTCACTCCTTAGGCTTCTACAGAACATCAAATTCTGTTTTGATTAATTGTTAAGGTTATCCTGAACCATGTCCCAAAACAAGTTAAATTCCCTATCCTAAGAATCTCGGAGCAATTTTTAGTCTAGTTTGCTCCAGATTTCTCAAGACGATCTGGGAAAAGCCAAATCATCAATTACAAACCCTGATGCTTGTTGGTTAGCCATAGTGCAAGCTTTGGCAGCTACAGCTGTAGTCCAAACCATGGGTCTGAGGCTTGAGGGAAAGCTCTGAAATGAAGGAAAAAGTCTTTTTTCTATTAGCCACAAATCTAGGTAAAATGTTTGTTCAGTGGCTGCTTTTCTATAACTGGTGGTCCCCAGTTTTGTGTAAAATGACTTATTTTGTTTTCATTGTTTTATGTAATAATTTAAAAAGATAACCACATTCACAATTTCAACCTTCCTTTCTACCTCAAAGTATATATTAATGTTTCCTCTCTTTGGATCCTTGTTGCAAGAATTGAGATCTGTAATTTAATAATCAAGAATACTAGAAAAAAGAAAGAAAGAAAGAATACTAGAAAGGGGATCACACTCCAAACACACTGAACTAGCATTTTTTGTAGGTACATAAACAATTACACCAGCTAACAGAGACCTGCATACATTGAAAGCACTGTTTCTGTGCTAAATCCTTACCTTGTACACGCCAGCATCCCATACGGGTGCCAACTCACGTCCCAGTTCCTCCACTGCCTGTCTAGCTCCCCACCTGTGGCCTGGGAAAGCCGTAGAAGATGTCCCAAGCCCCTGAAACCCTGCACCCATGTGGGAGACCCAGAAGAAGCTCCTGGATCCTGGCTTTGGATAGGCTCAGTTCTGACCATTCCAGTCACTTGTAAAGTGAACCACCAGATGCAAGACCTTTCTGTCTTCTTCTCTCTATAAAAGATGCCTTTCCAATTAAAATCAATAAACTTTAAAAAAAAAAAAAAGCACCGTTTCTTTAAGAGTTACTGTTTATTTGAAAGGCAGAATTTCAGAGAGAAGAAGTCAGGGAACTAAAGAAATAGACAGCAAGAGTGAGAGCAACCCACTGGTTTACTCACCAAATGGCCACAGCAGTGGGCCCAAGCCAGGGTGAAGCCAGGAGCCAGGAACTCCCTTTGCATCCGCCTCACGAGCAGCAGGGTCCCAAGAACTTGAGCCATCTTCTGCTGCCTCAGGTGTCTTAGCAGAGAACTGGACTAGAAGTGGAGCAGCTAGGAGTTGAACCAGAGCCCCACAGATGATGCTGGCATTGCAAGCCATGGCTTAATCTGATTTGCCACGATGCCGAACATTGTTTCTTTCAATATGCAAATGAAACAAACCTAGAGACTATCTTCCACATTAAGTGAACTAATCCTAAATAACAGTTAGTTACGAAATAACTGCTGCGATCCCATGTCTAACAAAATTCACATTACAATTTTTTATTAGTCTGGTGTTGAGGTACAGCAGGTTAAGCTGCCACTTTGGAAGTTGGCATCCCGTATTGGAGCACCAGTTGGCATCCCAGCTACTCTGCTTTCCATCCAGCTTTCTGTAATATGCCTGGGAAGGCAACAGAAGGTGACCCAAGTACTTGGGCTCCTAACATCCACACGGGAGACTAGGAGGAAGTCCCGGCTCCTGGCCCAGCCCTGGCTATTGTGGCCACTTAGAAAGTGAACCAGCACTGGAAGATATCTTTGTCTCTCCCCGTCTACCATTTTGCCTTTCAAATAAATAAGTGCATAAATTAATTTTTATAAATAACGTTTAATAACATTAAAAAGAAAGTATCTCTGAAGCAAAGTACTTTTCCATATCTCAAATTTTCCATAAATTTTACAATAAAATATAACTATAGAATTAGCATTCTAAAATATAATTGATCTCAGTAGTAGATCTTACCACCTTAATGCAAATAATGTAATTGGTCTTTGAGTGAACAAAGATACCTCTCCTGGAACAAAGCCCTAACGGGCACAGAGAAACGAAACAAAACTAATTTCTTTACAAAACTGAAAAAAAATGGAATTTGTTGTCTCCTGTGTAAGACCATGTGGAAGGAGGAATTAAAGCAGTGACAGGAGTTACAGAGGAGAAACGAGAGACGGGGTAACCCAAGGCTACTGGTTCTGCTGCTACTGATGCAGCTCACCCAATGCCTGACAAGACGACAGTTCAGGTGCTTGCATCCCTGCTGCCTGCACAGGACACCCGGAGTGAGTCCTGCCTCTGGCTGCATGGGCATCTGAGGACCAAGGCAGTAGATGAACGACGCTTCCCTCTCTTTCTTCGAACTCCCTCTCTCTCTGCCTTAAAAAAAAAGTTGAGGGGCCAGCACTGTGGCATGGTAGCTTAAGCCTCTGACTGTGGTGCCGGCCTTCCAAATGGGCGCTGGTTCAAGTCCCTGCTGCTTTACTTCCAATCCATCTCCCTGCTAATGTGCCTGGGAAAGCAGCTAGGAAGGTCCAAGTGCTTGAGCAGCTATACCCACATGGGAGACCCAGAGGAAGCACCAGGCTCCTGGCTTCAAACTGGCCCAATTATAACACACATATAAACTCTAAAGGTTTTAGTTCGGCAAGCAACTTTCTTGCTATAATCACATCTTTCATTCAAGAATCCTCATTTACATGGAGGTGGGAGGAGGTATGAGGGGAACCTGGTCCAAGGCCCGTTTAAGGCCTGCAAATTTATTTGCTCTGGCCCTGCCAAGGAAGGCAGCCACAGGCTGGAGTGGAAATTCAACAAATCTGAGACAGTCGAATTTTTAAGCTGATCATTTTATCTAGCCACAAATGATGTTATAAATATCTAAATGGCCCTTCGGAGAAAAAGGGGTCTCCAAGCCTGATTAATACCACCACCAAACACCAATGCTAATGCTATATTTAACCCAATTTGTCAAGAAGACCTACTTTAGCACCACGTCCCCACCAGTTATTCTTTTACTACCTCTGATGACTCTTGTCCCAAATGTAGTTTTGCTTATATCCAGTCCTCCAGGCAACCCTCGAGTTTGATCATATGATTTTCCTAGTGGTGCTCGTTGATTGCTAAGATATATAGATTCCTTTTTATCTTGAATTATCTGTTGAAATGCAGTCATTGGCTGTGGGTTTATCAATGTGCTTGCCTAAAAAGACCACAGAATACACAGATGTATGAACAAAACGGGCAAAGCTGAAAACTGCCCCCTTAGTCAATAGCTGGTGAGAGGAGAATAACACAGAGTTTGTTCTCTGTGAAATGAACTGTCAGTACAGGGTTGTGACCCTTAATTACATTTAAATCAGAACTTTCAAGGGGCTAAAGATTTCAATAAAGAGAAAGGTTTAAGAGGGGTTTGGCACCCTGTCTCTGTCTGAGGCACTGGCACCCCATTTCACATCCTATTTTAGCATCCTGTGTTGAGCATCTGCTCATGGGAAGCAGCTTTTACACTCTGGGTTTGGCCTGGCTCAGCCTTGGCTGCTGGGGCCACTGGGAAGTGAACCAGTAGGTGGAAGATTTCTCTCTCTCTGTCTTTCATCTTTTCCGTGTAACTCTCTCTTCCAAATAAATATAAATCTAGAAAAAAGAAGGAGGAGGAGGAGACAAGGAAGAAGAAACCACGCTGTGACTACACCTGTGCTCAGCGTCTACAGAAGTCCCAGGTAGTGCCTTTAGAGTCAAAAAGGTTCTGTCTTTTTCATTCTCCAAGGAAACCTCTTGACTGTGGAAAAATGGGATGCAACTTGTCTCGTAACAGCTGAAGGCACCACAGTTTATGTCTTAAGCCACTAATTTTTTTACACCCCTTTTGCGGCTGCTGCTTAATTTTTTTTTTCCTTTTCAACATTAATAGTTTAAGAGGATAAAATGAAAAAAAAAAGCTGCTAAAAAATGGCAAAGAAGGGGCCTGGAACAGATATATTTGACGAACACCAGATCTGCGCATTTTCACCTTGGTATATTAATAAAAACATGGAGAAAAAATTACCGGCATTGAAATTTTAGATCTTATTCCATGTGTCAAGTAAGGTGCAATCCGGGGATCACTGGCTTTGCCATAGAACACTCTCTCTGCTCCGGGAGGAGGATATCTGAAGTTGTAAAACTTTTTTGCTTCAGGTGGAGTAATTGGCTACAAAGACAGAGGCAAGAAAACAGAATTATTAAGGGCAGTTTTTGAAATGTTAACAAAACAGAAATATACTGATCAACAAACACCACTAATTGTCCAACTATAGCAAGTATATCGTGAACAAAAGCCCCAGAGCATGAAATTTTCCCTAAGAATCATTGATTGATTTGTATGAGCTGAGAATATATTTTACAAGTTACACTTAGGGAAGGACTAGGAATTATCCAGGTTAGAAAGCACCTCGTTAATCCTACTGCAATCAAATGACTTTCTCGTAGTTTCGGAGAGGTAAAAATTCTCAGCCTGCTGCTTCCTCTTTCTTGGATGAAATCAGCCTCACCACATGAAAATCACACATTTTCATAAGTCGTGTTGAGAACTGTCACTCTCTTGAGTTATATGGAAAACAAAACTAGAGCTGCGGAGGCACGCTGGTTTCCTTACCCTAGGAAGCTTTTCCGTTAAGCAGGCTGCCACTCTGTGTCCAATCGGCATCACTTTTCCGGCCTAAGGAAAGAAGCCATCATTGATCAGCGTCAGAGAAGAGAATAAAATTTACTTCAGACTTGGCTTATGTCTCTGCTGCTACAAAGTTTCACCCACTTACATAAAAAAGAGTAGGAATAACAAATCTAAAGCAATCCAGATATATCAACAAAAGCATTCTAATATATTGTAATTCAACTTTCAGAAGTGGTGTTGTTACAGATGACAGGATAATTATTCACTAACCCACAACATCAGTGAAGTGGACATGAAGCGGCACTAGAGCTAAGATCAAGAAACTATTGAACATATCTAAATGTGGATGGGTGTGTTCCTTCCAGCACACGAGCTTTGACACACTCTAGGCACAGTCCCTTTGGTGAGGTATCCAAACCTCATTTGGCTTTGTCTGCATGATTTTAATTTGGGTCTTATCTGTCCTTCCTCTACCCAAGGCGAAGACTAGAGTGGTTCATTGTGTCATTCCCAGAAATGCAACTATTATTTATTTTTCTCTTTATCTATTTCAAGGAAGCTGATATTTAAGCAGTGTAAACTTTTAAAAAATTAGAGATAGAAACATTCTCAGAAAGAATGTACTGGGTGTTCAAGGGAAGGAAGGAAATGGGAGAGGGAAAACATCAGAGATTGAGAACTGAGTGCAGTAGGTGCATGAATAGATGTGGCCGGCAAGGGTGGATCAACTGAGTAAAGGGAAGGATGAATGAATGAACACATACATATAGACAGATGTATGTAGATGGATAAGTGAAAGGGTTATTATTATTATTATTATTATTATTATTATGTGTTATAGGCAGAATTCCCCTTACAGGGAGAAACCACGAATGCTTAAGAGATACCACGCATGATATCTCTGGGAATAAAAAAAAAAGTCTGCAGACAACAGCTAGGCAGCCAAGGGGGAGAAAGGGAGGATTCAAGCAGACAGCACAAATTTAGAAAAAGGGGGCTGGAAATAGAAATCATGAATCAGCAAGAGAGGTTTGGGGCTCCAAGGCAGGAAATTAGTGAAAAAACAGTGATTTCAGTGCCAACCTTTGAGTAAAATCTACCCTGGCAACTTAGGGTAAAAAAAGGAAGGGGGCGTAAAGGAAGACATTTGATGCAGCAGGTAAGACCGCGCTTGAAACACTAGCATTCCAGCCCGAGAGCCTGGGTCCGCATCCTGACTCTGCTTCCAACTCCAGTCTCCTGTCGGTGCATACCCTGGGAGGCAACAAGTGATCACAGTCCTGCCAGCCATGGGTATAAGCACACCTTTCTCAGATAGCTCTTACCTTCCATTAGTTCCCCCATGTATTTCCTAATCTCTTCCCTATATTCCTTGAACCTATGCCCTCTTTCTTTGATAAAGGGGTATATAAGTCCCTGGTTCTAACCACTTCTGTATCATTTGTTGTTTATGAATTCCTACGCACATAAATACTAATAAGAATTGCGGGGGTTGGTACAATAGTTCATCTGGCTAATCCTTAGCCTTGCAGCACCAGCTTCCTATATGGACACTGCCTCCTGTCTCAGCTGTTCCACCTCTCATCCAGCTCCCTGCTTGTGGCCTGGGAAAGCAGCTGAGGTTGGCCCAAGGCCTTGGGACCCTGAACCCGCATTGGAGACTGGAAGAAGCTCCTGCCTCCTGACTTAGGACTGGCCCAGTTCTGTTGTTGCAGCCATCTGGAGAGTGAATCAGTAGATCTTGCACTGTGTCTCTCTCTCTCTAGCTGCAACACTGGTTTTCAAATAAATAAAATAAATCATTAAATTTGTTTGGGGGGGCCCAGCGGCGTGGCCTAGTGGCTAAAGTCCTCGTCTTGAAGGCCCCGGGATCCCTTATGGGCGCCGGTTCTAATCCCGGCAACTCCACTTCCCATCCAGCTCCCTGCTTGTGGCCTGGGAAAGCAGTCGAGGATGGCCCAATGCTTTAGGACCCTGCACCCGCGTGGGAGACCTGGAAGAGGTTCCAGGTTCCCGGCATCGGATCAGCACGCACCGGCCCGTTGCGGCTCACTTGGGGAGTGAATCATCAGACGGAAGATCTTCCTCTCTGTCTCTCCTCCTCTCTGTATATCTGACTTTGTAATAAAAATAAATCTTTAAAAATAAATAAATAAATAAATTTGTTTGGGGATCAATTACAATTAGATTCTTATGTTTTCATGTCTTGATTCTTCACATAAAATGAAAGCCATTTATACCTGTTTTTTTTTAGTATGTCTTAACTTTTAAACATTTATGCGAGACGCATAGATAGGAGGAGAGAGAGTGAGGGAGAGTGATGCTTGTTGACCCTCGCAGTGCCCACAACAGAAGGCAGGGTGAGAGGAAGGGTGAAAACAATGAACTCCAACCCTGGAGCTGGAAACTCAACCCTGCATTATCAACAAGCTAAAGTCAAAAACCAGACAGAGCGGGGGATCACAAGCAACTAGTTCAATATAAGGTGCAGGCACATAACTGCTACATACCCACCATTGTAATGTCTTATTATGTTTGACATGTCGCACCCCTCTGCTACTGTGTGGTCATGACTCTCTTGTTATCTTCCAATCCTCTGTCAAATTTTAAATATGTATTCTTTCATGAATCTGATAGATAGAGATATTCCATCCAACGGTCAACTCCTCAAATGACCACAACAGTCAGGAGGAATCCAGAATGCCACCTGGGGCCCCCAACTGAGTAGCAAATGCCCAGGTACTTGGGGAACCATCCAGTAGCCTTGCAGGATTACCAGAAAGAAGCAGAACTGGACGCAGAGCAGCCAGGACTCAAAACGGCACTCTGCCAAGCAATGTTGGTGTCACAAGCGGTGGCTCAATCCATAGCACCACAACACTACCCCTCATCCATTGAATTTTTATTGTCATATTTAATTTTGTAAAGGTCTATTTCTTTATTTGAAAGCCAGAAGTACAGAGAACAAAAGATATACTACCTGCTACATCATGCCCCAAATGGCTACAATGGCCAGAGCTGGGCCACTTGAAAGGCTCCTGCCAGGGGTTTCACATATGGGTAACAGGAACCTAAGGACTCAGACCATCTTACCCTGCTTTTCTCAGGTAACTGGCAGGTATCTAGACTGAAAGTGGGGCAGCTGGGACTCAAACCAGCACCCGTATAGGATGCCCGCATCACAGGCTGAGGCCTTACCGGCTGTGTCACAATGCTAACCCCTATCATTTGAATTCTCGTTTTTTTTAAATGGAACTGTCTTTTTAAATTTTTATTTATTTTTTATCGGAAAGGCAGATTCACAAATAGAAGGAGAAACACTAAAAAATAAGAGCCTCAGACTAGAACATAGTTCTGAAAAAATCTTGGTCAAGCCAGTGTGTGTGGTCCCTGAAAATAAGTTTCCCATGTTATACAAAGAGAATCAGTTCTTGCAACCTGGTCATGTTCAGTCATTGGGACTGTGGCCTACTGAACGTTGCAATAGTTGCATAAAGGCAACAAGGGAAGGCCATCAATCAACTATGCACAGCAAGTCCTCTTAAAGTGAGATCTGGGCCAGATACCTCCATGACAACCACAAGTGCATAGCATCTATTTCTCATCTCACTTTATTTCCTTCGGTCAAGAATAGTTGCTAATATTTACTAACATTTTTTGAAAAGCACTGCCCAGTTACTTTGTTAAATGTCCCTCAATTTGGGGCTGGTACGATAGCTCAACTGACTAATCCCCTCCTCCAAACACCAGCATCCCATATGGGCACTGGTTCGTGTTTTGCCTTCTCTGTTTCCCATCCAGCTCCTGCTTATGGCCTAGCAAAGAGCAGAGGATGGCCCAGTCTTGAGACCCTGAACCTGTTATAGGAGACCTGGAAGAAGCTCCTGAATTCTGGCTTCAGATTTGCTCAACTCCAGCAATTGGGACCATCTGGAGAGTGAACCAGGGGATGAAGATCTTTCTGTCTCTTCTCTCTAAATCTGCCTTTCCAATAAAAATAAATCTTTTTTCAAAAAATCCCCCAGTTTGGGTTGAAACATGTTTTCTATTTTTTTTGGGGGGAGCGGAGATTTATTTGTCTGAAGTTGTGGGGAGAGACAGAGAGATCTTCAAATCTCCAATTCACTTCCCAAATGGCTACAACATTTGGCCAGGCCAAAGTCAGGAGCTTGGAATTCCATCCTGGTCTCCCAAATGGGTGGCTGGAACTCGAGCACCGAGGCCATCTTGGGTTGCTTTTCCAGGTCCATCGGTATGAAGTGGCATTGGACATAAAGTATCCAGGACTAGAATCAGCACTCTGATATGGAATGCAAGTACAAGTGGCCATTTAATCAGCTGTGCCACAAGGCAGGTCTTTCCAGCATTGTTTTCCTACAATTAGATTTAATCTATACGTTTTCAGTAGGAAGATCTAAAAACTGGTGTGTGCACACATTGTCAATCCGACTTATTAGTGCAAATTTTGAACACTCAGTTAAGTTTTTCTACCATGAAGTCATATTTCTTTTGTAATTACTAATTATTGTACATAAATATCATTCATACTGTAAAACTTGCCAAATTGTTACTTTTTCATTTCAATATTTCTTTTACACATTGTCATTATGATGCAAAAAGCTCGGTTCCTTAGTCTTCATTCATTCACTATATTTATTTCAGTATGAGTTCATGAGTTTCTTTTTTTTTTAAAGATTTATTTATTTTTATTACAAAGTCAGATATACACAGAGGAGGAGAGACAGAGAGGAAGATCTTCCGTCCGATGATTCACTCCGCAAGTGACCGCAATGGCCGGTACTGCACCGATCCAAAGCCGGGAACCAGGAACTTCTTCCGGGTCTCCCACGCGGGTGCAGGGTCCCAAAGCATTGGGCCATCCTCGACTGCTTTCCCAGGCCACAAGCAGGGAGCTGGATGGGAAGCAAGGCTGCCGGGATTAGAACTGGTGCCCATAAGGGATCCTGGCGCGTTCAAGGCGAGGACTTGAGCCGCTAGGCCATGCCGCCGGACCCGAGTTCATGAGTTTTGATTGCATTCACTGCCCAATACATTATCCAGCCATTGTAGACACTAGTTTTTGAACCTTTCATGTCTTCCTTCTACTTCTTGGTTCAGCATCAATATCAATACACTTCACACACTTCAGTTGTTCTGTCTTAATAACCCTCAGGGTTTCTGCCATAAAGCATTACTGGAAAACAACTGACAGTCTCAGGATGTCTTACAGAAATGCCCATTGCAGAGATATTTGTCTTGGCAGTGTACTTCCCAAGAACCAAGCACCCATCCAAAGGCTAACTGTCCTCTGCTTCTGTCTACTGAAATCTTGGAGACTAAAAAAAAAACTTTCCTGGAAACTTCTCACTGCTGCTTTGTTTCCATAGTAATGACTATTCCTCTAGAAGGACTTACTTAATGGACTTCACAAACCCATCCCAGCAAACCTTCACACGCAGCTCAACACCACCTTGGGGCACAAAGTGCAAAATGAGAGTCCCTACGGCAAGGCAGTTTCCTCACAGCACACTAATGCCAACCAGCTGTGCTTGGAGATTGATTTTTTTCAGGCTGATAAGAGCAGGAATTCCCATCTAACACACCTCAAGGCTGTGCTTAACTCTCAGTTTCAACCTTGCTCAAATTTATTTGCTTCCTACGCTGAGATGTAAATGAACTCATGCAAACCAGCATTCATATTAGTCAGTTTTAGCTAATTTAGTCAATTTTTGCTGCTTAAATCAAAAACCCCTCAAGAAGACCTTCTTAGGAAAGAGAAAGGTTTACTCCAGCTTACATCTTGGAGGTTCAGACCTGGCCACCCCATTCATTCTCGGATCTGGTGGACACAATTCAGCCACTGCAGTCACTGGAGAAATTTGGAACATGAAACAACATGTGCAAGATCTCTCTCTCTCTCTCTCTCTCTCTCTCTCTCTCCTTCACTCTGTATGTCTGCCTTTCCAATAAAGAAGAAAAAACAATCTTTAAATAAATAAATAATTATAAATAAATACAAATAAAGGGAATCAATTAACTTAGAACCAAGGGTTTTTTTAACCATTAAAAACATTTATAAAACGTTTGCAATGACAACATGTTAATAGTAATCCATTAAAATCTAAATAATTGTTAAATATTTTATTTATATTGAAAAGGTAGATTCACAAAGAAAAGAAAAGAGAGAGCGAGAGGGAGATCTTCCATCACTCCCCAAATGGCATCAATGCCCAGAGCTGAACAGATTCAAAGTCACGAGCCAGGAGGTTCTTCTGGATCTCCCACGTGGGTGCCAGGGTCCCAAGGTTTTGGACCTTACGGGCTCCGGATCTAATCCCAGCAGCCCCGCTTCCCATCCAGCTCCTTCCTTGTAGTCTGGGAAAGCAGTCAAGGACGGCCCAAGGTCTTGGGACCCTGGTTTCAGATGGGCTCAGCTCCAGCCGTTGCGGCTATTTGGAGAGTGAATCAGCGGACGGAGGATCCTCTCTGTGTCTCTCCTCCTCTCTGTATGCCTGTCTTTCCAATAAAAACTAAAGTAAATCTTTAAAATAAATAATGCATTTGGTGCTGTTATGTTGTAGTGGGTGAAGCCACGCCTACAATGCTGACATTTCCTACTGGCACCATTTAGTGTCCTAGCTGCTCCGCTTCTGATTCCACTGCTTGCTAATGTACCTGGGTGTAGAAGGACATTGTGATTCCAGAAGGACAACGAACACAGGATCACGTTTGACAGGACATCACCTGCAGTCACGTGGGAGACCTGAATGAAGCTCCTGGATCCTGACTTCAGCCTGGCCTAGCTCTTTGGGGAATATACCAGAGCTTGGAAGATCTGTCTCTCTCTCTCTGAAACTCTGCCTCCTAAATAAATAGATCCTTATTTTTTAAAAAACCACAAAGAATCTCAAGTCAGAATTTGTGATTTCAAATAATATCAGTCTTAGTTGTATGAATTTTGCTACATTAATCTGCCTGCTTCCTCATTTGTAAAATAGATTTTATTAATAGAGGATACCTCATAAAAGTGTTCTGAGATCAAATGAATTAATACTTGCAAAAATTCATGAATACCGATGCAGATACAGCAACTAACAACAGATGTTAATACAAATGCATCAAACTCCTAATAGGCATTGAAGGCTATGGTTATTTTCATAATTTTCTGTAACATTTCAGTTACAATAAAAATAAATGTGTTAATGTGAAGAAAATTGCTGAGGGCCAGTCTAGCGGTCAAAACACCAGTTAAGGAGGCTGGCACTACAGCATAGCAAGCTAAGCCTCTACCTGCGGTGCTAGCATCCCATATGGGTACCAGTTCAAATTCCAGTGGCTTCTTCCAATGCAACTCCCTGATAATGGCCTGGGAAAATAGCATAGAACAACCTGAGCGTCTGGGTCCCAGAATCCACACGGGGGACCTGAAGATGCTGGCTCCTGACTTCAGATCATCCCAGCTCCAACCCTTTCAGACATTCAGCAAGTGAATCAGCAGATGGAAGATCTCTCTCTTTCTCCCTTCCCTCCCTCTCTTCTCTCTCTGTAACTCTGCCTTTCAAATAAATAAAGCTGTTCTAAAAGGGAAAAAAAAGTTATAAAAGAACACCTTCATCCTGTACTGAAGTGCCTGGGTTCAGTTCCTGGCTCTTGTTGATGATCTTAGTTTTCAATCAGTGCAGACCCTGGCAGGCCGCAGGTGGTAGCTCAGGGAGTTGGGTCCCTGCCACACATGTTGCACACCAGGACTGAGTTTCTAGGCCCCAGGTTTGACCTCTGGCCCAGCCTAGTCACTGCAGGCACTTGGGAGAAGAATCCAGTGAGGGAAGCATGTTGTCTCTCTCGCTCGCTCTCTCTCTCTCTCTCTCCAACCCTGTCCTGTATTTCTGCCTCTCAAATAAACCTTAAAGACATTATTTTAAAAGCTAGATTTTTTTTCCTGGACAAGCATAATCCCTCATCTTGCCCTTGTCCCTAATTCTATCCCTTCCTGCTCCATCTGATTCCACCCCTTTCTCCGTTCTGATGCTTCTAGTCTATTTGGTTCACTGCATAGATCCTAAAGAAATCTTTATTCCTTTACTTTACTATCATGCTTCCTAGGGAAAAAAAATTCATAACAGTTTTCTCCGATTCTGATCTCCCATTCACTCTTCGGTTATGTAATATAAATTCTCCCTCTAGGATGCCATTCTGGAATGCTGCTTATTTTCCTAATCTCCAAAATTAGTTCATCAGTGTCCTGTTCGGTTTATCAGAGATTTACCATTCCTGGACACTCTCTGCTTGACCGTCTTTTCTCCCAGTCCCCTCATCTTTTGAAAAGGGGGTGTGAAAAGCAAGGGGAGGAAGCAGAGATTTTAGAATTGCCCGTTTGGGAAACAGAAACTGGAATCCGAACCTGCATGAGATCAGATTAGAAGCCATAAACTGCAGAACCAATGTAGAAACAGGAAGCCGGCTTGGTCAAGTAAACATTCAGGGGCTGGGGAAATCCAACGAGGGAACCAGAAAGCAAAGTGGGTCAAAGACACAAGGGTTTCTACGGAACAAAAGTCGGCCAATTCAGACAAAATTCAGTGGGAGCCTTGCAACTCCTTTAGCAGACCATGTTTCTCTAATCTCAGCATGTGAGATCTTTCTCTACTCCCAGAATGTCCTAAGGATATTTTGTTTTTGTTTTAGTGCAGAGTTCTAGAGAGAGAAAGAGAGACAGAGATTCTTCCAACTGCTGCGTCACTCTCTAAACTGCTGAAATGGCCGGGGCTATGCCAGGACAAAGCAGAATCCCAGCGTTTCTTCCTGGTCTCTCATGTAGTGGTCTAAGTATATGGCTCATCCTCCACGACTTTCCCAGGAACATTAGTAGGAAGTTGGATGGGAAGTGGAGCAGCTAGGACTGGAACTGGCGTTCATAAGTGATGCTGGCATCCTGAGCAGAGGCTTAGCATGCTATGCCACAACTCAACTCTCAAGGAAACTTTCTTCTTCTTTTTTAAGATTTACCTATTTTTATTAGAAAGGCAGGTTTACAGAGAGAAGGAAAGACAGAAAGCTCTTACATCTGCTGATTCATTTCCCAAATAGCTGCAATGGCCCAAGCTGAGCTGATCCAAATGCAAGAGCCAATGCTTCTTCTGGGTCTCCCATGCGGGTGCAGGGTCCCAAGGCTTTGGGCCAGTCTCTACTGCTTTCCCAGGCCATAAGCAGGGAGCTGGATAAGTGGAGCAGCCAGGACATAAACTGGCACCAATATGGAATCCCAGTGGATACAAGGTGAGGATTTGGGCCAGCGAGCCATCGCACTGGGCCGTGGATGCTGATCTCCCCCAGACTTTACCAGTTAGCCTTTCTTCACCACCAAAAACAGATTCATCCACTGAGTGGCCATCACACTGTGGTCTGCCGCAAGCACTCACCTGACATCTCTTCCACGGACTGACTCGTAGCGGGCCTCGAGTTTCTGCCTTGGATCTTCTCTTCCATCCTCACTCAGGAATCCCACTGCCCCACATTAATAATGATCTCCCTAGCTGCTTCTCCATCCATTTCAAGACGGCACATAGGTAAGCTTCAATATTCATTTGTCAGACTTCCAAAGAGATCGTTACCGATGTAGAAACTCCTAGGTAACCTGCCAACTTCCTCAATCTCACCACAGACACACAACACTTCCTATTTCCAGGTTGCTCTGTTTTTTCTGATTTCTACGTTAATGTCACAGCATCATTACCTTAAAATGGCCTGACGTTCTACCCATCATCCACCCTCTATCCTTGCGCACCGTCATCAGCATTACCAGAATCATACGCTAAAAGTTCCATTTATTTATTTCCTCATTAACACCCACTAGTAATCATGTTTCCACGTTTTACCCCACGTATCCTTCACCTTAAGGTTTCTTCTACGATCAAGTGTCAGTTTCTCCTATGTGTTTCTTCATCTGAATTTCTCAACACCAGGATCGCTGTGTCTCCCAAAACACAAGAAGCTTTGGTTATCATTGTGTTTGGCTTCGCCCAAAATGCTTTCACCTCATTCTTCCAAATACTGTACTGGCAGCTTCTAATGTTGGCTCGGCTTCACCTCCATTTTAGGCCTCTTACATCTTCTCCACAGGTACATGAAAGGATCTGCTAGGACGGAACGATCACAACTGTTTTCCAACCATTTGGATATTTAGATAATATTTATTTAATTCTGCCTCCATCACAGGCATCAGTCTACCTGCAGAGGGCAGAGGTCATGGGCCCTTTGTCTTTTATTGCTCTGTGTGCAGCACAAAGATCGCACATGGTCACTGCTGTAGGAAAAACACCTCATAAACTAAATAATGAGTGGAAAAAGAAATGCTTCCATTTAGTAACAAGAACATTAGAATACAGCCTGTATCTTCAAATGTCTCAACATGTGAGAAATTTGAGAAAAAAAAGATTGAGGGAGTTAATGAACGTCAAAAAGGAAAAACAAAGAACCACTGATACGCACAGAAAGCAAAGCTGACATTGAGGAAGGGGCCCGACACTCTAAGGCAGTCAACGTAACATCTGGAAAGAGTTCAGTGGGTAATCAATAGGACTACAATATTTTTTATTTTTTTTTCTCCATAACCCCAATTCACATTTTTTAAAATCATCTTCATTAAGATACTATCATACGGGCCTGGCACGATAGCGTAGCGGTTAAAGTCCTCGCCTTGAATGCACTGGATCGCATATGAGCACCGGTTCTAATCCCAGCAGCCCCACTTCCTGTCCAACTCCCTGCTTGTGGCCTGGGGGGACAGCTTAAAGCTTTGGAACCCTACACCCGTCTGGGAGACCTGGGAGAAGCTCCAGCCATTGCGGTCACTTGGGGAGTGAACCATCGGACGGAAGAGCTTTGTCTCTGTCTCGCCTCTCTGTAAATCTGCTTTTTTCAATAAAAATAAACACATCTTTTAAAAAAAAAAAAAGATACTATCATACATAGTTGCTAGAAAGTACTATTAAAAAAAACACACTTACGCTTGGCCAGCAAGGTGTCCGATCAAAAAATTTCCCATAGTAGATGGGTCTGATGCAATCCAGAGGTTCCACTCCTGGTTCAATGTTCTCAGCCTCCTTTTTCTCTTCAGGTTGTGGGACAAGGTGCCACTGGGGAGGTTCGATTACCAAGCCCATCTGGGGCTCTGCAGTCCTGCCTTCAGCTAGGTCCTCTGCTTGGGGTAGCCCAATATCCACCTCCACAGGGGGTTTCAGTTCTGGGCTGGGTTTTGCGACAACGCAAGTGGACTCTTTCTCCAATTCCTGACTCTGTTCCCTACCCAAAACAGGTGGGTGTGCCTTTGAAGCCTCAATCCCTTCAGAGCTAATATTCCTGGTCCCCACGGCCTGCGGACTAACACACTGTGTTAACTTCCCGTTAGGACACTCTCTCCCTAACCCCACTCTTCCTGGGAATGTACACGGAGCAAGCTGTGACCCCTGTGAGGCCGAGGCCCTGTTGGCTCCTAACCAGTCTCTCTCCGAGGGGATCCCTGAAATTATCTGTCTGTCTAGTCCCGTTTCACACCTCTGGCTTTGTGGAGACTGTGTTCCTGGTAACGCTACCCTCTCCTTATACTTCCACTCTGGTATCTCCCCACGCGGGGAATCTTTTCCTAACCCCACTGTAGGTCCCAACCCCAAAGGAGATCTTGTTCCCACGAAGACACTCCGGTTTCCTAAATGCTCGTTCCGTTCTCTTGCATGTCCAACCTCCGTGCCAAGGGGAGACTTCCATCCACACCCTTTCATTCCTCCAAGGGCACTTCCGTCTGAGAGGAGAGCTGTTTCCGCGGGCTCTGGGACAGTTTTCAATACCTTGGGAGACCCCACTCTCACGAAAGAGCACATCTCTGCCGGACTTCTGCCCGCGGCTTCCTGCCCACCTCTTAAAACCTAGCGGAGTTCATGAAGGAAAGAATAAGGAGTGTGTTTACTCGGTTGCCTGGGAAACGGGGGCGGGGCCTGGCTCGCAGTTCCCTCATTCCTCCGCTCTGTCCCATCAGCCCTCGCGCGCCCATCTGTTTCTTTCTCTACTAATAATATCAACACTCCAGTGAAAATGTTCAACCTTTTCTTGGTTTCTCAAGCAACGCAATTTTGTCAGAGGTTCAGCCTTCAACTTCTTCCTGGTCATTGACCTCTTAATTTTATTGGTGTATCAGGTCACAAATAAAGAAGTGGTGACCACTTCTTTCAAGGACCTCCTCCGCTCAAGTGACTTCACTCTGCTATGTAAGTTATTTTAACACTAAATAACTACTTTACACTCTGAAAAGTTATTCTACTTCACAGCTGTTGTATAGAAATATCAAAGACTTGAGAACACTTACAAGTTAATAGCTAGGCTTTAAAATGAATATATTAAAAGTTTCAGATGTGTTACACAATAATACAAGCTGTTTTAAAAATATCGGGACAGGGCCAGGCACAATAGCATAGTGGTTAAAGTCCTCACCTTGCATGCACCAGGATCCTATATAGGTGATGATTCTAATCCTGGCAGCCCCGCTTTCCATCCAGCTCCCTGCTTGTGGCCTGGGAAAGCAGTCAAAGCCTTGGGACCCTGCACTCGCATGGGAGACCCAGAAGAGCTCCATGCTCCTGGCTTCAGATTGGCTCAGCTCCAGCCGTTGCAGCCATTTGGGGAGTGAATCATCGGACAGAAGATCTTCCTCTCTGTCTCTCCTCCTCTCTGTATATCCACCTTTCCAATAAAAATAAATTTTTTAAAAATTTTTAAATATTGGGACAAACTACTGTTTTATTTAAATGTGGGATTTCTTTAAATTGGGGTTATACTTTTTGTATAGACTCGGCCAAAGCACTACATCTGGGTCACCCACATGGGTACAGGGACCCAAGCACTTGGGCCATCTTCCAGTGCTTTTCCAGGTGCATTATCAGAGAGCTGGACTGGAAGTCGAGCAGCTGGGACTTGAACTGGCGCCCAAATGGGATACCAACTACAGAGGCTGCAGTATTACCTACCAGATTGCAATACAGGCCCCTTCGGTCAGAGTTTACTGAAAGTATATTTGATGAGTTGTCCTGTTCTAAACACAAGAATGTAGGATATCTAGCATAAAAATTGAGATATATAGGAGCCAGTGTCTATGAAAATGTAAAATCCAGATTTCAAAATGCATATAGTGTTTCACATTTATAAAATGTTAACTTTCTAGCTCATGAACATATTCATAAGTTTGTTTTTTTTTTAATAAGATTCATTTATTTTTATTGGAAAAGCAGATTTATAGACAGGAGGAGATACAGGAAGATGTTCTGCTGCTGGTTCACTTCCAAAGTGGCTAAAACAGTCAGATTTTATAGACTGAGAGTCATATGGAATAAAGCATGTATTGAGCTTATCAACAAAACCCATCCACTGTTTCTATGCTTTTGTCTGGAACTCCTTTTGTTTTGTATATCCCAACAAGTGTTCTCATTCCCATGCTGTCCACTCAACTGTTCTCATACATATGATGTCCATTTAGTTACACGAATGGTACACACTCAGTTGTTCTCATACAAATGATATCCAATCAGTTATACAAAAGGTATCCATTGGGTTGTTCTCTTACAAATGATACTCAGTCACACAAATGGCATCCACCCAGTTGTTTTCATAGAAATATTATCTTATCAATTGTAATCCTGTGCTCCCTGACCTTCTAGGGTCACAATGTCCTACAGTCTCCCAGGGAGGTACAGGTGTCCCAAGGCTTTGGGCCATTTTCCCGTGCTTTCCCAGGCCACATGCAGGGAGCTGGATGGGAAGTGGAACAGCCAGGATGCGAACCAGCACCCGTATGGGATCCTAGTGCTTGAAGAAAGAGGATTGGCCAAATCAGCCATCACACCAAACCTAGTAAGCTTTTTTTTTAATGACTTGACAACGTTTTA
This sequence comes from Ochotona princeps, assembly GCF_030435755.1. NCBI lineage: Eukaryota > Metazoa > Chordata > Mammalia > Lagomorpha > Ochotonidae > Ochotona > Ochotona princeps. The sequence goes on from NC_080861.1 coordinate 8,650,052, forward strand.
TTCAGGGTATGCTTGTACAGCTCACTTAATTCATGCATTCTACAACACATACTGAGTTCCTACAATGAAGTATTAACAAATCCCTATCTTAAGGAATTTGTGGGTTTTTTTCTGTCTGATGATTCACTCCCCAAGCAGCTGCAACGGCCAGTGCTGTGCCGATCCGGAGCCAGGAGCCAGGAACTTACCCCAGGAACTTACTTCCACTTGAGCGCAGGTTTCCAAAGCTTTGGGCCGTCCTTGACTGTTCCCAGGCCACAAGCAGGGAGCTGGATGGGAGGCGGGGCGCCCATATGGGATACCGGCACACCCAAGTAAGGACTTTGGCTGTTAGGCCACAGCGCTGGGCCCAAGAAATTTCTATTTTAGTAAGGAAAGATAACATCAAGTAAACCAATCAATAATTTAAGGAAGTATGATGCGTTCAGAAGAAAAATAAGATGCTTTGATGTCGAGATCATTTTAGAACTGGTGACTTAAAAGGCCCTCAAGTAGCTGACATTTGAGCTGAGCCTCAATGATCCGCTCTGAAGACACAGCTTTTCTGAAACATGAGGAGGTCAAGTGTACAGTCTTTTTCTCACTGCCTTGGTAAAATGCCTATTATCATTTGGTTGGTCTCCATTAAAAAAATATATATTTTGGGTCAGCATGTTAGTGCACCACAGTGGGCTAGTTGGCTAATTCTCCACCCACAACATATGCATCCCATCTGAGCATCAATTCATGTCCTGGCTGTTCCACTTCCCGGAGGATGGCTCAAGTTCTCAGGCTCTTGACTTATGGGAAGGGAACCAGCAGATGAAAGATCTGTCTCTCCTCTCTGTAAATATTCCCTTAAAATAAAAATAAATATATAAAAAGAAAAGTAAATATATCACTCATTACCTATGCAAAGATTCATTCCTCACCACACAAGGGAGGAGATATTTCCCAACATGGTAAAGGATATGGGGTGTTGTGAGTGGTAAGTCAGGCAACATATTTATTTGAAAGCAATGTAACACCTATGGGGAGAGCTTAAATTTCCTGATTTTGTGCCTGCCACGGTAGCCTGGTGGCTAAAGTCCTTGCCTTGCACACACTGGGATCCCATATGAGTGCCTAAAGTGTAAAGAATGGATTGAAAAGGACAGAACACGCACTCACTCCCTGTATAATACTACTACAGCACAAACATCTGAAATCTCAAATGTGGGGATTAGAGCATTTGAGGGGACAGAAGGGACAGAGGCTTATGAGGAAGGAAGGGAATAAGAGAGAGAGAAGAAAGAGGGAGAGGGTTGATCAGAAATGAATCTGCAGTTCCAAGCCTGGGTAACAGACACTGTTAATGGCAGTAACTAAACAGAAGGCAAACAGGTATGCAGTGGAATAGGTTTGGCCTGGGGCATGCTATTGGCATGACAAAACTGATGTGCCAGATCCTATTTCCTGATTCTTTTGGGGATCCTCCTACAGCTATTGCCTTGACTAATACGTAATAGGAGAACAGGTCTTTCGGGATATAGTGGCACAGATATCACTTACACATGACATATTATGCTCTTCTGGTAGCTGAGTTGATCTGGAAGACTACTTGGCCAGCCAAAGGTTCAAATCATTTTCATTGCACGATGTTAACTGAGAACTCACAGGGTACCTTAGCTCAGGTACATTCCAAAGACAATACTCATGCCCTCACAACAGAACTCTAAGCTGTAAAGTACAGATTGAAAGGTATCCCTTAATGAGAAGGAAAAATCAACGTAACAATCTTCTGTAAGAATACCAAAGGATTTAAAGGGGAAGCTTTCACAAGCTTTTCAGGGAGTTTCCTGTGATGTGGGACTTAACCAAAGAAAGACTGTTGAAAAGGATCTGCTTACCTTGGGTAGTGAATGAGTCAGCTGCCTGTTTTTCACTGGAACTGTGTGTAAAAAATGACATTCTAGGCCCAGCGTGGTACCCTAGTGGCTAAACTCCTTGCTTTGCAGGCACCAGATTCCCATATGGGTGCCGGCTCATGTCCCAGCTGCTCCACTTCCCTTCCAGCTCCTTGCTTGCTGAGGACGGCCCAAAGCCTTGGGACCCTGCACCCACATGGGAGACCCAGAAGCTCCTGGCTCCTGGCTTTGGATCAGCTCAGCTCTAACCATCGTGGCCACTTGGGGAGTGAATCAGTGGATGGAAGATCCTTCTGTCTGTCTCTCCTACACTCTGTATATCTGGCTTTCCAATAAAAATAAATAAATCTTTTTTTTATAAAAGATTTATTCGGGGCTTGGCGGCGTGGCCTAGTGGCTAAGGTCCTCGCCTTGATCCCATATGGCCGCTGGTTCTAATCCCGGCAGCTCCACTTCCTCTGTGTCTCTCCTCCTCTCAGTGTATCTGACTTTGTAATAAAAATAAAATAAATCTTTAAAAAAATAATAAAAAATAAAAAAAAGATTTATTCATTTTATTACAGCCAGATATACACAGAGGAGGAGAGACAGAGAGAAAGATCTTCCGTCCGATGATTCACTCCCCAAGTGAGCTGCAAAGGGCCGGTGCGCGCCGATCCGAAGCCGGGAACCTGGAACCTGGAACCTCCTCCGGGTCTCCCACATGGGTGCAGGGTCCCAAAGCATTGGGCCGTCCTCGACTGCTTTCCCAGGCCACAAGCAGGGAGCTGGATGGGAAGTGGAGCTGGCAGGATTAGAACCGGCGCCCATATGGGATCCCGGGGCTTTCAAGGCGAGGACTTTAGCCGCTAGGTCACGCTGCCGGGCCCAAAATAAATAAATCTTTAAAAAAAAACTTTTTTAAAAAAATGACATTCTGGGGCCAGTGCCCAGCTTCAAGGCACATGAGGGTAAGACACACACAGCACAGTAAGCTGCAACTTGAAATGCTGGCATCCCATTGAACCCAGGCTGCTCAGCTTTCAGTCCAGAATCCTGGTGATGCGCCTGGCAAAGCAGGGAGGATGGCTCAAGCACTTTGGTCCCTGACAACCAAGTGGAAGACCAGTAAGGAGTCCGTAGTTCCTGGCCTCAGCTAGTTCATGCCTTTGTAGCAAAAACAGTGGCTGTAGCAATGGCCACTCTGCATTTCAAATAAACAAAATCTTTTTCCAAAAGGAACTCCCAGGCTTGAACAACTTACTCAATCAAATTATTTACCTGTAAAACAGGCACGCCCCAGTCACAAATTCCACAACCATGCCTCAAGGTTTTTGGCTGCCTGGCAATATGCCTGTTACGTTGGCAGAGGTGAGGCCCCATTAACATAGTAATACAATCATACACAAGCTGGTTTCCCAGTTGACTTGATAGGAGAAAAGTTAACCCTGTAAAAGGGTTAGTGCTGTATCTGCCAATGGAAATCGAAGCAAAAGCTAGCTTAAAAAAAAATGAACCTTCTCTGCACCTTAGGAAAAAAAAAGTTCTTCAGATATGCAAACTAAACTTTAAGATTTGGCCACCTAAAGATTTTGAGGAATGCCGGGAGGTGGGGCGGGGGACACACCTGGCTCCACGGACACGGCAGAATGGGCAGACAGCTCCAGCTAAACGTCTCTCAGAAAAACCCCTTAGGGTAAATGACGAGGTTTGCGGGTGCTGAGGGGTGAGGTGGAGGGGACCTTGGACTCACATTCACAAAAGGCTGGGGGTTTCTCCTCAAGTGCGCAGCAGCACGAGGGATCCCCCACCCGTACCCCCAAAACCACCAGAGCCCAGCAACCTCCGCCCAGATGACAAAGATGCTGCGAGGGAGGGGCCGCACGCGACGGGCGCGCCGTGGACGGAGGGCGGTGGCGCCCAGGATCACGTGACCCGCGCCCCGCCCTCCACTCCCAGGGCGGACGGGCGCCGAGCGGAAGTGACGCAGAGGCGTAGTTGGCTGCGCGCAGCGACGTGGCGGCGGGGCCGGCACCCGGCTGCGGAAGTGGCTCCCGCGTTGAGACTGGAGTGTTTGTGTTTTGGTTCGCGAAGCAGCCGGCGGCCGGCCTGAGGGGAGGAGGGAGGAGGAGGAGGAAGAGTCCGTCGGCATTCGAGGGCCGGCGGCTGCGGCGGTGGCCGAGGAGGAGGAGGAGGAGAAAAGGAAAGCGAAAGGCGGAGCGCGGAGAGGCGGGGACGGAGCCCGACAGGGGCGGCACCGCAGCTCCAGCCCCGCACGGCCCAGTGTGAGGAGAGCGACGCTCGGAGCCGCCTCAGCCTCCGCCCGGCTCCCGTGCCTCGGACCGCACCTGCCGCAGCGGCCTCAGGTACCCAGCCCACCCTGCCCCTGCGTCCGGACCCCGGGTTCCCGCGGCTTGGCGGGCGAGCTGCTTTGGGGGGACCCCCACCCCCGGAGCTGGCCGCGCCGGACTTGCGGCTGGCCTGGTGACGCCTGCGGCCGCCAAGGGTTCCTGGAGAGCCGTCGTGGTGGTGGAGGCACTTGGTGGAGGGAGCCACGGGTGTCACCCTCCTCCCTTCTCAAGATGGCGCCGCGGGAAGAGGACCGGAGGAGGCCGAGGTTCCGCCCGGCTCCTCCGGGCAGGGCAGAGGCGGGCAGGTTTCCGAGACGAGGGGGTGACAGGACGGCCCCGAGGTGGGGGGACCTGGCGGGGGACTGTGGGTTCAGGCAGTAACTCGGAGGCGGGCCGGGGGACCGGGAAGCGGAGCCGGGGGCTGCGATAGGTCAGCAGGTGAGTCGGAGGAGCTCCGCCTCCCTCGGGAAGATGTGGAGTGGGAAGGGTGAGGAGGCTGGAGGGGGGACGAGGCCGCCAAGCTGCCCGGCCGACTGAGCGGGGGAACCTGCCCGATGGTGTCCCCTCCCTGCGCGGGGCTAACACCCCGCTCCCCGTGACACCCACAGACCTTTCAGGCTTCCATTGGCCTCGCTTAATTGAAACAGAACTGTTGAATCAATTGCCCTAGTTATCTTCGGGACTCTTCACAGACTTGACTCGAGGGTTGTTGTAAGGCAAGCTTTGGCAACCCTGCCGGGCACGAAAGAAGAGCCCGGGAATTATAATTACTGTTTCTTTAAAATTGAAGATCACCTAAAAGGACTTAAACGCTCTGGAGCACTAACTCCTTCCAAAATACGGAAAATGCATATAGTGGCAAATCCTTGTTTGGCAAAGCGGGAGACATTTCAGTGAGCAGTGAATACAAGTTGGTGCCTGTATTCTTAACTTTTCAGTGTTACAGCAACTAAATTTTCAATTAGGTTTAATTTTCTATGTTGAGATCCTTAGAGCTTAGAAGGTAAAAAGTAAGTCAGGCGCTTGCTTGCCTTTCTTTATGGATATGTAAAGCTTTCGCTAAAGGCTGAAAGTGCTGTGTTATCCTTGAGAAGTGATCCTCAGGTTTGAGAACTGTTTCAACAGATATTTGCCCCTGAAAGCATATTGGTGCATTTTGAGTCTATATTGCATTCTGTTGGTGCTTAATATTACGTAGCAAGAGGCTGTGTGTGAGCTGTCGCTCAAGTTCAGCCTGCATGCCAAGTACCGTTTGGGGATGTTCTGCGTATACTGCATCTTGTAACTACTGGCAACTATGAAAGTTTCCTAGTATGCAGATGGACTTCAGAACTTAAAAATTTGCCCGCACATAAATTGGTGTAACCAGAATTATATCTCAAGGCTTGATGTGTTTGAGACAATGTTCTAGGAAAGCAGTTTTATCTGTACCATATTGTTTGGAAGTGGCTTAAACATTGTTTCATCTGTGTTGGTAAAACGTAGGAACTCTTTTCTTTCAAGCTGGGGTTTTGGATAAAGCAGAGAGGTGAGCTTAATTGTCTTGAGTTAACATGTCATGAATGTATTAGTGAGTTTTCAAGAATAGGTCTTATAAACTCAATTAAAAAGAAGGCAAATAACTTGCATGAGGTGAAACGTTGGATATAGTCACGTTGGTAGAGTGGGAATCTAGATTACATATGCTACTATTGGACCTGGTGTGATGGCTCAATTTAGCTGATCCTCACCTTGCAAGCACCAGGATCCCATATGGGCACCGGTTCCTGCCCCTCCTGCTCCACTTCCCATCCAGCTCCCTGTTTGTGGCCTGGGAAAGCAGTCGAGGACGGCCCAAAGCCTTGCGACCCTGCACCCGTGTGGGAGACCCAGGAGACCAGTAAATGGAAGATCTTTCTGTCACTGCTCTGTAAGTCTGCCTTTCAAAAAAACGAATTGTTCTGCAAAGATTCACGGCAAGTGTTGGTAGCCCCCAAAACGACAAAAAAGCTAGTGAATAGGTCACCGACAGTCACCACGAGCACATCCTTTCTGCGAAGGTGAAAGTCATTTTTCACTTTTTCAATGACTACGCATACAACACTGAGGACCTTAAAGTTTTTGCCCTAAAATGACCATTAATCATGCAATGCGGCATTTAACCAGAGTTTACCTATATTACTAAATCCTAGAATCTGAGAACATCCCTTTGATTATCTTAATTTCCCACAAAATAATTTTTTTAAGATTTTTTTATTTATTTTTATTAGAAAGTCAGATTTACAGAGAGAAGGAGAGACAGAAAGATCTTCCATCCGCTGCTTCACTCTTCAGGTGGCCGTATTGGCCAGAGCTGAGCTGATCTGGAGCCAGGAACCAGGAGCTTCTTCTAGGTCTCCCACACTGGTACTGGGTCCCAAGGCTTTGGGCCATCCTCGACTGCTTTCCCAGGCTTAAATATTTATTTAAATTTTATTTGAAAGGCAGATTTACAGAGAGAGGAGTGATCTTTCATCTCCTGGTTCACTTTCCAAATAGCCACATCAGCCAGAGGTGAGCTGATCCAAAGCCAGGAGCTTCTCCTGGGTCTCCCATGTGAGCACGAAGACCCGAGAACTTGAGCCATCCTCTGCTGCTTTCCCAGGGCTTGAGCAGGGAGCTGGATCGCAAGTGGAGCCAACCGGACATGATCTGACATGCCATGGGAAGCTGGAGGATTAGCCAGCTGTGCAACTATTCTGCCCTGAGGCTCACCACCCCACGTTTTTACCCAAGTCATCTGACTCTAAAACTTGCTTTCTTTTTAAATTATTGACCTTTATTGTAAGGATTTTTTTTTTTTTTTAAGATTTATTTACTTTTGTTGGAAAGGCAGATATACAGAAAGGAAGATCTTCCATCTGCTGATTCACTCCCCAAGTGGACGCAACAGCCGGAGCTGAGCCAATCTGAAGCCAGGAGCTTCTTCCGGGTCTCACGTGGGTGCAGGGTCCCAAGGCTTTGGGCCGTCCTCGACGGCTTTCTCAGACCACAAGCGGGGAGCTGGATGGGAAGTGGGGCTGCTGTGGCAAGAACCGGCGCCCATATGGGATCCTGGCGCATTTAAGGACAGGACTTTAACCACCACCTCATAGGGCCCTAAAACTTGATTTTTTGACTCACTTGTCAGGTGCCTTGCTTTGAAAAACTTACATCTGTAAACTCTTTATAAGGATTGTAGCAGTAACTGTAAAGGTTGTTGAGTGGCTCTGCCAAAGTACTTAAAACCTTCATAACAAAGTTGAGGCTGAATTAGGGTTTTTAAAAAGCCCTGAAAATCACAGTGATTTTAGGCTCACATTCTGGAAAAGGTGCTTTGAAAAGGTGGTGAGGGGCAGGTATTGCAGCCGGAAGCTGCCACTAGGGGTGCTGCTGTCCTGAATTGAAGGGCCTGGCCTTGACTCCCCGTTTTGCCGACCTGGCTCCGTGAAAATACATACTACGGGAGACAACAAGTGATGCACAAGGGATTGGGTCCCTCTTAAGTGTGTAAGTGGCCCGAAGGGGGTTCCGGACTTAATTCGCCCTATGCCGCTCAGTCTATTGCAGTCATTCGGAGTATGAACAGTAGGCGGCAGCTATTTCCCTCTCTTTGTGTCATTCTTTCAAATAAATGAAGTAAGGCTTTATTTAAAGATTATTTTTATTTGGGAGAGAAATCTTGCATCTCCCACGTAGATGCAGAGACCCAGAGACTTGAACTATCTTCTGCCTCCCAGGCCATTAGCAGGAAGCTGGATCAGAAGTGGAGCTGCTGGGACTTGAGCTGATGCCCATATAGGACACTGGGGCCACAGGTGGAAGCTTAGCCTGCTACTCAGGGGCACCAGCCCCCAAATTAAGTACTTTTTTAAAAGGTTGTAAAGTAAACTAAATGGCTTTGAGCATCAAATAGGTCATAATTAACCAAAAGTTATATGCTATGATCAGAATTTAGTATTTATTAAATTTAACTGTTTTGCTGATTTGTATATTTGTTGCATATTTGTTTCTTTACAGATTTCTTTACCTACAGAAAAAAATTGACGCTCTGCATCCTGGCAGTTCATTTAAGAATCTGAAATTGGGGACTTTTAAATTTGGACATGGCTAATCGAGGAGCAACGAGACCCAATGGGCCAAATACTGGAAATAAAATATGCCAGTTCAAACTAGTCCTTCTGGGAGAGTCTGCTGTTGGCAAATCAAGTCTAGTGCTTCGCTTTGTGAAAGGCCAATTTCATGAATTTCAAGAGAGTACCATTGGGGGTGAGATTTTCTTCACTGCTTCATTTATTTTAATCATACATTGACAAATGTTTTTGTGTTCCAGTTGGGTGGCTGTGGACACCTAAATAGGTCATACAGTCAAGAAAAGATTTTTCAGCCGACTTCTAACTTTAAAATATACCTTGGTTTTTGTTAAGATAACATCTGTTAACATTTTGATTTTTTTGTTTGTTTGTTGTTAATCCCACTGTGGTTGTATACTAGCTAAGATACACAAACAAACATGAGTGGAATCAGTGTCCCAAAAATATAAGATTTGACTAGGTATGTATTTCTTAATTAATAGAAGCTTATACAATAAATGCATGTTTGTATTCAGTTATATTGGATTTCGGACGAATAGTGAAAATATTAGACTTTTATGTCAATTCTTTACATCTGGATTGTTTCTAAATTAACTTGCCAGTGCGTCGAGTTAAGTAAATTTAGTTACGTACTACCAAGATATACACATAGGACTGCTCCAAGGGTAGAGAAAAATGGATGATTAATGGAAACAGACATACCGAGAAAGTGGAGCTGAGGAAAAGTCGTGGGGCAAGAGCTCTTGTACTTCAGTTTCCTCTGCGAAATGAACAGGGAACCTTTGAACTTGATGAGTCTTGTTTTGCAAGGCATATGTATTTGAGTAGTTGTGTATTAGGACATTTACAAATGTATGCTTTTTAAAGGCAAGCTTTTGTAATGCATAAAACAAATATATAACCACTGATGTGTAGCAACTTCAAATTTATCAAAAAGCAGAACTTTATTTAACAGATGTTCTTAACCAAATGTGCTTGAATTTTATTGGTAACCTCAGGCCCTTCTAATAAGATTGGTGAGCTGGTCCTGACTTTCCAATAAGGGAAATGAGCTAGTAGGCCCTGAGAGTATTTCTCCTTCAGTTGACTCCACAGTGTTATGGGGATCTATAGGATTCTTTGACTTGCGTATTATGTTAGAGTGTTTCTTAATGGTGTTTTTTGTGGATTTGTATGTGTGTGATATTACTGAGCATCAGAAATGTAATCTGGGTTTTGAAGTTACAGTTTTTTTATGTTTCAAGGAATGTTAATGCACTATGCATTACACATCCTTTGTGTAGTGTCTTTAAATTATCTGCTTCATAATCAGATACTACCTTTACACCCCCAAACTCAAGATCTCTCTGCTTTCATTTTGACAGACCTAAACTCACTTCTCCACCCAGTTGACCTGGAATATGCTTGCACAAGGTTTCTGAGACTTCCCCCATCCTTTTTGACCAAACCCTTGCCAGGAATCTGTCCTTACTTTCCCTTCTTCCAAACCCATCCAGTATGTAGAAGACCTCTTCCTTTGCAGCCCATCACTACTACACAGCGAAGGCAATACTGCTATTCTGCTAAACTCCCTAGCCCATAGGGGTACAGAGCCTCACCCTCCCAAAGTTCAGCTGTTCGCCCCTTAGCTAACCTACCTAGGACAACTCACTCCCACCCAACAGTCTGTTACCTTAGAAAACACTTGATATCCCTTCCCCGACCCACTCACAAAGAACAAATCCTCTCCTTCCCGGACATGATGGGCTTCCTGTACTTACAGATTCCCACCTCCCCTGTGCTGACTGATCCCCTGTACAATGCTGCACGCAGTTCTTTGAGCTCCTCCTAACCCCTTTAGGCCCTGTTTCAGAAGCTTCAACAAGCCATTCTCTAGGCTGCAGCATTCCATTTACCTGACTTTACCAGGCCTTTCCTACTATATGTTACTCAAAAGTCAGGCTTTGCTTCCGTAACCTTGGAACACCAATTTGGACCCTCTTTCACCCCAGTCACGTATTTGTCAAAGAAACTAAACCCTAACATCCTGCGGTGGGCCCTGCCTTTGTTCCTTGGCAGTTGGCAGCACTCCTTGCCCAAGAATCCAAAAAGCTCACCTTTGGCTTTCAAACAACTATCTATCCCCTCCCCCTCATCATCTTTTTGAGCTATTTACCTACAAGGGTCCCCAAACCCTTCCCTCTTTGCATATTCTGACTTTCTAGGTCTCACTGGTGGATAATCCCACACTGACCTTTCTGATCTCTTACTCCCTCACCACTCAGCTCAGTGTCCTGAATCCCTACCATTCATGCACGGAAACCCTGAGTTAATGCTCCGTCCCGCTCACATTCATGAGGGAGCCCTCCCACTAGTGACTTACATTTGCTTCACTGGCAGAAGCTCCCTTATTCATGAAGGCACACGAAGGGATGGGTATGTCATTACAGCTACTGACACCATAGAAGAGGGCACAAACTGAGCTTTCTGCCTAGCCCAAGAAAAAAACCATAGTATTTACACTGACTCTAGATAGACCTGCCAGTGCTTACTCTCTCAGCCATTTGGAGAGAGGGAGGGTTTCTTACAACATGACGAACCTCAATTACCAGTGCTTGTTTTATCTCTGCTCCTCTGTAGGCCGCTTCTCTATCAATTTGTACCACTTGAAACCAAAGAAACATCCTTTTCTAGTCTAATTCAAAAGATTACCTAATATAGCTATTTCAACATTCCTTTCATTTGTAAGTCGTTACGTTTGTTCGAAATTCTTATAGCCTTTTCTGAGCACTTACGTGAATCCTGTAGTACATAAGGACTCTACTTGTAGAACAGTTAAAGTGTGTGTTTTCCTGCACATTAAATAATACAGTTCATGCAGATTATTTCCTCTTACTTGTTTTGGTATAGCTGTTTAGCCCAGTGAGGCGCACCCGTGTCTCCTGTTGGCTGATGGCGTTTAGTAACAATCTTTGGCTCCCGATTCCAACTTGTTGCTGCTGTGGATGCTGAGGGCAGCAGTGATGGCTCAGGTTGTCGGGCTCCTGCTGCACTTTGAGGACGCCTGTGCTGAGTTACCAGCTGCCAGCTTTGGCCCGTTGTTGGCCTTTATACCTGCAAGAACTGTCTCTCCCTCTCAAATTAAGAAAAAAACAACTATTAGGGTTGGGCATTTGACCCAATAGTTTACTGGCAGTTCTTGTGTTGGAAGCTTAGCTCCACTCTTCAGTTTTCTCTCAGTACGCCTTGGGAGGAATGGTAAAAGCAGCTGCTGCCCTGCCACCCACGTGGGATTCCCAGCTTCCGCCTTGAATTTGGCTCCACCAGCAGCTGCAGGTATTTGGAGACTGAGCTGGTGGATACAGGCTTTCAGTGTATATGTGTGCCTTTTGTCAAAAGCAGGTTTAAAATCCATGAGCATTAGTTTTTGCTGTGGCTTCATTTGTTAATATCCTCTGGTGCTGTCGAAGTTCAAAGTTGTTTGGTAAAATGGTTTTGTCAAAAAGCTCTAACTTAGGGAATGGAGTCTCGATTCATTGATTTATTGTTTTTATTTGGTTGAATAATTTGTGTATATCCTCTTATTTATCTGACAAATTTTAGGGTTTGTTTATTTACTTGAAAGGTAGAGATGGTAGAGAAAGAGGTCTTTCAGCCACTGGTTCACCTCCCAAATGGCCAGAAGAGCCAGGGTTGAGCCCATCAAAAGCCAGGAGCTTTTAGGGGGTCACCTACATGGATGCAAGGGCTCAAGGGACTTGGGTTATTGTTGCACTGATTTCCCAGGCAGGTTTTCAGGGAGCTGGGTCAGTATTACCCCCTGTGCCACAGAGCTGGCCCTACATGTCACCAGAAATTAAGTCTAAATCTCCAACCTTTTTAGACCATATGTCCTCCCAAAAGAGGATATACATTAAAAAGGAATTGTTACATCAGTTACATCTTCAAGAAATCCATACATTTGCATAAAATTTAATACATGGACTTTGAAATCTGTGTTGGCTGAGTTATTTTTGCTAGTTTTCTGGTTGTTCTCTCACTTGAATATTTCAGGTTTCTAGTTGATCTTTCATTGATAAAGTGAGGGCCCGGCGCCATGGCCTGGCGGCCAAAGTCCTTGCCTTGAACACGCCCCGGGATCCCATATGGGCGCCGTTCTAATCCCGACGGCCCAGAGCATTGGGACCCTGCACCCGTGTGGGAGACCCAGAAGAGGATATGGGCTTCTGGCTTTGGATTGGCTTAGCTCTGATCATTGCGGTCACTCGGGGAGTGAATCATCAGATGGAAGATAACTTCTTTCTCTTCTCCTCTCTGTATATATCTGACTTTGTAATACAAATAAATAAATCTTTAAAAAAAAGAAAGGAAAAAGTGAGAGGCATATGAAAGAAAGTCGATTTTGGATACCAATAGGTGCTATAAAATGGGACTTTTTTTTTTAATTTCATTTAGATAGAGGATTTTTACTTCAATAAGAACATGGAAAATTTATAATTGGTCTAACATAATCTCACTTTGAAGAATGAATTTATGATAGGATAATATGATTGGAAGTCGTCATTGAGCCTCACCTGGCAGCCGTTCCGCACAGAGCCTGTATGTAAGGTCAAGGAGGAATTCCAACGGTTTTCATTGTTTTGTTTTTATAGGACTACCTTGATGAAAACATACATTGTAGCTACCCAATTAAATTCCTCCAGGTGTGAATAAATGTTGAGGATTTTGTAAATAGTCTTTGGTTCTTCACAGCTGTGGCAGAGCAGTGTTGATAGTGTTGCTGAACATTGACTTACAGAGTAACAGATAAAGAAGGGTGCAGGCAGGATGGAAAGGGAACAAGTCAGCTGCTTGAGAGGCTTCTCAGCCTCGGTTTTGACAGCTTAGGATACCAGATGCTCTTTGGTTCTGAAGAACATAATCTGATAAGTGACTCTGGTCTGTGTAATTATCAGTTGCTTTCAGCTTTTCTTTATTTAAAAAAAAACAACAGTTCTTTATCTCATACTTAGTTGCTGTCAGCCCTGTTTGAGATGCAATATGAATAGAATTCTCACTTTCCTATCCCATTTATAAGTAATTTGCAATTTTTAGAAAGGTGTGATTTCTAGAAAATACAAAGTAATTTTAAAATAGAGTTTACATGGCATTTTCACACAGCTCATGGATGCCTTACATGGCTGTACATGAAAATGCTCCTTTTAAATAGAAGAGACAAATATGTCAAGACAAATGTGTTCCTTCAGTGCTGCCAGCGATGTGGAATCCAGACAGAATGTGAGAGTGTGTGTATACATACAAATCTGTTTTTCCTTATTAGAATTAGGGTATATTCCTTGCAATCAATCTGCGAAATAACTGGCAGATATGTGCACTCTTCGTTGAACGAAACTGAAGGGATATTACAGCTATAAATCATATATCAAATTTTAATTATTCTCAAAGATTTTTTTTAAGTTTAAAGTGAGAAGTCTCATTTTCTAATCCACTCAGTTCTTTTTCTCCAAAATTATGTTAATTTGTTGTATAACTTACAGAGTTACTGTTAAAAAGCTACATATTCTCTGTGGGGTTTTTTGTTTGTTTTAGATTACTGTATTTTTATTGGAAAAGCAGCTTTACAGAGAGGAGAAACAAAGTGGGAGATCTATCCTTTGTTCCGCTCTCCAAGTGACCACAACAGTCGCAGCTGAGCTGATCTGAAGTCAGGAAACAGGAGATTCTTCCGGGTTTCCCACACTGGTACAGGATCCCAAGGCTTTGGGCCTTCCTCCTCCTTTTTCAAGCCACAAACAGGGAACTGAGTGGGAAGTGGAGCTGCTGGCACACAAACTGATGCCCAGGTGGGATCGTAGCACTGGCATTGGAGGAGGGAGCAGGATTAGCCAATGGAGCCATCACAATGGGTTCTCTGTTGTGTTTTTTCCAAACTTAAACTTACCAGCCATCTAGTAATTGCTGAGAAACAGATAACAAAGCATAGAAATTTAAACTCATTCTGTCATCACTCTTGGAGTGGGCTTACTAAGTGAGCTTAATGTTTTTCTTGGACCTTGTGTCTTTTTGGTTGGGACCTCAACTGGGGCTGTCAGCTGGAATGTGCACATTTCGTCTTGACCCTGACCTGGTTTTCCTCACAGTGATGGTAGGTTCAAGGCAGATTCTTTTCCTTAGAACAGATTTCTAAGCTGTGTTACCCACAGGCCTACAGTTCGATTTTACTTATTGTGGTTGATACACAGTTCTTTGTTTGCGGTCACTTGTGCCACTCCTTGCAGAGTTGCAGATCTGGACTTTTGGGTTAGACGTCCACCACTTTGACCACAGCTCCTGGCGTATTACTCTCTACCTCCTGTGATCCATGCTGAGGTTTGCTGTTGTCTGTACAACCTTTCTCCCCTCTAGCAGTTCCCAGGACTAGGGAGGCACCAGTGGTAGCAGTGCAGGTCCTGCTGGCACCTGCTGGCTGTTAGGTCTGAGGGCCTCTTGGACCCGTCTGGAGTTATAAGATGCCACAGTCGGTATTTGCAGTGTAGGACCAGTGCAGTGTACTGAGCTCAGAGAATTCGCTCCCAGCTCAGCACATGCACAGCTCGCTGTTGTCCCTGCATTCTCACTGTAGAAAATGGCACCTGAAGTGCCATTCATAGAGTTTCTTGACCTATATTGGGTGGAAACTGTAGGATGCCACATTGTTGCAGTTCACTGAGCCCAAAGTGAGTTCACTCCCAGCTTAGTGCATGCGCAGTCCTGTCCCCATAGCCTTTGCCTCCCTACACAAAATGGTGCCCGATTCGACTGCGGTGGGGGTCTGGGCTGTGACACGCACTCTGTTCCTGCACTCCAGTTTGGGATCTGCTGCTCTGTCTCTGCTTCTGGTCAAACAACTAGTAGAAGAGGCAGTTCTATTTCTGGGTTTACCTCTTGAGCTCCTGACGAACTCCCCTTCCCACCTGGCTTCTGGTGGCACTCCAGCCACAACTCGGTGACTGCCTCTGAGGTATCTGGTCACTGCAGTACCACCCCGTTGTCTCCGCTGCTTTCCCGTATCCGTCAAGTCTCCAGCTGCCCCTCCGCTGTTTTCTGGAATGTGCCCTCCCTGCTTCACCCTGGCTAATTCTTAATTACAAATATATATATATATATAACCTAGGAATAGGGTATCCCTTACACAGGTAGCCTGAAGATGTTTTCACTTGTGTATGACTAATGCCAGTACAGAATTTCCCACGTGGGAACAGCGTGTCAGCGTCACAGAAAGTTGTCGTTTTGGCGCATTTAAGAATTTGGGTTTGCATTCAGGTTCAGCCTTGATAATAATGACATGTCTTTTGAAACTTTTTTTTCTGGTTGTGAAAGTATTTCCCTATTTGTGTTACCTAAAGTGCTGCTTGAATGGCTCCATGTCCTGTTAACTTCAGACATCTGAGTGAACTAGGGTTTGTATTTGCTTAGTGCATTTCTCGAGGAACCTCCCAGTGTAGGAAGAGAAAACGATATGTGAACCTCTGGGAGCAGAGCTAGGCAGTGCTGGTGTGGAATCAGGAAGGGTTCCTCGGCACGGCGAGATGATGAGTGTCTTCAGCAGTTTGATTGGAATGCACTCCCTTTCTAGCATGTTTTTTGATAGCATATTATTATTATGAGACAGTTACTGACTTCAAGCTCTTGTAGCTGAATTAAACTTTTTTTTTTAGCTGATGCCTTCGGGTTTGTTTTTTTTTTATGATGGTCTTGTTTCTTTCAAATAATATTCTCAACGCTGTATTACTTACTACAGAGACGTGGAAGAAGCTTTTGGCTCCCGGCATTGGATTGGCTCAGCTCTGGTCATTGCAGCCACTTGCGGAGTCAGCCAGTGGATGGAAGATCTTTCTCCTTCCTTTGCAATAAAAATAAATGTTATTTTAAAATGTAACCTCTAATACCATAACAAGCTTTAAAATATAGTGAAAATTTGTAACTTTGTGGCCCGCTACCAGGATCTTAATATGTAGGTAGCATTGAATCACAGGTCTTGTAAATATTTAAAACTGTTATTAATGGTTTAAGTATGCAGTACTTTGATTTTCCAGGTGTTTTCTGTGATATGAAAACTTGAAGGACATGATTAATTTATTAGGGGCATTTTCTTCTTTCAGCTGCTTTTCTAACTCAAACTGTGTGTCTTGATGACACAACAGTGAAGTTTGAAATATGGGACACAGCTGGTCAGGAACGGTACCATAGCCTAGCACCGATGTACTACAGAGGAGCACAAGCAGCCATTGTTGTGTATGACATCACGAATGAGGTGAGTACTGGGGTATTCCCTGGTGAAATTAGTTTTACTCTTTGTTTTGTTGAGAATATTCGTTCAATGGAATCTTTTGAAGTGGTTTAATTTTTTTTTTCCCTAGCCATTGCGATTTTCTTGTAAGTTAGTGTTTTTAAAAATACCATGAAGGTTTGGAACTTCCTTTTTGTATTGATTCATATAAATGTATTAGAGGAGATGTTGAATCATAGTTGCCCGCTGTGCTGTTGAGAGTACCAGGAGCTTGTTCCTTCTGCCACACTCTTGAGTGATACACGTGTTCCAGATTCCTGTGGCCTTCGCAGCCTCTAAGAATCACTTTTCTATGTTCAGACAGGTAGTGTGTTAAAGCTCCAACAGAGAAACAACATTCTGTATCTTTGTGTCTGACACCACTGTAAAAAAACAAAAATATTGGTTTATATAGAAGTAAGATTTATATAGTGAGAGAAATTCCACTCACTCCCAAAGTGGTCGTAATGGCCAGAGATGGATCAGACCAACTCAGGTAGCCTGCAACAGCGTGAGATCTTCCAAATGGGGGCAAGGTCATAGCTTCTGGGCAGCCTTCCACTGCCTTCCCAGGCACATTAGCTGGGAGCTGGATGAGAAGTGGAGCAGCCAGAAATCAAACTGGAACTCAAGTGAGATGATGTCTTCGTTTTATCCATTTTAGTGCAAATCGTCACTGTTATTTATGACTGAATAATGTTCCATTATGTTTGTAGACCATGTGTCTTGATCCATTCATCACTGGTTTGCTTGATTACATATCTTGGTTATTATGAATAGTGATGTGGTAAAGATAGTGGACTAGGTGTTTTTTGGATACCATGACTTCAGGTCTTTTGGATATATGCCCAGTGGTGGCATTGCTGAATCATGGCAGTTTTTAAGAAGTTGAGGCTGAGTTGGTGGTGTGACAGGTCAGTCTTCCACCTGCCGGTCCCAGTCTCGTATTAGCTCCAGTTCGTGTCCTGGCTGCTCCACTTTCCTTTCAGTTCCCTGCTTATGACCTGAGAGAGCACCGGAGGATGGCCCAAAGCTCTGGGCCCCTGCACGCATATGGGAGACCTGGAAGAAACTTCTGGCTCCCAGCTTCAGACCATCCCAGTTCTGTCAATTGTTCCCATGTGAAGAGAGAACCAGCAGATGGAGTATCTCTATCTGTAATTCTGACTTCTCTGAGTAAAATAAATAAGCCTTTAGGAAAATCATCATATTCTTTTCCATTGTGTCTGTACTAGTTTAGATTGCAACAGTACACATGAATACATGTGTTGTAATGTCTCACTGTAACCAGTAAATATAGCAGTTGTTACAGTAAAAGGAAAATATTTAAGCTGAAAGTACCACAATGGTCATAAAAATTTCTATCCCAGAATCACATTGGACACTTTCCAACCTTACCTCACAAAGATGCTTGCTAATCAGTTTTTGGTACCATGTCAAATAACTGTTTCTTTGTTTAACAGGAATCCTTTTCCAGAGCAAAAAACTGGGTTAAAGAACTTCAGAGACAAGCAAGTCCTAACATTGTAATAGCTTTATCAGGAAACAAGGCTGACCTAGCAAATAAAAGAGCTGTGGATTTCCAGGTATGTTGAATTAAGTTGATTGGAAGACATGCAAGTTTTGTAACTATTAGTAGTACTATGTAAATTGAATATTTTCTTGACCTTAGCAAGGAAGTTTTCAGAGTAAAGAATGATTACCTTCTCCTTCCCACGGACACTTTGGGTTAGTGTACTTCCCAGCCCCTCTCTGCTCTTGTCCCAGTATATTTCAGTGCATATGTGGGTCCACATCGTATTACACTTTCCAAAGTTTATAGAAAAATAAAATACATATTTATTTTAGTTTAAAAAAAAATTGAAATCCCATCCATAAAACATGGTTCCAAGAGTTTATGAACCCCCCCTGGAAGGGAAGTGGAGTTGCCAAGACATGAATTGGTGCCTGTATGGGATACCGGTGGATGACAAGGAAAGAATTCAGCCACTAGGGAGTTTGGCTGTGAATATTAGGTGTGTAATACTAGAGATGGCATCATTCTCTTATTGAATGTGTGGTAAGTGGAATACATGTGCCAGGTGATACCACTATCCATTGCAGTCTCCAGGACAGTTACCTCTTCAGCATAAAATGTTAGAGCACTTAAATTGCAGCTGTAAGTGACCCTGACACATAACGGGGCAAGGAACTGGTTTATTTGTCAAATGGGAAAGACCATTGGATAGTCTCAGAACAGCTTTGTGGATCAAAGACATTTGGCTATGATAAATTGTAAAACATTACAGAAATAAAGGGGGGATAACACGAACTTCAAAAATTTGATGGAAAGCGAAATTAAGAGTTTATCTTGATGTAAAACATTTTGAAATCTCTGCATATAATAAAATCTTCAAAAAATTTGCAAATATGTATAGTAAAACTGAGTATTTCTAAGGAACAATCTTTTTGTTCTATAAACAGGAAGCACAATCCTATGCAGATGACAATAGTTTATTATTCATGGAGACATCAGCTAAAACGTCGATGAATGTAAATGAAATATTCATGGCAATAGGTAAGATTAATAATGCTTCTTTTCAAATTATATAAGCAGAAAAGTAGAGAATTTGTGCAACTATATCTATTTTTAAATTATTAATTTTTTCTATGATTATGTCACTTTTCTAAGTCTCTACCACCAAGCAATACTTGGTTTTTAAATTTGAAAACACTATTACCTGTAAAATTGCAATATTAGTAATATAGGTAAATTTCTTCCAGATGAGTTAAGTGTGATTGTTGGCATGATAATTCTGGTACATTTTCCAACGGTTTCACTGAAAGAGAAATTTAAGTATTTGATTTTTGCTTATTGTAATCCTCTCCTTTCCCTTACCTGAGGGGAAGATACACTTCAAGATCTCTGTTGAGTGCCTGGAGCCAAAGTTGCCCTCAGCTGTGTAGTGCATTTACATCTTAAGCGAGCAGTTCCTCATGCGCCAGCCTCTTCGTCTTTATGAGCTGAGGTGCCGCAACATAACTAGAGTGCGTTTCCTTTTCCTCCGTCATAGTTTCACAGATTATGTACCAATACATCTTAGCACTTTTGACACCCAATTTTTTTTAACCTTCACTTATGAAGTGAGCTTTCACCTTTTCATTTAAAGGAAGCCCTTTGGTTTCTCTGTGGTACATCCAAATTGCCAATGTCATTGGTGTGTTCAATGGCCATAGGTGAAGTAAGGGTTACTCAGTGATGAGCACAGTTCCAATTCATCCTTTTGTTTTGTTTTTAAATTTGTTTGTTTATTTGAAAGGCAGTTACAGGGAGAGAACACTTCTGTCTTCTAGTTTATTCCCCAAATGGCTCCAGTGACTAGTACTTGGCTTGACTAAAGCCTGGAGCTTCAGCTGGTCCTCCAACATGACTGCCGGGCGCAAGCAAGTGGGCCATCTTTCGCTGCTTTACAAGGCACGTTAGCAGAGAACTGGATCAGAAGTGGAGCAGCCAGGACTTGAACCGGTACCCATACTGGAAGCTGGCACTGCAGGCAGTAGTTTAACCCCAACCCCAGGACAGTCAATCTTAACAGTCAGTAAGAAGCTATGAGAAGGAAAGACTACAATAAAAAGAAGATACACTCTGATATTAATGTACTATTTAGACATAATTGTATTTTTTTTTCCCAGTATTTTCTGTCTTTAATTCACATGTGTTAATGAGGTCACTTAGAAGTTGGCCTCTGAGTCACCTGCTTTAAGGTGACAGTAAGATCGGTCTTAGCGGAGTCGTCATCCTCAAGCCTGAGAGCATCAGTGTGTGCAGGTGCTGTTTAGAGTCAGTCGACTGGGGCATATGTGGTTCTGCTGTCTCTCAGTGATCCAGCATATCTGCCATCGTGGGGATCAAGATTAACTACATCTAGCAGATAGATTAATAACCATTACCCTGTGTAGAACTTAGCAGATGTGGCCATTTCTGAAACCCACAGAAATGTGATGAAAACAAAATTGAGAATTAGTTTTGAAAGGTGGAGTCTTCAAGATCAGCCCAGTTATTTAGTAGGTTCTGTTACTGGCCAGTCATGTCCGTAGGAAAAGGCTGTGGGAATTGGGAAGAAAATGGGCTCTGTATAATCTGTTCTGGGTTGTGGTTAGGTTAAACGTAGAGGGCAAGGTGTCTTGCAACACAGCCAGGAAAGAAATTTCCTTAAGACAGCAACCAGTGGGGCCCGGCAGCGTGGCCTAGCGGCTAAAGTCCTCACCTTGAAAGCCCCGGGATCCCATATGGGCGCCGGTTCTAAGCCCGGCAGCTCCACTTCCCATCCAGCTCCCTGCTTGTGGCCTGGGAAAGCAGTCGAGGACGGCCCAATGCATTGGGACCCTGCACCCGCGTGGGAGACCCAGAAGAGGTTCCAGGTTCCTGGCTTCGGATCGGCGCGCACCGGCCCGTTGCGGCTCACTTGGGGAGTGAATTATTGGACGAAGATCTTCCTCTCTGTCTCTCCTCCTCTCTGTATATCTGACTTTGTAATAAAAATCAATCTTTAAAAAAAAAAAAAAGACAGCAACCAGTGTTTTGGCATTTACTAGTTACTTGATAAATATTTGAAAAGAATAAACATGGTTATGTGATACTTTGGGATAACCAAACTAGAAAGAATTATTAAAAAGCACGTGAGTGTAATTTTAATATGAATATTCTGATTTTTTTTTTAATATTTCATAGCTAAAAAGTTGCCAAAGAATGAGCCACAAAATCCAGGAGTGAATTCTGCTAGAGGAAGAGGAGTGGACCTGACGGAACCCACACAGCCGACCAGGAGTCAGTGTTGTAGTAACTAAGCCTCCAGGCTGAACTCGCTGGAGCATTCTGCTTCCTACATGTAAATAACAATGGAAATGGAGCGTTTAACAGCCCAGGATGACTTCCAAAAAGAAGAGACTTATGATAGAGTCGAGTTTCTAATACAGATTTTAAGTGTTTTTGAACTTAATTTTTAATGCCATGCATGTATTCCTCTGACTAATGTTTCAGCAATAGGAAGGAAGGGAAGTGCTCTGTGCACTGGTGTCGGTGGGAGGTCGGGGGACACTTCTCATCATAGAAACGGATGGCTCTGGACCCTCAGTTAACCAGCGAGCCTCTCCAAACTAACAGTCATCACTCTGAAAAGAATGAAGAGCTTACTTGGGCTTTTCAGAAAGCATTTTTAGGCGATTCTGGGCATATTTATGCTTACAGTATTCAGGCAAATAGTCACTTTTCTTATTATCTATACTTAAAGTATACTTGCACATTTTAATAAATTAACCACAAGAAATATCTCTGGAGGATGGGGGGAGATGATCTTTAGAGGCATCTAATTTACAGCCAGTCCTGTTATTTTTTAAAGCGGATTTTTAAAAGTCAAATGGAACCCCATCTCATTTTAGGGACATGAAGATTGATCAGTGCAACTTCCTGGGTAGTGTTCTCTGCAGGCGTGAGCTCGTCCCATAGAAAAGAAACCAGGTGTCTGTGATTTCTGTCTTGTCCCTGCTGGCTATTGCAGAAGTCTGGTTTGGGGCAGGGAGGGAGCCTTTGGTCCCTTGGACATAATACATACAGTCAATGCACTAACAATTATGGACATTTAAACTTGATTATTTTAAATTGGATCTTCAGCTGTACTGTAAATAGGGTACTGCAATGTAGTCTCCGTATATGTTTATTACTTTTCTGTAATATTTAATAAGAGTTGCTTAAAGTATACAAAATGTACAGTTACTAAAATATCTAACTTCTCTTTCCCCTTTGAAAAGAAGGGGTTCCAATTGTTCTTACATGAGAAGAACCATAATAGACAATATTCCTGTAATTTGTAACATAAATACCGCAATGTTAGTAACAATCTTGCAACCTTGTTTTCCAAAGTTCATTTTATTTTGATCAGTTCAGTATATTGCACTAATTACTTTAGGTATTTTCATTATATGAAATCTACCATGTGTCAGATGATTTAATCTAAGTGTTGGACTGCTAGCAGAACTTGTAAATTACAGTCATTCAGAATTAGGAACAGTTCACCAGTGTTTAGTTTTATATTGAGGTGCTCAGGTTGGAATAAAGTGGTATAAAAGCCAAGTGTTGTTTTTCTCTTTTTTTGGTTCAAAGCAGTGAACATACATAAATGGCACTCTATAAAGTCACTGTTCGGTTTTCTTTACTGCGCTCCTGAACACTACTTGGTGTGGTGTTGATCTAGTACCCCAGTATCTGGCTCACTGAATCCTTGTCTGGCATACTGTGCTATTCTGGATCATTGGAGCTGCTTTATGTAGGAAGTCGTCACTAATTCCATTGAGAAATACTACCATAACGGTGATGTTGTCCCTGGAGCCAGCGCTTAGAGCGGCGCGGACAAGCTTTCGGCTGACGTGCTCGGCTGCGCTGTCGTAGAAGCTCCCGGTGCCTGGTTGCTTGTCACTGTCATGACCACCATCTGTACAGCTTTCCGCTTCTCCCTCTCTGTCAGCTTCAGGATTAGTCTTTTCTGGTGGAAACGTTTCCCCATTTTCGTAATTATGTTTGGGATATTCTGAATGTTTGAAACTGGACAAATCATTTGAATCTGTGGTTGACACACGTTCGTTAGTTTCCAGCTTACACTCAAACAACACATGGATGTGGCCTTCCGATGCGGTGGTGCTGGGTGCGCTGACTGGAAAAAGCAGAGACTTTATGGGTGGTTGACATTTGTTTTGCATGGTGGAATCGTGTGTGTCCTTATACATCTGGAATTCTGTTATTGTCAGTGCAATGACTTCCTTCTTATCCAAAACTTCCCAAAGTCCATTAGTAGCTAAGATAAGGAATTGACACAAATCATCCACAGGGACAGAAATAGTTTGAGGTGCTGGGATAAAAAATTTTTTCAGTCTGAGATTTCCGTGAAATCCAAGTCCTCGAGTGATTTCTATTTCTCCTTCTAGGAGCCCGTATGGTTCATTTGAAGTGATTACTGCTCCATTCTGAAGAACTCTATTTCTTTCATTTGTGTTTCGTGTAGTGTGTTCTTTGGTCAGACAAAAACCTTTTCCATTTCTGCACAAGACTGCTTGCACATTGCCTAAAAAGTTATTTAGGAAAAAAAGAAAGTTATCCCAAAGACTTAACAGACATTTGATCAAAGTATCCAGTTTACTAGTTGTGTGATTAGTGCCAAGAAAAGCACAGGCCTTGTGGAGGTACCTCTTTAGAATATGTGCAGCGTTGACTGGTACTAGTACTGGACAGTCCATCGTAATCTAGATTTCAAACTAGGAAACCAGTTTTTCTACGTTGTTAAACAACTTTCAGTTTAGAAAATGCAAGACTACTTCAGAAAGTACACAAGATGGAATTGTCTTGAAGCAAAAATTCATAATTTTTGTGTATTTTCTGTGAATTTTTGAAGTTTGTACTGTACTGAATTACAGATAAAAACATCTACATTAATTTCAATGTTTAATAAATTAATAAACTAGTTCTGAATATATTAGTGAATCGTTGAACTTTCCTTCGTGACCAGCAGCATATTTAAACAACTATCTCAATATAGAATTTTTTTTTTAACTCAGATGTTAAGACTGAAAGTATTTAGTTCATGGTGTTGGAAAAATTGTTAGTTGTATTGCACTTCTATAATGAATG
The DNA here is from genome assembly GCF_030435755.1 of Ochotona princeps. Taxonomy (NCBI): domain Eukaryota; kingdom Metazoa; phylum Chordata; class Mammalia; order Lagomorpha; family Ochotonidae; genus Ochotona; species Ochotona princeps. The sequence goes on from NC_080861.1 coordinate 8,674,303, forward strand.
GCCGAAGCAAAAAGTAATCAGCCCTCAAAAGAAAAAAATGTTAACTAGTGTGAAAGTCATTTAAGTGGAGCCAGCATTACATTTAATCCCTTGGTTAAAACAATACTTCTGTGTGAGTTGTAGTTTGGTCATGGTTCAGTGATGTGTGCTTCAAATATTCTAACAGCAAGGGATAGCTAGAACTTCCTTTGAGTTAGGGGTTTTTCTTTTAGTCAGGAAAAAGTGGTTTCATTTTGTTAGAAATATGTAATTGTTCTGAGGTGGAGTTAGTAACGTTTAAAGATAATCTTTGAAAAAATTATCGGGTCCAGCATGATAGCCTGGTAGCTAAATCCTCACATTGCAAGCACCAGTATCCCATTTAGGTGCCAGTTCTAGTTCCAGCAGCCCTGCTTCCCATCCACCTCCCTGCTTGTGGCCTGGGAAAGCAGAAGCTGGCCGAAGCCTTGGGACCCTGCACCACATGGGAGATGGGGAAGAAACTCCTGTCTTCCAGCTTCAGATCCGCTCAGCTTCGGCCATTGCAGCCACTTGGGGAGTGAATCAATGGATGGAAGATCTCTGTCTCCTGTTCTGTATATCTGCCTTTCCAATTTAAAACATTAATTTTTATTTTTATTTGGAAGGTAGATTTTTACAGATAGACGGATAAAGAAGGTCTTCCTTCCGCTGACTCACTCTCTAGATGACCACAACAATGAGCTGAGTTGATCTGATACCAGGAGTTTCTTTCCTGGGTGCAGGGTCCCAAGGGCACTCTGCTGCTTTCTCAGGCCATAAGCAGGGAGCTGGATTGGAAGTAGAGCAGCCAGGACACCAACCAGTGGCCAAATGAGATGCTGGCGCTGCAGGCTAATGGGGCGCCTGTTATAGCACTGTGCAGGCCCCGTCAACATTCTATTTCAATGATAAATTGAATAGCTAAGCAAAATGTCAACAAAGAAATAGAATGTTTGCATTCTCTAAAATAACTCGTGCTGATATTGCTAAACTATAAACAATGCTGTAATATGATGACACTACACAATGCTCATAGAAAAAAATAATGGAATTGAGAGGGCAGCTCCAGTGACCATGTCCCCACAGAGATACAAATGTGAGCAGGAATATATACACAGATGGCCACCTTCACAAGAATTAACAAAGCCAGCTGAGAGATCAGAATGCCTCGTCATATCCCTAAGAAACGGGTCTGGCATTGAGTCACAGCAAGTTGAGCTGCCACATGCACCTGGCAAAGCAGCAGACGGCCCACGTGGTTGAACCCCTACCACCCACAAGGCACACTGGGTGGAGTTCCTGGTTTTGCCCTGGACTAGTTATGGCCATTGCAACCATTTGGGGGTTGAAACAGCCCATGGAAGATCTTTTCATCTCTTTTCTATATTAAATATATATATATTTAAAACAGCAGCTGCCTCAGCCACACCTCCCCCAACTCTAAGGAGTGTGGCACCAGGATGCCTTGTGCATGGAAGGAGACTGGAAACCAAACTGATCGCTACCCTGCAGACTCTGCCCTGGCGTGTCCACTGACGTGTAGGCTGAGAATTTAAACTCCCATTGCAAGCAGCCTCTGCATCTCCTACCCCAGTAACGTGCAAAAAGTGAAACTGGAGAGAAGCCGGAACAGGAAGCTTAGGAGCAAGCCTGTGGGTTGGGCCTAGCCGCAGCACCTGATAGAGTCCGAGGGCCACCTCCGCAGTGGACAGACCGTCCATCCGTAGCATGATAAGCTTTGGTTCTATTCCCAGGCTGCGCTGGTCTTAGTGGGATTAGCCCTCTGGATATGATAGAGCGTTGTAGAATTCGTGGACATGGGATAAGAAGTCTGAACCCAAGGAAAAGCCTTTTCAGACACTAACCCAGTTCACAACGAGTTCAACAAATTCATCATACACTCGGGACAGAGCTGTGTCTGAGAAGTATTCTTAGTCTGATCAGTAAATACACATCAACGCAGGGCTTTGGGGCAAGCTGCAGCTTAGGGTGCTATCTCTTGCTGAAACATCAAATGTATCCATAGAACATCCACAAGATCTCTGTGACTAATGCTTCAAAAAGCAGATGATCCTGTACACCAACAAGGATTGAGAACTTCCAGGGAGGGACCGGCATTGTGACAGAGAGGGTACGGGATTCTATATGAGCACCAGCTTGGGTCCAGGCTGCTCTACTTCTGATCCAAGCTCCCTGCTAATGGCCTAGGGAAAGCAGTGTGAGATAGCCCAAATGGCCGCGTGCCTGACACAGGTGGAAAACCCAGATGAAGCTCCTGGCTCATGGTTTCAGCCTAGCCCAGCCTGGGTCGTGGAGGCTACCTACAGCGTGAATCAGAGGATGAAGAGTTCTTCTCTGCCTCTCCCTCTCTCTGTAACTCTGACTTTTGAATAAATGAACAAATATATTTTCAAAAAAATGCAAAAAGAACTTTCAGAGAACTATAACCTTAATCACAGAGCAAAATCAGGTGCCAAAAACCAATCATCTAGGAAATAAAATTGCCAAATTCTTAGATGAAGATTTCCAGGTAGCTGTTTTAAGGAAATAGTAAAATTCAAGAAAACAGAGAATTCAATCTGAGAGAGATTGGTTTGAAAGAGGGAAGTAATTAAACAGAACCAAGGAAGCTTTTCAATTGAGAAGTGAAATTCAAACTGTGAGTTAGGGGGCCTGTGCATGGCCCAGTGGCCTGATCCTCCACCTTCAAGACTGCGATGCTTCCTACCCAGCTCCCTGCTTTTGACCTGGGAAAGCAGTGGAGGATGACCCAAAGCCTTGGGACCCTGCATCCATGTTGGAGACCCGGAGGAGGCTCCTGGCTCCAGATCGGCTCAGTTGCTGCCACTGCAGTTATTTGGGGAGTAAACCGGGGGAAGGAAGATCTTTCTCTCTATAACTCTGCCTTGCCAATAAAAATAAGCCTTACCCAAAAAAATTTTAAAGAAAAAAAGCAAAAGACCTCAACTAGATGCTATTTACAAGAAATTCAGTTCCCCTTTAAGAACACATGTAAACTAAAAGTGAAAGAGTGGTGCAAGCTATTCTATGCAAATACGAACTAGAGCAATGCAAAAGCGATTTTGCTTGTATGAGATAAAACAGATTTCAAATAAAAAGCAGTAAAAAGGGATCAAAGACATCATTAGATGATGATAAAGAGTTTTAATATTTCAAGAGGAAACAACACCTATAAATATATATATGTATATATATATATGTATATATATATACCTAATTGGTGCACTCAAGTATATAAAAAAATGTATATTTTTAAAAGATTTATTTATTTTTATTGGAAAGTCAGATATACAGAGAGGTGAAGAGACAAAGAGGAAGATCTTATGCCCAATAATTCACTCCCCAAGCAGCCGTAGCGGCTGGAGCTGAGCCAATCCGAAGCCAGGAGCCAGGAACCTCCTCCAGGTCTCCCACGCGGGTGGAGGGTCCCAAGGCTTTGGGCCATCCTGGACTGCTTTTCCAGGCCACAGGCACGAAGCTGGATGGGAAGCAGGGCTGCCAGGATTAGAACAGGCGCCCATATGGGATCCCAGTGCATTCAAGACGAGGACTTTCCCGACTAGGCCACAGCACTGGGCCTGCAAATATATGTATTTTTAAAATAGAAAGTATTGATCCTTCATGAGTGTTGGGAGCTCCTGGAGTGGTAGCAAGGTGGCCCCAGGCTACTGGTAGGCAACGGCCTTGTGCTTCAGGGAGAAGAACTTGAGCAGCACTGGCCCGGGAATATCGTGCTGTCAGACGGGCAGGCAGACGAATGATAGGATCAGCAGGGCCTCAGCCGCCCCCACTCACTTCTCAATCTCTCCCCTGCCCCAGCAGACCTGACATACGGATAAAACAAATATTAATAAACCTAAGAGTGAGAGAGAGAAAGAGACTTTAACGCAGTAATAGAGGGGACTTTAACATGGGACACTTTCAAAATCGGACAAATCATGTAGAAAGAAAATCGATCAACAGTAGAGTTAAAACAGACCCTCAAGGAGGGCATTGTGGCACAGTGGGTTAGCCCACTACTTCAACATTTGCATCCCATATCTCAGTGCTGGTCCAAATCCTGGCTACTCTTTGGAGTACCTCTTATACACTGGGAGGAAACTGACAGTGGCTCAAGGGCTGAGGCCCCAGGCACTCAGGGAGGAGAGTTCCTGGCTCCAGGCCTTGACCTGGCAGCTTGATTGTTGGAGGCATCTGTGGAGTGAACAGTGGGTAGACGAGTCTCTGCCTTTCAAGTAGATGAAAATAATAAACACTTTTAGAACCCTGCATTCTCCATCAGTTGTACCTAACAGACAGTTATAGAATCTTCCATCCAAAATTCACTCTTCTCAGCAAAACATGGAAGATCCTCCAGGATAAATGATATATCACAAACCAAACCTCCCTAAACTTAACATAACAGAAGCTCACATCAAATGTTTTTTCTGACCCCTCGCAATAAAACTAGAAATCAGTAACAAAAACTTTAGAAACTATACACATACATGAAAAGTAAATAAATCACTCCATTTAATAAAGTGGTTTTTTTTTGTTGTTGTTGTTGTTGGAAAGGCATATTTACAGAGAGAGGTCTTAATCTTCTGGTTCACTCTCCAGTGGCTTCAACAGCCTTAGCTGAGCTGAGCTGAGCTGAGCTGATCAGAAGCCAGGAGCTTCTTCTGGGTCTCCTACACGGGTCCAGGGGCCTAAGGACCCGAGACATGCTCCATGCTTTCTTAGGCACAAGCAGGGAGCTGGCTAGGAAGTGAAGACACAGGGACATGAACTGGCACCTATTTGGGATCCCAGAGCAGCAGGCAGAGGATTAGCCTCATGTACCACCACACTAGCTCAGGTCATTGACTCTTGAACAACCAAGGGAAGAAATCAAAGAGGATTTTTTTTCAAATCTTTTCAAATTAAAATTGAAATACAACACTCCAAAATGAATGGCATACAACAGAAGCAGTAAGAGGGAATTTTATAACAATGTTTGAATTACAGAAATATTTTAAATAAACAACTTAGGCATTAGAAAAACAAGAATCAATTCAATTCTAGAGTCTGGCACTATGGCTCGATTGACTAATCCGCCACCTTGCAAGCACCTTTCCAAGTGTTCATGTTCTCAATGTAAACTCTGTGCTAGCAATATCAAGACATCGCTAGATGAAGAGAGTTCTTAAAAGACTGAGTGTAGAAATTGTTCTGTGCTCAGTGCTCAATAAGCTAACACTATCAGTAACAATAATTCCATCTATGAAAAGGGTAGTGGAATCCTACTTCGGCATCTCCCGGAACTCAGCGTGACTTGGACAAAACAATTTAACTTATAAGATTTCCAACTTGGAAAGCTCCTAGGCTGAGACCTTGTTAGTACAGCCGCTTCGTGAAATAAATCGGAAAAGAGAACAGACTGCTAAATTGTAGAGAAAAAAATGCATACTCAGGAAACTGAGGCATGAATTATGTAGCATTCTCTCTGAGACTAAACTGATACTACTTGGTCAGTGAGTATCACAACGGTCTATTGCAAATATATTCACTATTTGAATAACTGAACAGTTTGAGTAACTATACTAATCATCAAAAACTTTCCCTTCTATGTAAAAAGGAAGTTATAAGATTTTTTTAAATTTTTTGTTTGATTGCAAACTTATGTAGCATCTTTGCTTTTCAACTTCACGAACAACTCTGTTCCTACCCCAGCTGGGAAATAAAACTTTTGGTCACATTATTTCATATCTGTGCCTCTCTAAAGAATAACTACATTTTTGTGTGTGCCTATAATCTCCATTTTTCTTAAAGATTATTTTTCTTTTTTTTATAAAGTTTTTATTATTATTATTGGAAAGCTGGATATACAGAGGAGAAGAGACAGAGAGGAAGATCTTCCATCCGATGATTCACTCCCCAAGTGAGCCGCAATGGGCCAGTACGCGCTGATCCGAAGCCGGGAACCAGGAACCTCCTCCGGGTCTCCCACACAGGTGCAGGGTCCCCAAGCTTTGGGCTGTCTCGACTGCCTTCCCAGGCCACAAGCAGGGAGCTGGATGGGAAGTGGAGCTGCCGGGATTAGAACCGGCACCCATATGGGATCCTGGGGCTTTCAAGGCAAGGACTTTTAGCCGCTAGGCCATGCTGCCGGGCCCTATTTTTCTTTTTTTAAGATTTATTTTTAATGAAAAGTTAGATTTTACAGAGAGAAGGACAGACAGAGAGAAAACTTTTCCAGCGGCTGGTTCACTCCCCCAGTGGCCTCAAAGGCCAGAGTTCAGTTGATCCGAAGCTAAGAGCCAGGAGCTTCCTCCGGGTCTCCCACACAGATGCAGGGTCCCAATTCTTTGGGTCAACCTCAACTGCTTTCCCAGGCCACAAACAGAGCTGGATGGGAAGTGGAGCAGCCAGGACACGATCCAGCACCCATATGGGATCCTGCTATGTGCAAGGCAAAAACTTTAGCCACTAGGCTACTGTGCCAGGCCCTACAATCTCTTTTTAAACTGTGGTTATTTAGGCCCAGCTTCCTAACACTCACCTGGGAGACCTGAACTGGGTACTAGGTTCCTGACTTTGACCCAGCCCAGCCCCAGCTGTTGCGGGTACTTATGAATAAAGCCAGTGGATCACCAATTCCCGTCTGTCTCTCTGTCACTTTCTGTGTATCTCTCTGCCTTTCAAATAAAATAAATTGAAAAATTTTAAATGGCAAGGTGTTACACAGTGCTGTTCAATGTACGTACCAGTGTTGGCAATGTGTAACACTCCAGAAACTAGCTGTGGCATCGTCGGAGAAGAGGAGCTGTCAGCCGGCTCATCATGGTTACTGCTTCCTTTCCAACTCCTTTGCACGTGAGGATTCTTAATGCTGCCCTCCAGTACACAGGTCACGGCAGAACAGCCGCTCCATCGAACCCTGGACACCTCATTCCTGCCGAGACGTAACAGTCTATCCATTCTCCAAAATGCTTTTGCAAAGGCTTTGTGTATGTTCTCATAGTCGTTCTTCAGCCCTCTCGTCCTTTTGTGAGTGGAAGAGAAGAGATCTTCAAGGGCTGTGTATTCTTTCCTGAACACGGTATGAAAGGAATGGATCATTTTTTGTTGCTCTTGCGTCATCTGGTAGGATGGATCAAAGTTGGACAGCTGATGGAGAAACAAAACTGGGAGCTCGGTTGCTGCCAAGTCTGCTGCTGCAGCACCATGACATCCATCAAACAACCCAAAAAAGCACACATTGGGCTTATTGCCAAAATGATTCAGTACAGTGAATTTGTCATTCATGTCATGCCTCCATGTAGAATTCATGTCTTCACAGATAGCTACTCCTTTAATTAACAGATGGCAGACTTTGTGAGAGGTTGTGGAGCTCCTGTCTGTGCTATCCAAAATCTTATAGTATCCTGGGATTTGTTTCTTCCTGAGTAGCTCAAAAGCATCGTTGATTATCTGTAGGATTTTCTCACTGAATATGAAAGAGGACATCACTTTAGAAATTATAAACTGTCTGTGACTAGCAATCGCGAGGAACCACGGCATCTTTCCACCCAGCCACTGGAAACCCAAAGTCGCCAGCGCCACGTGTTGCTTTTTATGACCAAAAGCACCCCGTATGTCAATTTCCTGCTTGCATGTGGAGCAGGGGAATGTGATCACGTGGTCGGAGGCCGATTGCTCCTCGGCATCTTTATTCTTTTTTGAGAATTTGGCTTTTTTCTTTTTAGAAGACCTTTTCCTGAGTGAAAGATTCACATCTGAATCAAATATTGATTTCCTTAAATTCCACTTCCTTTGTTTCCAAAACACTCTGCAAAGAGGATAAAAAAAAATACACGCCAGGAGTATTACAATAAGAATTTCTATAAATGGGCCCTTCAAATTACAACTTTCTTTGACCACTGACAATGTTACATAGGCCCAGAAGTCAATAAAATAATTTTCCTTACCGTGATTGGACCCCAAAACACATACTGAATATGGAACAGGTCATGCCAAAACCAAGCGGAAGAGCAGAAAGAAGTGCTGGTCAGGACAGGATTTTCAAGGACTGTATGGAAGAGGCGTGGGCTGAAGACAGGAGAGCAAGTGGATGACGAGTGAAGAGCGGGTCCTTTTTGTGAAATCCTTTCTCTGAGAAGCAGTTAGCACAGTCCGCCGCCCAGGGGACCATTTTTATTTCTTTTTGGAGCAATCTCTAATGCATGACATCTTTCCCAGGGGTCATGAACAAAAAGAAACCTAGGAAAGAGAATGTGCTAGGGACCAGCACGGCTGCTTAGCAAACTCCTCCTCCTCACGTGGTGCTGGCATCCCATATGGACACCAGCTTGTGTCCCCGCTGGTCTACCTCAGATACGGCTTTTTGATTAAGGTTTGGGAAAGCAACAGAGATAGCCCATGTCCTTGGGGCCCTGCACTCACGTACCAGACACAGAAGAAGCTGCTGGCTCCCAGCTCGAAACTGACACAGCTTTGGTCATTGTGGCCATTTGAGGAGTGACCCAATGGATGGAAGATCTCTGTCTCTCCCTCTATTTCTCTTCCTATAATTCTGACTTTCAAGTGAAACAAATAGATTTTTTAAAAAAGAAAAACAATGGTTTAGCTTTGAAGTATTTGAAAATTTGAAGAAAAAAGAATAACTTTAAATATTTGTGAAAATGACCTTTTGAAAATTAGTCAACTTCAAGTCAATTCATATGTAAATGATTCTTGATATGGCTATATTAGATGTCATGCAAGATACGGTCATACCAGTAAGAATATCTGAAGTCTCCATGGAGTTAAAACATCCCAGATATTGAAGAGGTCTTTAAGAATCTTGGTGGTGTTAAGACATGAGCCTATTTAGTAACAATGTGATGATGATAATAAAGGGACTTTGAGCATGACACCCATGCAATGCGGAATCATTTTGTTCCTACATTCAGTACAAAGTATGCAAGATGGAAACTGAAAGAATGTTCTTTCTGTGTCCACATCCCCTTTCAACTTACAAATTCTGGTTCCAGTAATAATTAAACACTATCTTTCCAGATCTATCGAAATCTTTTTCAGAAACTATAAGTGGACTCACACATTTTGCATTTATTTTAGAATTTGCCATTTCAATCTTTGCTACATCAAGCAGCTATACATCATATAGCTCCGTATACATAGGTATATACACGCGTACACACATACGTACTGTGAAAAGTATAGGCTGGAATTTGGACTTTTTTTAAAATGCCCTCACTTAATGACTAATTTAATTTAATTTAATGAACATTCTAATTCCTCCTAATAGCTTCTTTCTTATCTGTAAGATGCACCGGGTTGTTTATATCAAATGATATAAATAGTGAAGTACACAGCACACACAGGATATGCACGCTATGTGAAAAGTACACGCAGTTACTGGCATGAGGTAAACAAAGTATGATGTTCAATGCAACACTAAGAAGAAAAAAGGACATCAGTGGGAGAGGATCATAATTTTGTAATTGTGTAGTATGCATTTATTAATATGTTTTGGTAAGTTATTTATATTAAGACAGCTATAATCATGTTACATGGGTCCCAGCACGATAGCCTAGCGACTAAAGTCCTTGCCTTGCATGTGCCAGGATCCCATATAGCTGCTGGTTCTAATCCCGGTGGCCCTGCTTCCCATCCAGCTCCCTGCCTGTGGCCTGGGAAAGCAGTCGAGGATGGTCCAAAGCTTTGGGACCCTGCACCTGGGTAGGAGACCCAGAAGAAGCTCCTGGCTCCTGGCTTTGGATTGGTATAGCTGCAGCCGTTGTGATCACTTAGGGAGTGAATCATCGGATGGAAGATCTTCATTCTGCCTTTAGAGTAAATAAATACATCTTTTAAAAAATACATTATCAAGTATTTATTGACTGTTAAAAAAAAAAAAGAACTGTACCTTAGAGCACTGTTTATCTCCATGTTAACTTGCAGACGCCAGCTGTCTTTGCTCTTGCTTTACCCGTTTCCCAGCTCCTCCTGCCAGCCTGAGGGGTGATGGTGGTGACGGCAGGACCCCATGCCCAGATGGCACAGCTCCGTCTGTGGAGTGTCCACACTCTCCCCCGGAACCCTCGTCATGGTTCACTTTATGATTCAGAAGACTGTGAAGCAATAAAGGCATAAGCAATGAAAACCAGGCTAACAGACTCTAGAATTGGTTATGCTGAAAACTCCATTTCCCCAGATCTCTTCTCCTGTGCTGCTCCACATTGAAGTTGGCCGAGTGGGAATCTGGATGGAATTTGGGGAGACGTTGTAGCTGGATGCTGTCATCACCCCATGGCTTCACCCAGAAAGATAGATATATCTAGCAGGCTTCAACTTGCCTTTGCCACACTTTGCCCTCAGCTGGCCCTCTTGACTGCAGGCCTTGGTAACCAGAAGCCGTCCCAGGCTTGTCAACAGGCAACTCCGAGATCCACAGGGCAAACACTTCTATACTTTTTACATCTTTCGCTTTAAAGTCACACTTCTGCAGTGAAGTCCCTAGTTTCTCAGACTGAGATTTTATTGATCCTTTTTTTAAAAAATTATTTGTTTTTATTGGAAAATCAGATATGCAAAGAGGAGGAGAGACAGAAAGGAAGATCTTCCAACTGCTGGTACACTCCCCAAGTGGCTTCAACAGCTGAAGCTGAGCCAGTTTGAAGCCAGGAACCAGGAGTTTCTTTTGGGTCTCCCACCTAGGTGCAAGGTCCCAAGGCTTTGGGCTGTCCTTGACTGCTTTCCCAGGCCACAAGCAAGGAGCTGGATGGGAAGCAGAAAGCTGGAATTAGAACCGGTGCCCATATGGGATCCTGGCATGTGCAAGGTGAGGATTGTAACCGCTATGCTACCAAGCTGGGCCCCAGATGAGGTTTCTTTGGAGACCCCCTCCACTCTCACCCCCACCTCCTCACCTTGTCCCCCTCAACATAACCTCTGTAGGATCTGTGGTCTAACTAGGAAGTATCTGAGTCAGTTGTTGAAGACAGTGCCCATAGGGCATGCCCAGATGCGCATGGGGAATATGGCAGTCTATTGGAGTCTAAAGAAGACATAGCAGATGATGGAAGGCAGAACAAATTGGACAACTCTCCCAGGCAAGCGTTGACAGCAAGTATCTGGGCGATTGGAGACTCTGGGAGGACTATGTCAGCCAATCGACTTTGGCAGGATTTCCTCAACCTTGGAGCAGTGCAATCAACAGCATTTCAGAGCTATCAAAACCATTTAAGCAGCTCCCCCGGAGCATGCTCCACACTGGAGACCCGAGGATGATGACATCGGGTGTCTGCCCCCTAACCCCGGGCACTGATGCAGTTAAGATGCTGGGTGTGGCTTCTTCCCCTCTCACCCTCCCTTCCTCAGAAACAGGAAGAAAAAGAAAATTGAGACCAAATCAGCTCATCCACTTTTCCCTATTCCTCAACCCTTCCCACCCTAATCAGTGGTCCACACGGGCATGTATGCTTCTCAACTGTGTAAAACTCATCAAAAAGAACATTTTTATAAAAGTGAAAAGATGAAGGAAAAAATTAGGCCATTAGCTATTGTGAGATAATTTATTACAGATAAAACAGTTTTTGAAGAAAAATGCATATTAAGAAAGCTACCAAGAACATGAAAGACGATGTGAATAAACGCGGAGACGTGCCTTGTTCTTGGAGTTCCAAGCTTAATACTGCAGAGATGTCAACCCCAAAGGGAGGAAAATAAACCCAGCCTAGATGGAAGACATTTTCCAGTCCATCTCATGACAATCCTCTTGTCCATAGTACATAAAAATACAAATATATAAATAATGGAAAGACAAATGTTCCTTAAGAGGCACAAAACTCAAGATTCACAAAATACGATTAATTAAACAATAAATGAAAACTGACTACACCTTACTTATAACCGGGAAGATGCAGGTTTAAATCACGTTGAGGGGATTTCTGCTACCCGCCCTAATGGCAGGTGCATTAGAGTCAGATCATCGCAGTGTGGGTGAGGATGGGAAGCCATGAGAACCATCAGGCATCTCACAACTGACGGAGAAATACTGATACAATCATTTTAGAAAGCAATGTATAAGCATATGGCAGATGCGAACATGACTTCATTGGAGAATTGCAAACTGCAACAATAAGATAGCATTACACATCTTTTGGAACAACTGATCCCAAACATGTTCAACGGCAAATGCTGGTGTAATTATGTGGAACCCCAGGGAACCCCCATTCATTGCTGGTGATCATGCCCAATGGAAGTCACTTTGCAAGAATGTTTGGTGCTGTCCTAACAATTGTGCTCCTTACTTTTTTGGTGGATGAGTTGAAAACATAATTCACACAAAAAACTGCACAAAAATGTTTACTCATAATTGCCAAAACTTGGAAAAATCTAAGATGTTCCTATGTAGATGAATTTATATACAATAGAACACACATACACTATTATTCAGTAAAACATATACATGCAGTATTATCTAATAAGAAAAATTATTTATAAAGCCACAAAAATATGTGAAAGAATATTAAATGCACATCAATAAGTAAGAGGAGCAATCTAAAAAGGCTACACGTATATGATTGCAAGAATGGAATATTCTGGAAAAGGTAGTCTTGTGGAGACAATAAAATGATCAGTGGCTTCCAGAATTGCAGGGTAATTTTTAGGGCACTGAAAATGCTTCTAGATGACACTGTAAAGGCAGATAATTGCTGATGAGAGTCCAAAATGACAGAGTCACTTCAGAATTCTGCTTGGCAGCTTACTGCTCTGGAATACAAAAAGCACCCCCCCCCCCAAATTTGAACTACAGACTTTATACTGAAACAGGGAGTAGAGTTATGGATGGTAGGCATGCTGCCAACCCCTGAGGACATGAGGAGAATCAAGATGGCAGCACGGGATGCAGACATGTTTGGGATGAATCATTAAGGTAAAGCATAGAGAGCTGATTACAGGATAAGATAGGGGTCAGGCAGTCAACAGGGGGGTGTCTGGAGATCCCCTGGACAGAGGGAAGAGGCAGAGAAGGTGGAGAGGTGTTACAGGGAACAGAAAACCCACCAGCTGCCGGGGAGCTGTATTCCGGACTCCAGCTACAACCAGGGACCCAGCAGCAGCCACGGATGGACTCTCGTGGCAGCCAGGTGGGAGCTTAGGAGGTGAAGATAGGCTGGGATCGGCCAATCCTGAACCAGTGGATGGAAATCTGGCCCAGCAGTGCATGGAAAGGGAGCGGTGAACTCTGCAGGGCAGACCAGTGGCAGGTCAGTGCTGGCGGTACAGGGGTCGAACACTGGAGTGGGCGTGTTTCCGGCTAGTCACGCTGGGCTGATCCCACGGGGAGACAGTGCCAGCTTCATGTCCTGCAGGATCTGTGGGGTCCCTGGATCGGAAAGCCAGCAGCCCCAGCTCTCCGGCAGTGCCCCACCGGGTGCCAGCTTGTGTGTCTAGTTCAGTACCACTGACAAACTAGTTATCTGGGACAGTTGGCGGCTTCCTAATCCAGGACACTGATTAGACATAAAAATCGACTAGCAGGCCTGTAGGTAATACATCTTACAAATCTGCACTAAGGAGAAGAATCTGCCAACTTGCAATGTCAAAAGTTACAAGAAAGCTGGGGGCAGTTGTAAGTGCTTTGCCCACAATGTTCACATCTGTAAAGAGATGTTAATAACACATACTACAGATGAGAATGCTACGTCTCTGGAACATGTGTTAACTGGGCTGCACTACATGGCAGATTGGGAATGAAACCCAGCAGTGTTGATTTATAAGCAGGTGACTTTTTGTTAGTTCAGGAATGTGGGAAAAAATACATGTATTTTGGACAAACAGGCAAATCAGTGACTTACTTTCCTGGGAAGTCGATTTCATATGACTTGAACTCTGACGTTCAAACACATTCATAAATCTCATTTTCACTCTTCTTTTTTGCTTTTGGCTGCTACAATAACATTTTTGGCTTCTCATCCTCCCAAGGTCAAGACAACCAAAAAATACACAGATCAGTGGAATGTTGGTAAGACTGGGCAGTCATGAATGTGAACCTGACCGATAGGCTGCCCTGCTTGATTTAAAGCTCCCTGTCGAATTCAGGTTTCCTAAGTGTTTCATAAGGAAGATGGCAAACGTCAAGGTGGTGGCACCAGCCTGGCAGAAGAGAATGTTCAGTGTCACTTGGGCATGTTTTGTATTCCTTTCGGCACTGTCTTCTTGGTCAGCACAGAGATTCTGGCACAGGCTGTCACCGTGTGAGGACTTGAGGGCCTGTGACAGGGAGAAGGGAGTGGGTGGTTTGCTGACAGTTCTTACAAACACCCCAGTGTGTATTGATGGCAAAAACACACAGAGCAAACACACAGAGCATGGCAGCAAAGAGCAGAGCCCAGCTCCATTCACCCCCCAAGCCCAGGACCAAGTGCTTCTATTCTGTTCGGAGGAACTGCGTCCGCGGCCAGCTGCGGCTCCATGCCTGGGCAAGTCACCTGCCTGCCTGCTGAGGAGGAAGGAAGGAAGGAACAGGGAACAATGAAACCCTTGTCAAAAGCCAAGGATTTTCGTGGTCTTTTATTTATTTTTTGTTCTCTCTTAGTTTATTTTCTAATTGTGTTACTCTTCTGCTTAAAACCTTTCAATAGGTCATCTCCTTTTTTCTAGGATAAAAGTTCAAAGTCCTGATGTGATGAAAAGGCTCCGGAGGGCCTGCCAAAGCCTGGCATTTGAGTGCCCCCTTTCCCCCACTTTCTTTGAACTGCCCGATCCAGTCTCCTCTGTGGGTGGCAAGGACCCGGTCCCTGCTCACCCTTGTTTTGTACGTGTTGTTCTCTCTACCTTGAAAGCTTTCCCTTCCACTGCCGACCAGTTAATTCTAACTCACTTTTCATCTTTCGGTTAAACTCAAACTCCCACAAGCTGAACTTCAATATCTTCAGAAAGGTGTTTCCTAGTTCCTCGTACAAACCTTCTACCCTGTATCAAGTGCACCGCTGAGGAAGCGTGGCCTATGGTGACGTTTCTTGGGATACGTTTGTGTGACGGTGAAGGTTCCGCAGGCCTCAGTCGGCTTCCTGCTGGCCCTTTAAACCTCTCTGTCAAGGCATGGTTTGTCTGCCATATGGCGTAAGTTTCATGAATATTCTCTAAATAAACTAAAGAGGCAACCAAAGAAGTGCTTAAGCGGTTAAATCTTATGTTGATCAGTTTAGGGGTTGTTTTGTTATTGTTTTTGTTTTTATTCAAGAGGCAAACACAAAAAGAGAGAGAGAGAGATAGCGCTTCCACTGGCTGGTTCACTCAACAAGTCAGGACTAGGTTTGGCCAAAGCCAGACAAAGATTCAATCTAGGAGTCCCAAATGGGTATCAGGAACCCACCCATTCACCCAAAGGATCAACCACTGTTTCAAAGATCTTCACTAGCAGGAAGTTGTACCTGGAGCCACAGTTGAGTATTAACTCATGTACTCCAACAATAGCGTGTGAACATCCTACCTACTAGGGCAAACATCTACCTTCGAATTATTTAGTTCTTAGTGAGGGAGTAAGGAATATTATGAGGAATATTATGATGTTTTTCCTTTCTCCTCAGTTCTCAGCACTGTCTTAGTTCAGAAGCGTGTGTTCCAGGAAACAGCACGTCGTGCAGCACAAAGGAAGCAGAGCATAGTGTCAGAATCTCTCAGACTCTGCTGAGACCTTGGCAACCAAGTGTTCTGAACTTTTCTTTAGAAGGCTCATTTATGGGCCCGGCACGGTAGCCTAGTGGCTAAAATTCTCACCTTGCATGCACCAGGATCCCACATGGGCGCAGTTCGTACACTGGGTGCTCTGTTTCCCATCCAGCTGCCTGTTTATGGTCTGGAAAGCAATTGAAGATGGCCCAAAGCCTTGGGACCCTGCATCTACATGGGAGACCTGGAAGAAGCTCCTGCCTCCTGACTTTGGATCAACTCAGCTCCGGCCATGGCAGCTACTTGGGGAGCGAAGCAGTGGGCGGCAGATCTTGGTCTCTGCTCTCTGCAAATCTGCCTTTCCGATAAAAATAAATAAAATATTAAAAAAACAAGTCTTATTTGTTTGAAAGATGAAGGACAGAAGGGGCGAGAGGGAGAGCTTGGAAAGCGAGATCGTCCTCATTGGCTCACTACCTGCATGGCCGCCATGACTAAAGCTGAGCTGCTTCGAAACCAGAAGTTTCCTCCGGGTTTCCCACATGGGTGCAGGGGCCCAAGCAGCTGGGTGGTCTGTGGTTGCTTTCCCAGGCACCTTATCAGGGATCTGACTGCTCGGCCCCATACCAGAGTACCTTAGCAGGGATCTGAATGGAAATTGGAGCACATGGGACTTCAGCTGGCACGCATACGGGATACTGGTGCCTCAGGTGGCAGACTTATATGACATGCCACAGCACTGGCTCTGATCTCACCCATTTGAATTGTGATGTCCAATAGGGTACCTACCAGATAAATCTGCTGTTTAAAAATAGTTAATATTGGGCCTGGCACGGTGGCCTAGCGGCTAAAGTCCTCACCTTAAACGTTCCGGGATCTCATATGGGCACCGGTTCCAATCCCAGCAGAATCGCTTCCCTTCCAGCTCCTTGCTGACTTTGTAATAAGAATAAAAATAAATCTTTTTAAAAAACAGTTAAAATTAAGGAAATTTAAGATTTTTAGTTTGTCAGTCTATTAGCTAGAGGTTGACTGAACAGGGCTGCTGTGATGTAAAAAAGACAGAGACAGAAAGAGAGAGAAAGAGAGAGTGATTTTCCATCAACTTGCTCGTTTCCCACATGATTTCTATGGCCAGGTGTGGACCAGGCTGAAACCAGGGTCCTAGCACGCCATCCAAGTTTCCCACATGGATAGTAGGGATCTAAGTCGTGGACCACTTTCCAGTGCTTTCCCAGGCGTATGAGCAGGGCGCTAGACTGAACCTGGAGCAGTGAAAAGCTAAGCCAGTGCTCTTGTGAGAAGCCAGTACCACCAGCAGTGGCTTCACATGCTGTGCCACAAGCTGAAGATACCTGATCTATAAATAGTATTCCAAAGTGCTCCTGAGAAAAGTAGTTGTGAAGATTAAATTAGTTTAATTATGTTTAGGCCCTTAGTATGCTCTTAGAAACAGTAGCACAGTGCCTAGTGCGGTGGCCTAGTGGCTAAAGTCCTCACCTGGAATGTGCCAGGATCCCATATGGGTGCTGGTTCTAATCCAGCTCTCTGCTTCTAGCTTGGGAAAGCAGTTGAGGATGGCCCAAAGCCGTGTGGAAGACCTGGAAGAAGTTCCTGGCTCCTGGCTTCGGATCAGCTCAGCTCTCTGGCCCTTGTGGACACTTGGGGAGTGAATCAACGGATGGTAGATCTTCCTTTCTGTCTCTCCTCTTCTCTCTATATATCCGATGTTGCAATAAAAATAAATAGATCTTAAACAAAAATAGCACAATTGTCTTTGGCTGAATGTGAAAATGTTAAGAACCTTCCACGTAAGTTACTTAGCTTTCTGAGCCTCAATTTGTGTCTAAAATGAAGATAACGGCTTCTTCCATCGTGGTAAAAATCACATAGGCTCTTGTGCAAGAAGCGTTTGTCACAGCGCTTTGCACACAAGTCAGCCTCCAAACTGCCTTTGTTTTTTTTTTTTTTGGTGACTGCTATAACAAATTTGATTTTCTCCTGAATAACTCCAGAAACTGAGTTCCAGCTGTGAAAACATTCCAAGGTAGGTGTTTGAAGACCTTTCCAAGGGTGTGAATGTGGCCAGCAGTGCTAATAATTTCCTGAATCGCTCATTTGGTTGTGCTAAGCACTGGCGATATTGTAAGTCACAATGTCCGCACGAGTTAAGCTCCCTTTCCCATCCCCGTCTTTCTAAGTGCCCAGGACTCCTGGCTTGGCTCAGAAGTGCACAGCCACGACCTGTGTCAGAACCCTCCAAAGCACCAGCTGGTTTAAGGAACGGGGCACCTACCAAAGGATTTTCAATTAGTTCAACCGGATTCCTCTAACGTCTCCTATCAGTTCTGCAGACTCTGGTCTTCCCAATTTTAGGCCCGTTTTCATAATTCCAAACAGAATATGTATGTTTGTAGTTGGAATGTGAAGGATGAGAGAAAGAGGGGAACTCATTTAATCTCATGCCAAGTTAAAACCCATGGAGAATGTGGGTGGCAGAGGGGTCCCCTAGTGCTTACTGAATATGCATTGTTGGCCTGACACGATGCTAATAAACACTTCAAATTTTTTTCTTGCGGACTTGCAGTTTCCTTTTCCGTATAAATTTAAACTTACATACACGATGAAAATGTTATTAGGTATACATGGTTTAAAATTTAACAGGAAAATGTACAAATATTGGGCATATTTTCCTCAAAAAATATAAATTGCAGTAACTGTATAAAGTAGAAAACTTATTTTTCACACGCCTTAAGGAATGTTACCTTTCTGTTAAGGATTCAAAAACAACCTATTGAAACGAAGTGCCACATCCGAGTTGCACTTTATTGACAATCAAATTTTCCATCAAAGATACTTAAATAAAGGTGACCATTTGTATCAACTTTTTAGAAAATTTAATGAAGTCTTCTTAAATACTTGTATATAACTGTTTAGTGTTTAGATTTAGCATTCAACTATTTACCTAAAGAATCAAAGTTATCTTTCCTATGCATATTGTTTAGATCTCTCGACATCTACACCTCGGGGTAGAATGGATTAATATTACACAACGTTCCTCACCACTGAGTGTGGCAAGAATGAACCCAGCGAGAGTGCCGATCTGTGAGCGTGCCGATCTGCGAGAGTGCCGATCTGTGAGAGTGCCGATCTGTGAGGCTTTTCAGAATCCTCAACTGGAGCACAAAGAGAAGGGAGCCCCGGCTGCTTGGCATTCTGGGACTCAATACTTTGTTATGCAAGAATCTTTTGCATTCATGCTAAGAAGGAGGGTTTGACAAGTTAATTAATTTGTCTTTTCTCTTACCTAAGCATTCCTGCCACTCAAGTCACTCCAGCACTCCAAAGCTGTGGCTCTCTCACCAAAAACTTAGCATTCCTCTGCGGGGCCCTTTGTTTTGTGAATCTAGGGCGAGAGCCGAGAAGCAGTCTGTCTCCTCGGCGGGTGCTTGAAGGCTGTTAGGCAGAAGAGTGGATGTTTAAGTCTACCAGTCTCCTTGCCTGCGATTCCTGTGAAATGACAAAGATGCTCTCCCAATGCCCCACACGCCTGGGTTGTTTGTTTGTTTGTTGAGTGTTTATGACAATGAGGAATTTCCTAAATGCTAGATCTCAGGTGAGGGATTCCTCTTACCGAGCCCAAGGGTCGTGGAACCCTGAAATTCTGATTAAAGTGCCGGCATTACAGCACAGTAGGTAGAGCCGCTGCTTGTGCCCGGCCGGACAGGTGGTGGTACCCACTGGCATGAGTGTGGGCTGGATAGTGGGTTCAACTGGGTTGAGCTAGGTGTCAATGCTCATTGACGTGAGGCAGGACACACTGAATGGGATGTGAGACAGACTGAGTCAGTCTATTACACATACTGGCAAGCATAGAAACCAGGGCTGGGAGCAGGCCTGGTGGGGATTATTGAGGGTTGCCCCTTCTAGGCTGCCCTACTCACTGGTGAACATGTGGTGGACAGGGCCATATTTAAAAATGTCTTACCCCCTCCTTTTTTTCTGTAATTCTGGGAGCTGGATGGGAAGTGAATCACCGGACAGAAGATCTTCCTCTCTGTCTCTCCTCCTCTCTGTGTATCTGCCTTTCCAATAAAAATAAATAAGTCTTTAAAAAAAAAAGGCTAATGAAGAAAAGTCTACCATCCTTTGGCTCATGTCCCAATGCCCATAACAGCAGGGGTTGGGACTTAGTCTGGGCCTCCCAGGTGTTTTTCACAGGGACCCAAAGACGTAAGACATCATCCACTGCCTTCAGGGTGCACACGGACAGGGATGGGAAACACAAACCTGTCCCTCCGGTGGCATGTGCTGTCCCAAGGGGTACCTTAATTGCTTCAACAAATGCCTGTCCCGCTTTCCCCAAGTTTTATGTTTTATTCTTTTTTTTCTCCTCCTCTTCACTGTCTTTCTCCTTCTCCTTGTTCTTCTAAATACAAAGAAATACTTCTGCGCCAGAGTTCACGGAACAATATTCTCAGTATTTGTATACAAGTCATTCCTCATAACAGCTATGTGATATTCTGAACCATGACCAATATACCTCTGGTGATCTACTGATCTCCTCCTATTCCTGTTTTCGAAGCTTTTGCAATTTTCTTCATGTGACTTCTTTGCCCAAGTAAGTGATGGGATTTTGTAAACTGAAACATTACCTTTGATTTTCTTGATCTTCACTTAAAATTTTTATCTGTGTATTGGAAGGCAGAGTAACAGAGCAAGAGAGAAAGAGAGGGAGAAGGCAAGAAAAAGATTTTTCTCCACCTGCAGGTTTACTTTCTAAATAGCTGTACCAGCCAGGGTGGGCTAGGGCCAAGCCAGGAAGCAGGAATTCCATCTGGGCCTCCCATGTGGATGGCAGAGGATCAAGAACTTGGGGCGCCATTTACTGTATTCTCAGTCATATTAGCAGAAATGCCAGACGGGAAGCAGAGTGGCTGGGACCCCATGTGTGGCCGTCACTTCTACAGCGCCCCCGTGCAGAGCCTACCCAATGTCTCAGCAGCCTGGTTGCTGGGTGTCAGCAAGCCTTCTGAATCCTTCACCCTGAAGGCTCCCTTTCTGGCACTCACAGAGCAGAGGCTGAATAGGTCTGGAAATCGTGGGCCTTGAGCCTAAGGCAGTGACACCCGTTCAGCACCCAGCAGTGACGGTTCTCAGGGCAGGTTGAAAACATCCTTAACCAGCACCAGAGGAGAAGGGAGGAGCAGGCTGAGTTAATATTAAACCAGGGCTTTCCCCCAGCATTTTGTTGAGAGCTTTTTCAGTTTTACAGAAAACAGAACTCTACAGTGAACCCACTTCCGAGACTGTACCATCATGCTAGGCTTTGCTGTATTATTTCTTTATTCATGAGCGCTCTTCCCAGGCATGGAACACCCACCTCTCTCATTTTTTGGCACATCTCAAAGTACGATGTATTCGGAGACATCAAGACCACACCCCAAAACTTTTAGCATGAGCATTTATCAGAGTTACTGGCTATTATTTTTTTTAATAGCTGAGATCCTGTTCGCACCCAATAAATACTCAGATTGTAAGTAAACCACTCCATCATGCCAGCAAACTGCTACAGGATGGAAATCAGTATCTGCTAATGTCATGGTGTTATAGTTTGATCAGAGACCTGTAGCTTCGGAGGCTGTCAGTCCGCAGAGATGACGATGGCGACATACCTGCAGCACAGCTAGGAGGCGGCAGAGAAGCGCCCTGCACTAGGACAGGAAGCAGTGGGCACAGTCAACACTGTGGTGGGTCAGGGAAAGTAGTCCGGCTCGCTGGCTGCTCCACTTCTGTGCAGCGCCCTGCTAATGTGCCCGGGAAAGCAGTGGGGCATGGCTCAGGTTCCCGGGCCTCTATGCCCACTAGGGAAGCATGGGTGGGGTTCCTGGCTCCAGGTCATGGTTGCCATTTGAGGAGGGAACTATAGGGCAGAGGATATGGGGAATCTCTCTCTCCCTCCCCTTCCTCTCTCTTTCTCCCCATAAATCTACCCTTCAAATAAATATCAAATCTCTTAGAAGAGAAGAAAAGAAGAAGAAAAAAAAAAAAAAAGAAAGAGGAGGCAGCACGGAGGTTAACCGTGCGGATAGGAGAGAGACGGGCCTGATGCCTCAGCCCGCAGCCCAGATTCCAGCTGGCAGGGTGTGTCTCCTTTTGCACTGTTTAAATGGACAGATTATTTTTTTTCTTCCCAATTTTACAAATCACTCTGTATTAAAAGTCAAAAGAACGAAAAACAGACAAGGAAAGGATAGAGAAAACGAACTGCGCAAGAGAGAAGGGAAGGACAGCCCTTCAGGCGTCTCTGACGAGAGCTGGAGGCGAGCTCTAAAGCTTGCCAGGAATGTGATAACAAGCACACTTCGGCCCATATTACCTCTGATGACACTGGTTCTGATAAAGTGGCCACCTGAGTGTGCAGCCCTGCAATGAGAAACTGAAATACGTGACTCCTGCTACTACATACACAGCAGTGGCTCATCAACAACATTGAAAACACATGAGGGCTGCTTAAAAAAAAATTTTTTTTTTAAGTTTGATGCCAGATTCAGTTCTGAAGACTTAGCATTCAGCTGAATGTGTCTTTCCTGATTCACGTGCACGCTGGTGGGGTCAGTTCTGAAAATTATTTAACATTATGGAAAGCAGCAACAGATTTTTAAGCCTATATCCGGAGCTGAACCTGCTAATAAACTTTGTTTGCAAACTTTTATTACCGCCTATAGTTCTGACAGTGATTTTACACAATTATTGCTTTAACAACCTGCACCTTAAAAACAAAAATTACAGAAAATAGCAAGGGTCTTTTTTCTTTGTTTATTTTTGTTTGTTTTTCCTGGAAGATATGGTTCAGAAATTGGCCTAGGAAGAAAGTGTTGTTAACTTGTGAGAAAAGTTTAGCAGGACGTATTTTAAAAGAGAAACGGAAAACGCTGTCTTTTATTTCGGTGCATTACCAACAAAGGAAAAGACTAGCATGGACGGGTACTTTTCAAAAAATACATGCATATATATATATTTTGCGTCCGGGTCCAGCTAAGGCGGAGGAAGTGTTCTCCTCTCCGAGCCAGGGTGGAACCGGGCGGGGAGGACAGATGACTGGGCGGTGCCCTCTGCCCCAGCTCGGGAGCCCAGGGGTCGCCCGGGGGCCCGCCTAGGGGGAGGGCGGCCAGCAGGTGCCTGGGCTGCAACCCGTGTCCCCACCCTCAGCTTCACCCTCACCACACCCCGAGGCCCGCTTCGCCCCCTGGCGGTCGAGGCGCCCGGGGCTGGGCGGTGGAGGTGGGGGGGCGCCAGCTCAGAGCCGCCCTGCGCCCCCCGCCCGGGTGCGCCTGGCACTCGGCTGCGCGCACCCCTGGGCTCCCCTCCCCCTCTCCCCTCAGGAACGTGTCGGCGGCCGGGGAAGCGAGCCGGGGAGGGCGTGTGCGGCGGCGGCGGCGGAGCCGCTAGTTCCCTCCCTCCCGGGGGAAGCTGCGCCGCCGCCGCCACCGCCAGCGCGCGGGCCGAAGCCAGGGCGAGCCGGGCGGGCAGGGCGGGGGCGGGGAGGGGGGTGGGCGCAGGGCGGGAGGGCGTGGGGGAGGGTCTCGCTCGCTCTCTCGCTCTCTCTCCTCTCTCTCTCTCTCTCCCGACGACCGGAGAGCCCGAGAGAGGGAGACCCTGGCGGCGGCGCCCGCCCCTCTGTGCGCCTCCTGCGGTGCTCGGGGGCGGCATGTCCGAGGCCGGCGGGGCCGGGCCGGGCGGCTGCGGGCCGGGGAACGGGCCCGGGACGCTGCCCCCGCAGCCGGCCGCGCCGCCGCCCGCGCCCCCGCAGGGCTGCTCCTCGGGGGCCGCGGGCTCGGGCGCCTGCGGTCCGGCGACGGCTGTGGCTGCGGCGGGCACGGCCGAAGGACCGGGAGGCGGCGGCTCGGCCCGGATCGCCGTCAAGAAGGCGCAGCTGCGCTCCGCTCCGCGGGCCAAGAAACTGGAGAAACTCGGAGTGTACTCCGCCTGCAAGGTGGGTGCGCGCTCGCCTGCGTCCGGGCGGCTGCGAGGGGTCGGGGGTGGCCCCCGGCGGGGACCCCCGGCCCGGCCCGCCCCCGCTCCCGCCTCCCGCTCCGGGCCGCTGCACCGCGGAAGTGCTGCTGTCGCCCTGGCCCCATTCGCTGCTCCTCGGACCCGAGTCCCTGTGGGGCTGAAAGAAGGTGGTGGGGGAGGCTCGCCACCTCGGAGACCCTTCCCCTCTTCGTTGCCTCCCGCCGCCCCCCCGCCAGCGTCGCTCCAGTTCCCGGGATACTGTGGGGTTTTGTGGCTCTGTAGGAGTTCGCCAGAGACACTTTGCCGCGAGTGGAGCCGCGCTCCCGAGGAGGCGGCGGCGGCCAGGGGAACGTTTTTTGAGGGGAAACTATCCGTCCCCTCTGCTCTCGCCCATGTCCCGGGGTTGCCCTGGGGAGGAGTCGATTGTTCGGGCAGGGGTGAAGGGCCCGAGGAGGCTTCCCCTACTCCTGGCTCTCGGAGGAAGCTGAGGAAAGGGACTTGTGGGTTGAGCAGGATGGGCACCGCCGGAGGCGAGGGTCCTGTGGCGCCTGGCGCCCTAGGCAGAGGGGCGGAGGCGGTGAGGCGCGCGGTGACAGCCCTGTCATTATTGTATTATTACTTGTTTAGTTAAAACGCTGTCCCAGCTGCTGGTGGTGGTGGGGGGGTGTCAATTGGATTTGGCCAGGGGGCGGGGGCAGCCCAGCGCGACGGTTTGGAGGACGCTCGTTTCCTGCCGTGCCCTGTCCAGGCCAGCTGTGGCACCCCCAGCTGCAGCTCCAGATGTGGGGCGGCGCTCGCGGGGTGGGCAGGCTGGCCCTGCGCTGTCAGCGGCGGCTTTGTTTTGACAGGGTGACAGCTGAGGGGGGCGGGGACTTGGCCTTGCCAGCTCTGCTGCGGCCTGTGGCCCGGGCGAGCCAGAGCCACAGTCACACGCACACACCTCTCTCTCTCTCTCTCTCTCTCTCTCTCTCTCTCTCTCTCTCTCCTGCTTCCAACAGGGTCAAGTGCCCCGCTTCCGGATTCCCACACCCCCTCCTGCCTGCAGTGGCACGTCTAGGTTTTTCCCACAAGGATTCTTAATCCTGCTACAGCCCCCTGTCCGGGACTACTTTTTTTTTTTTTTTTTTTTTAAATATTGGCAAGAAATTATGGGCTCGGGCTCACCCTCTGCCCACAGCGTCCCGCCTGCTTATGTAGAGGGGCTACTGTGGGTCTTGAACTGTTCAGGCCGTGTTTCTTGAATGAATGGAGACGCTGGCCTGGTGCTTCTCAAACTCTGATGTGTTTAGGGGTTATGTGGATCTGGCTCAGCAGGTGTTGTTGGGTGGGCTGAAGTCTGCTTTTCTAGCAAGCTCAGGAGTGATGCTGTGCTTGTCCCACCGGAGCTGGGGCGGGGGACCCGGAGTGTTCACTGGCCCCCTTTCGTGCTCAGAAGGGGAAAATGGGAACTGTGAAAGAGTAATGCCCTGTGCTTGGGATTTCTGGTGAAGGAATGCGGAGGACAGCAGAAAGGTGGGGTGAGCTGTGCGCAAGACCCAGAGCAGGTTCAGCTGTTTGTCCACGCTGGGCCCCTGGAGGGAGTGGTGGCAGCTCAGGCTTTTCATCCTGACTTCATTTTTAAGATTTATTTACTAGGTTTGCGTCTCTAGCCACCTCTTTTTCCCTACTTCCTTAAACGTTGGAAACTTTGAAGCTGTTCTCTTAAAATCTGAAAACTTTGTCCAAGTTTTGGGTCTAAAACTGCCAGCATCCATGTCCTTTGGTTGTGATTCCTTCAAGCGTTCTAGAAGTGTTGATAATTTCAGACCTTCCGGGTCACAGTTTATAACCTAACTTATAGGAAGCCAAATAAGACAAATCTCTTATTAAATGCTTCTCTTCCTGCTGCTGGGGGACTCTGCAGGTGTCTGATTTTCTTGGAGCATCTCTTTGGTAAATATTTAGAGGAGTCTTGCTTACTACCAGCCAGCGGGCTAGGAGCTGGGACCTGGACTTCCAGATCTCATCCTTTTGAGTACTGGGCACTTTTTTTTTTGTCTGTGTGGTTGGATGCATGCATGTGCCAGGGGGGCCATGAAGGAGTGGCAGTGAAGTTTAGGAAAACCTGCCCTCAGAGCTGGCCACTTGGTAGGCTGAAGTAAGGGAAGGTGGGAAGGCCTTGGAGGAGTCGCCGGGACGGCTGAAGACCTCTGCGGGGTGGAGTGGGTACGGTGAAGTCTGGTGCAGAAACCGAAAGCAGTTCTGCAAGCTTGGAGCTGAGCCAGCCCCGGTCAGCCTTCCATTGGCTGGGGCCACTGGCCTGGGGGAGGAGGGAGAGTGCCAAGGGAGCACTGGCCTGGGGGAGGAGGGAGAGTGCCAAGGGAGCACTGGAGATTCTAGGAATCTTAACCTGCGGGCAAATGTCTCAGCTCTGCTTCCCTCTTTTCCAACTGGGCTTGGTTAGGCAGGAGGGGAGGCAAGGCTGCAGAATCTACACTTGATGCAGTTCCTGTCCCCGGGACTCCTGGCTCTGCTTTTGCTACTAGGCCCTTGACAAATGGGAGAGAGTAGAGAGGTTAAGGGGATGGAGGAGGTGGCACCTAGGGGCTATTGAAAGAAAATAGATAAGGCCTTTGTCTTCCCAGACACCACAGAAGAGGAGCTGGTTCAGAGCCAGAGTGGAATGCCACACCCTGCAGAGTGGGGGCGGGGAGAAACTTGTTTTGCAGGATCGGGGTACAGTTCTTTGAACTGTGTCCTGGCAAAGGTTACTTCGAAGTCACTTTGCTTGTGTGTGACACAGCCAGGGTGATGAGAAAAAGGTGGATGTGACAGTCCTAGGTCCCTCTGTTGGACCCTCTGCAAGACCTTCCATGGCCTGGCTCCTGCCAGGTGTGACCCTGTTCTAGGATCCTGAGTGCAAGGGCCCTGTGCACCCCAGGACTGTTGCACAGGCTGGCCCCTGAGATGGACGCCTCTTCTCCGTGCTCTGAAGTTCTCTTCCAGCGCTTCCCTTGGCTCACGGGTTCCTTGTCTTTCCTGCACTCCCCCAGCCAGCCTTCCCATCAGAAATTGTCCTTCCTGGTGCTGTTATCAGAATTTGTAGTTCATGGTGGTTGTTGGATGTGTTTAGAATCTCTGGTAGATCTGAGTGATGTGGTTGTTGGCTGAAGAAAGAAGTCGGCAGTTGTGTAAGGTTAGCTCGACCGCCTCTTGTCTGAGGTATCCCACAGGTGCTGAAGGGATTGGGTTTTTAATGTGACCAAAGGGGGGAAAAAAGCCTCAAGTCAATGTGGAGCTCAAATCCAGATCCCCTTAGAGTAAGATGTAACTTGTCTACTAACTTAAAAACGAGCAAGGCAGCAAGGTGTGGTGGTTAAAACTCAGGCTGCTGAGTGCGGAGTCCTGAGTTGGAATTGTAGGTATCCGGTGGTGTGACCTCGAACAAGAACTCATTTTAGCCCCCACTTCAGCCTCCGCTGCTGCTCTTTGTGAATTCAGGCTGTCTCCCTGTGGCACAGTAGTGAGGATTTAAAATGAGCTGACCTGGGCATCCTGCAAGCTTGGGTAGGTTAGAGGCTGCTGCTGGGGTGGGAGGAAGGGCTCTGGGCGCAGCCTGCAATCCCAGCTCTGTGGGATCTTGGACGCATGCCACTTCATTTTTTTTTTTTCCATGAGCCTCCATGGTTGCATCTGTGAAATGGTAGGCCTAACTTCAACCTTGAAGTAGAAGAGGAAAAACTCCCCCGAAACACCTACAATACAAAACTCGCTGGGCCAGTGCTGGCTGCTCTGCGTCGTATGGTGCTTTAACTCATTGTGTGTCTGAGTCTGTGGCCACAAAACCTTTGTGGAGAGTCCAGTTGCTTCCATTTGAGACCAGACTTTGTGGGCCACTGGAGCAAAGAACTATGGGATTATTCTTCATTTTTAAAAAGATGACAGTTTATGAGGTACAAGGAACACTGAAAAATGTGCAGAGATGCCACTGGAAGGTGTAAAATGTCCTGCTGGGCAAGGGTAGTGGATCCTGCGCTGGAGGAAGCTGTCTGACTGGGGAGAGTGCCGAGGGCAGCTTTTATTTGTCCAGAGAGCTGCCAGCTCCTGGAGCGGTGGCTGTCACCCAGGAGCTCTTTAGCCCCCTGGGGAACACATGACACTGTCTAGAGACATTTTCAGTTGCTGTGGTTGGGGGAGGGTGTGCTGCTGGCAGCTGGGTGAGTCTAGGCCCGAGATGTTGCTAAACACGCCACAATGCACTGGCCAGCGCCCCACATCAAAGAATCATCTGGCCTCAAATGCCAGCCGTGCAGAAATTGAGAAACTATGCTGTAGAAGAAAGTTGTATTGTCCCGTAATATATAAATGCTTTGCACAACAGAAAAAAAAAATCAATGCTTTTAATGTGAATTTAAGTAGCTTCCAAAACCTGGAAAATTTTTGTGTATCATGGCATCATTTTTTTTTTAGATTAATTTTTTATTTTTTATTACAAAGCCAGATATACAGAGAGGAGGAGAGACAGAGAGGAAGATCTTCCATCCGATGATTCACTTCCCAAGTGAGCCGCAACGGGCCGGTGCGCGCCGATCCGAAGCCAGGAACCTGGAACCTCTTCCAGGTCTCCCACGCGGGTGCAGGGTCCCAATGCATTGGGCCGTCCTCGACTGCTTTCCCAGGCCACAAGCAGGGAGCTGGATGGGAAGTGGAGCTGCCGGGATTAGAACCAGCGCCCATATGGGATCCCGGGGCTTTCAAGGCGAGGACTTTAGCCACTAGGCCACGCCGCCGGGCCCCATAGCATCATTTTTAAAACAGCTTTATTGTGGTGAGACTTAGCAACTGAAGTGTGTGGTCACATGCTTTGGAGTACATATGTGTAGTTATGTGTCCATCACATCATCCAATTGTCATCTCTCCCACTCCACTCAGGTTTCCACAGGCCGTGAATACCTTTTTAAGGTGATATTAGTATCCACTGATGACTAGTTTGCTGTGGCTGACTGTAGCCACATGAATCTATAGGACACAATTATTTCATGTGCGGTGCTACCTTTAGAAGGCGTTAAGTATCATGGAGCCAGGCACACAGAGGAAAAATATTTCCTCTGGCAGGCACAATACAGAAAATCCAGAGTGAAATTTAATTCTGTGCCCTCATAAATTTTCAGGGAAGATGGAAATTCAAGCCTGCTAAGCCTTCAGATTGCAATTTGTAGTTTTATGTAACCGAGGAAGTAGTTCACAGGGCAGAACAGAGTCCCATCGGCCAAGGACTGGTTTGTTTTAGGGAGCCTGTGCTTGTAAACAGGTTTATGGGGGGAGCAGCATTGTTGAAAGGTTTTTGTTTTTTAACCCCCCCCCCCCCCCAGTTTGAAACTCAGTTGCCTCTGCATCTTGGCCAGATTTAATTCTATGATTTTCAGGTAGGTCCACAGACTGACCTGCTACAGGAAGCATTGAGCATGAAACAGACACCCTCCCATGGGGCACCTTGCCGCGGTCGGCCTATGTGCTGCTCAGGTGAAAGATGTGAACTCTCACGGCAGTACCAGTCAGCGGTGGGTTTGGAAGGCTCAGTGGCTTTTCAGAGAAAGGTCGCTGCTTCCACTTGGAGCTGTTGTTTTCCAGCAGAAGCGTGGTGACTGCACAGCAGGTGCACCAGCTGCCTGTCTCTTGTTTAGAAGACCAGTCCAGGGCATTCTTTGGCAGCTCCTGCCATGCTGGGTACCCTTGGGCTGCCTCTTGCCTGCTCTGTTTGCATTTCCTCTTGGTGAAGTGCAAGTCAGGCGAGTGCTCCACTGCGTTATGATGAAGTAGTTGAGTGTATGAGAAAGCTCTTGAAAATGGGCATTTCACGAGCGTCTGCTTTATTATTATTACTATTATTATTATTAAGATTTATTTATTTTCATTGGAAACACAAATTTACAGAGAGGAGATTCAGAGAAAAAAATCTTCCATCTGCTGGTTCATGCCTCAAGTGGCCACAACAGCTGGAGCAGAGTTGATCTGAAGCCAGGAGCCAGGAGCTTCTTCCAGGTCTCCCACGCAGGTGCAGGATCTCAAAGCGTTGGGCCATCCTTAACTGCTTTCCCAGGCCACAAGTGGGAGCTGGATGGGAACTGCAGCTGCTGGGACAAGAACCGGCGCCCATATGGGATCCCAGCACGTGTGCAGCCATCACGCCGGGCCCTGTTAATTTATTTACTTATTTGGAAAGCAATTCATTGATGACAGTTTACATTTTGCTTCACATGGTTTCATTCCTCTACTTCATAAGAGGAGGGTCAAGTTGAGGGGCCAACAGGGAAAGGATACCCAAGAGGTCAGGCGGGTTGGCCAAGCTGGAGAGGTTGCTCGGAAACTCCTCACAACACACATTTGTGAAGTCGCCAACGCTTTCTCCTGGGCAGAGGGGGAGTCACTGTGCTTCCAGATGGTCCCTACACAGAATTTCAGTTGTTTCAAGTTTCCTACTGCTCTTATTTGATATTGATCGTGCTCCTATTGAGAAGTACGTTGCAGACCATGAAGTAAACAAAACAAGCATTCCGTCTTGCTGGCCCAGGACACACATGATTGTAGTCAGGTCCTTGATTGCTTTAAAGCTGACAATTAAGACTGATCACTTGGCTGGCTCAATAGAGTTCCCTGTTGAAGAAAGATGAAAAGTGTCTACTCAGGCAGTGGGGGTGCCACATGTGCCAGGAAGAGCAAGAACTGACCACCCTGGTAGCTCCGGTGTCCCTACACCACGCGGTACCAAGGCTGCACATAACGGTACCTCAACACAAGCTAAGAGCAGATAGTTAAAACGTCTCGGCTTTCAAAAAAGAAAGCACTCATGTCTTATTTGTGTGAGACAAACATTTGGTGCAGCTCTTGAAGCTCCTCTTGGGGCCTGGTGCTGTGCTGCCGCTGCTAAGGAAAGCCCTGCCTCGTGTGCCAGCAGCCCGTGTAAGCACTGATGCATGACCGGTGTGCTCCACTTCAGATCCGGCTCCTTGCTCAGGTACCTGGGAAAACAGCAGGGGATGACCCAAGTGCTTGGGAGGTCTGCCTGGCTAGCTTAGCTTCATATTGGCCCCGTTTGGCCCGTCACAGCCATTTGGGGAGTTAACCACCAGAGGGAAGAACTCTGTCTCTCTTGTAATTTCACCTTTCCAATTAAATAGTTATTTTTTTTCTCCCCCTGCCCCCTCTGGCCGCCCCACCACCTCTGAAATAGTTAATTTTTTTTTAAAGAAGGTTGCACTTGGGTCCCCGTATCCCATATTAGGCTGTCTTGAATCCCAGCGCTGCTTTCCATTCCAGCGTCCTGTCAAGTGAGTGTCCTGGGGCAGTAGGGAATGGCCGTTGAGCCCTTGCCATCCTTGTGGGAGACCTGGAAGAAGTTGGCCTGTGGCAGACGTTGGAGGCTGAACCAGCAAATGGAAGTGCTCTTCTGTCGGCCTCTGTATTTCAAATGATTCAATGATTCAAACAATACACTTACAGCTCCATGAATTCTTACATATAAAAGGACATCCAGAATGCATGGAAAGGAAATGGAAAGAAGTTTATTTTGGCACGAAGAATTTTGAAATCCCTGTTAGTTATTTAAAAGATTGGAGAGTTCTAGTTCATAGGATATTACGATATTATTACGCGCAGCTAATTCCCGCAACCTGGTTCTTTACCGTGAGCTGAAATCACCAGACGCAACGAGGTATCTTAGGAGGTTTATTCCAATGGCGCAGGAACAGGGTAGAGGTGGTGAAGATCAGGAAAGAAGGGGAGAGAAGAGAAGGGAAAGAGGAGGAGAGACCAGAGAGACCAGAGAGGGAGGGATAAGAGAGACCAGAGAGGGAGCCACACCTGGGGGGGGCCTTTTGTCTGCCAGGTGTAGGGGGTGGGGATTGGGAGGGATTGAGGGCCGGCCCCAGGGGGGGTTGGTGCCTGCAGGTGAATGCCTAGGGATGATTGGCGAGTGGGCGGAGTTGGGGAGGGGGCTGGAAGATTGGGGTGGGATTCAGGTGGAATGCCAGGTTACATCTGATTGGTGGATGGCTGGACCGGTGCGAACTTCATGAGCTGTGAGGAAGAAGGAATGGCGCAGGGTCCAGGGAAGGATATTGGAATAACTCCTCACATTCCTCCCTTTTGTTATATATAAAGGAAAAGGGGCATTGTTCTCTATGGCTTCTAGGAGCTGTTTTCTCTTGGCAGTGGTTGCAGCCTGGCGGGAGGAATGGGAGATGGAGGGACGCTTCTAGTCCTGCAAAAGAAACTGGTTAATGGTTTGATTAAAAAAAAATTTACATTTAAGTGGATGGGAATGGAGGGAAGGGTTATTAAGAGTTATTATTGAAAAGGTGGCTTGAGTTGATTTTCTCTTAGCCAGGCCTTCTTGTATTTAATTCTTCATTACTCCTGAATGGTCAGCATCGACAGGGTAGCTTCACGAGGAACCAGAGACCCTGACTACCTATCATCCTATCTAACTCCTCACATTTCCAAACAGAG
This sequence comes from Ochotona princeps, assembly GCF_030435755.1. NCBI lineage: Eukaryota > Metazoa > Chordata > Mammalia > Lagomorpha > Ochotonidae > Ochotona > Ochotona princeps. The sequence goes on from NC_080861.1 coordinate 8,706,469, forward strand.
GAGTGAACAGGGATAAAGGGACGACGACGACCGCTCTAGCTTCTTCGAGCTGAAAGGGGGCGTTGTTGAGTAACTGCAGGAGTAGGGGGTTCTAGAGGTTCCTGGTAGAAGTAGAAGTCATCAGATGTCTGAAGTACTGCCTGGCACTTGAAGGTTTCTCTTTCTTGAAGTCTAGATAACAAAACAAATCATAATTATAATCTTTCCCAACCTAGCAGGTCATGAGTTCAGTTAGAAACCCAGTTGGAATACTTGGGCTTTTCAAGCTTAGATATAAAAGAATTGTCGGGTTTCAAACTTTGTCAGAGTAAACATTAGTTTAAAATGATGGACTAGATTTATATCAGTTTAACTTAACTACTTCAAATACCAAATTTTGAAACATACCCAATGAGTGCAATGGAACACATGAAACCTTTTGGGTTGTATGAAATTGTTATCTGAAACAATGAAAGGATTAGTGTGTGGCGTCGGAATAGAAACCCATCACAGGACAGGTAAACGCAAGCTGACTCCTTGACTAACCTTAACAAATATTGCATTTGATGTTTGAAACTACTATAGTAACTTTGAATCTAGCTAGGAAGCAGGCAAGTGATAGATTTAACAATTATACTTTACCAATCGTTGTAAGCCCTAAGAGTTTCAGGAAGACATAGCCTGGAACATAAAGCACAGTACTTAAAACATTCTGTTACAGGACTACTAGTCACATTGTAGATGGCACAAGATTTAAACTAGTTTTCATTTACAATAACCCAGCAATTCATAATATTCCAACAAGGTTTTACAGAAGTTTATATACTTTAAGGCAGAGGCAAGCAATCTACTAACTTTTAGGCTAACAAGTCATGTACTGGCAATTGAAGAACACAAGAATCTTAAGTAGATGAGCTGAGAAATCCCAAATAACTTGGCAAATTATGAGCAAGACATGAAGTCTGCCTTAGGGCAGTGAGGGTATCCTACCTCAGTGAAGTCTAGCAAAAACTGAAGAGGGTTATGGCAAACATGTCTATCAGGTGCCTGGTCATTGAGGCAGGCTGAACAATTACAGGTTAACTAAGTTTTCCCTAGGAAAGCTGCTTTTCTGAGCTTCTAGATTAATCTGTCACCTAAACTAATCTGGGGCTCCTGACAGACGCTGATGGTCACTGTAAGAGAGGGAAGAAGCCAAAGCTAGCTAGGACAGAGAAGGCAGTGTCCAGACAGAAACTTACAGTTTCCCTTCCACTGTGAGAACCACCCGGGGCTCTTGGGTGCTGTTCCGTGGTGTCACTGAAGTCCATGGATGGCCTTGAGCCTGTGCAGGTTCCTGGGCTGCTTCCGTCCCACGTGGGAGATCCAATGGGAAATGACTGACCTGAAGTACTTGGCCTTCAGGGGCAGTCACATCTCCAATGACTTCCTTGGCAGTTGGGACATGGCCCTGGATGTCCTTTCTGATGATCCTTGGTGAAGTGTCCGTTGCTTCTGCAATGAAGAGCACTTGGGAGGCCTCCGGGGGTCTCACTGGAACCAGGAGCACACACCTCTCTCATTCTGCTCTGCCATGGGATCCCCTCCTGGTCTCTGAAGTAAGAGACCATGGTGACCCCTTTAAGAGGATATCAGGGTACTTTCAGATCCCATTTGTAAGTTTCTAAAGTTCTTTCCTAATGTCAGAGCAGTTAAGAATCTGCTATCTATACATCATCTATTTTCTACATGGACTCTAATGGAATATACTTGAAGTCATTCATCAAGCATTTTAGGAAGCTGGGGGATTTCTCTGTGGCCCTAATCTCAAGGAATTATTTAAATCAAAATTAAAAGATTTAGCTTAGCAATTCTCATCTATGAAGATTTTCATCTATAAGTCAATTAAAACAGACTACATAGTTTGCCACGTAAACATGTACATGCATACCAGCTAACATACATTATAAAACAAAACAGGTTTTGTAACAGCTTTTGAAAAATCTCTTAGATGTTTTAAAGTTACCAGTTATTTAGAATTACTTCTTGCTCTTAGTAACCGGAATTAAAGATACTTTCAGTTGGAACCTGTCCACACCTTCTTTGACATACTTTAACCTGGAAAATATCTTGTAAAACAAATAGATTTATCTTATGCTTTGGAGTATTTTAACAGTGGGTTAGGACAACTTTATACCAGAGTATTTTATATATAACTGTTACATTACATTAAGTTACAGAACAAGTTGCATTTTTTTCTTTTCCTCTTCTTTTTTTAATTTTTATTTATTTATTTATTTTTTAAAGATTTATTAATTTTATTACAGCCAGATATACAGAGGAGGAGAGGCAGAGAGGAAGATCTTCCGTCCGATGATTCACTCCCCAAGTGAGCCGCAACGGGTCGGTGCGCCGATCCGATGCCAGGAACCTGGAACCTCTTCCGGGTGCAGTGTCCCAATGCATTGGGCCGTCCTCGACTGCTTTCCCAGGCCACAAGCAGGGAGCTGGATGGGAAGTGGAGCTGCTGGGGGATTAGAACCCGCGGCCATATGGGATCCCGGGGCTTTCAAGGCGAGGACTTTAGCCACTAGGCCATGCCGCCTGGGCCCTCTCTTCTTTTTTTTAAAGAAAGGCTAAATCACTTATCTCTTACTCCACCCCTCAAAGCTAAGGGGTGGGAGGGAAAGTTAGAGAAATTTAGGCCCTTAGGGTAGCTGGGTGTGGTCAAGTCAAAAGAAACTGGGAGAGCAAGTTAGGCCAAGGGTTAAAACAGAAAAAAAGTTTTAAACAGAAAATCTTTGCTACCCAGTGAGGAGAGCAAACGGAGACCTTCAGACAGAGGGGGATGGAAGGGAGAGAAAAGCAAGATGGCGGACAGAGGGATGGGGTGGGGCTGACTGCAGATGGAGGATAAGATGGAGGTTTCTTAGATGACAAGAGATAGGGAAAGCACGTGGCACCAGAGCCCTGGAAGAGGGCACTGGGGTTTCCTACTTCATGGCTAGAAAACTATGGAAAAGACAGAAAGCGGAGAGTGAAGAGGGAATGAGACCTCCTGCCCATTTTTCCGAATGCACACACTAGTCAGCTAGATTCTGGAGGATGTCTGGATCCAGAGTGCCATTAACCAGCCACTTGGAGGAGTTAGCTAGGGAATACTGAGGCCAATCCACATTACAGAGGCGTATTAGTTTTACGTTTTAGGTAACGAGCCAATTGAAGGGTTTCTAAATTTGCTAGAAGACAGCCCATGAGAGTGTTGGGAGGAACTGGCAATGAAAAAATAGCTTCCATGATTAAGACTCGGGACTGATTAACACAGTGGACCTGGTGGTCCGTGAAAACGACCCAGTGGTCAGGAAAAAATGGCTCTCGTAGAAGGTCGTCACCCCCTACGTAAGGGACAAGCCAGGTCCCAAAACACCGCCTGTATCCAAAGTTGTTAACTCAGACTCAGCCCAGTGGCCCAACTCGGAGGTATAGGGGCCCCCCTGCAGTGACCCAGTGGTCGAGGGACTTACAGCCCAGTGGCTAAGAGACACGGCACCCGGCTGGGGTTTACAGAACCGATCTCCCAAAAACTCCCGAAAGTGGAAAATCAGACCTGGTTAGGGGAGCACAAATGTGCCGAGCCGCACCCAAAACTCCAAGGGCTGAGAGGGAACCCTACCTATAACAGTGTATGCGTGCAGCAACTCAGCATTCGGAAAGATGGGGAATACCTCGTGTGCTCCACTTGGAGATGGAGTACCAGGGATCACGCGTCTAGGCTGTGTCGTTGCTGGATGGAGGCAGATGCTAGCACCGTCAGGTCAGATGAACTCAGGAACGGCCACGTGGAGGTAGAGAATGCTGGAACAGGCCGTTGGAGATGAATTTGTGAATCAGCGGGCGGATGGAGATGGATTCTGACGGCTGCTGATGAGTCTCGGTGGCGCAAATGAAGACTGTTAACACAGATCGCAGTTCTCACGGCTCAGTCCCGGTAATGGCCGAAGGCCCAAAGGCCCAAAGGCCACGCGGCCAAGTGCCGGGGGAAACCGACCAGTCATGGCACCAAATGTTAGTTATTTAAAAGATTGGCAGAGTTCTAGTTCATAGGATATTACGATATTATTACGCGCAGCTAATTCCCACAGTGTTTCAGCTCACGGTAACAAACCAGATTGCGGGAATTAGCTGCGCGTAATAATATCGTAATATCCTATGAACTAGAACTCTAAATCTTTTTAAATAACTAACAATCCCATGCGGAGTTTTTTCATAATATGCATTTTGTGTGAATTTTAAGGACCGTTCATATGCACAGATTTTAATATCTTGAACCAAAATAAACTTATCTTTTAATTCTATCTTCCATCAGCTTTTACAAGTACCCTTATGTTTGTGCATCTGTGCCACCACCCTGCAGATAAAGGGTGGGCATAGTTTCAGGAGTTCCTCATGGTTCCCTCTCCCCACTTGTGGCAAGACTTTCGGTGACTTCTATTACCAGAGTCATTTTGTGTGTTTCTCAGTTTCCTATAAACGGGATCATATGGTATGAACAATTTGTGTCTGGCTGCTTTCTCTCAGTGTTCTGTGAGATGCATCCATGTTGTGGAGGGTAGCAGTAGGTTGTAAAGACACATGCTTTAAAATTTAAAAAACAGGTGAAAATTGCCAACTCTTTTTTTTTAAGATTTGTTTTTGTTGGAAAGGCAGATTTACAGAGAGAAGGATATGCAGAGAGAAAGATCTTCCATCCTCTGGTTCGCTCCTCAGGTGGCCTTAACCAGCTGGAGTCGAACTGATCCAACTCCAAGAGCCAGGAGCTTCTTTCTGGCCTCCCACACAGGTGCTGGGTCCCAAGGCTTTGGGCCATCCTCGGCTGTTTTCCCAAGCTACAAGCAGGGAGCTGGATGGGAAGTGGAACAGCCGGGACACGTATCAGTGCCCACATGGGATCCCAGCGTGTGCAAGATGAGGATTTAGCCACTGAGTCATCAGGCTGGGCCCAAGATTGCCAACTTGATTGCCAACTCTTTTCAGGATGAATGAAATTCATTGGATGTGGATGGTTTCATAGAACGAATGTTAATTAGGTCTTGGAAATGGTGGAAATTTGGCGTTCAGGTATAGTGGGAAGAACTCCCGAGTGGGTGTAGGGACAGGAAATCAAGGCATGATTGAGCAAGGTGATGCGGATGAGGAATGGAGTGGAGGCGAGGCAGAGTGATGGGGGTGTGGAGGAGGGGCACAGATGATGTCCACCAGGCGTGTTCCTTCTCCTCCCCCCGAGTCCGTTCTGATGTCTTTTATGTGGAATAGCCTTGGGAAGGCGCTGGCTCTGGCAGGTGGTTGGAATGATTTTACAGTGTTATTAGGCAGGTGTCCAGAAGCATACGTGTTGAGAGTGACAGCACATTTCCTTACCAGGCTGCTTCAGAAGGCGGTGCCTCCCGTGAGATGTTGGCCTGGTTGGTGGAGGTGCTGGGAGGAGAGCCCTCAGCCCCATGCCGTGCAGGACTACCTGCTCAGGTCTCAGACCCCACCTTCTCCCCAGAGTGGCAACCAGATACACGCTTTACTGCCTTCCTGCAGTTCTCTGATACCAACTGTGCCCCCTGAAAACTAGGATTGACTATAAAAGATGAGCTTGTTTGGAGGGGTTCCTGGGGACCCTCCACCTCTAAGGAAATTTCTTTTGTAACAGATGTGTTCCAGGTAGGGTCTTCTTCCTGCTGTCACTTTAGAGTCTGCATGCATTTGCACACACATGGGTTGTTCTCTCCGTGGCGGTTGCCGTATTCATTGGACTTGCAATTCCAGGGGCGCCTTCAGAAGACTCCTGTTCAGGGAGCGACTAGGAGGGCTTGTATGGTACCTGGTTACACAACTGAAGAAGCATCCTTTGTAGAGTGAAGTCGCTTTGATCTGTGGTTACCCTCTGCTTTGTGCACTCTTCTCTGACTGTATCTGTCTTGTTCTCAAGCCGCCTTGTGGTCTGTTCTCAGATTCAAATGCCAGCTTCTCTCCTCGTCTCCTCTGCATCCAGCACTTTGTAATCTTGTCCTGTTGTAGTTTATTTTACTGTACTTGTAAATTTGAGAGGCAGAGAGAGGGTGGGAGAGTGGTGAGAGGGATTTTGCCAGGTTTCCTGCATGCGTGGCTGGAAAGCAGCGACCTGAGACGTCATCCTTGCCTCCCAGCATGCGCATTGGCTGCACGCTGGAGTCAGGAGCCCGAGCTGAGAAGTGCAAATCCAGCACTGATATGGGTGCTCCTCCACTTACAGTTCTTGCCTGATTCCCCTGGGACCATGGAATTACTTGGCTGGCTTTGTGTCCCAGGAAGACTGTGTCTCCACACAGCAGGCATGCAACACATTCCTGTTGCATAAAAGGGTAATTTTATATTCACTTGTTAATATTGGGGAAAAGGAAGTTATCTTTGCAAATGCAGGAGCTGAGGCTAGTGGAAGGTTAGTGATGCCCCACAAGGTCTGCAGAGAGGCACCCTCCATGGCAGCTGGAACTCCAAAAACTGCCTGTAGCCACCTGTAGTGCCTGGTGGCTCACTGGGAACCTGCTGAAGGGCCACGCTTGTTTGATGCTTTGCGTGCTTCTGTGGCAGGGTCAGGCAGAGTTGAATTTTCACAAAGGTGTCAGTAGCATTTTGAGAGCAACATGTTAAAACCCATGAAGTTAGAGAAAGCTCCTAGCATATACTCTCCAAATTTGTCTTATATTAGTGAGTGACAAAGAAAAAGTTTGTGTATCAAGATGTTTCTTACTATAATTTATATATTTTTTGCTTTGCTGCCCATTTTTAAGTAAAGTCCTCAAAAGATTTTTTTTTTTTTTAATAATTTGTTCTTTGGTTTGGGCTTGTTATTTTCTTAAACAGGATGAGTGTGTTTATTTTGGGAAGACTTGTGAAAGCGCTCTCCGATGATCCTGTTGGAATGGTATATCACCTAATCTCCCAGGAGGCTTAGAGTAATCTCTTCAGTGACCTCAAGCCAAGCCAAGTGGGACTGCTTCTATTAGATTCCACTCTGTCGCTGTCCTAATCAGAACCCATACATCGCAGGCACTGGGTTTGGCAGTGTTTGCCAGGCTTCTGTGGAATGCTGGAGATTCCAGAAGTACAGGGAGGAGACCTTTGTCAAAGCACACTGCTGACGGTGGCAGCGCTCATTTGCATTGGCGTTAACAAGGCAGTGTTGAAACTGGATGGCACAATGCCAGAGAAGCCAAGGTCAGCATACTCTGAAATAACAAAGTGAGTCATGTCACCCGGGATTTGCACATACCCACAGGACTACCTGACTCACCCCACCTCATCAGGGACATGTGTTGGTCAGGTCTGTGCCTGGCCTGGTGTTTGTTACTTGCATTCAAGGAAATGAAAGCCGCAGAGGAGCTCCCTGTTTTGCTACGGAAGACAGATGTTGGGGTGGCTTGGGCGCTGGAGGGGAAGCAGGCTGTCAGTCAGTGTTCATGCCTCAGGTTATTGCAGACAGAAGTGGGTGCAGGTGGAGAGGACGCCCAGGCAGGGCGAGTGAACAGAGCGAAACCAAGCAGAGAAGCAAAACTGAGGGAGCAAGACTCAGGCTGAGTTAGGACACGGGTCTGTGCACCAGGCCGCCTGAGGTGGCTTCTGATGGGCCACTTTCTGCCTGCGTGACCGTGGGGAGGTTCCTCACCCATGGAAGCCTGAGGTTGTGTAGCTGCAAAATGACGATGGCGATGATGTCCGCTTGCGCCCCATCATTCAACACTGTTATTTAAAGTGGCTCGCGTTGATTTCCATGGCTTGGGGGGGTGGGAGAGAGAGAGAGAGATGATGACCCCGTGACAGATGGATTCTTATTCTTGTGGGTTGTTTTCTGGTTTCTGGTAGCAGAAGCAAATTATAGACAATAACCTTCTGGGTTATTGCCTGGAAGAAAACCCTGATGTTTGTAAGAACACGGGCTGCTCGTTGGGCTTCGCAGGCGGAGCTGGTTTGTGCATTTGTCACCCTCCCAGATAATGGCCAGGACCACGAGAACGGGAGTTGTCCACAGACACAACACCGAAGGCACTGTTTGTTTTGCTTGTCCCAGTGGAGTGGATGCCAGAACCACAGCCTGAAGGGTGAAAAAAAAAACCCGGCAGCCAGCTGGGTGTTTGAGCTGCTCAGTGCCAGCCGGGCCTCGGAGCTGTCCTTCTCCAGTGTTGATGACGGAGCTGGCTGTTTTGAACTGACTGCCTTGGCAACTTCCAGGGTAGAATGTATGTGTATGAAAAGAAACCATCTTGCATGTGGAGTTCCGGGGCACTGAGGACATCCCAGAGCCCTCCCCGGGGTGATACGTGATCGGGCCTGGTTCTGAAGAAGTGACTCAGGTGTCATGAAGAGTCAGGCTAACGCTTAGGCCCTTTGGTAGTCTAAGGGAATATTCCAGTATGTTGAGCTGGCCCTAATTACTGAGCCAAAGGAGGACTGGCCTGTATTCTTCCCCAGCATAGGCATAAAAGTCCCTTCCCACAGGAGAGTCCTGCGAGCTGGATGTCGGAGTCACCACGAAGAGCTGACTGGATGCATTCTGGATGGAATATTTGTACTGGGATTGTTTTTGCCTTGGTCATTTTCTCCTGAGGTTTTCTATTCTCTTTTGCCATTTCCCCCCCTTTTTTTTTTAATTGGCTATTTTTTAAAATTTTATTTGAGGGAGAGAGCTTCCATTTACTGGTTCACTCCCCTCCTCCTTTGCTTTGGCTTGCAGTCGCCAAAGCTGGGAACCAGGAACCCCGCCCAGTTCTCCCACAGTAGCGGCAGGGGCCCACTGCCTTTCCTGTGTCAGCCAGAAGCTGCATGGGCAGTGGAGCTAGGACTCGAACCCCAGCCTGCGCATGCCCATCCCTGCACTTCCCGGGAATCTGCCTGGCCACTCATTGGCTCTCCGCAGTCTTCAGAGATGCTCCTGCGAGTGAATTCTCTCTCTGGTGATCTTTCCCGCTCTTCCAGTTCCACTTAAATTTCACGTGCAGCAGCTTTGCTGCCTTGACAGAGCCCTGCCCCTTCCTCTCCCAACTCTCATTTTATTCTCTTCACTTGTGCCACTAGTGCCCAGGTTTTTCAGATTCTAGTTGCGAGTCATGACTTTGTGGAGGTGTGCAAGCCCTGCATGTACTGCTGTGTGAGCTGGAAGGGCTGGAAGGGCTGGAAGGTGGATACCGACGAGAGGATTATTTAGCCATTTTGAACTTCATTTGAATACGAAAAGCTAAAGTGAATCCAGGGAGGGGAGAGTGGAATTGCACCCATCATGCTATCTTTCTGCTATCAAATATTTCCTATTCGAAGACTGGTTCTTAGTAGGGAGCTTTTTAGAAATGCAGAATCCGCAGCCCCACCCTAACCTGCAGGCCTGGGAGTGGGGGGAGGGGTCGGCCTTTTACCAGGCCACCAGGTAACCTGGAAGGTGGTTTGGGAAGCACTGCTCCACCTCACAGCAGTATTATTCCAATCGCTCGCTTGTACTGCAAACTGTACATAGTTGATTCCAGATGTTGTTGCGTTAAAATAAGAGGCGGTACCTGTACGCGAGGAGAATCCAAGCTGTTCCTTATTCGTGTAAACGCTGCCTGCCTCGGTCCATCCTCGTCCTCCATTTCACTCCCCACTCCCTAACTATTGCCAGAAACTCTTGTCCTCCCCTCCGAAGCCCTCTGGAGAAGGCTGTCTGACTTTTCACAAAGCAAATCAAGAAGGGGCACTAGATACACTGTTCTGAAATTCACTTTAGACTCCAACTTGGCCCTAACAAATTAATGACAAGAGCAGAAAGCTATGAATGTCAGCAAGTCAAAGTGAATGCTAGCCACCTGGTTCTTTGTTATTAGAAAGTTGTCATTGTCTCAAAGTTTCCATTCATTTGAAAAACAGGGCAACCTACTTAATGGCCCTTGTCATTTGCTCTTAAGATAGATTCTGAAACTAAAGGTGTGGCCACCCAGAAGCAGTAGCTGCTTTGTCTTGTTTTTAGATGAGAAAGGACTGCGCCGTGAACTTGGAGGCAGATTGCTAAGTACGCGTGCGCGCACACGCGTGCGCGTTTCAAATGTAGCTTAGTAATGAAGCTTACTTACGTCAGCAACAGTTCTAGGACAAAAGTTGGGGAAAACTGCACAGCCTCCATCTTTGAAAATGCTAGTTAATTGTTTGAAATTCTTGACTTGTTAAAGGTAAATCTTAGATTTGTTTATTTTCATGGCAAAGTCAGATATACAGAAAGGAGGAGAGACAGTGAAGATGATCTTCCTTCCGATGATTCACTCCCCAAGTGCGTGCAAGGGCTGGTGCTGCACCGATCTGAAGTCAGGAGCCAGGAACTTCCTTTGGGTCTCCCACGTGGGTGCAGGGTCCCAAGGCATTGGGCCGTCCTCGACTGCTTTCCCAGGATGGAAAGTGGGACAGCTGGGATTAGAACCAGAACCATATGGGATCCTGGTGCATTCAAGACGAGGACTTTAGCCTCTAGGCTATTGCACAGGGCCCAATAAAATCTTTTAAAGCAAATTAACTATACATTATAGTTTTCAACGCAGTCTACTCTGTAAAGTTCTCTGTCGCATTTGCAGTCAAGATGGCTCCCATCCTCAGAACCAGATGACGCTGGTCTGCTCTCTATAGATCTGCCTTTTCTGAATATTTATATGAAAATAGAAACATACATATAAGAGGTATGTAGTATTTTAAGGCTGGCTTCTTTTTTGATTTATTTTTGATTAATTTATTTTTATCTGAAAGGTGGGTCCATTTTATGCAGAAAGGAGAGACAGAGAAAGATCTTCCATCTGCTGGCTGCAGTGGCTGGAGCTAAGACGATCTGAAGCCAAGAGCCAGGAGCTAGGAGCTTGCTCTGGGACTTTCACGTGGGTGCAGGGTCCCAAGGCTCTGGACCGTCCTCTACTGCTTTCCCAGGCCACAAGCAGGGAGCTGGATGGGAAGTGGAGCAGCCGGGACTTGAACTGGTGCCCGTATACACGGGATCCTGGTTCTTACAGGATGAAGGTTTAGTTATTGAGTCATTGTGCTGGGCCCCCCAAGCCTGGGGGTTGAATGTGCTGTGTTTGCAGTTCATCCACGATATTGCATTTACCAGTACTTTATAATTTTATATTTTTTTAGGAATTGTTTTATTTATTTGTTAGGAATAGCGTTGCAAGCCTTTGCATGCATGTGTTTCTTTCTCCTGAGTACATGCCTAAGAGTACGTTTGCCAGGTGATGCGATAAATTTATGTTTAGCCGTTGAAGTATTTGCAGCTACTTTGAGAAATTGTGACACAATGCTTATAGCATAGAATTTAACCACTTTGAAGCGTGTAGTTCTGTGGCATGAAGAAATTCACCTCGTTGTGCAACCATCACAGAATGTTTCTGTCTTGCAAACCTGAAACTCTGCACTCATTAAACAATAATCTCTCTCCCCTCCCCCGTCCTACCAACTCTGTTGGCAACCACCAATTCTCTCTCTATGAGTTTGAATGCCTCGTGTAAGTGGAGTTGTAACAGAATTTGTTCTTTGCTTATTTCGCTTTTTCTAATGCCCTTTATTTCCTTTCTTTTTAAGGTGAAAACTCCTTTGCCTAATTGAGTACTATGTCTCCTTTATCCATTCATTTTCAGGGGACGTTCGGGTTGTTTCTACCTTTTGGGCATTGAACTCAGGCTGGTAGAATATGGATGTACAGATATCTCTTGACTTCCCGCTTTCATTTTTTTGGACATATATCCTGATTGTAGGATCATAGGGCAATTCCAGTGCAGTTTATTTATTTGAAACTCAGAAACAGACACCTGTCATTTGCTTGGTCACTGCTCATGTTTCTGTGATCGCAGAACTCAATGCAGATGTTCTTTGTAGGTGAGCAGGACCCAACACCTGACGCGCTGCCCCCTGCCTCCCAGTGCGATTCAGCAGGCAGTGGAGTCAGGACCAGAGCTGGCATGTGAATCCGGGCACTCAGCTGTCCGATCTGGGTTTCCTGATGGTATCCAAACTGCCAACTCTAAACAGCTATCCCCAGGAATTCTGTTTAAAAATTTTTTTTGTTTTTAAATTTTCATGTGTTTTTATCTATTCAAAGGGCAGGGCAAGAGGGAGAAAAAGATAGATCTTTCATCTACTGATGAAATGCCGTGGAACAGCCGGGGCTGGGCCAGACTGAAGCAGGAGGGCAGAATTCCATTTGGGTTTCCCACGTGGTTTTCATGGGTATAAGCACTTGAGTCAGTCAACATCTGCCGTCTCCTGGGATGCGTAGCAGGAAGCTGGACCTCAAGTGGAGGAGCCAGGACTGGAGTCGTTCTTCCCATGTAAGATAGGGACCTTCCATGTAGCGTCCAAGCATGAACTTAGCCTGTTACGTTACGTTGTGTAACCCTCCCTTCGCCCTCGTCACCCCACTCCCACTTAAACATTGTTGGAGGCACTGTCATGGTGTTTTCCACAGTGGTTGCACCAGTTTTCATTCCTGCCAGCAACACACAAAGGTTTTAATTTCTCTATATGCTCACCAACAGCTGTTTTCTGTTTTTGTTCATAGTAGCCAGAATTGTAGAAGTTCTATATATATTCTGGAAATGTATAAAGTATATGGTTTGCAAACATTTTCTTGCATTCTTTGGGTTGCTTTTTCACTCCATTGACTGTGTCCTTGGATACGTAGAGGCTCTAATTTGTTAATTTTTCTGTTGTTTCTTGTCCTTTGGTAGCATTTAAGACAGCCTTGTCAAATTCAGTGTCATAAAGCTTTCCTCCTATGCTTTCTTGTAAGAGATTTCTAGTTTTAAGGTCAATGTTGAAATCTTTGATGTATTTTGAGTTTATTTTTATGTATAGTGTTAGGGAGTGTCCAATCTCATTCTTTTAAATGCAAATATCCAGTTTTTTCCTAGCACCAGTATCTGAAAACACTGTCCTTTCTCAGTTAAATACGTGTGGTACGTTTGTCAACAACGTTTGGGTTCCCAGTTCCCTTCCATTGGTCTACGTGTACTTTTTGGAGAAACTGCAAAACTGTTTCCCAAGTGACTGTTCATTTTATATCCCTACTGTGTAAGATTCTCGTTTCCCACGTCTTTGATGGTCAGTTGTTGTCCTGTACAGCTGTCTCGGTGGATGTGATAGTATGGTTTTGGTTCATTTTTTAGAATTCATTTCTTTGGAAGGCAGAGGTACAGAGAAGAGAGAGACTAGCAGGTGTTGTCCATCTGTGGTTCACCCCAAGTGGCTGCAATGGCTAGGTCCTGGGCAGGCCAGAGCCAGGAGGCTAGATCTCCACCCGAGTCTTTCGTATGGATGGCAGGGACCCCAAGCGCTTGGGCCATTTTCCGCTGCTTTCCCAGGCTCATTAGTAGGAACTGCAGTGCAACTGAGGCAGCTGGAATTTCAACGGGTTCTCTGGCTGTGCTTAACCTGCTGCACCAAACCCCGTGGTTTTAAATCTTAGCTTTAAACATGTTTCCTTTGTCCAGTTTGGATCATTGAGGTCCTAAATAAAATGACTCTCCCCCTTTCCTAAATGACTGTAGGGCCGACAGTGATCTCATCTGAGACCCATGCTGCTTGGAGCTTCAAGTTTTCCCATAATGGGACTAATTGATGCCTTCCGCACACAGGGTAAGACAAGAATACACATGCGTCTACTTGTCTCTTCTTAGGTGTCAACGACTGTTGGCTTCCCAGCTGTGCCCCGTACATTTCCTGTGAGCATGCTCTTCCTGTAGGGCATCCCTGTCATCAGTTAGTTTTCCGGTAGCATGACTTTCTAGTATTTTAGTCTTTGGCAGAATCCTGCTAGTAGCTTGGCTGACTTTTTCCTTTGAATGTCCCCCAATTCTCCTCACATACGTGTCACATGTTCACAGTGGGTAAACTGTGGGTTCCCCTCTCGGCTTATCTGTGTCTAAGCGGGATTTATCACATTGTCCTCCTTCCCGTCGTCCATCCTGGCCTCTGCGTATCAGGACAAGGTGTGCTGCTTTCTTTTGACCTTTCACCCTGCATTCTGTTGGCACAGACACATGTTTTATCCAGGTTTGCTGAAAGCAGTGTGGTGGCCTTTTTTTCCTTTGTGGTTCTGCCAGGTCTGCAGAGACTTGCTCTTGGGGGAGGTGAAGTCATCCAGGATGCCCCCCTACCCCCCGCAGGCTGCTTGCTGCTGCAGTAATTGGCTTGGCAGTGCATCAGGTAAAAGGTTGTCCTTCAGCGGGGACTTTGTTAAAGCTGCAAGGACAACCTTCTTGAGAGTTCCCTTGGACAGCAGCTGTCAAGCGTAATTAAGGAGAGAGAAATAGCAAAGGTGTTTTGAAGGGAGACCTCTTATCTCAAAGAACAGTGGCCAGGCTGGAACGTTTGCGAGGCAGAGATGAAGGCCAAAGTGGAGGGCATGGTGGTGGCAGCTCACAACGCTTGGCAGAAAATGCTTTGCTGGCCCGTGGTGATAATGGCATTGAATGATTTTTAAAGGACTTATTTGCCCTGTTTAGTAACTTGGAGAGTACATCTCATATACAGTGAAAATATTGGTGCCTACGTGACCCCAGGTGTTCCATGCTGAATGGGCATTTGTAGGAAGTACTTTTCATGTGCTAGCAAAGCAATACTAACCCAATTAGCAAAATTCAAGGGAATCCCAGATATTTCAGTGGAGGGTAATTTAGGACCACTTAAGGATATTGAGACTATTCTATGCCGAAACTATCAGGTGGCGGAGGTCTGGGGGACTGATAAGGCTTTTATATTTCATGAGTTCACTCTTTCCCTCTATTCGTCGTCCTTAGTTTTCAGGCAGTTTTCTATGCATTTGGACAAATTCTATCATCCAGATCGAAAGAAATAAAACGTACATTATAAAAAGTGCTTGGATCCCAAGATTGAGCAGGCGGAGCAAAATTAGCTAGTTTTGAAAGAAAAGACTTTTGTTCAGTTACATTTGAAGCACTGATATTGATTGTGTGGTAGGATTCATTAGGCACTCTATCAAAAATGGTTTAGAGGAGTGCGGTTAGTATTTGGGATGTAGCTTCTTTATCAAGTAGGGGAAACGCAAGACTTGCTCATATCAGATCTCCCTGCCATGACCTTGGAGACTGACCCCTTTAGGAACCCCCAGGGAACCTGCCCGTTAGTCTCTCTTGGGTTACGTTTTCTCTCTGGGCTGATGCTGCTAAGTCTGTTGCAATAATAAAATCAAGATCTAGATCTCTAAATTCCTGTATTGTCTCATAAGACCAAAAAGCTTGTTAGTTATTGGCTTGAATTTCAGTGAAGAAGGGGGCATTATAAAATCAACCCCACATGGAGAAAACTTAGGGTTTTTGAAATCCTGGTTTGTGGAATGTGTTAAGGATGCAAATGCCATCCTCCCCTTGAACAGCTGTCACTGGAGGTACAAATGTGTGGGGAGTTCAGAAAGTGTACAGAAAGTGGCATTAAGAGATAGCTGAAGTTCGGTGCAGAAGTTCTTGAAATTCATGCATATGAGAGGTTTTCTTAGAGTTCGTGTGAGATGCATATTATGAACAAAACTAGCAGGGATTTCAGAAAACAAGTTTTTTCAGCAGAACACACTTATCTTTTCGTTCCATTTTTCTATGACTCTTTGAAGTCCATTTCTACTGGCCATGCTTGGTTCTATTCTGGTCCTGCCAGTTCTCCGTGTTTACAGATGATCTGCCCAGAAGGAGACTTAGGCTGTGGTTGCTAATATGCCCAGGAGCAAAGTCCACCGTGTTTGTGGAAAGTTAAGATGGTTGCCTAGACAGTGAGGGAAGACTCCCAAATTGCATGATAGCTTGGAGGTTTGAACTTTCGATCATTACCCATCTGACCTCTAGCCCTAACATCAATCAAGTGTTTTGGTGGCTAATGTAATCCTTGACTAAAGCATGTGACATCTTGTGGCAATTCGAGGATAATCCTTTGTTTTCTCCATGGACCGTCTGTAAGGTATTGGTGTTCTTTTCTGTCCAGCTGCTCTGTGAATGATGGTTGTGCTGCCTTGTATAACAGAATACATAATTGATCCTGGTCTGGAAGTAGGAGGAAAATGGGGTGGTTTGTTCATGTAAATTAGAGACAGAAGAGGAAAATAGATTTTCTTGAAGCCTCAATGACTGCTTCTGAAGTAGAGATGCTTGCCCTGAAAACTAAAAGAAGCTAAAAAAAAAAAAAGTAAAAGAAAAAATGGGGTCTGCATTGTGTTGCGGCAGAAGAAGCCGCCACCTGCCATGCTGGCATCCTGATTGGAGTGCTGGTTGGAATCCTGGCTGCTGCTCCGCAGTCCAGTTCCCTGCCAATGCCCCAGGAAAGCAGCAGAAGGTGGCCCAGGGTCTTAGGGCTCTGCCATGCCCCTGGGAGATGTGGGTGGGTTTCAGGCTCCGGGTTTCAGTGTGGTTCTGGCCTGACTGAGCCCCAGGATTGCAGCCGTTGTGGGCAGTGAGTGAGGGGATAGAAGATCTCCCTGACTCTTCCTCCTCTTCTTTCTGTACTTTGCCTTTCCTGTAAATGAAATCAGTGTTTAAATACAGAAATAAAAACAAAGATGAAAGAAAGAGGCGAGTTTGCAGACATGCAGGCTCTCGGCCGACTGCCTCCTCTTTTTCCTCTCCACCCCCAGTTTAAGTTCTGAGGAGTCTGTTTGAAAGAATAGATCAAATAACCAATCTCGAATCCTTATCATTGCCTAGGATTAAAATGCCTAACCTTCCACAACTGGCCATCTTCCTGCACTCTAGACACACATGCGATTGCCCTTTTGGGAGCACACCAGGCACCCTTACTTTGCTTCTGTCATTTGCTCTTCCACCAGATCCCTAGAGACCACTCTCCCTTTTCCAAGTTTTTGCCCTAATGCCGCCTTCTCTGAGAGCCTGGTGAAAATTGCGCTTCTGGCTCACTGTTTGTCGGCTCCACTGTACCTGTCTTCCTTTCCCCATAGCACTCTCACTTTTTTCTTGTAAACTTGCTTGGTTGAAAGGCAGTGTGACAGATGAAGAGAGAGAGCGAGCTTCCATCTGTTGGGTCACTCCCTACTTGTCTGCCACAGCTGGTACTGGGCCAGACTGAACCAGGAACCTAAAACTGCATCTGGGTCTCCTGTATGGGTGGCAGGGACCCAAGCACTGGGCTATTACCTGTTGCCTTCTAGGCGCCTTAGCTGGAAGCTGCATGGGAAGCAGAGCAGTGTGAACTTGAACCAGGACTCCAGTATAAGATGTGGGTGACACAGTTTTTTTTTTTAACCCACTGTACTATAACACCTGCTCTCAGTACTATGACTTGCTAATATACTACATGTTTTATTGCCTGTTGTTTGTCCCATGTCCAAGCACCCTAATGTGGGCTCTGTGACAGCAGCATATTCATTTTCTTTTTTTTTTTTCTCAGATTTGTGCTATTTTTATTGCAAAGTCAGATTTACAGAGAGGAGGAGAGACAGAGAGGAAGAGCTCTGTCCGATGATTCACTCACTCCCCAAGTGACGCAACAGCCGGTGCTGAGCCAATCCGAAGCCAGGAGCATGGAGCTCTTCTTGGTCTCCTACGCAGGTGCAGGGTCCCAAGGCTTTGGGCTGTCCTTGACTTGCCACAAGCAGAGAGCTGGATGGGAAGTGGGGCAGCCGGGATTAGAACTGGTGCCCATATGGGATCCTGGCGTATTTAAGGTGAGGGCTTTAACCGCTAGGCCCCCGCGCAGGGCCCAGAACATTCATTTTTCTTATGTACCAAGCAAAAGGACCTGCCTATATAGGCTGATAATGAATATTGTTGTATTAATGGATCCATATGCCTAGTAGTTCCTTTGCCTGAAATTCAGTTCTCCAAACTCAGAGATTTTTGACTATGACTGTATTTTTCTTCTAGGTTTATCACACCATGCTTATCTGCTTTGTCAGGATCATTTTGTCAGTGCTTGCTTTGTCAAACCAAAGGATTTTTCAGGAAGGCAGCTGGATCAAACCCCAGCTGTTCAGAAAAGCTACGGGACTTGAGGGACTCTGGAACTAGCTGGTATGCTTCTAGGAGAGGTTGGTCCACAATGAACTTGGTTTTCTCCAATTCCAGAAAGAACCTGGCAGTACTTTTGTAGAGGAGAAAAACTTTCTCTTTGCCCTCTATTCACTGGCTGAAACCCTGTAAACGGAAGTAACAAAAGACAGATTAGCAAGAGCAAAATGGAAAAAAGTTTCTTGAACATGCTGCTTGTAC
This sequence comes from Ochotona princeps, assembly GCF_030435755.1. NCBI lineage: Eukaryota > Metazoa > Chordata > Mammalia > Lagomorpha > Ochotonidae > Ochotona > Ochotona princeps. The sequence goes on from NC_080861.1 coordinate 8,724,681, forward strand.
ATAAGCCTGGTAGCTCCCCGATGGATATCTTGAAAGTGTGGTTTAAACTTGGGCTTATTAAATACAGCAGAGGATTGTACATTTTCAGAAAAATAACAAGACAAAGGAGGACTTTGCTGTAGAGGCCAATTGTGGGAAAACATAAAATATATGGGGAAACTAAATGGTAGACACAGACTTGATTTTTTTAAAAGATTTAATTATTAATTTTGGAAAGGCAGATACACAGTGAAAAGGAGGTACAGAAAGAGAGATCTTCCATCTGCTGGTTCACTCCCCAAGTGGTCACAATGGCCGGAGCTGAGCTGATCCGAAGCCAGGAGCCAGGAACCTCCTCCAGATCTCCCACGTGGGTGCAGGGTCCCAAAGCTTTGGGCTGTCCTCAACTGCTTTTCCAGGCCACAAGTGGGAGTTGGATGGGAAGCACGGCTGCTGAGATTAAACCATCGCCCATACGGAATCTCGTCACTGTGTGTTAGCCTGCATTGTGCATCGTGCTACCAATGTGTTTACTGGTTTCCCAGTCACTACAGATTTGAAGCAGTGAATACATGGGGAGGGTGTTAGAGTGCCCCAGTTAGTAGGCATGGGCAGAGCTGTAAATGGCTATGGTATTCGATGCCAACATGATAGCCTTTCACACTTGGGGATCCACTGTGATAGGTACCCTGGTAGAATAGTTGATCAGAGTTTTATGTGTGCCCTCCACTTCATAGCCTAAGTCATTGCAAAGATGAACTGAACTCATGTTCAGTCTTCTACCAAGGTAGTAAAGAATGAAGACTTTATAGACAAAGTTAGGAAGATTGCTTTCAAATGAAAGTTAAATGATTCGGCGTTCCAGTAAGATGGGTGGAAATCAGACTCCACAGGGAGGGCTCTTGTTTGTTTGTTTGTGGGGGTCTGCTCCATTTCTAACACTGAGAGCCCACAGAAGACTTGGAAGAGATCCAAGTATGGCTTTGGCTGAATATGTCCTATTTATCACCTAGGGTGCTAACTGTTCCAGTTCTGTGCGTTTCTCTTGAGGTCTGTGGGATGGAGCTGAAAGTTTGGAGCCAGGAGGCATAACCTTGAGATGGCATCAGGATGCTTTTGCAGAGTGTTGGAACAGACTACTCCATGGGCAGCTACAGGGGCACAATGGTAGCCCAACGCTGGAGTGGGGGGTGAGGGGTGGCTGTCTGTGCTACCACCCTGCAGATTCCAGCTAGCAGAAAAAAACACAAACCAGAAACCAAAATACTTAAACACCCCCTTGACCCTTTCTCTGTGTTTTTTTTTTTTCCTGATATGTGTATATATGATCAAGTTGGCACTGTGGAGTAGATAGGTATCATAAAGCTAGTGTACATTGTCCCCATGTAAAGCATTCAGGTCCTGGGTACCTGTTACCTAATGTTCTCTCTCTCTTCCTTTTGCAGGCTGAGGAGTCCTGTAAATGTAATGGCTGGAAAAACCCCAACCCCTCCCCCACCCCTCCGAGAGCCGACCTGCAGCACATCATTGTGAGTCTGACAGAGTCCTGTCGGAGTTGTAGCCATGCCCTAGGTAAGTTCTGACTCCAAGCGAAGCAAGTTCATTGTCAGCTCAGAATCCGGGCTTACTGGATTCTGAAGTTCACTCAAGCTGAAAGAGGTTTATTTCTCTATGACGCCGACTCTCGGAGCCTCTCTGGTCTCAGAAGTTTGCTGGGGAAGGCTTTATGAGAGAGACAAGCTGGACGGTGCTTGCTCTGTGCCCTGTGTATGTCATTCTGCTCTTCAGTGTGAGATAGGTTGGGTTTGAGATTGCTAAATCAGATGCAATGTGGCAACTGAGCTGTAGATGTAGATAATGTGTCCTGGGATTCATTCTGATGGTGGGATGAGGGTGCGGGAAATCTTAGGGCCTTTAAACCCAGGGTTGAAACTTCAACCGATTTGTTCTTTGTTTAAAAATAGTAGCTATCATTAAGATTTCCTTAACAGTTTTTGGAAATGCTTCATTTTCTCTTCATGCTCATTAGTTTCCTGTATCTGGAAGTTCTTCACTGCGTGTGGAATTGTTTACTTGTCTTTTCCATTTCATCTTTCTTTTTTTTTAAGATTTTTTTTTTATTATTATTGGAAAGCCGGATATACAGAGAGGAGGAGAGACAGAGAGGAAGATCTTCCATCCGATGTTTCACTCCCCAAGTGAGCCGCAACGGGCCGGTACGCGCCAATCCGATGCTGGGAACCAGGAACCTCTTCCGGGTCTCCCACGCGGGTGCAGTGTCCCAATGTATTGGGCCGTCCTCGACTGCTTTCCCAGGCCACAAGCAGGGAGCTGGATGGGAAGTGGAGCTGCCGGGATTAGAACCGGCGCCCATATGGGATCCCGGGGCTTTCAAGGCGAGGACTTTTAGCCGCTGGGCCACGCCGCCGGGCCCTCCATTTCATCTTTCTTACTTGTCCCGGGAAGATCATTGTTGTCGCTATGCAGGCTCCAGGGCTTGAGCTCCTCAGCAGGACTGTGCTGGTGTGTGTTGTTCCGTGCTCCGATACGAGTTTCAGGATAAGAACTTTTTTTGTGTGTGGTGGGGCAGGGTGGGGGCAGTAGCTCTTTGGTCTGGCAGTTAAGTTGACATGCTTTCATCTCACGGTGGAGTATCTGGGTTTGACTCTGGCCCCCAGCTGCCTGCTGATGCAGACCCTACAAAGCAACAGTGAGGCTCCGGGAGCTGGGTGTCTGCCGCTCTCGTTTGGGAGACTTGAATTTCGTTCCCAGTTCCTCGCTCCAGGCCTGACCCTGTGGGTGTTCGGGAAGTGAAGCAGTGGATGAGTTCTTTGTCTCTCTTTGTCGCAAATAAACAGATGGCATTTAAAAAAAATTCATTTCTTGAAGTGCTTCTGAGTAGATACAGTTAGTGGCAAGTTTTTTCTGTATATTAAAGTTCCAGTTCATAGAGGGTCTTTGAATGTTTTACTATTCTGCCTTCACTTACCCCGTCTCTCTGGAAGTCTGTACATCTTGTTTGTCACAAGCGCATGGTTCTGGCGGACCCGGGCTTCCATCTGATGATTTTTTTTACTGGGGATTTTTTTTTTTTGTCCTCAATAGCAGAGTGTTTCACTCCTGTCCTGTTGATAGAGCAAAAAAAATAATGTGAGCTTCCCAGGAAGTCACTGTGCTGGAGTAACTTTCTGAAACAGGAAATGCTGGTAGATGGTGTCAGCGGAAAAGAAGTAAACAGACTGATAAAATATCATGGGGCTGCTGAGCTGCTGCAATGATCTAGTCTCTGACTTTTGAAGCAGCCAGTACGAGGAGAGATTCCAGAAGTCTTAGAATGGTCTTTGTTTATTGTTTACCTGTCTTCACAGTTGATCCGCAAGCCTAGAATCGCCCCAGAAAATAGGATGCAATTGAAAACTGGGATCAAGAATCCTTAAGCTGTGGGCTTGAGCTGTATTTGCTGTTGATTGGGAAATCCTATTATCCCACATCAATTAACATTTTAAAACAGAATCTTCTTTTTTAGCTGAGCAGGCTGTCTCTTCAGAGTATATAAATACACATGAATTCCCCAGGGCACAAAAAAAGGTTTCACAAGGGAGAGCCAACCTTGGGCCCGGAATGGTAACCTAGTGGCTAAAGTCCTTGCCTTGCACGCGCCAGGATCCCATATGGGCGCCAGTTCTAATCCTGGCAGCTCCACTTCCCATCCGGCTCCCTGCTTGTGGCCTGGGAAAGCAGTCGAGGACGGCCCAAAGCCTTGGGACTCTACATCTGGGTGGGAGACCTGGAGAGGTTCCTGGCTCCTGGCTTCAAATTGGCGCAGCTCCAGCTGTTGTGGCAGCCAGGGGAGTGAATCAATAGACAGAAGATAGCTTCCTTTCTGTCTCTGCTCTCTGTGTATCTAAATTTCCTATAAAAATAAAATCTCTGCCCCCCCCCCAAAAGAGCCAGTCTTGTTTGCTTTCGTATTTTTTTAACAAGTTTTGCAAATAAACACCTTTATTTGCCAATACATAGTTCAGTTCAGAAGAATGGAAAAGTGCATGTTTTTTGACCTGGTAAATCCATGCCAGAGATTTATTAAGCACATTAAGATATGTCCTTAAATTAAGCTACAAGGTCAGCTATTGTAACCTTATTTATGATATTAAGAAAGTGTAAATATCCAAATGTAGGAGAAAAATTGGCTGAAGACTGTTATAAAATTCAGTGTGACCATTTGAGAAAGTATGGTTTCTAATGCAAAAACATTCTTTTTTTTTTTTTTTTTAAAGATTTATTTATTTATTTATTTTTGTTTGAAAGACAGAGTTACACAGAGAGGAAAGACGGAGAGATTTTTTAATTTGGTAGTTCTTTCTTCAAATAGTCACAATGGCCAGAGCTGGGCTGATCTGAAGCTGGGAGTCAGGAGCTTCTCCTGGGTCTCCCATGTGGATGCAGGGGCCCAGAACTTGAGCCGTATTCTGCTGCTTTCCCAAGGCATTAGCGGGAGCTGGATGGGAAGTGTAGCTGGCTGGACTAGTACCAGCGCTGCAGGTAGAAGGTGAGGCTGCTACACCACTGTCCTGGCCCCCCTTCCCCCCCAAATATTCTTACACTATTAACAAAACATAGGTCTAAAAGTAATTTGTTCGGAGGCTTTATAATTTAGTCCTAAATTGAGGGCTTGACCAGCTTAATTTCAAATCCCAGTGCTAAAATCAGCGCTTTTATATAGGACAGCGTGACGTAATCTTCCTGAGCCTCAGTTTTTTCTGCTCTGAGAAATAATTGGGGGGTCAAGGAGTTCTGTAACATACTAAAGGATTCGGGGATGAGACGTAGATAAAAGTTAGGGGGGTAAGATTGATCATCAAAGTGATGCTTCGCTCAGGGAATGGTGAGCATGCGTTAGAGTGAAGTGCGACCTGTGAGAGTCTGTGTCCTGCCTCTGTAGGAGCTCCAAGGAGGACAGTGCTGATGCTTTGGGCAGAGTGCTGGGAGAAAGGGGAGGAATTTCCAGGAATGTGGTGACTGCCCATTTTCTGCCCTCACAGGGAGTGGTGGAAGTGTGGCATCAGGTACGTGATGGCAGCACCATCAGTTTTGTTATGACATTAGAGCAGGCTTCAGGTGCTCTCAGGATGCAGTCAGCGCGGCTGGTTCTTAGCGCCAGGTGTGGGCTGTAACTGCTGTAATCAGTGATTGTGGGTTGCCGACCCCGGGGGGAAGGTTTGGAGATCATGATGAGGGAGGGTGTGGTGACGTTTCTGTCTCTGCCTCCTTACCTGTAGCAACAATACCTATTTTCTAGAATCATTGGGAATAATAAATGAGCAAGCACACGCAGACATTTTTGAATGACACCTAGCCATAAGTCCATTGTGCTCTATTGTTAGTAATACTACAATACATAAGTACATTGTGCTGTATTGTTAGTAATACTGCGATACTGCCAAGGCTCTGTGATTTCGAACAGCTTTAAACTTTGTCCCCTTGAAGTAGGAAAATGGTGTTTATTGTAGCTCCTAGGAATTGAACACAATAGAGAAAGGTTTTGTTAACAATGGCAAAGCAGGTTTTGTTCTGTTCCTTGGGTCTCTGCTGTGGAGATGACTGGCCCTGCATGGTTCAGCCTCGGGGTGTTTGAGCAGGGTTTGATCCCCGGAGGAGGGGATCTGATTGGCTTGTTTGACCTTGTGAGGCCGTGGAGGACAGTCCCTTCACAGATGCAGCGATTCTGAGTGAGGAAGGGCGTTCATCTTTCACGTGCTTAATCCCGTTATAGTAGTTCAGCGAATGTAATCTGACAGAGGAAGGGTCAGATCTCTATTTCTCTGCGTTCACTCAACGTAGAAGCCTTCTGTCATGAGGTCCCCAGTATTCTCCAGCCTTGTGAATACCAGATAATCTCTTAGCCAGTCCATTCCAGTCCGGGTGGAGGGTGCACTCTGCACAAAAGCCCGCTCTTCAGAGGCCAGTTGCAAGCCCCACCCTGCCACCTGTGCTTCTGGCCCGCTCTCTGTGAAGTTCCCCGGTCACTGTCTTGGTTCTTATGATTTTCCGGACTGGCACATAGAAACTCAAGGAAACACGTAAATCTGCTGTGCTTTGGGAAGGGTATTATGAAGGCTTGAGGACGGCCAGACGAGGGGATGCGTGGGGTGAAATATGAGAATCAAGATAAGGTCTAGGGACTGGCACTGCAGCACAGTGGGTTAAGCTGTCACCTGAAGGGCTGGCATCCCTCTCAGGTGTCACTCTTTCAAATAAATAAATCTTAATCAAAAAGCAAAGGACAGATGTTGGCTTGCTGGCAGTGGTTACTTTTCACAGCAATGAAATTCTAGATGTTTAAAAAATACTTTCCTTATTTTCTTCCTTTCTGCTTTGTTAAATTTTAAATTCCTTTTTTTTTTTTTTGCTTTTAAATAATGTATTTATTTATTTGAAAGAGTGACAGAAAGAGGGGAAGAGACAAAATAGAAAACCCAACCATAGACTTTTAGGGTCAGAATACCATTGGAATTTCTATGGTCATGTTGGAGTCCTTTTCCCTGAACTGTTTCAGATAATAATACTCATGAAATTTATTGACTGGGATGATACTCTGCTGGCTCTGTCTTCAAACCAGAGAGGGTATACCTAAGAAGCCGTTGAACTTGACTGGACAATAAGATGCTGGACTCTAGGTTTGGTATACGCTTGCAATGGGGGAATCTCAACTGAACTTGAGCTGTGGTTATGCAACAAGGGGGAGGAATCCACCATGGTGGGAAGGTTTGGGGAGGGGTGGGGAGAACCCAAGTACCTATGTAACTGTGTCACATAATACAATGTAATTAATGAAGAAAAAAAAAATAATAATACTCATGAAATTCTGCTAATATCCATGGAAATAAACAGGCCCTGTGAGCTGGTTGGCATTTGTGTTTACTTCTCATGACCTAGTGAATGTATGTTGGGTTGGCCTCAAATGGTGGACTTTAGGTAGGCAACAGTGAACTTCTTAGGGCCTGAGATCAGTGTCTTTAGAACTTGATTGGTTACAAGCATTGTTAGAGACAGAATCCCTGAAAAGAATGCTACTTATTAATTTTAACAAAGACCTTTCTAGAAATAGATAAGGAACATAAAGAACAAAGGCCTGTACAGTTTACTCCAGAAGTTGGAGTTGAAATAGACCCCGTGTACCCATCTCGCACGTCTGTTGGCTGTGAGAGATAAGAATAATAACTGAGTCTGGAAGCTTCTCAGATAAGTCTCGATTGTTCTTTCTCCTTAATGTTTTGCAGGCTTTCTAGGGGCAGTTCGTTCTCACTAGTGCTAACTTTTTTACAGTTTTATGTAGAAATTTTTTGATCATTTTTAAATGTTATTACCTGCGTGAGTAGTGTGTGTGTACACCCAGCAATATGTTAAGTTGTGGAAATTGGTGATCTTTTATTACCTCTGCTTACTTTTTTGTTTGCAATAGAAATGTTTGAAGAACAGAGAACTAGTTTTAACCATTACCCTAGAAATGATTTCTGGAGTAGTATGAGTATAAAGAGAATATGTGTATTTTTTCCTCATGGGCAATTGCTCGTGTATGGATTACTAAGGGAGGGATCCATGTTGTGGTGGAGCAAAAGAGCCACTGCTTGGTGTGCCAGGTAGAATCCCAGCTGTCCTGCTTCTGAAGATGGAAGAAGAGAACCCAAGACCCAGAATTCTCGAGTTACTCTGTGTGTGTGTGCGCGCACAGGCGTGCATGCTCTGTTCTTTCTTGTGCGTGCCTAGGTAGTGTAAAATGAACTTCTTTACCTGGGACTCCTTCCGTGCATGCACAGTCATATCCTAAAAGGCAAATTAAAGAAAAAAACACAAAGATATTAAACCCCTTGTTTAAGTGTAATCAATGGAGTTACAGGCTCCTGTCAAACCTGGCCTACCTCCAGCCATGGTGGCCACTTGGGGAGTGAACCGGCAAATAGATTTCTTTCTTTTTTTGTCATTCATTTTTTTCTATCATTTTGAGTTTCAATAACTAAATTAAATCATTTTAAAAATTACTTAGGCAAATTATTGACTGAAACACACATTTCTTTTGTCTCGTCTGCATTTGCATAGACTAAACGTTGAATTGCCCCCTCAATTCTAGAAGGTCCTTGCCTGCTGACCAGTGAGCCCTTTCATACTACACGAGTCAGGTCCATTGCTAAGTTAGACTTGAACATCGACTTGCATGTTTCTTCTGAAAGGACTCCCATATACCCAAGTTCCAGTGTGAGTCTTTTTTTATTTGTTTCTTTGTTTTGACTGTCCATGTTCCTTCTCTTGTGCATGCCTGAGTAGTATGATAGGAGGTTCTCTGCTTGGGATTCCCACTGAGTATGGCAATCCTAAAAGGCAGAAATGTTATTAAAAAAAAAAAAAAGAAAAAGACCAATTGTTTAAACATGTGATTGGGAGACATTTAGGAAAAGAATTTTGGAAGCATAACTTAAGGCTTTATGTTGGAGCATCAAGGGGAGCCCAGTAAAAGGGAAGTCCAGTATCAGCTTTTGTTAGTAGATTGTCCCTCAGTTCCCACTGACACCTGTACTCTGCCACCTGAATCCAGTCAGTATTCCTCTGGGCCCTGGGTGTCCCTTATTCACTGATGTGAACTTTTAGATGCCGGTTTCTGAGCTGTCATGAACTGTGAGTCTGGGACAAAGGAGTTTAAAGGTTAACATTGGAGTTCAACGCAGTAGCCTAGTGGGTAAAGTCCTCACCTTGCATGCGCTGGAATCCAATATGGGCCCTGAATGGTATCCTGGTTTGTATCCCAGCTGCTCCACTTCTCATCCAGCTCCCTGCTTGTGGCCTGGGAAAACAGTGGAGGATGGTCTGAAACCTTGGGACCCTGCACCTGCACAGGAGACCCGGAAGAAGCTCCTGGCTTTGGTTCGGCCCAGCTCCGGCCATTGTAGTTACTTGGGGGAATGAACCAGCAGATGAAAGATCTTTCTGTCTCTCCTTCTCTTTGTAGATCTGACTTTCCACAAAAAATGAATAAATTTTTTTAAAAAAACTAACGTTGGCAGTATTTTCCCTGCTGTACTTGATCTTAGTGAATCCAGTTTGCTCTGTCATGAGACTGTTGACTCCCCACAAGATGCATCCTTGTCATACTTCTTTAATTTATCCTTTTCTCTTTTCCCCTTGGTCATGTGTGTGGCAACTCTTGGAACGCCTGTGTCCATTGTTGGCGTATCTGGCTTTCCCTGCCCGCTGTGATGGAGTCTGATCTCATTCCTGTGCTGAAGCCCTCTGAGTGGGCGACCGTCCTCAGAGTGATCGGGCCCGAAGCTGAGCGTGGAGGACTGGGAGGCCCCTCGACCTTTCCCTCGTCACTCGCATTCAGTGTTGACCATCAAGCAGAACCGTGCTCTCTGGATCTTCTCTAAGCTTCCCTGCACCTGGGCTTTCAGTTGGGCAACCCACACCTTCTGCAGGAGTCCTTCATTCCTGCCAGGGAATCTGGCTTTATGGCTCGTGGTCTGACTACTTCAGGGTATTGCAGAGCGAGTACAGCCTTCTTGCAGCGGCTTTATTGCAATGTTCCTTATTATGTAACCGTAATTATATGCCCTTGTTGGTTTTCTGTGCTAAACTGTGATTAAGGCTGACTTTTTCTCTTGATGGCTGTGTCTTTAGTTCTCTGAGCATAATTGAGTTTATTCCTTCATTGATAAGTGTTTGATGAAGTCAGTAATGCTAAAGAGAGGAGTGTTCATATTGTGTAATTGCGCTTGCACGATCTGACCCAGTGGCCTGTAGCCACATTTGGCTATCCACCACCTGAAACATGGCTGGCTTGAGTTGAAGTGTGCTGTAAGCATAAAATGCAGTTGTGAAACATACCATGACAAAAGAATATATATATATTAATCATCTTTTATATCAAGTACATGTTTAAATTATAATCCTTTGGTATAAAAGTGAATTTCACCTGTTTCTTTTACCTTCTTAATGTGACTGCTGATTTATATATGTGGTTTAAGTTATATTTCAGTTGGGCAATACTCATCTAATGAGCTCTTACTCCTTTTTTTGTTTAAGATTTACTTATTTTCATTGCAAAGTCAGATATACAGAGAGGAGGAGAGACAGAGAGGAAGATCTTCCATCCGATGATTCACTCCTGAAGTAACCACAATGGCCTGAGTTATGCCAATCCAAAGCCAGAAGCCTCCTTCGGGTCTCCCACGTGGGTGCAGGGTCCCAAGATTTTGGCCCTTTTTTGTATGCTCTCCCAGGCCACAAGCAGGGAGCTGGATGGGAAGTGGGACTGCAGTGGGATTAGAACCGGCTCCCATATGGGATTCCGGTGCATGCAGGGCGAGGACTTTATCCACTAAGCTACCGCGCCAGGCCCTGAGCTCTTGTTCTTAAGCTCAAGATTATGAAAGATGAAGCCAGCTTTAAATGATAAACCTTTTACACAGTGATTCAATAGGCTCTGTTGCATTCATTAAGCCTTGACCCCAAATTCCCATGAGCAAAAAGTATTTGAACAGCTTACAAGTCTTGCGTAGTCCGTGATGTTTGTTTCCAATGCGCAGGTGTAGGGACATGTTGGCTGCCTCCCCAGCTGCTGCATGTGCACATTGCAGGGTGTGTGAAGACCAGCAAGCTGTGTGCATGTGAAGTGCAGGCCTGTGGTACAGGGAGGCAGAGCTTAGCGAGGGTCACAGCACGGGGCTCAGTGTGCTTCCTGATGTGGTGAGGAAGCAGGTGCAGTGTGCTTCTTGGCAGCAGCCACAGGCAGGCCCCTGAGCGCCATCCTGGGTGTGGGTCGGACACAGCAGTGAAATGGGCCAGGACACACCGTCCTGGGGAGACATCAGGAGAGCAGAGTCTCCCCAAGGCTCTGACTTGCCCGTCCCCAACCTTCCCCTGCCCCTCACCAGATGGACCCCCGCGGACAGGGATTGTCCCCGCCCGTCCAGGGGTAGCCAGTCTTGGTAGTTAACGTTGATACTTTGCACCATGCTCTTGTTTGAAATAAAAGCAGGATCCTTTACATTTGATTACCAAAATCAGATGGGAAAATTACTTTTTAAAGACTTTTTTTTTTTGTAATTTGCATCTTATATAACAGTTATGAAGAGAATAATGAATAATATTTCAAATATCCATTTTCCAGATTTATTTGTTGGTATTTCTCTGATTTTATTTGTCATTTGCGTACTGTCATATATACATATGTACATATACATACACACATGTGAGTTTCTATGCATGTACTTGTTTTTCCTAAACTGTATGAAAATAACCTTTCCCCTAAATATTCCAATACATGAGCATATTTCCTAAAAATAAGGATACTCTCTCACATAACCTCAGTTCAGTGAAGAACAGAGGTAAGTTTAACACGCATGTAATTCTTACATCATGTATTGTATGTGTTCTGATTTTGGCAGTTGACCCAAAAATGTTCTTTTCAGTGTATTTTCCTATCTTTTAAGCTCCCAGTCTAGCATCCCATACGCTTGTAGCTGTCACATCTCTTTAGGCTCCTTAAATCTGGACTAGTTCCTCAGGCTTTTCCTCTTGTGTCTTTTATGATGTTGACATTTCGTAGCCCAGTGTTTTACGTTTTGAACATGTGTGGGAGTGTCGCGACTTGGGACACTACGTCTCCTGCGAGAGTGGCCTATTGACTTGTGGTCAGCCTCTTGCTAATGCGCCTGGGAACGCAGCAGATGGTGCTCCAGATATTTGGGTTTCTGCCATCAGTGTGGATGGGATTCTGGGTTCTTGGCTTTTCCTGGCTCATTTTTAGCTATCGCTGGCCTTTGGTGAGTGAACCAGTAGATGAAAAATCTCCTGTTTTTTGTCAGTCTGCCTTTCAAAGGAATAAATAAAAACATGCATAGATTAATAAAACTAATGAAGAAGGAATTTTTTTGTTATTATTAATTTATTTATTTATTTTAAAAGATTTATTATTATTGGAAAGCCGGATACACAGAGAGGAGGAGAGAGAGAGGAAGATCCTCCGTCCGATGATTCACTCCCCAAGTGAGCTGCAACGGCCGGTGCGCCAATCCGATGCTGGGAACCAGGAACCTCTTCCAGGTCTCCCACGCGGGTGCAGGGTCCCAAAGCTTTGGGCCGTCCTCAACTGCTTTCCCAGGCCACAAGCAGGGAGCTGGATGGGAAGTGGAGCTGCTGGGGGATTAGAACCGGTGCCCATATGGGATCCCGGGGCTTTCAAGGCGAGGACTTTAGCTGCTAGGCCACGCCGCCGGGCCCAAGAAGGAATTTTTTTTCAAGATTTACTTATTTTTATTGCAAATTCAGGTATACAGAGAGGAGGAGAGACAGAAGCAATTCGCCTCAAATAGTCTTTAGAAAACATAAAGGCTTCTACTAATGAGGAATGACCTGTTTTTATTTCTTTGGGTTGATTTTCAGTATGGTAAATAGCTTAGCTTTGCACTGATCATGAGCTACCCTCCATATTTTGGCAAGGGTGGGCTCCTAAGCCCAGGAAAAGATTTAACAACGAAGTGAGGTCAGTATGTACAGTCAGGAGCAGTCTTTGACACCTGATCTTCCCCCACCTCATAATTTATTCCTGGAAGCTTTGCGCTTCTCATGTGACATCCTCTCCCTTAATGTACACTCCTCCACTCCAGCCCTACCTTTCTGCTTTACCACAAAGGGGTGATCCCCTGATTTAAAACAAAACAAAACAAAACAAAAAAAGCTTCCTGTAGAACTTCCTTCCTCCCTTCTGGGGAATTCTGGCTGCTTCAGTTACAGTCCTGCATTCCCAGTTTCTACCCCTTCCTAAGTTGGGTTTCACACAGCGCTTTCTTTACGGGCAGAGTCAGAAGGAAGTGAGCGTCCCTCGGTTCCCGTCAGCATTTTAGCGTTAATGGAGCCCGCTGTTCAGAAGATGCAGGCAGATGGCTCTACGCACCAGTTTTCAAAGTGGAAATCTAGCATGGGCAGGGGAAGGTAGGAGCTTTTACCTGTTTCAATCAGAGCAGCTCTCTTTCACATTCTGGTTAGGCTTTGAACAAGTGAGCCGCTGGTTTTAAAAAATAGCTCATGTCTACTTTTCTGAGTTTGACCCACTATATGCCTTAACGGAAGTTTTACATACTAGAAGAATCTGAAGGAATTTACATTCTATTCTATATTGATTGCTTTCATGGGTTGTCACTAGACACCGATGAAAACTTTCCAAGGAAAGAGCTGGCATTACGGCAGCACAGGTGACTCCGATGTGTGTTGCTAGCATCTCATAGTGTGCAGGCCTGGTCTTTGGCTGTTGCACTTCCAGTCTGGCTCACTGCATGCGCACCTGGGAAAGCAAGGCGGGTAGCCCAGCGCTTGGGCCTCTGGCATACGTGAGGGAGACCCAGAAAGAGTTGCTGGTTCTTGGCTTTGCCCTTCCCCAAGCCCAGCCATTATGCCCACTTAGGGGGTGAACCACTGCGTATGGGGGATTGACCTCTTGTTCCTTCTCTACCTTTCAAATAAATAAATCCTCTTAAAACCTGTTTATGTGAAAACTAGTGAAAACTGAAATCCAGTATAGAACATTTACCTCAGGTAAACAGAGTTGTTTGTACACTAGATTTGGCAGTTTTGGTAGAGGACTACTCTTGAGGGACATGTAACTGGCAGAGTAAGTTACAGTGAGGAGTTGCTGGTCCTTGGAGACAAGAAATGATGGTAAGGAGGGGTGCGTTAGTATTCTGCGTCTTAGGCTTTGACAGAGCATGATGGCTGTATGGCAGGCACACCTGCTGAACTCTGGAATAGATTGACCCGTATCCAGGCTATGGCATATATATATTTTTGCAGTGACTTCCAATTCAGTTAGCCCTCAAAAAGCTGAGGATCATTCCTTTGCTGTCTGCATATTTCAGTCTTTGTTTCATAGTCACAACAAGTACTTCTATGTCCAGCAATTTTAAACAAGCACACGCAACAACACCAAAGAGGAACGCTCTTGAAGGACTGGCTAATGTTACTCAGTAAGCCTTGGTGACTGGTGCTGGAAATAACAGAAATGAAAGGCTTGTCCCCAAGCCTGGTGATTAATTATTGCATGGCTCAGCTAGAAATTCCATTCCGAGGGAAAAAGGACTTGAAATTCAGCAGTTAACAAAAGTACATTTTTAAGACCTTTAGAATTTGATCAAGCAAATTCACTTTTAGGTCCTGTAACTTGATGGCAGGTGGTATTTGATGAAACAATATTTAACCTCTCTGTACCTCAGTTTCTGCAACTATAAAATGGGATTATTAATGCCTGGTTCTTGAAACTATGAGATGATTTGAAAGATGGACTTTGAAAGATGGACTGGATTTGGGGAAGGGAAATGACAGGTGGATGAGTGTGGAGAGGATCATCAGACAGATTATGAAAATTATAGTTCGACAACAGAGTGAAAGGAGAAAAGCAGGTTTGGGAGTTTGCTTGAGACATTGAATTGCAAGCTAAGACAGGCCTTGGGTCTTTCCTGTAGGGAAAGTAAAGCTTTTTTGTTTTTATTTTTGCTTTAGATTTATTTGTTTTTATTGGAAAGGCAGATTTACAGAAAGATTCTCTGTCTGCTTGTTCACTCCCCAAATGTCTGTCGTGGCTGGGCCAGAGCTGATCTGAACCCAGAAGCTGGGAGCTCCTTCCAGCTTTCTCATGTGGGTGCAGAGGCCCAAGGCTTTGGGCTGTCCTTGACTGCTTTCCCAGGCCGCAAGCAGGGAGCTGGATGGGAAGTGGAGCTGCTGGGACAGGTCCTGGTGCCCGTATGAGATCCTGTTGCATGCAAGGCAAGGACCCAATCACTGAGCCGTGGCACCGGGCCCAATAATGAAGTGAGGTTTTATTTTGTGTTAGTAAGAGAAGCTAAGAGGAAAAGGACTCATAGGACCGTAGAAAGCATCTTGGTATGGTGAAGAATTTGTTTCTATGGAAACATAAGAATTTGAATGTATCATGAGCAGACTTGGTGCTCTATGTTCCGATTCTTTCGATACACATTTTTTGGGGTGCCTTAGCTGCTGGCCTATTTCTGGTGTTAGATGGAGATGGTGAGACGCACCTTAGTTATTAGTGTATTTGATGAGAAGGCTTCAGTCTTACCAGGAGCTCAGGAAGTTCCCTGTACAGCCTGCTGGACTGATGGGAGTTCAAATGGGGAACGTCTGTGGTTGCCATTTGACTGCTTACCTGTGTTCTTTTAATCTTGTCTTCAGCCGCTCATGTTTCCCACCTGGAGAATGTGTCAGAAGAAGAAATGAACAGACTCCTGGGGATAGTGTTGGATGTGGAATATCTCTTTACCTGTGTCCACAAGGAGGAAGATGCAGATACAAAGCAAGTTTATTTCTACTTATTTAAGGTGAGGTTTTAATATATATATATATATATTTTTTTTTTTAAAGATTTATTCATTTTATTACAGCCAGATATACACAGAGGAGGAGAGACAGAGAGGAAGATCTTCCGTCCGATGATTCACTCCCCAAGTGAGCCGCAACGGGCCGATGCGCGCCGATCCGATGCCGGGAACCTGGAACCTCTTCCGGGTCTCCCACGCGGGTGCAGTGTCCCAATGCATTGGGCCGTCCTCCACTGCTTTCCCAGGCCACAAGCAGGGAGCTGGATGGGAAGTGGAGCTGCCGGGATTAGAACCGGCGCCCATATGGGATCCCGGGGCTTTCAAGGCGAGGACTTTAGCCGCTAGACCACGCCGCCGGGCCCGAGGTTTTAATATTTTAAGGGTTTTTTTTTCTCTAATTGTTCAGATATCTTTCAAATTCATATGCAGGTGATGTGAGTGAGGGGGTAGATTCGGGATGCAGTTTTGCCTCCAGGAATTGCTGAAGCATTGCATTTCTTCAGAGTTGGGCCTTTAAAATGAACACATGCATCACTTTCCTTGAGAGCCTTCTATCCATGAGAGGTTAAATGTATTTTGTTTATATAATGACTTATTTTTTGGTTAGTTAGGCAAAAAATTTCAAGTTCAGAGAAAGCGTTGAAACAATTCAAAATGTCATTTTAATTTGAGGAAGCAGTCATCGTTAAGCCTCACTTCAGCACTCATGACATTATTTACTGGTGTCTGCATAAATCTGAAGTCTATATCATTTTTCTAGTTAAAAAAAAACCCAAATCTTTTCTTGCTGATTGTATTCTGACACATTTTGATATTTTTGTATAGCTGCAATAAATTCTACATGGACACGTTTTCTCAACTTTTGAAATATTTGCCCACTCTATACTTAAATAAGCATAGTTTTGTATTGTTTTGTTTTGTTTTTTGCCTTCTTCTGACTTCCAGAAACATCAGATAAAATCCTGCCAGGATTTTAAGAGTAATTTCATTCTTTGATACTTTATTTGAATAGCATAGCCTATATTTTAAATGTTTCCATTAATTATTACAGTTACATACCTCAGAATAAGGATTGGGAAAAATAATTCCTGCTTCCTGCCAAGTGGAACATCTGTCATAGAAAGTTATTTATTTGAGAGAGTGATAAAGAGAGGGAGAGATAGATTTTTCCATCTGCTGGTTCATTCCCCCAGATGGCCACTATGGTTGCTTAGACCAAAGTCTGACCAAGAATTTCATCCAGGTCTCTCACGTGGGAGGCAGGGAGCACATTGCCTGGGCCTTCTTCCACCGCCTTACCAGGTACATTAGTAGAGCGCTGGACTGAACTTAAACTGTGCTCAGACGGGTACCAACATGGCAAGCAGTGGTTTAAACCCATTGTGCCACGATGTCTGCCTCAAAGTCGAATATCTTATATGTCCTTACAGATTTCCTTCCATACACCCAATATATATATTATTGCGCACCTACTCTATGTGGCACTAATATAGGAGACTCCAGGTCAGCAGAAAAGGGAGACAATGAACAAAGCTTCCAGGTTGTGCAGCTGGAAGCAGTACTGACGTAGCAAGGAGATCTGTGCTTGGATCCCAGTGAGCAAGGCGGAGGGAATGTGACCCGAAGTCCTTCTGTGCTTCATAAGGAGGACTCCAGACTTGCCAAGTCTGTTGTGATTATTGCTACAACAACTGCCTCTTCAGGGCTCTACCTGTCACATTCCGCTGTCTTACTATAATGTCTCTTTATAAGTTTCTGTTTCTAGCCAGGGACAACCACTGTGGTGGGAAATTGGCGATGGGAATGGATAGAAACTCTCCAGTTGTTAAAAACTGATTTTATGAAAGACTCTCCATAAAGAATAGCAAAGAAAAAAAGACTTACTGTTAAAGGCATTGCAGATTATGTTGTATTGTATTACTCTCCCCCCTCTCCCCTTTGGAAAGACAGATTTATAGAGAGAAGAGACAAAGATATTCCATCCCCAAATGGTTGCAACGGCCAGAGCTGAGCTGATCTGAAACCAGGAGCCAGGAACCTCCTTTGTGTCTCCCACACAGGTGCAGGGTCCCAAGGCTTTGGGCCATGCTCTACTGCTTTTTCCGGGCCACAAGCAGGGAGCTGCAGGGGAGGTGGAGCAGCCGGGACAGGAACCAGTGCCCAAATGGGATGCTGGTGCTTGAAGATGGAGGATTAAGTAGTAGAACCATCACAAAGGCCCCATATTGTCTTACAAGGACATTAAAAAGCAAACAACACCCAGAACTTACTGCCAGGAAAAGTTTGCCTCTTTCCAGAGGTACTTTACTTCATTTTAATATGACAAAAAAAGCTGAAATTCTCATTCCTTTGGCCTTGGCTGGTAGCATCTCACTGCAGATTTTGTACCCTATTCCTGCTGCTTTTCTTTTTTAATCCTTACATTTCTCTTTTTGTCTGTTACTGATTTTAGTCTTTTGCAACTAATGAAGTGTTTTGTTGTTGTTGAATTTTGGATGGATAGGACAAAGAAGGAGAAGGAAGAATTATATATGCGCGCATGTGTGTATTTATGTATATGTATTTGGGGGCATTATTAGGGATACTAATCTAAAAGGGAGAGAGAAGGAGAGGAAGTTGAGGTGAACAACGGGGTTCCTTGCAGTTGTTAGCAGGCACTGGACTACTCTGGGTGACAACTTGTTGACGTGGCTGTGAGGCCTGAGTCATCCACATGGAACCTTGGCAGATTTGTAGTATTGAGAGCTTCTTTGGGAAAAGATCTTGGTTGAAGAAAAAAAAATGATGTGCCTGACTGCTGCTGCTGTTTGTCTTGGAGCAGAGCTCCCTGCAGCTCCCCGCACCCTGTGGGCAGCCGAGGTGGTGTCAAGGCTTCCCTCCTGTCAGCCTCCTCTTGTTTTGGAACCAACTAGAAAAGCCAGAGAGTTTTGTTTTGCTTTCAATTACATTGCTCTCTCTTTATTCACCCACCACTCACACTCTCTACCACCTTCTGAACAACAGTTCAGATATATTTGTGGAGACACAGTCCAAAATATTTAGCATTTCCCCCATCTCCAACCATTCTCTGAGCAAATGAGTGATAAATTAACCCTTCCTTAGCTTGTAAAAGACAGTTCCGTATTTTATATGTGGCAAAAGTTGAAATATGGTGTTTTAGTAGTATTAAAAGTTAAATCTTAGTAGTTGAATGTAAACCCAATATCAAATTGCTTCCTACAGCTGAAGTATAACTTTAGTGCCTACAAATGGGGTGCCGGAGCCCAGCTGACTGGCTCTGAGGATTGGTTACATCAGCTACTCAACAGAACCTTTGACAAGTTATTATACTTTGATTTACTTATCTGTAAGGAAATACTACATATATGCAACAGTAACACCCACTTTAAAAGGATATTGGGAGTACTAAATGAGAAAATAGAATGTCTGGAAAAATAGGGGTGCAAAAGCATGCTGCTATTAATTAAAAAAATCTAAATTCCATCATTTTGAAGTTGAAGAAGCTGAGTTTGGATATTTGCTCAACTATTAATGAATCTCTAATAGAAACCTACAATTTGCTGAGTTCTCAAATGGTCCTGTTTTAACTATAGCCAAAAACTAGACAGCCAGAATTATTTAAGTCGACAATTTTGTAAATAATTTTATAGGTAATTTGTATACCCTAAATACATATGCTGTAATTCGTCTTTATTGCAGATTTACTTTTAGCAGGTGTGGGAATAATGCAGTAAAATACCTCACGCTCATCATTTGTGTTGGTACGTGAGGAGGATTTGAGGTCACACAGGGACATCTTCAGCCTCAGGAGTTTATCCATTGCTGCTAACTTCTGAGACAGCGATTGCTGTGTTTGTTTCCACCGAAAGGCAGTAAGTGGATAAAAGAAAGGGCAAGATGTGACTTGATCAATATGTGGCCATTTTGCAGCTGACCTACGTGTGCAGGTTACAAGATTGAAGCAGAGCTTGAACGTAAAATATGGCACGTGTATTCTGAGCTCAGTTTGTTTTTTAAGTGTCTCTGTGTTCCCTTTTCTGTCTGATATTTGCTCTTTGAGGGCTTTAAATTCCAGGGGTGGGAATTAAGAGCAGTGTTTTTATTTTGTGGGCATAGAGATCCCAGAACACTTGGCTTGTGTTCTGTGGACAGAGGGGGAAATGAAAAAGATCGCAGTGGTGAAGGCTGCCAATTGGGAACCCTGCAGATTTCTAAAGAGCCATGCTTACTGCCTCTTCCAGCCTAATGCGTGCAGAATGGAACCCCGGTGTGGAAGTGATTTTGACAGGACCCTCCTGAGCTTCAACACACTTGCAGGCCCCATGTGGGCATGTGCACACCGTACAGTGGTTGTGCGTTCATCAGGCCTGTGGATTGGTGGGAAGCCAGAAACAGGGGAGAGGGGGAAAGGAAGTGAAGTATCAGGACCTGGCTACCACTCCCACTTATTTAGGGATGCCCATAACGAGAGAACTGTGTCATCCCTTGTAATGTTGATCATGGACTTGAAGATTTGGGCTACCTGACAGTTACCTGTTATACTGATTGAAGGATTTGCTTACATAGAGTCAATAGACTGTGGAACCCTTCCTTACAAACTGAGTGTAAGTATGTGTTAGGGACAGGAGGAAAGTGTGGGAAGAGGGGCGATGCCCAGACAGACATCGAGACGTTAAGTTAATTGTTTTTAATGTTTTCTTTGCAGCTCTTGAGAAAATCTATTTTACAAAGAGGAAAACCTGTAGTTGAAGGCTCTTTGGAGAAGAAACCCCCGTTTGAAAAGCCTAGTATTGAGCAGGTAAAAAGAAAGGAGGCTTTTTTATTGGGTTAAGCCTATGGAAACCTTCAATCTTCTCATTTCTGTGTACATCTTTCTGTCCTGCACACACAGCTCAAAGAGGGTCGTTGAGTCTGTAGAAATCATCTTGGCCATTTGGGTCAGAAGCACCAGCCTAATGTCCTACAGAGTCTAGCTTTCTTCGTTTTGGGTTGTTATATACTCAGAATTCACTGTGTGTTTAGAGAAGAATAAAATTAAGCAGAACATGTAGTTGGTAAGAATGTGAAATGTGCTTTTTTCTTGTTGTTGTTCTTTTTAAAGTTAAGTCTTTGTCCTTTTGTTTGGCACTGTCTGAAAAAGACTGTTGATGTGAGGGAACTCAGTGGCAATGTGAGAAACATTCCAGGTCCAGCAAAAAGAGAAAAAGAGAAAAAAATGAGACTTTGTACCCAGAAATCCACTTCCTGCTACATTATGATTCCTGGAGAGGAGCCGTTGTTTTCGGGGAATGTGTTCTGATGTACAGACTGTTTTTCCATCAGCCATTGTCAGTATCTCTCACTTTCGTCACGTTTTAGCCTTTCATTGTTTGCCTTAAATAACTGTCAAAATCTTTGGAGAGAATTTCTTGATGAGAATGATCAAAGAAGACACAACACCAGAATTCTCACCAAGAAATGGATTTTGATCAGTTTTCAGTAGGCTGAACTTTATTTTGCGCCTGAACTCTATTAAACAGTTCGTTGTTCTTTGATTTGAAAGTAGATGAAGTGAACGTGGTCTGTGGAAAGGCTAAATAGTCTGTATCTCTTAAAAAAAACCACATAGTTTTGAATAGTTTTATTTTTTGGTAAGCTTGCTGAAATCAAAAATGTTGAAATTGTAGTGGAGTAGTTCTGGGGACGGTGTGATGGCGGCTTTTGGCTTACAGTTTTTGCAGTGTAAAAACAAGAACTGCATTCCATGTGAGATGCTTTGCAATTATTTCAACAAGAATTATTCTGCAGAGCACTCAGACTCTGTTGTGTGAGGGAGTTTGACCTTTCCAGTTCATGATCTTGGTTTTCTGTTCAGTGCTTCGGAGTTGCAGCCAGTCCCGGCTCAGAGCTGCCACTCATTCTGTCTTGTCAGTTTTCATCTACGATGCTGAGGCGAGATGCCCTCTGGGCGTCGGGGCAAATGAAGAGATTTTTATGAATAGCGGAATGTTGGTTCTGTTGTTAATAACCACCAATGGCACAGGTGGTGTGGGTGTTCAGAATTAGTGTGATTGCATAGTGGTGTGACTGAGTTTTCTTCCCTCCTTTTAAGGGCGTGAATAACTTTGTACAGTACAAGTTTAGTCACCTGCCATCTAAAGAAAGGCAAACTATAGTGGAGCTGGCAAAAATGTTCCTAAACCGCATCAACTATTGGCATCTGGAGGCACCATCTCAACGCAGACTGCGCTCTCCCAATGACGATATTTCTGGATACAAAGAGAACTATACAAGGTAATCAGAAGGCAGGTCCTTTCCCTTGGGCCCCATAGAGCATGTGTCCAACATAGAATGATGCTTGTTAAATAAAACGATGAAAAAAACATAAAACTAAAAAAAAAAACACCAAAAAACAACAACAACAAAATGATGCTTGCTTCTGAACATAGGTTTCCTGAGTATAATGGCGACTGCATCATTTGGAAAGGAATGTCATTGTAATTTAACTGGCAAAATACTGCATTTCGTAACTTAATATGGCAGTCATTAGCTACATGGCTACAAAGCTTTGAAATGTGATTGGAATTGAGATTTTTATGGTGATATAACAAGAGCAGAGAATCTGTTCATTAGTAGTTTTTAAAAATATTGTTCACTTATAAGAAATATTATTTTGGACATTTTGGATAAAATATACTAAAATCAATTTTTTTTTTCCCAATGTGGCCATTGTAAAATTTAAAGTACATGTGAGGGTACTTGAAAAAGTTCGTTTAAAAGATTTGCCTGGTTTGGTTCAGTGTTTTGAAATCATACAAGCATAGTGTTTTCATGATATACATTTTCCGTGAAAGAACCCTTGTATGTAATCTATATTGTAGAGAGATTGGAGAGAGAGAGAGCATACTACCATCCACTGATTCACTCCCACCTTGGCTGGGCCAGGCAGAGCTGGGGGTTGGGAACTCAGCCTAGGTCTCTCCTGGCCGTGACAGGAACCCAAGTCCCTGAGGCGTCACCTGCTCCCTCAGGGCTCAGGTAAGCCGGAAACTGGAATCGGGAAGACCCTGGACTTGAATCCTGGCTCCTCAGTGTGGGATGCCAACATCCTAGCAGCATCTCAACTGCTCCATCAAATGCTTGCCCCCTGTTTTTCTTCTGTAGGTCTTTAGCTAGATAACTATACTGTTAACTCTGTAATTAGTGAAAAAAAGTGATGCTTGTTATTATCAAAGAATGAGCAGGGTTTTTTTTTCTTTTTCTTTTTTTTGACGAAAAGGTAGGATTGGCACGGTAGTCTATAGTGGCTAAAGTCCTCATCTTGAATGTGCCGGGATCCCACTGGCTTTGGATCGGCGCTGCTTAGAGAGTGAATCCACAGACTGGAGATCTTCTATGTCTCTCTTCCTCTCTCTATACCTCACTTTCCAATAAAGAAAAAATAAATCTTAGAAAAAAAAAAAAGAAAAGGTGATCTCAGTTCCAACACTATGATAAAGTGATATCATTTTTAAAATATTAACTTTAAATTTTGCCCTGTAAATATTTTACACTACTTAGATAAAAAGATGTGGGTTTTATATCTTTCTTATTCCCCTGCTTAACATCATATGAAAAGTTCCTATAACTTACATTATGATCCATTGAGTTGACTGACCCTAATTTATTTATTTTCTTTTTCTTTCTTTCTTTCTTTTTCTTTCTTTCTTTCTTTCTTTCTTTCTTTCTTTCTTTCTTTCTTTCTTTCTTTCTTTCTTTCTTCCTTTCTTTCTTTCTTTCTTTCTTTCTTTCTTTCTTTCTTTCTTTCTTTCTCTCTTCTTTTCTTTTTTCTCTTCTTTTCTTTCTCTCTTTTAATATTTATTTATTTTATTCCTAAGTGAGATATGCAGAGAGGAGGAGAGACAGAGAGGGAGATCTTCCATCCTTTGATTCACTTCCCAAGTGACCACAATGGATGGAGCTAAGCCAGTTTGAGGCCAGGAGCCCAGAGCCTCTTCTGGGTCTCCCACATGGATTCAGGTCCCAAGGCCTTGGGCCTTCCTCGACTGCTGTCCCAGGCCACAACCTGGGAGCTGGATGGGAAACAGGGCCGGCGACTGTATGGGATCCTGGCACGTTCAAGGCGAGGGCTTTAGCCTCGAGGTTACCGCACCAGGTCCAACCCTAATTTTGTTAACTATTTCCTATGGTAGATGTTCAACTTCTGTAAATACCCTTGGATTAAATATACATTCTTTTCTACACTTGATCTTAGCCAAAAGGCCGAGAAGCGATATATATTCTTTTCTGAAGTTGGAATTTATATTTTTTGCTGATAGAAGCACAGAATTAATTTTCCAAATCCTATGTATGAAACAATATATAATAACCTATGTTTATTTTCACTTACTTAAGAGAACAATTTAAGGATGTTGTTTTTATGTTTCCTTCTTCTCCACTCCTGTTTAGAGGCATATCAGGTTTGTTGCAGGGCTTGTTATGAAATCTGTGTATGTGTCTCCTCACATGTTTTCCCCTTACTTTTGGTCGCCTATCAATCCCACATATGCCTCTTTCTGGAACAGTGAATGACATGAAGGAAGGGGTATAATTTAAAGTGTTCCCTTATCTCACTGATCTAATCCTGTGAATAATATCTCCTTTCCTTCTTCTCCCCTTTAAACAAAAAAAACATACAATTTGAGTTTTAGTTTCCGCTTAATAATTAATATTGTAGGACTTGTAAGTTTCTTAAAAATCAGTTTTTAAATTGTATCTTCATTTTTGCGTCTTCCATTCAGAATTCTCTATTAACCATAGTTCAATATTATTGTAACTTGTATCTGTAATAAGAGTTAGGATAATACATCTCTCAAAAATAAGGGTTTTAACCCTATCTGTGAATGATTGGCAAAGCTGAATACTTGTTGGAGCTAAATCCCTGATTCTATTTACGAGGATTTGTTTAGGGGCGCAGATGGTAGGGAAGAGAAAGCGTGTGTACATGGCTGCCTGAGCCACATTGCAACACCTGGCTTTGCTTCCTGGCTTGACTGCTGCACCTTGCTGCTGCTGTGGACCTGGAAGATGGCAGTGACAGGCCACGTGATCGGGTCCCTGCCGCCCACATGGGAGACCTGACTGCGTTCCCAGCTCGCAGCTTTGACGTTGTTTAAGCTTCAGCCTTGGAAGGCACTGGAGAAATAACAGAAAGTGGAGTTCTCTCTTGTCTCTGTGTCTTCTGCTCTCTGCCTCGCCAATGAACACAAAAGAATTTAAAAAGCAAACTGAACAGCTGCGATGGTTACTGTTACTCCTGCTCTGAATGAAGGAAAAAGACAGTCTTTTGAAAGTATGTATTAACCAGACACTTCACATACTCTCAGAAATTACTGTGGTTTTTGAAAAAAAATCAAGGCCAATATTTTGAAGTTCTCTGAATTCCTTGATGGCATGCTAATGTAATACCATGAAGAAATAACCTGCATGGAGATGTCAGGGGAATCTGACTTCTTAAACTACAGATGACCAATAGCGTCTGCTGAAGAAAGTGCGAGAAGTTGGGCTGTGAGAGCTTCTGGAAGTGAAAAGATGACTGCTTCAGCTTTCAGTGAGACGTTTCCATGGAACTCGGGGCAAGTTGGATGTAACTGACCTAGTTTAGGAACAGCTTTATGTGGCCATTGTTCTGTGAAATATAACCCAGCACCGTGTGCACTGAGAACAGACTGTCCGGCACGTGGAAGTCAGGACCGTGGTAAAATTATGCATTAGGAGACGGGAGACACAGCTTCTCTTCTGGACTCTAATACAGATCCAAGTCTCTTATCCGAAAGGAGAGGCCAGTTAATTCCTAAAAACCGCATTCACTCCAGAAAGCAAGCAGAACAACAAGCTTTGCATTCAGATTTCTCGGATCTAGTTCATGTTTTCAAGAAGGCAAGAGAGTTGCTGATTGTGATGATGATGTTAAAAAAGCTGTGTCATTTAGACAATCAGTAAATAGAATAAGAGTGCCATTTCTGTTCAGTGCACAAATACAGAAGGCCTATCGTTTCACTTATGTTTAGTGTACCTGCCATCCTGAACGTGGTCCTTTAGGTCAAAATCTTCCCTATGGCTCAGTCTGTGGAGACGTGGTGTGCCCTCACATGCCCATGTCCTTCTTTTTGTCTTACTCTGTGCCATGACTGTGACACTTTATTAAGATACTACCAACCCTGACTTCTCCCCACTCTCAGTGCACACACACGGACTCAGGCCTCCTTGTTTTATCTAAAATACACTTCACAGGTTATAGAATAAGGTTTACTTGGAAGTCAAATGTTATCCATGAAATAACTCTCAAAGGAAATGAATGGGAACTTGTTATTTGATAAATTGTGCTGGTTACTAATAAATCTGTGCTGTCTACTGTGAGGAAGTTGACAGGACTTGGGATAACATGTTAACTTAAACTCCAGTGCAGAATGCAGGCAGCTCAACCAGAGTCTTAGCCTGCCCCGAATTGCTAAAATGTAACATGGTAAAAGCTAAATGGAATTTTACCGAAACAAAATTACATTTAGTGGAAAAATATCTTAATGATTTCTATTTAAAAATAAAATTTAAGTTGATCAAACCATTAAAAATTAAGCACAGTTGTACTAGCACATTTTCCAAGTGTTCAGTAGAGCCAAATGGCTGGGTAGCAATTACATCAGCATCAATGCAGACTTGAAGCTGTATTGAACAACACCACTCTAAATCCTTAAATCTTCTAATGCAGAGGGTTATATTTTGTTACATTCTTTTTTTTTTTTTTTTAAGATTTATTTATTTTGGGCCCGGCGGCGTGGCCTAGCGGCTAAAGTCCTCACCTTGAACGCCCTGGGATCCCATATGGGCGCCGGTTCTAATCCCGGCAGCTCCACTTCACATCCAGCAAAGTCAGATATACAGTTTATTACAAAGTCAGATATACAGAGAGGAGGCGAGACAGAGAGGAAGATCTTCCGTCCGATGATTCACTCCCCAAGTGAGCCGCAACGGCCGGTGCGCGCCGATCCAATGCCGGGAACCTGGAACCTCTTCCGGGTCTCCCATGCAGGTGCAGGGTCCCAATGCATTGGGCGGTCCTCGACTGCTTTCCCAGGCCACAAGCAGGGAGGTAGATGGGAAGTGGAGCTGCCAGGATTAGAACCGGCGCCCATATGGGATCCCAGGGCGTTCAAGGCGAGGACTTTAGCCACTAGGCCACCACGCTGGCCCCTTATTTTGTTACCTTCTTAATGTTAAGTCTTAGCAATAGCCTTGAGATAGTCTAAGTTTTATGAAATTGAACTTGTGGTGATTGATGTTTGTGACTGATGGACTTCCTGTTTTCTGTCCGTAGATGGTCTTTAAATTTCGTGAACTAGCGTGTCCAAAAAAGATATCCTTGGGGAGTGAATTTCCCTGTGGAGTACAAGACAAATGTGCTTGTTAGTTGTTTCCACTGTTTGTGTCTTCACGGGACCCCACACGACACTGAAGATGGTCTTTTCAGCATTGTGAATGTAAAAATTGACATTTGGGTGTAAATTAGTAAGTGATAAAAGTTGTGAGAAGAAATAGAAATAGTAGCAGGACTTATTTCAACCCAGGCAGATGAATGACCAATGAGGGGAGTTTTTCTCAAAGGAGGGGCGCCACAGTAGCACCACCACCTGCCCGGCCAGCGCATCCCCAGGCCAGTAGTACGTAGTGTGGAAGGAATCCATAGGCATGAGGGAAATGGATTATATTCTCATTATTAAACGCTTCGGGTTCATTGAGAGTGTCCTGTAGCAACTCAGACACGTTTGAGAACTTTCCTCTGCACCCCAGATTGCGTCTGGGGGAGCAGTTTTAACTTTTGGAAAGCCGCCCTGTGTTAGAAAGCTCTGGATCTTGATGCCTCCTTCACGGCTACCTCTGTCCGATCCCTGTTAGTGGGTCCTGCGGATTTTGTACTTGTCATCTCTGGGAGACCAGAAAGAAGGAGGGTCACGTTGAATAGCTTCTGTTCTGCGGCGGGTCTTGGCGAGTGAGATTTCTTGATTGGGTGACTGAGTAGTCAGCATGCCTTCGAGCTGTGGCCAGATCTGAAGAAACGCCAGCACCCTCTGGCCCAGGCCCTGCCCCAGCCGAGTGCAATGCTGAAGTGCAGTTTTGATTGAGACTGAGCCACTGGGAGGTGTGCTGACAGTGGAAGCTCATCACTTCCTGTGTTTTGACTGAGCTTTGAATAGTTGTCAAGATCTTTATCTTCTCACCAAAGCTGTGCTGTTCTGTGAGTGCTGTGTAGGCATTTTAAGGAAATTTTCTATTTTTCTCAGGTGGTAAATTTTGGATTGTTTCACAAAAGAGGCTTCTTCGGCATCTCTTAAATTTTTTCTTTTATCTAAACTACTGTCTGTGTGCCATAAATTTGAATTATGCTATGCACTTTACAGACCACAATCTCATTGAACGCTTGCAGACATCCCTTGATGTAATTGTTGTTGTCCCTCTTTTACAGATAAGGAAATGGAGACTGAGAAACATGACTCTATTTCCATAGTTATGCTGCCACTGGGTGGCAAAGGAGACCTTTGATTCCAGGGCTGTTAGACTCTGGAACTTACTGCATCATGCTTGAAACAGGGTGGTTTTCACATAACTGGATCCAAGTGGTGGTGTAAGGTTGTTGCGTCCGATTCCTCAGCTGCAGGAACTAGTGGTGATATGGTGGCTTGTCACTGGAGACTTCATTTCCTGTGCGCTACTGGCCTTGGATGTTTCAGGTGACCTGGGGGTTCACAGGATGTTGACGGTGCTTATCTCCTTCTGTGGCAGGTGGCTGTGTTACTGCAATGTGCCACAGTTCTGTGACAGTCTACCTCGGTATGAAACCACGCAGGTGTTTGGGAGGACGTTGCTGCGCTCAGTCTTCACCGTGATGAGGAGACAACTCCTGGAACAAGCAAGACAGGAAAAAGACAAACTGCCTCTTGAAAAACGAACCCTGATCCTCACCCATTTCCCAAAGTAAGGGAGAGTGCTTGCTGATCTTTGGCCCAGGGCCTGAGATTGTTCAGTACATGCCCAAGCCTGTGTGAACAACCAAATCAGGAGTGACAGGGAACGCATCCCCTGGAGAAGGCAGAAAGGCCCGAGTTCCCTCTGGGAGTCTCCTGCATGTCTTTGGTTCTGTTCGTTATCAGCTTGTCTTAATGTTGTCTGCTGCCTTTGCACCCTTTGCTCTGCCTTCTACCTGCGCCGTGGTCTCGGAGTCGCATAGAATGGGGCAGTGTTTTGTTAGTTGAATTCAGCTGCCAGCAAGTTCGAGTAGGGGAGAGAGCATGGAGATGCATTGCCCTGCTTTCAGGAGTGGTGCAAGAAACTTGAGAGATGATTTTTTTGTCCATTCCAGCACTCCAACCCTTGTTGAGTGCTGGCGCACCCCTCTGCCTGAGCCGGAGGTTTGTGTCTTCCCATTTTTTGGAAGCCAGACTGAAACAGAGCCGGACAGTAGCAGAGGACTCCTTCAGCATGGCCTTTGTAACGCTCAGTTTCTTGTAGAATGTTCTTGATTTTTTGTACCTCAGACCTCTAATCATTTAAGGATTTTCAAGTGAAAGAAATGTGTCGAAGCAATTGGGAAGTTGTAGTACTCTACCATTGGACTTGAAAATCATTTTCAGTGCCAAGAACCAAAAGCTTAAGCTGAAAGGTTGGCTACTGCCATGAAGGATTGAGGGTCTGACTGATGACTGTCACAGAGCTGTGTGAGCAGGACATGAATGAGATGGTTCATTTTGTGGTTGTCATTCTGTCTGGATCAGCTCATCACGGGGGAAGTAAAAGGTGTAATTTGAGAAGGTTGTCTACGTATTACATAGTTTTCTCTCCCCATGTCAGTGGGAAGTGCTGATACAGAGACTAGAATTTGAGAGGAAATTATTTATTCTTTTTTTATTTTATTTTATTTTATTTTATTTATTTATTTTTTTTAAAGATTTATTCATTTTATTACAGCCAGATATACACAGAGGAGGAGAGACAGAGAGGAAGATCTTCCGTCCGATGATTCACTCCCCAAGTGAGCCACAACGGGCCGGTGCGCGCCGATCCGATGCCGGGAACCAGGAACCTCTTCCGGGTCTCCCACGCGGGTGCAGGGTCCCAATGCATTGGGCCGTCCTCTCCTGCTTTCCCAGGCCACAAGCAGGGAGGTAGATGGGAAGTGGAGCTGCTGGGGGATTAGAACCGGCGCCCATATGGGATCCCGGGGCTTTCAAGGCGAGGACTTTAGCAGCTAGGCCACGGCCGCCGGGCCCGAAATTATTTATTCTTAAATTTTTTTTTTAATTTGGGAGACAGGTGGTGGCTTTACCCACTATGTCACAGTGCCAGCCCCCTTTCCATAGTTCTTTTTTTTTTTTCAAATTTATTTATTTTTATTGGAAAGTTAGATATACAGAGAGGAAGATCTTCCATCTATTGATTCACTCCCCAAATGACCTCAACAGCTGGAGCTGAGCTGATCTGAAGCCAGGAGCTTCTTCCGGGTCTCCCATGCAGGTGCAGGGTCCCAAGGCTTTGGGCCATCCTCAACTGCTTTCCCAAGCCACAGCAGGGAGCTGGATGGGAAGTGGGGTCACTGGGATTAGAACCAGCACCCATATGGGATCCTGGGCGTGCAAAGTGAGGACTTTAGCCACTAGGTTACTTTTCCAGGTCTGAAATTATTATTATTTAATCATATTGATGAAAACCCTTAATTGGTCAAGAAATTACATTTTTATTATTAAGATACACTTTTGGATCACTAATTTGTGCCTTACAAAAAGTAGCGTTAGTTTGTAAGAATAAGACCAAGGCAACAACAATAACAAAAATGATTTTCTGCAAGAAATAGACTGAGACTTGTTGGGCCAAGAACTCAGATCCTAAAGTTTAGGTACAGGATGGCACTGATAACTTGGATTGGCTTCAGCTGAAGCCAATCTAGTAGACTTGTCATACAAGCAACGTTTTATGTTTTCAGCTGATAGTTATTATTTTGTCTTTAAGCCAGAGACACACACACACCTGCTATGACTTATAAAATTTTCTTAATGATTTTGCATAGTTACAGTTTTTCTTCATGGAAAATTCATTTTGGTTTTTGCAGATATTTGCTAATTATAGCGTGTTTTGTTCCTTTAGCCCATAGTTCTGGCATGCTTATGTTGCTGAGCTAAAAAATTAATGCTACTTGCTTTTCTTCTCTGTTACTAATGGTAGGGTAAAACTGCCACCCACTTCTCCCTTTAAATCCCTTTTCATCAACTGTAACAACATTTCAGGCAGTTAGGGATTTGTCCCTACAGTTTTGGCAACAAAATCAAGCTCTGTTGAAATCTGAGGCTTTGTTTGAGTCCTGGATCCCACCACATCAGAGAGCACTAGAACTGGCTTTTTGCTGCCCGGGGGTCTGGCCCGCTGCTCAGATGCAGTCTCCATGCTAGCCTGCCCGTCTTCTCCACTGTCTCTGCTTCCACTGGCTTCCTGTTTTCACCCTCCCCTCCAATGTTTTAATGAGATTTTTACAAAGTGAAGTATTTATGTTTTGTTCTAAAAATGATAAATGTACATGTTGAAAGAAATTGAGTTCACAGAGAAACAAAAAGGTAAAGCACTACCCATAGCCTCTGCACTCTGCCAAATTATTCTTTCAGTGTGTTTTAGATTTTTGCAATTTTTTTTCTCAATGGAAAAAAATTCGGTAAGCCCAGGTGGGATAAGAGTACCTGCATTCCTAACCAGTTATCCGGCCAGTGATTTCTGCGGGCCCCAGCCTCAGATCCATCTGGATTACGGCATGATGGGACAGTAACATGTTGTTTAATGACTGCATCAAGATCTGGCTCTGCTTGAACTTGATTAGATGGGGAATTTGAACAAGTTCTTTAGCCTCTCTTTGTCTTGTGTTTTTCATCTGTAAAATTGGGGAGAGCAGTGGATCCTATCTTTGAGGGTCATTATGAAGATCAGGTAAGTTTATATGTAATAACCACTTAAAACACAGCTTATTACATACAAAGAGCTATGTATATGTGTGCGTGATGAATAAAAAGAAAATAAATGAATATACTCTTAAGACTTGATTTGAGGATTCAAGAAGACAGTACACAGGGTCAAAAGAGGATGTATTTCTCTATTTCTCTATACTAGGGCTGGCCAATTGAATCATAGTTTGAGTCGTAATTCTCTAGCGTATTTGAGGTGAAGGTAAGATACTGAGGTGGAGGTAGAAGCCATACATGCTTGGTACTGCCATCCCTGACCTAGCACATTCGGTTTTATTATTTTCTTTTTGTATCTTACTTTCCTTTTTCTTCTTATGTCTAGATTTCTGTCCATGTTAGAAGAAGAAGTTTATAGTCAAAACTCTCCTATCTGGGATCAGGATTTTCTCTCAGCGTCTTCCAGAATCAACCAACTAGGAATCCAAACAGGTAAATTTCTTTTTACATAAATCAGAGACTAACCCGGAAACCCAACCTGAAGTGTAAGGGTTGCTTGCCTTGCAGGTTATTTTTATTTTTCAGCAGGGAATTTAAAGCTAGTCAGCAAAAAAAGCAAACACCATGGCATATCGTCCATCTGGTGACCTTATTAATGAGGAAAATACAGGGATAGACCAAAATCTTATAACCATGTCTTTATTAATGTGTGCAGGTGCAAACTAAATGGTTAAAACAAATTTGCCTTCACGTTACAGTCTAATGGGTGGTATAAGGTCCCAGGCAGCGTCGCTCTGCAGTCACTGCGGGCTCTTCTTAGACACTGATAGTTCCAGTTCGTGGCTACTGCCCAGGAGTCAAGTGTCAGTCTGGCCTGTCAACCTGTGATACTTGCTTTGCACACGAAGTTTACTAACAGGAGTAATGGGAGGACATTGAGTCCTGGAAGTAATGAGAGGAGGCTGGTCTCGAACTGAAGGATGTACAGTATTTTCTGTTGGGGCCGGGGTGACCATCGTCATCCTGGGTCAGACCATGATATTAGTAGGCATTTTAGGCAGGAAGACAAATAACTATTGGAGTCACAGTGACTCTAAAAAGAGAATCTGAATTCCTGCTTTTGGTAGTAGGAAGACCAGCAGAGAAGTTTAACTGGAAATGCCAAGGCAGCAATTTCAGTCTGGCCATGAGGAAAGACAGAAGCTCAATTTTGGTATCAGTAGTTTTTGACAGAGATGTAACCCAGTGTGTGATATAGGGGCTTGTGAATATTGCCTCCAGCAAAGGTAATTTTATCCCTGCTTTAAGACAACTGAAGTAAATAAACTTTTCTGGGGTGTGTGTGCTGCGTGTTTTGATAAATCTGTGCCAGTAAGTTTGGTAACCTTTGCTTACCATCAAGACACACTGCAAGCAGGTTTCCTTGGGCCCTTTTGTGGTCTGGGCGTTGTCCACCTCTAGTCCTGGCAGCCACCGATCTTTGTTTTTGTAGCTTTACCTCTTATACTTTATCCCATGACTTTTTTTTCATGTAATGGCTTTCATTTATCATAATGTATTTGAGAAGATTTATTTTCGAAGAGAACCAGTTTACTTAGAGCTCATGTTTGGGTGGGAATGTGATTGAAACCCTACCAAGTTGAGCATACAGGGAATGATGTATTTCGATTTAGACAACACTCTTTTTGGCCAGAAATGTCTTTGTGTTTGTTTTTGCTTTAGCTGATGAATCCATGTGTGTGATTCATAATCCTGTGGGTTTTTTTTGGGGGGGGGCACCTGTCTGAGCCTGGGCTGTGCTGCCTGCACACTCAGGAGTGGAGCGTTTATTAGACAGCTCTCTGCGGCCAGTGGCGCGCCCTCTGCATCGCCCTCTCAGCACCTGGCCTCCTTGGTTTGTCTTTGTCCTCACCTCACCCAGTGTCCAAACAGCAGCTCCTGCACGCTCGTTCCCTTCAGCAACAACTGCATCTCCTTACCCTCAAGCCCCCACAAAACCTTACATGGGCCTTCGGCTTGGCACTCACACGTGGCTGCACAATGAAGTTAGCCACGGAGGTCTGCAATCACGGATTCTCTAAGGAGTGGAGTGGAATGTGGTTGGCCTAGGGCGGAGTCTGGACGTTGAGACGTTCACGAGCTCCTCAGGTGACTGTTCTGTGAAGCAATAATTGAGGACTGTTGTGGCGTATGATAACACCTTGTGCTGTCTGAGTCCCATTTTTCCTGCATATCTTTCCTTCTTTACAAACAAAAGGAAAAAAAAAAGATTCATGTATTGTGTTTGAAAAGGAGATAGATTTCCATTCATTGATTCGATTGCTGGATGCCCAGAAAAGCCAATCCAGTGTGGGCAGGAGCTGAAGCCAGGATTCTAGAATTCCATCTGAGTCTCCCACATGGAGGGCAGGCAGCTCTTGAGCCGTTGCCTGCTGCTTCCCAGGGTGAACATTATGAGGGAGCTGGGGTAGGGAGCAGAGCCAGGGCTTGGACCCTGGGATTGTGGCTCAGGATGCGAATGACCTAAGCAGCCACTTAGCCGCCGTGCAGAACATCCACCTTGTCTTCGCATGTTTTCTCTCCTGTGAATGCAACTCCTTTAAGGTCAGAGGCTCAGTTTTAAAAACTGATGCTTTCATTAGTGTTTGTCTATGAAATTTGCATCCTGTTTGGAGGCCTCCTCTTCGAAGTACATGCCCTTTGTAAGGTCGAGTGATTGGAGGGTCGGTGGTGCGACACGTTGTCCAAGGTCGGAGCATGTAAGTGCGGAGCTGCCTGGGCACGCGGCCTGGGCTGATCTGTAGTTACGGTTCTGCACTGAGGGCCGGAGCACTGAGCACCTGGCTGCACTGTCTCAGAGGGCACAGCACACACAGTCTCCTCCCCAGGCTGGGTGACATTAAAGCTCTTCAACAAGATCAGCTTTGTTCTCGCTGTGTGTGTGTGTGTGGGTGGGTGGGTGGCAGAGAGAAAGAGAGAAAGAAATATCTGCCCTGGACGCTGGCCTACTCAGAGTTGTGGCACTCTGTTTAACTTTTGGCCACATTGTAATCTGTTACCGCAGAGGATGGAGAAGGCAGGAGTTGTCTCTTCCCCGTGGGAATTGCACATGTATTTCTGTGGCCCCAGTGCTCCCCGGGTAAGCTGGATTGTACACTGTAGTCTTACCGTCGGCTGTCAGAAGTGAGCTTTCTTTTGCTGTTCTGCTGTAATTGCCATGTATTCTCCAGGGAGGTGTGGAGGAAGAGTGAGATCATCTCCTTAATGGGCAGCCTGCATCACCGTCTCGCTGGAGTACATGACGTTCATAATCATGGCTCTGAAGTTGTGCAAGGTGTTCACATGGCTTCCCAGTCCCCACAGCTTCTGTTTTACTCAGAATCAGTTCAGGGTGCTTGCAAGTGCTGTAGCCCTGGGTGCTGGGAAAAGCACCCAACAGACTGATACTTTAGTACTGTGGAAAAAGGCAATTAAAAGGTCATTTATTTTGTGCTCCAAAGTTTTCAGATCTATACATTTTTAAAATAATATACACTTCGACAAAGTTTTTGAACACCTCCTATGATACGGATTTTAAATCTAAGTTTTGGTAGCAAAGTAAACTTCTCTTTTCATTTCATTTTTCCATGGACTTTTGGAGGTGCCTGGATCGTTTCCTGTTCTTTAGAGACTAACGGCTTTTCAGTTAGAGCTGTGGGTTGTCTCCCTCAATCACTTACGCCAGCTCATGTCCTCTGCAGATTGAATTGTGTGTGACTTCTGAGAAGTGTTAGAGTTCAACCTTGATGTAATATTGTATAATTTATAGGCTTTTCTGTTTCTGCCTCTTGTTTCATTAATATGATTTATGGCACTTAGAAGCATAGGCTGTTTACCTGGTTCCTCCTTATCAGCGTGGAGTTTGATCATCTGGGTAACTTAGTCATCAACTCTCTTCACTTTCTCCTTGGTAATCAAAACATATGTTTGTGAGGAGATGCTTTGAGACTTTACACATACCTCCTGTCTTCATAAAAACTAAACTCACAAGATATAGCCTAATGAATGACCATCCCCGAGTGAGTTGCTAATCGGTGGTTGGCAAGTAGTGATTAGAGAGAGAGAGGGAGAGACACAAGTCTTCAGTCTGCTCGTGGCTGTACTAGCCAGGCTGTCCTAGGCCAAAGCCAGGAGTCAGGGGCGTCATCAGGGCCTCCTGCAAACTTGGGCCATCTCCCTCTGCTTTTCCCAAGCCATTAGCAGGAGCTGGATTGGAAGTGGAGAAGCCAGGATACAAGCTGGCACATCACAGGTAGCAGCTTACGCACTGCCTCTCAGCACAGGCCGCCAATGATTGTTTTGTACTTATTTGAAAAGCAGGGTTACATATACCTGTGGAGAGGCAGAGAGGGAAAAAGACCTTCTGTCTTCTGGGTCACTTGCCACATGGCTGCAGTGCCTGGAAGTGGGCCAGAAGCCTGGAGCGCCACCCTTGCTTCCCATGTGGATGGCAGGGGCCCAAGCAATTGGCTCATCTCTTACGGCTTCTCCTGACCGAGTAACTAGCTTTTACTGTTCACTACCTGCTGATTTATTGGCCTCTGTAAGGAACATCTGTGCCTTTTCCTTATTTATTTGCTATTTGTTTACGATCAGTCCAGCCTCAGTAGCCTTATTTTATGCAATTAATTGTGATCCGTTACTGTCTATGCTGTCTTGATCACTTGTTTATTTTAAAGATGATTTCTCTGTGATTTGGGAGCAGGAATAGGATGGTCTCATGTACTCTTGGTTTCTTGGACCTAAGAAAGAAATCTTCTAATGCTTTCTTTTCCTTCTCTTTGGTCAGTTATCAGTCCGCCTCCTGTGGCCAGGACAGTTTCCTACAATTCAAACTCACCTTCCCTTGAGCAGCCTAATGGAGGGAATGGCAGTCCTGCCTGCAAAGCTGCTTCTGGGCTAGAGGCAAACCCAGGTAAGCCTCCCACAAACAGGGAGACCAGACAAGATTCCGACTTGCCCGAGGAGCTCCAGTTGGGTCAAAAAGATTATTTATTTTAATAGAAAGTCAGATTTGCAGAGAGAAGGAAAGACAGGGAGATCTTCCATCTGCTGGTTTACTCCACAGTGGCTGCTGCGGCAGCAGCTGAGCCAATCCGAAGCCAGGAGCCAGGATCATCTTCCGGGTCTCCCACACAGGTGCAGGGTCCCAAGGCTTTGGGCCGTCCTCAACTGTTTTCCCAAGCCACAAGCAGGGAGCTGGATGGGAAGCTGGGCTTTCGGGATTAGAACTGGCGCCCATATGGTATCCTGGCACGTGCAAGGCGAGGACTTTAGGTGCTAGGCTACTGTGCTAGATTTTTCTTTTTAAAGATTTGTGTATTTTACTTGAAGGAGTTACACAGAGATGGAAACACAAGGAGATCTTCCATCCACTGGTTCATACCCCTGACAACCCCGACTGCCAGATCCGAGCCAGTCTGAAGTTGGGAGCCAGAAACTTCTTCCTAGCTTCCCACACGGGTACAGACCCTCCACCCCCCGAAAAGGCCTTGGGTCGTTCTCTGCTGGCTTCTCAGGTCACGTGAGAGGGAGCTGGGTCCTAAGTAGAGCAGTCAGGACTGGAACCAACACCCATATGGGATGCCAGTCCACAGGTGCAACCCTGCATGGGCCCTAGGAGTTCTCTTAAGCCATTGCAGACTTGGACAAAGTGAATTATTGAATTTGAGAGGCATTGAGAGAGAGAAGTGAGAGGGAGAAAGGGAAGCCCTGCTTGTTGGCTTACTCTGTAACTGCCTGCAGTGCAGGGCTCCCGTACTGGTCGACAGGACCTGTTACATGAGCCATCGCTGCTGCCTGCCAAGGTGTGTATTATAGAAAGCTGGAAACAGACTCTGAAGGCAAGCATTGAACTCGGGCACTTTGATGTGTGACCCGGGCATCTTGAAGTGGTGCCTTAAAACTATAATAGCTTATTACCGTAGCTCACCCATTGGGTGTGGTGACTGGAAGGTGGCTGATCTCAGTTAGCTTCATCAAGTCGAGGCTGAGCTTGCTCGTGGGTTTACCAATTACAGGGAGCCCCTGTTCTGGGCTTAAACTGAAGCAACTCCCTGCTCCACACGGTTCCCACCATCGTCCTGGGTCCATTGGGATAAGCAGAGTATGTGCTGCTTACAGTCATGGCAGAGGTGGGAATTCACAGTGTCTGACAGCTTGGGCTTAGAACTTATTCTGGTTTCCAAAGCAAGTCACGTGGGTGAACTTGGAGACAAGGGGTAGAGGAGTTCTGAAGTGCAGTTTACTCCTGGATGTGACACACTTCTATCCAAGGCTGAAGAATTTAGCCAGTGTTGGCCCCTGTGCTGTAGCCTGGCACGCCCCGCATGCAATGGGATCCCATATGGGCGCTGGTTCTAATCCCGGCAGCCTCGCCTCCCATCCAGCTCCCTGCCTGTGGTGTGGGAAAGCAGTAGAGGATGGCCCAAAGCCTTGGGACCTTGCACCCACGTGGGAGACCTGGAAGAGGTTCCTGGCTTTGGATTGGCTCAGCTCTGGCCTTTGCGACCATCTGGGGAGTGAATCATCGGATGGAAGATCTTCTTCTCTGTATATCTGACTATCCAATAAAAAAAAATAATAATAAAATTTAGCCAGTGTAATCTGCCATAAAGGCAAGAATCACTTCCTAGTCAGAGAATCTTTGAACAGGCTAAAAATAAAATAAATCTTAGATATGGGCCCAGCATGGTAGCCTAGTGGCTAAAGTCCTCACCTTGAACGGGCCAGGATCCCATATGGGTGCCAGTTCTAATCCCTGCAGCTCCACTTCCCATCCAGCTCCCTGCTTGTGGCCTGGGAAAGCAGTCGAGGACGGCCCAATGCATTGGGACCCTGCACCTGCATGGGAGACCCGGAAGATGATCCTGGTTCTCGGCTTCGGAATGGCTCAGCTCCAGCCATTGTGGTCACTTGGGGAGTGAATCATCTGACGGGAGATCTTCCTCTCTGTCTCCTCCTCTCTGTATATCTGACTTTATAATAAAAATAAATAAATCTTAAAAAAAACACAAATCTTAGATATGATCACATTTTTCCATATTTGTTCAATAGAAAGGATGTCTTTTTTTCCCTTTCAATAGTTTAATTCAAAAGAGTGGGTCATGTATCAGGAATAGAGTTTGACTTGGCTCCTGACTTTGGAGGCTGGGTGTCCAGGGTATGGAGACAGTATCTGTTGATGTTCTTGTTTTTTTTTTTTCTTCTTTTTCTTTTAAAATACATTTTGTTTTGTTGGAAAGTCAGATTTACAGAGAGAGAGACATAAAAATGTTCCGTTTGCTGGTTCACTCCCCAAATGACTGCTGTGGCCGGAGCTGAGCCGATCCGAAGCGAAAAAACAGGAGCTTCGTCTGGGTTTCAGCAGGGGTTCAGGAAACCAAGCCTGTAGGCCATCCTCGACTGCTTTCCAGGGCCACAAGCAGGGAGCTGGAAGGGAAGTGGAACAGCTGGGATATGAACTGGTGCCCATATGGGATCCCACACATCAAAGTCGGGAATTTGCTGTTGAGCCATTGTGTCAGGCCCTATCACACAGTTTTAGTTTTCTTTCTGTTTTTTTTTTCCCCCTAAATTTTAACTCCCAATGTGTAAGGGAAAAATGTATTATTTGGCTGATTTCACTCAATATGATGGCTTGAAGTGTGTCCACTAAGCTGCAAATAGTAGAATTTCATTGTTGTTTTAATGGTTGACGAATGTTCTACTGTGTGTGTATATCGTGTATTTTTTATCCATTCATCTGATAATGGACACCTTGGTTGAGTGCAGATTTTGGCAGTTGGGGAAAGTGTTGCTTTCGGTGCGGTGGTGTAGGTATCTGTGATGAGATCTGTTCGTGTCTTACATAGCCAGCGGTGGGACTGCTGCAGCGTGGCAAGTCTGTTTCTAAATGTTAAGAGCTCTCCACACTCTTTTCCACATGGCTGCACTAGTTTATTTCCCCGCCAACAGTGTGGAGTGATTCCATTTCTCCACATTCTCCCCGGCATTTGTTACTCTGTTGGTGTTGGGTTTTAGTCATTCTAATGAGGCGAGATGGTGTCTCATTGTGGTTTTCATTTGCCTTTTCCTGATAGCACACTTTCATATATTTGTTGGACATGTAAATATATGTATATATTTGAAAACTGTGTTGAGAACTGTATTGTTGAGCTTTTTAGTTGCTGCTGTATTCATAATATTAATTCCTTGTTGGATAGTTGGCTTGCAAATATTTTTTTCCCATTTTATTGGATGTCTTTTCGGTGTTTGCTGATACGGCTTCTGAGCTTGACGTGGTCCCCTTTGTTCAGGGTTGCCTTGGTCGTGGGTGTCTTAGGGGTGCTGTCCAGGAAGTCGTGCCCTCCACCACAGTCTTGCCTGGAGTGCTGCCTCTGCATTTCCGTCCAGCAATCCGGACTTCAGTGTGGATCTCTGATCCATCTTGAGTGGGTTTTGTACGTGGTGAGAGGCGTGGCTGGGATTTCACTCTTCTACATCTGTGTATCCAGTTGGACCAACACAGTTCGCCGCGGAGATTATCCTGGCTGCATCGTATGGCCTGAGCGCTTTTTGTCACAGGGCAGCCTGCTGTGTGGATGTGGGTTCAGTTCTGAGCTGTCTGTTTTGTTCCACTGATCTATGGGTCCGCCTTTACGCCGGGACCAAGGAGTTGTAGATACTCTTGTTTTGTGAAATGCATTGAGGCAGTCAGGTGTTGCGACGCCTCGAGCTTGGTTTTTCTTGCTTGGGATTACTTTGGCTCTTTGGGCTCTTTTGTGATCCTGTCATCTTGGGATTTTTTTTTTTTTTATAGTTCTGCTGGGAATATCATTTTTTTGGTAGGGATTGTGTTGGATCTGTGGGTTGCTTTAGGTTAGTAAAGACATTTTAATGATATTGATTCTCCCAAGTCATTAACAAGGAATAGCTTTCATTTTTGTATGTCCTTGGTGATTTCTTGTATCACTGTTTACTGACTGGGTAATTTTCATTGTGAACATCTTTCATTTCTTTGTTTAAATTCATTCCTAGTGTTTGTGGGGTTTTTGTGATTATGAATTCGATTTCTTGCCTGGCTTCTCTCCAGTGAGTTCGTCATTAGCATGATGAAAAAAGCTCTTGTGTTCTTGTACGTTTATTTTGTGATCTACAACTTTTACTGAACTGGTTTATCAATTCTTACAGCTTTTTGGTGTAGTGTTTAGGTTTTTCCAGGGACAGCAGCATGTCATCCACAAACATCAGCAGTTTGAATTCCTGTTTGCTAATTTTGTTGCTTTTGACTTCTATTTTGTCTCTAATTGCTCTTGCTAAAACTTTCAGTTCTAAATTGAATAATAGCGGAGATAGTAGACATGTTTCTTTTGCCAGAACTGAGGAAATGCTTTCCGTGTTTCCCCGTGCAGTATGATGCTGACTGTTGGTTTGTTGCTCTGAGCACACTTGGAAAGCAGTGTCGGAGAAGGGGGGAAGAGGCTCTTTCTCACATAGTCAGTGGCTTGCGTCATTCAGCCTGTTTAATTTTAAGATTTATCAGGCAAATGTCTGGAAATATTCTCACTGACTTCTAAAAGCTACAAGAGGTGACATACAAATAAATATTCACCAAGAACCATTTAATGATATGTAATACTTATGAGAGTGTCTTCCGTAGAAAAGATACTTTATGTTGCTGTGTTCCTTTTTGACAAAAGATTTGATTTTTAATGGAAGCATTCTCAGTTGGATTCATGCCTTAAGAGTACATTAGTTTTAAACATTTCAGAAAAAATTTTATAGCAATTTATTATTTAACTAAAAGAGGGAGTGACATTAACACACAGTGAGAGAGGGAGGGAAGGAACGGGGGGGGGGAGGGACGGAGGGAGTAAAAGGGGAGAAAGGAAGGGAGAGAGGAGAGAGAGAGAGAGAGAGAGAGAGAGAGAGAGAGAGAGAGAGAGAGAGAGAAAGAAAGAGAAAATACCGTTCCATATGCTAGTTCACCTCCCAGAGCCTACAGTAACTGGACGGGGCTGGACTAGAGCCAGGAACCAGGAGCCAGGAACTCAGCCCAGGACTTCCACGAGAGTGTGAGAAACTCGAACAGCTGAGCCATCCCTGTTGCCTACAGGGTTTGTGTTGGCAGGGAGCTGGCTTCAGGAACCAAAGCCATAGCATATGGAATCAGAGCCATGGCATTCCAGAGATGGGACGTGGGCGTCTTACTCAGATCATTTTGGGATGGCTGTTTGGTCCAGCAGTGAAGTCGCTGTTTGAGATGCTCACATCCCAAGCAAAACGTCTTGTTTTGAGTGTCTGCTCTGCTTCTGACCAGCTGTTGTGGAGAGCATTCTCGGGCTCAGAGCTACTGTGTTAGAGCATTACGGCCAACAGCAAGCAGGATCACGTCGTTACATTTGTCCAAAAGAAGCCCGTGTTTCAGTAATCCATGTATCCTACTGAAATTATTACAGAAAACTAGAAAAACGTGAAGTGGTCTAGAGCTGGCACTTGTGGCTTCCTCCCGCTGCATCCCCCTTCCGCTCAGACCCCTCACCTGGGCAAAGGGAGAGTTAAGCTCTGCATTGGCCAGTGCTGTTAGAAAAACTGTTGTTTTCATTAGCATGTACTATCCGTTTGTGTTTAAAACCACCTGTTGTCTCTTTTTTGTTTCAGTCACTCTAGGAGAAAAGAGGAAAATGAATGATTCTCATGTCTTGGAGGAAGCCAAGAAACATCGAGTCATGGGGGATATTCCAATGGAATTAATCCATGAGGTGATGTCCACCATTACGGACCCCACAGCGATGCTCGGACCGGAGGTGAGCAGTCAGCAGGGTAGACCCGGGTGGCCAGCAGGTGGATCTCCCTGGCCCTCCTGGCCATTGAGGTGTTGAGAATGGGTGTGGGGAGGAGGGGGGGATGCTGAGAGTCGCATGTTGTGCTCCCTGGTTGGCATTTAACGTGGTAGTCCAGATGGGGAGGGCAGAAACATCTGAAGAAGGAGAAATTTCCAGGCCATTGTGACAGTGTAGTAGGTTGAGCTGCTGCCGGCTGCGTCGGCATCCCTTATGAGTGCCTGTTGTAATACTGGCTGCTCCTCTTCTGACCAGCTCCCTGCTGGTGCAGCTGGGAAAGCGGCAGAGGACGGCCCAGTCTCTTAGGTCCATGCATCCACATGGAGGCCTGAAGGAAACACCTGGCTCCTGGCTTTGGCTGCTCCCGCTCTGGCCGGTGCCAGCACTTGGGAAGTGAATCAGTGGATAGAAG
Organism: Ochotona princeps; assembly: GCF_030435755.1. Classification (NCBI taxonomy): domain Eukaryota; kingdom Metazoa; phylum Chordata; class Mammalia; order Lagomorpha; family Ochotonidae; genus Ochotona; species Ochotona princeps. The sequence goes on from NC_080861.1 coordinate 8,767,264, forward strand.
ATCTTTCTCTCTGTCTCACTCTTCTGTTAACTCTGGAGTATCAAGAAATGAAATTTTAAAAAAAGATTTATTTCCATTGGAAAGTCAGATATACAGAGAGGAGGAGAGATAGAAAGATATTCTGTCCAATAATTCACTCCCCAAGTGGTCGCAACAGCTGGAGCTGTGCTGATCTGAAGCCAAGAGCCTGGCGCTTCCTCCTGGTCTCCCACATGGGTGCAGCGTCCCAAGGCTTTGGGCCGTCCTCGACTGCTTTCCCAGACCACAAGCAGGGAGCTGGAAGGGAAGCGGGACTGCTGGGATTAGAACCAGTGACCATATGGGATCCCAGTACATTCCAGGTGAGGACTTTAGCCACTAGGCTATCGCACCAGGCCCTTTGCTGTGGTTTCTGACCCCTGCTTTTGCACCAGATTTGATCCATGTACACACACATAGAGTGGTCTAGTTTCTCAAAATGCTTTGCCTACCTCTTCTCTTTTGTCTTCATAGATTGTATGTGTGTGTATGTGTGTGTGTGTGTGTGTACCCATGTGAGAACATGTAAGGGTGTATGCATGTATGTATGAATTTAGGACCCAGAAAATCCCGAAATAGATATTTTATTAGAACAAAGAGGTTTGATGTACTCTGTTCCATGCTGGCTTAAGAGAATTGGTCTTGATCATTTTTTTCCTGTCTTGTGCATTGCAGACCAATTTTCTGTCAGCCCATTCAGCCCGGGATGAGGCAGCCAGGCTTGAAGAGCGCAGGGGTGTCATTGAGTTTCACGTGGTTGGCAATTCCCTGAACCAGAAACCCAACAAGAGGATCCTGATGTGGCTGGTCGGCCTGCAGAACGTGTTCTCCCACCAGCTTCCGCGCATGCCCAAGGAGTATATCACGCGGCTGGTCTTTGACCCGTAAGTTCTGTCTTGCTCTTCCTGCTTCTCTGTTTCCTTTCACAGCGGACGACAAACCCCTCAGACTCTGCCGGAAGCCCCCTGTGCTCTCCCTCCATAGGCTGCCGTGAGCTAGAGTTACAGTAATCACATCGAATTTCATCTCGAAAGTTGTTATGAATGGTTGCCCCACAAGTTATTAGTTTTTCTTTTTAAATTATTTATTTTTTTTTGAAAGGCAGAGAGGTAGAGCAATGGGGAAAAAGAAAGAAAAAGAGACAGTATCTTCTATCGCTGGTTGAATCCCCAGGTTGCCATGAATATTTGCCCATTTTGTAGAACTCCACCTGGGTTTCCTGTGGCCATCTCCGTTTCTCAGTCATTCTAGCAGCCAGCTGGAGAAGGGGAGAGCCAGGACTTTGACGAGCAGTCCCGTATGAGATGCCAGTGTCATGGGCAGTGGCTTAATGCGCTGTGCTGCAACACCAGTCCCTGCACATTTCTTGTTAATGAAACTTTGTGTGTGTGTGTGTGTGTGTGTGTGTGTGTGTATTTGAAAGGTTTGTTTGTTTTTCTTTTTGTTTGCAAGAGTTACAGAGAGAGAGTGAGAGACAGATATCTCTTCCGTCTGCTGGTTCACTCCCCAGAAGGTTGTAGCAGCCGGAGCTGAGTCAGTGTGAAGCTGGAAACCAGGAGCTTCTTCTCGGTCTCCCATGTGGGCGTTCTGCTGTCGCAGGCCATAGCAGGGAGATGGATCAGAGGTGGAACAGCACACGCGTGACCCAGCGTCCACATGGAATGCTGGCACTGTAGGCATAGGTTTAGCCTGATGTGCCACCATGCTGATCCCTGTAGATTTATATTTTAAGTTGTTGGGTAACTATCCCGTGCTTCGTTTATTATAGAGAAAAGAGAAAAGACATCTTCTTAGATGTCCCTTTTCTGAATAGTCAAAAGACTATGAGGTTTCTTTGTTGCCCACAAGAATAGCACCTGGGAACATTACTGAGGTAACTGAGAGTAACTTTGAAAAGCTGTTTTTTTTTTTTAACTTTCAGAAACTCAAATCTCCAAATTTCTGTTTTAACACAAATACTTGAGCGGCACAGGTGGACTCTGCTGAACAGTTCAGAGTGATGCTGACAGCTTTGCAGTGCACAGGGTGTAGCACACTGTACGTGTGCATTGTGCACTCTTTTCTGTATTGTTTCTGTAACATTTCTGACTGAGACTGAACTTGTTGGGGACATGTGTTATGTTTGACTATTATTTCATTCCCACCTCTGACTCGCAGGCCTGGGCGCCTTTGCCTGGGGTGCAGCGGTCCCACCTCTCCTGCAGGGATGCTCTGTGTTGTGTGTGTAAGCGTCAGGCCGTGCCTGGGGTGCAGCGGTCCCACCTCTCCTGCAGGGATGCTCTGTGTTGTGTGTGTAAGTGTCAGGCCATGCCTGGGGTGCAGCGGTCCCACCTCTCCTGCAGGGATGCTCTGTGTTGTGTGTGTAAGCGTCAGGCCGTGCCTGGGGTGCAGTGGTCCCACCTCTCCTGCAGGGATGCTCTGTGTTGTGTGTGTAAGCGTCAGGCCGTGCCTGGGGGCAGCGGTCCCACCTCTCCTGCAGGGATGCTCTGTGTTGTGTGTGTAAGCGTCAGGCCGTGCCTCGGGGCCTGGCGCTTGTTGTGATGGGAGCTCTGATCGTGTTGTGTGGGTGAGCTGTATCTAAGGAGGCTAGGGAAGTACGGGTCAGCAAGAAAGTGCCTTTCTTGTTTGGTTCATTTATACAGTGAAGATGGGAAAACATTAATAGCATCTCGTTGTTCCAGGAAACACAAAACCCTCGCTTTAATTAAAGATGGCCGCGTCATTGGTGGCATCTGCTTCCGCATGTTCCCGTCGCAGGGCTTCACGGAGATTGTGTTCTGTGCTGTGACCTCCAATGAGCAGGTCAAGGTAAGGGTACTTCAAGGTCTTCGAAGGACAGCAAACGGGGGCCTTCTTGCTAAAGCTGCAGAACTTGGAAAGATTTCTCTGTGCCATATCCAGAAAAGGCTCTAGGAAAATCCGGGGCCTCACCCCTAGTGTGTGTGTGTGTGAGACTCCACGTATCAGCAAGTGGAGTTGTCCCATAGTTGTGTTGATACATGGAGCAAGGTACAGGGACACTTCTTCACCCACGTGCGTCGGTCACTGTCAGTTCACACACACACACACACACACACACACACACACACAGCTGGTAGCACTGAATCATCAGAAAGGGCATGTTGTGCGTTCGGCCAATGATTTGGTCGGCTCACACTTCCGAGAAATTTCTTAGGACTTTGTCCCTTGCCCTTAAAAGGAAATTGTGAAAAAGTTGCATAAGTTAATGACTAAATTTTAGAAATATTTATGGAGGTTTTGGCATGTGTTAGAATTTTTAAAAATTTCCTTTTTTTCTTTTTCTTTCTTTTTGTGTGTGTGTTACAATTTACCTTCCAAACAGTTTCTGGAATGAGTCCCTTCCTCCTGGGAACTGTAGCTGTGATTTAATGTTTCTTTTTTTTCCCTTAAGATTATTTGAAAGGTGGAGTTTGTCTCTCTAAGACACACACATAGCACACACACACACACACACACACACACACACACACAGGTCTTTCATCTATTGGCTTTCTCTCCACATGGCCTCAACAGCTGGGCCTTTGGCAGGCTGAAGCCAGGGAGGGGCCTGAAACTCCATCTTTGTCGCTCATGTGGTTGAAAGAGGCCCAAACACTTAAACCATCATTAACTGCCTTCCCAGACCACATCACAGTCAGCTGGGACTTGAGTCGGCACTTGTGGCACGTTCATGTCATGGTAGGGGCTTAATGTGCTATGGCACGGCATCGTGGGCTGTTGGTACTGGAGTAGGTATCGCACTTCGGTAGTCTGGGTTCCCGATTGGCTGAAAGAATTGTCATCTAGACGTTGCAATATTTCACTCTACCTAGGCTCATAGATAAAGAGCTTCAGAAAGTATGTCCTTACAGTATTATTTATTTAGTATTTTTGGAGCCCTAGAAAATATCCTCCTGAATCTTGGATGAGTGGTAGGAAGGGAGGCAGGATTAGATAACTACTGAGAAATTTTCTTGGGAAGCATAAGGCAGAAGTTACAGTAGAAATAGAATACAGCCTTATGTTGGAGTCATATATGTGCTTTTGAACATTCTAGTAGCTACTTTTTTTAAAAACAGGCAAAGGGAAAGAAATGAATTTCCTGTTTAAATGTTTTATTTTATTCGATAGTATATCCCAGGTATTGGAGTTGCAGCAGGTAGTCAGCATCATGAGGGATTCCATGGAAACTTCTCACAGTTTTTGCTCGGTGCTAAGCCTGTCAAATCAAGCGAAGGTTTCAGTGCGGTGGCACCTTTACGTTTGGCTCTGCCACACCTGAGCTGCTCCGGTTGCTCTGGGGACCGGAGTCACTCGGATGGGAGCAGGGCGGCCTTTAGGGATGCCAGGGCCTCCTTCGTCTCCGAAGAAGCAATGCCAATTACACAAGCCAGAAGTAAGTCACTGGACAGAATTAGCCTGTCCTTAAGGTGACAGCCGATGCTGCTGGCGCTCCTGCTTTAACGACAAACATTCCCTGCTCGAGTGGCAGCGCCAGGTGCCGCTGCTGGCGTGGATTTTTTTTCCTCCAAAGCGTAAGTGGAGCTTTTTGTCTCCGACGTCTAGCTTGAAGTACCAAAAGGCACCTGCCCTTCAGCAACCCTCTATTTTTCTTTCTGACTGAGGAGTGAAGAGCCACATTGGCTTGAGCTGCTTGCGGCCCTTTCTCGTGGAATTCTGACAATATGTCTTTAGATGGTGCTGTTGCTGTATTTATCATTTTTTTTCTCCCTAATCAAAATGAAAGTGTCCAAATATAGAGTGTTTAGGACCCTACTTAAAGGAAAAAAAAATCAAACTTACCTAAAGGAAAATTTCGTTTGACTTTTCAAGGAGTGGCGGCTTGGGAACTAAGCCATTGCTTTGTAATTTCATGGAAAAAAATGGCACAGTTTTCTGTTTTCACGGTCGCTACACCAGGCTCTTTGTTCGGAAAGGTTGGGTGAGGTTGGCTTGGCCGCGTCTAGGGACACTGCAGGAAACCAAAGTTATTTACTGTGAATTGCAAACTTTGTCTTATTACTTCCCAGAAGGGTGATTTTTTTTTTCCCTCCAGCCATGTAATTTTCTAGAGACTTGAAGGAAGATGGCCAAACATGGCAAAGTCAATAGAACTCAAAAGAACTGGAAAAAAAATAACTTCTTGTGACTTAACATTTCTGTTTGATAAACTGAATGGAATGGGTGGGTTTGATAAGATTCCGTGAGAGTGATATGAAAAGGGAAGTACGAAGGCTTTGGAAACCCTTGAGTATGAGACGTCTTCAAACAAAAAATTTCTTGAAAATGCATTTTATGAAAAAGTTACACATGAATTTCAAACTAGAAAATAAGAATGTTTGAAAGACATTTTAAAAGGTTTAGCTTATTTGTGAACAAAATGTTAGCTGCTAATTCATTCCTGAATGCCTGCCTGGGTTGGATGGGCTGGGCTTTAGCCAGGAGCCGGGAAAGCAGTGCAGGCCTCCCCGTGGGTGGCAGGAACTCAGTTACTCCACGGCAACACTGCCTCGCAGTCAGTCCTCACTGGTACGAAGTTGGAGTCGGGAGCTGGAAGCAGACATCTTAACCAGTAGACTAAATGCTCGTTCCTTAAAACTTAGTTTTTTATTCCAGTTTCCACAACCTTTTAATGTACTCATATATATTTTGTAAAGATTTATTTTTATTTTTAAAAAAGATTTATCTATTTTTATTTTTTAAAAGACCTACTTATTTTTATTGGAAAGACAGATGTTAAATAGAGGTTTTAATGCCTTATTTGCTATATTAAAAGGCTTGACTAAATATTGCTTTAGAATTTGTACCCGGTCATTTTGAGTGTCAAGCTTTTTTTTTTTTAAACAAATTCTTATGTTTTCAGTAAGATTCCTATTTAAATTTATCTTGTTCAGAGCACACACAAGACAGCATTTTAGAATTTATTGAAGGTCTTTATCTGGTTATATAGAATATTTTGTCTTATAAAAACCATTTGGTTTTGATACTATGCGCAACTTTAACTTCAGCAATACTCGTTTCCTGTAGTAAGCATTTAAATATCACTTTTATATTTATTTGAAAAGCAGAGTTACAGAAAGGAGAGACACAGGGAGAGGTGATTTTAATCCAAGAGCCAGGTGCTTCTTTTGGGTTCTCCCACTTGGATACAGAGGCCCAAGACCTTGAACCATCCTCTGCTGCTTTCCCAGGTCATAAGCAGGGAGTTGGATCAAAAGTGGAACAGCTAAGACAAAAACCTGTGCCTGTATTAGATGCCAGCACCACAGGTGGAAGCTTAGCCTACTGTGCAACAGTGTTGGCCCCACTATTTAAACAAAAGCTGAACTCACCAAATAGATTTAGGAAAGAATCCTTCAAGTGGCACTAAAAGAAAACCCAAAAAAAACAGAAAAACAAAAAACCAGTGATACACAAACAAGTGATACACCTGTACTTCTGGGGTTAGAATTTGGGGTTAAAAGACGTTGCCCCACTTATTAGGATCTTGGAATCTGGCAAATTTCATTGGAGAAATGATGAATTGGTAGTTTAATGGGAAAACATCTTATTTAAGATTTGAGCAGCTGTTTGCCAGGTGCTTTTGTTGTTCTTAAGTAACACTGATTGGGTTGCAGAGAAGAGGAGAAAGTAGTTGTACTAACTCTGTGAGAGCGTGCTCAGGACAGAGTCCAGCTCTCCGCATCAACCCATCTAACCCATCGGAAGACGTATTTCTTCCTCATTTGTAGTTACTGCCTTTCCTTTGAACACAGAGTTCTATACACATCACCAGCTCTTTAATCCAACTAAAATGTTTTTCTTTAAAAAATAATTTTTCATTGCTTAAGTCAGATAAAAATCCATTGTAATCATAAACTGTTAAATTTGTCAGAATTCCTGATGCCTTTGTAGTAATTTCTTTTCTCCAGAAGTAATGTATTGTTTCATATACTAACTTCGACACAGGGCTATGGAACTCATCTGATGAATCATTTGAAAGAATATCATATAAAACATGACATCCTGAACTTCCTCACGTATGCAGATGAATATGCCATTGGGTACTTTAAGAAGCAGGTAGGTCTTTGCTTATTTGACATGCTCTCCGGTAGCCTTCATGCAAGCAAATGTTTCCTCCCAGTGTTTTTTTGTTTTTTTTTTTTTTTCCAAGAAGGATCTATTTATTTGGTAAATCTTATGCCAGAAATAAGCTTGAGATTGAGTTAAAGCGTGTAACAGGCACATTGTATGATGTAACTATTGAGTGACTGCCCTCTACAAATGAAGTGGAAGTTGGCTTCTTGACATTTTCAAATGCGGTGTCCGCACCCTGAGAAATTCCCAGTCCTCGCTGGGTGGAAGTCTCCAGGATGAGAGGAATGATGCAGTCTCTGCCAATCCCCGCTCCTCCCAGCAGAGGCGGGCCTCGGGCCCCGCGGCTTACAGGGGAAGGCAGACCATCCATCCCCGCTCCTCCCAGCAGAGGCGGGCCTCGGGCCCCGCAGCTTACAGGGGAAGGCAGACCATCCCGGTTCTGCGACTCATGGCTTAGCTGCTACTTAACTACTTGCTAATCAGCAGTTTCCAGCTCAGCCTTTTTAGGAATATTCTTCGCCTGAAAATGATTTTTAACAGTGACTTAGAATCCCTAAACACGTTCTATTTTTCTGACTACAGAAGTTATATATAACCATTGTAGAAATTTTGGAATGTGTGTCACATGAAAAACAGAAAAATTGCTTGGAGTTCTATCACCCAGAACATTTTATTGTTAACCTTTTGATGTATCGATTTCTAGTACTTCTCTCTCATGTGGCTCAAGTTGTGTGTGTCACTTAGTTTCAGCTCTTTTTCACCAAATATATTTTATCATTATTTCACATATTTTTTAGAGTATCTTACGATTTCATATAAAGAATAATCAGTTTAGCCAATAACATATTTTTGAATGTGTGTTTCTAGTATTTAAGTATACATGTGTACGTGTGTGAGTGTGGGGTGGCCCTCATCGATGGTGATTTGCTCCATGATAATGTACATGGTATATGGTAATGTGTTCCGTATCCTGTAGTACTCTGTTACTTCAGATTAAACTATGTTAATGAACATATTTTAAGATGTTCATGTCACTGAAACAGCCGCCATGTTGGGACAGCTTTTGCCTGCAGGGAAGAGGTTTCACTTCCTTAATGTCAAGGTTCCCATTGCAATGTTTTGACAGTCTTTCCTTTCAGTGTATAGATAAATGTCAGTTACTGGGGCCCGGCGGCGTGGCCTAGCGGCTTAAGTCCTCGCCTTGAAAGCCCCGGGGTCCCATATGGGCGCCGGTTCTAATCCCGGCAGCTCCACTTCCCATCCAGCTCCCTGCTTGTGGCCTGGGAAAGCAGTTGAGGACAGCCCAAAGCTTTGGGACCCTGCACCCGTGTGGGAGACCTGGAAGAGGTTCCTGGTCCCGGCATCGGATTGGCGCGTACCGGCCCGTTGCGGCTCACTTGGGGAGTGAAACATTGGATGGAAGATCTTCCTCTCTGTCTCTCCTCCTCTCTGTATATCCGGCTTTCCAATAACAATAAAATCTTTTAAAAAAAAATGTCAGTTACTGATTTATTAGAATTTAAGAAAGTTCCAGGGACCAGGCAGTAGGTTAAGCTGCCTCTTGCAGGGCTGGCAGTCTGTACTGAGCACTGGCTCCAGGCCGGCCCTCTGCGTCCAGCCCGGCTTCCTGCCGAGCTCCCAGGGCAGCTCAAGCAGGTGGCTCGGGCGTTTGAGTCCCTGCCGCCCATGGAAGAGAACTCGATGGAAGTCAGACTCCCGGCTTCAGATCATTTCAGACGTTTGGGGAGTCAATCAGTAAATGGAAGATCTTTCTCTCAATCTCTTAGCAACCCCCTACTGATTTGGGAGCGGCAAATTTTCATTCTCCTTATTTGTTATGTAATTAAATGTAAAAGTAAACCCAATCTTTTTCTTTAAAGATTTATTTTACCTTTATTGGAAAGGCAGATTTACAGACAGAAGGAGAAACAGAGAAAGATCTCCCATCTCCTGGTTCACTCCCCAAGTGGCTGCAATGGCCAGAGCTGAGCTCATCCACTCCCAGGAGTAGGGAGCTTCTTCCAGGTCTCCCACATGAGAGCAGGGTCCCAAGGCATTGGGCCGTCCTGCACTGCATTCCCAGGCCACGAGCAGGGAGCTGGAAGGGATGTGGAGCAGTCATCCGGACATGAACTGGCATCCATGTGGGATCCTAGCATATGCAAGGTGAGGATTTAGCTACTAGGCTATGTTGCTGGGCCCTAGAGACAATCTTAATACTGGATTCAATTTTAAACTTAAAAAAAATTATTTGTGTTTTATTATTTCTTATGTTGTCTTGCTTGCTGTTTGCAAAATTTGTTTACTGGTGTTTTTAACTTCGTGCTTGAAGGTCATCTTGGCAAGTTCGTGGAGAAGAGCCTTTAAAAGAAGCATGTTTGATGGCCTTGCCTGGCGCACGGTCATCAGAAGGTTTGGTGCATGCTTGTCCACAGGAATGGATTTGTTACTGTGTTTACAGGGTTTCTCCAAGGAAATTAAAATACCTAAATCCAAATATGTTGGCTACATTAAGGATTATGAAGGAGCCACTTTAATGGGGTGCGAGCTGAATCCTCAGATCCCATATACAGAATTTTCTGTCATCATTAAAAAGCAGAAAGAGGTAAGAGGTGACGTGGCATCTGTCACACGCTTGTCCTGGCAATAACTCGGTGTGTCCTGGGTGCTGTGTGCGGGCTGGTCGCATGCCAGTCTCCGTCTGCTTTGCTTGCCTTCCTGAACCTTCTCCTGTCTGAGTCATCGGTCCTGACGTGCTCCGTGCTGTGTTCATTTATGGCACATGTGAAGCACAGTGACGGGCTTTGACTTTGCCTTTAAGGTCTTTATACCCATCCTGCCCAGCCAGAGCCTTTCCCGCCGTCTCCCATCTGTTCTCGAAGGCCATCCCCGACGCTTCAGCCTTCCTGCTTGATGTCCCCACCCGTCCCTCTCAACACACATGTGAATCATGCTGTTTCAGCTGCTGCCTCCTCTGTCATTTGAGCTTCCTGAGAACTGATTTGAACCACCTATTTGAATTTCACTTCATCATTCCCCATAGACATTTATCTTAGTGTGCGTTGATCTCTCCTTTCGCCTTGTACATTCGTCCTGAAGGCTCCTACGTCTAGGCATTCAGTGATTTATCATCTGGTACGACGTGACTCTGTATGTAAAGACAAGCAGTTGGAGGGCCCAGTGCAGTAGCCTAGCGGCTAAAGTCCTACCCTTGAACGTGCTGGGATCCCATATGTGAGCTAGTTCTAATCCCAGTGGCCTCACTTTTCCCTGCATGTGGCCTGGGAAACAAGTCAAGGACGGCCCAGCGCCTTGGGACCCTGCACACCCATGTCGGAGACCCAGGGGAGGCTCTGGGCTCCTGGCTTCAGATTGGCTCAGCTCCAGGCATTGCGGCCACTTGGGTAGTGAGTGAATCAAGGGATGGAAGTTCTTCATCTCTGTCTCTCCTCTTCTCTGTGTATCAGACTTTCTAATAAAAATTTAAAAAACCAAATCTTAAAAAAGTCTAACAGTAGAAGGTCAAGGTGACAAATTTGACTATATAATCATTTTACATTTTTCTAAGGTAGAAAACATCTCCTAAAAAGAGCATAGTTGGAGGGTTTGTGTTGGCTCGGTATTAAATGAAGGACCTTTGTGAATGAAGCCCAGGGCCACTCCTTCCTTGCGCAGTTTGCTGGAGGTCAGAAAACTGGGAGTTTGCAGCTGTGTCATCCTGCAGACATCCCACCTGATACGCGCTTTTCCTAAGGAAGATGTCTGTCTCGAAGCCATCTTTGCTTTCCGGTTTTTATTAAGCGCCATAATCCCGGGTCTTAGTAACTTGTCAGAGGTTACCGTCCAGCCGTAAAGCTCCTCACGCTGTCTGGTGCGTAGAAGTTACTCATTAAGCCCTTTTTCTTTTACTTAAAGTGGCTCCGACTTGTCCTCATGCTTTCCATGGAAGTGAGCCAAAAGCTTGTTTTTTAAAAAATTAGAAAAGAAAAACAAGCTTTGTTGCTTGGTCAGAGATGCCAGCCTAGGGGAGAATCGCACATGGAGTTAATAAAGAGCAGCGGGCGCCTCTGTGTTCTTGCGTCTTTCTCCAGAGCTGTCATTGCCCGTTGTTCTCCTTGGGGCTTCCTGAGTAGGGTCTGGGTTCACCAGCACGCTGTTCCGCGTTGGAGGCCGTTCAGGGCCGTTAGTGCGGATGCTGCTACATGGGCCTCATGTAGGAGAATGTGTTCCTCTCTCTAATTTTGTTCTGTTAAAGTTTTTTTTTTCTTTCATTTTGTTCGACAGGGTTTATGTGGATTGGCTGACATGGACTGTATCCACAGGCTTTCACTAAACATATTTTCTTCTTGTGTTTTGCAGATAATTAAAAAGCTGATAGAAAGAAAGCAGGCCCAGATTCGGAAAGTTTACCCTGGACTTTCATGTTTTAAAGATGGAGTTCGGCAAATTCCTATAGAAAGCATTCCTGGAATTAGTATGTATTGACCTTCTTTTAAATGTGGAACTTGAGTGATGTCAGAAACAATTTCCAGGCTGCCGTAATTGGGAAAGGTTTTTCTTTCCTCTGCCTGCTGCTTTTTGTTAGTTCTAGTCTTTTAGGAAAGTTGAAAATGCTCTTCTCTGTGTCTTCTCTGCCACTCAGGTCAGACAGCCCAAGGGGAGCCTCCTTGTCTCCCTGTTCTGGTCCTTAGTAGCCACCACTTCTTTAAAGGCTACCACTTCCATAGCACAGTCCTGAGCACTGGGTGTATTTGAGCTTGAGGACAGAGAATTCAACCTTAACAAGTGGAAAAATTCAACTTTTACAAGTGGGAAAAAAACTTTTACAGAATGGCTGTATTATTTCATATTAAACTTAAATGTGAACATCCAGTAATAGAATTACACGCAACCCAATTGTGACCTGGAAGCAGTTCAGTTTGCACGCTGTCCGATTGTCGTCGCAACTGTAGCCTACGCAGATCTGTGCTTGGCTAAATAAGTTCTTCTGAGAAAGACTGCAAGATGTGATCAAATAATCATTTCTTCTTCTTTTTTAAGTACTCTCTAAACTTTTTATTTTTAAGATTTATTTTATTTTTTATTGGAAAGCCAGATATACAGAGAGAAGAGACTGAGAGAGGAAGATCTTCCATCCGATGGTTCACTCCCCAAGTGGCCTCAATGGTCGTAGTTGCGCCAATCCGAAATTAGGAGCCTGGAGCCTTTTCCGGGTCTCCCACGCAGGTGCAGGGTCCCAAGGCTTTGGGCCGTCCTCGACTGCTTTCCCAGGCCACAAGCAGGGAGCCAGATGAGATCCTCCAGATCTCTCAGGATTAGAACCTGGCGCCCATATGGGTTCTGGCGCATTCAAGGCAACGACTTTAGCTGCTACGCTACCATGCTGGGCCCAGAATAATAATTTATTTCAAAGTTCCCCATGTTAGTTATTTTTTGAAAGATTCTTTTCTATAAGTCAAAGATTTGTCGTATTTGGATAAGCTATACAAAATAATTATAGATCAAGTGTTATTAAAGATCATTCAGCGATTTTATTTAGTTCAAATTCATGTTCTTCTAGTACACTAAAGATTTAATTAATCTAGATCAAGCTAAAATTCTCCAGAAAAATACATTATTTGGGCAAGGTATATGACTTCATTTTATTTAGGGTATATGAGAGCTTACATTTGCTGGCAAACACAGGAATTCTGCTTGCTTTCATTAGCATTAGTAATGGTGTAATAGACATATCCATAATGGCTGCTTATGTTGAATATGCTCACATTTTTTCCCATGTATCAGTTATTTCTGAAGACATAAATAGCATCACCTAATGTTCATCATTTTATTTTTAAAAATTTATTTATTTAGAAGGCAGAGTTGCATAGGGAGAAGGAGGAATGAGAGGGCGAGAGGGAGCTTTGATTCCCGCTTGCTCCCCAGATGGCTGCAGTGGCCCCAGCCGAGCCAGTCCGAGAGCAGACGCCAGGAACTTCCTCCAGATCGCTCACGTGGGTGCAGAGCCCCAAAACTTGAGCGATTCTCCGCTGCCTTCTGAGGTCATAAGCAGGGAGCTGGCTCAGAAGTGGAGGAGCTGGGACACAAACTGGCACCTGTATGGGTGCTATAGTTGGCACTTCAACTCGCTGCACCCCCACACTAGCCCCATCAGCTAATTTGTAGGGTTTGTAGATGAACAAATTGAGAGGCAAGAAGTTAAATAGCTTAATTAGAGTAAGTGAACCTCCCAGGGGAGAGCAGGAATCAGCCAGGCCCGTTGGACTCCAAGCTAAGCCATCTCACGGTGTAGGTGGTTCTGCCCTCTCTCGGGGTGGTTAGCAAATAAGTAAAAATAATACATAAATAACTGATCTATAGTTTAAAAAATAAACTTGCGGACAGGACTGGATTGTGTTTTTATGTTTTTCTCTGGAAGGTTGCAGTTCCTGCTTTGCAGAACCCTGACACATAAGGGCAACCCTGACAGGATTGTAATATGTTGATTTCCTAGCTATAGAAGGAATTGTTATCTTTCCCCAGAAATTCATTGAGGCATGGCGGTAGCTTACTGTGGTTTTGGCATGTATTAACTGTTGTTCTCTTGACTAAAAGCAGTTCTCATTCAGTGTTTAATTTTGTTGATGTGCAGGAGAGACGGGCTGGAAGCCGAGTGGAAAGGAGAAAAGGTGAGTAGAGCTTAGGGTGTGATTGTGGTTCGAGACCCCTCCCAGGAACTTAGAGAAGAAAGGGCAAGCCTGTTGTCATCACTTACCTAACATTTACTCTGTTGCACTTTCCTAAAAAAAATTGAGAATGTTTCCCATGCTAGGTTTGTGGAAGCAACCACTGCGTAGTAACCAGGTGGCAAACGCAAAATTAATTGTTGCTTTTGTTTACTCTTCAAGTAAGGAGCCCAAAGACCCCGACCAGCTTTATAGCACGCTGAAGAGCATCCTTCAGCAGGTCAAGGTGGGTGCTCTGTTCATCTCATGGAGGTGCTTGGAAATGAGTTTCCATATTGAATTAAATATGAATATGAGATACCTTTTTTTTTTTGTAACCCAAGAGTCATCAGAGCGCTTGGCCTTTCATGGAACCTGTGAAGAGAACAGACGCTCCGGGATATTATGAAGTTATAAGGTTTCCCATGGGTAAGGCCATTCATATTTTCTAACTATAAACTTAAGGCTCTCTGCAGAGTATTATGGGTGGGGGATAAGGAGTTACTGACATTTGCTTATACTCCTTGGTCATAGGGTAGGTAGTGTGTGCTTCGGGGGGGACTCAGGGACCAATAAAGGGCCATGGTGGCAGAGAAGAATGGGTAACAGTGGCTTCCTGCGCTCATGGCAGACGCTCTGCAGCCATCCTGCAGAGCCCACTCCTGTCAGGACCAGTGGGGGCAGAGTGTCCAGGCGGGAAGCCACGACTAGTGTGAGATGGCAGGTGCGTGCTTACACATAGTCTTGCTTGTATTCTGTGTGTTGCAAATGGGGAAAAAAGTCAGGCTGTCTTCTTGATATGTTCTGAGTTCGTTTATCATAAATGGTTATTTCTTTTAAAACTTTTCCATAGTAACATGAGACGCTACATTAAGCTGCTTGGCGACTGTAGTTTTAGAGGGAGAAATTCTATTTTAGAAAAATGTTGACTTGCCATGTTCTTGATTAATTCCGTCACTAGATCCAGTCCTTACTTTAAGCTTTGTCTCACATCCCAAACCAAATAAGATGCTTTCACAGTGTAGAATTATGGGGCCGGTGTTGTGGCATGCTGGGTAAGCTGCTGTCTGCAGTGTCAGCGTCCTCCGTGGTTCAGCTTCAGATCCTATTCAACTATCTGCTAAGGCTACTGGGAAAGTAGTGGATGATGGCCGACGTCCTTGGGCCCCATCACCTACATGGGAGCCCCAGAAAGAGCTCCTGCTTCCTGACTTTGGATCAGCCCAGCTCTGGCCACTGCAGCCATTTGGGGAGTGAATCAATGGATGGAATAGTTGCATCTCTCTCTGTAATTCTGCCTTTCAAATAAAGAAATAACATTTTTTAAAAAAAAAATATAAAATTACGTGATTTGCCACTGTGCCTAAACCACGCTAAAAGGAACAATTAATTAATTCAACAAGAACTCTCCAAATAAGCCAACTTGGCAATGTGCAGATGACAGAAAACTGGCTGAAATGTTTTCTTTTTGGTCAGGCACGCCCTGTTATTAAGGGGATCCCTCTGCTGTCCTTTCTCAACTTGTAATCTGCTCTAGGTGTTAAATGTGAAAAGAAGAATGAATGAGACTGGTTAGCTCCTTAGAACCGAACTGACAGTTGTCTGCGGGCGTTCCCTGGGGCATCCATTTCCACAAGAATGTTGTATATACACGGCTGCTTCGGCAAGCTCATGGAAAATACAATTAAAAGTTGTTTACATGGTACAAAATTTGAAGTTACAAAGTAGTGTTTTATAATATCCACGTTAATGAACGTCCTGCAGACCCACCTGGGTCTTTAATGTGGGCTCAATCTGCTTGCCTTCTGTCCCTCTTCGTCTGCTTGCTGCACGCGTTCCGGCGCAAAATCACGGGGGCGGTTGACCAGAGCCTAGAATTCTTAAAGAAAGGGTGATTTGGGAACCAATTAATCCACGATGTGGAAAAAAATGTTAAAGCCCTCCACGCATCCATCTCTAACTTTTAAGTTAGCAGATTTTTGCATTCTGCTTTTCAAGTATTTAACTTTTGCGAAACCATCATGGAATGTTGAGTCTGGGAAAGTGATTCCCCTCTGTCTTGGTCCATTTGCACAACCATCAGACCCAGTCTGTCAGTGACAGATCACTGTCTGTTTTCTTCAGGTTTCTTGATCAGTTTGACATGAGAAGTGTGTGACTTCTCTCACTGGATACCACTGGTATGCATAGCTTGTGAAAAGACAGTTAACTTTAACCACTACCCTATTGTGCTGGACCCGAACGCAGACATTTCAATGGCTAGGTTGGTCGTAGTGACCTGGTCCTAGTCAGAATGGTCAGTTCAAATAATCTAAGGTTAGCGTAATAATGATGCTGTGCCTAGCTTTAGAATACAAAGGAAACATTAGGGTCTGGCGCAGTAGCCTAGCGACTGAAGTCCTCACCTTGAACATGTTGGAATTCCATACAGACGCCAGTTCTAATCCCGGCAGCTCCACTTCTCATCCAGCTCCCTGCTTGTGGCCTGGGAAAGCAGTCAAGGACGGCCCAAAGCCTTGGGACCCTGCAGCCACGTGGGAGACCTGGAAGAGGCTCCTGGCTCCTGGCTTCGGATTGGCACAGCTATGGCTGTTGCGGTCATTTGGGGAGTGAACCAGCAGATGGAAGATCTTCCTCTCTGCCTCTCCTCCTTTCTGTATGTCTGACATTACAATAAAAATAAATATTTTAAGAAAAAAGGAATTAAAGGAAACATTAAAAAGCATCCAAAACGGATTTATAATTATTCAGGCAAATTCAGCCACTTCTGTAATTCTTTTGCTTAGTTTCTGTTCCGTTGTGCTTTCTCCCCATCTCTTCTTAACCTTTCTCTTCCAAGAAATGTTTGAAAAGCATTTGTACCAACTCCTTTGTGTCAACCTGCATTCTTCTCTCCCTTACTTTTCTTCTCTTTCCTTTTTTTTGTTTACCAGTCTCTTCCTTCTAGAACATTCATAAATAAAATCAGCCAGCGTACCTGAAGTGGTAGGCGTTTAGAGAGAAGGACTGTTCTTACAGAGGCACAGTCTCAGGGTTTCTTCTTCCTCAGAGAACATTTTGATCTGTTGAGTCGCACTTGCACAGAGACATGGCCTGGGGAATTTGCTGAGACTTTGAGTTTTTTTTCATCTTGCATCTTGTCCTATAGTCAAAGAAAAACTTGGAAGCTGAACTTAGTAATATGTTAAGACACACACAGTCTAAGCACAATAGGGCCTAGTTAAGAAATGGACAGAAGCAGGTATTTTCTGATTTTTTTCTTTTGTGTTTTTTGTTGGGTTTGGGATTTTGATGCATATGAATTTCTTAGGGTATTGTTCATAAATTTACTTACTGAAGGAAATTCCTAGTGGATTTGATTTAAAATATAATAATATAGTAGAAATTAGGGATACTGATAGAATGCATTAATACAGTGGACAGATGGGAGAGTAGTGGTGAGAAGTATTTTTTTTACCTGTTTTGCTTTATTTCTCCATGCCTAGTTGGTACAATGATCATTCTTAATAATTGAATGAAACTTTAGGATAGCCAGAAAAACATAAAGACAGATATTAGCATCTTCTAGTCTGTTTGAAATTTGAAAATTTCATCCAGAGAATGCAGATTGAGGAAATCTCAGTGTAATTTTGTTTTCGCTTGTAAAGCAATGCAATTTAAGTAGACATATTTTGTAATAGACAAAGCTTACTTGCTATGGAGAATAGATTAAATAAAGTTTTTCAGTCTTATTTCACCGGTAGTACATGAAAGTATCCGTTGGAAATATTTTATGGGGCTGCTGGTGTATTTGCAGATGTCTGTATGAAGTTTTCCTTCCTTAGCTCTGTCTGTGCTAAAGCAAAATAGTGGATTTAGTGAAACGAACTCAGTGACTGTTTTAAATAATTAAATGACCAAGTGCAAGTGTCCCACCTGCTCTGCTTCATGAGCTAGAGCCCTCTGTGTAATTCTGAATGAACAGCTAAGAGCAGTGAGTTCATCATACTTATCTAAGCTAATCTACTTAGCTTCTTTGTGCTGAATAGAGGATTGAACTAGATGACTAATAATGGTCCCTTTAATGCTTTAATGTTATAATGGCTGTGAATTTACCAAGAGAGTGGGGAGACGAGGGGTAGGGTGCTTAGGGGAGAAAGCAAGAAAGAACTAAAGAAAGAAAGAAAAAAAAACCTTACAGAAGAATAAATCTTAAGGTTTTGTTAACTGTTTTTCTTTATCATAAAGATTTGTCTAAAAAAGCATTGGAATGATAAAAATGTAATCTGACCAACATAGATTTCCTCCCAGTAACACTTGCATCAGTTAGTATTTAACAGTTAAAGATTTCTCGTGTATTTTTTTTTTCCTGTGCAGATCTGAAAACCATGAGTGAACGCCTCAAGAATAGGTACTACGTGTCTAAGAAATTATTCATGGCGGACTTACAGCGAGTCTTCACCAATTGCAAGGAGTACAACCCCCCTGAGAGCGAATACTACAAGTGTGCCAATATCCTGGAGAAATTCTTCTTCAGTAAAATTAAGGAAGCTGGATTAATAGACAAGTGATATTTTCCCCCTCTGCTTCTTAGAACCCAAGCAGTGTGCCTAGTGCAAGGGTATTTAGTTTTACAAAGAATTGGGCAAAATGTATTGAAAAGACTTGTAAATGTGATAATTAGCACTTTTGTAAAACAAACAAAAAAAAACCTCCTTTTAGCTGTTCAGATATATATTTAAATTGACATAGAACATTTTTATTTTATGGAATAGATTTTAATCTATTTACTACTATTAATGTAAATTTTCTATGGCATGTTCACTAGACAACTCTTACAAGATCAGGGGTTTCCTCAAAACATGTATGTGAGGAACTTGCACATTGTTTGAAGACTGGGGGAGTCGAGATTTTCAGACCATGAATGTTTCCATTTTTTTCTAATGGAATGGGAGAGTCTATTTTTATTTTATTGTGAAGGACTTTAAAGGAAGGGATACATAATTTAAAAAAAAAAAACCTGTAAAAGGTGAAATGCATTTGAAGTCTAACTGTAGACTTATATATATATATTTTAAAAACACTCATTTAAATGAGGTGCTCTGAGCAGTTCTGAAAAATGCAGCTCCACAGAAGCAACTAACTGCTTGTATTCCTGAAGAAATTCTAAATAATGCAAAATTTTTGTAAGTATCTGGATTTTTGATAATTCTGTCTACCTACAGCAAGCTTGTGAATTCATAACCACTATTTTAATAATTATTTTCTCTACACAAATGTTTAATATAGTATTTGACTGTTCTTATGCAGGCCATAAGTTCCACAAGATAATTTCCCAGGCCACCAAGGCGTAAATTTGAAAACACTTGAGATTTATTCCACATATTTTAATAGGGAAAGATGTAATGTTTACACATGTTAATATGATGAATCCTTTTCTAATAAATAAGGATTTATTTCTTTAATGTGCACAAGTCCATCGCTAAAATATCTATGAACTTTCATTTTCATCTCCCAATTTTGTTTATCGTCAGAGGTGAATTTCTACCAAGACTTTCTTACAAAACTTTAATACGTACATTGCTAAATAGATCTAATGTGACATGACTAAAATCTATTTACAACCTGTTATTAACCTGTCTTTGGCTTATTTCCTAATGACACTACAAAGAAAAGTGGGAATTCTGCCATTCCAAGTCTGGGAAAATCAACTATTACCCAACTATAGACATGCCGGCCATCTTGATGGTCTTGACACTAATTTTTATGATGCAAATTTATAAACTGATTTTTTTTAAAGACAGACTTTTAAAAATGCATCTGTCTGGATGTTTTCTATCAGCATAAAGAAATAAAAATGACAAATAATCATCACTTAAAGTAATCACCATTAACAATCTGTGTCAAGGGGAAAAAAACCCTCTACAAATGGCTGTGAAGTTGAAGTGTTGTTTTTGATACAAACAAAATATTCAGAATGCTCACAAGGAAAAATGCCTCACTTTTTATGAGTATAAGCAACTGTCTTCAGCAGTGTCTAGATTCTATGAAGAATGATGACACAGTTTGGATTAAGTTATTGTGGACTGGTTTTTAACCGTATTTGGTTCCGGATCTGCCGAAGCACCTGTCCAGCTTGGTATCCTGTGAAAGTTTGTTATTTTCTCAGTAGACATTCTTAAAGAATATTGTCTTTAAAATGAGATTGTCTCTTCTATATTGAAAGCATTTTTATGTTTTCTAATTTAAAAATTAATATTTTCTTATAGATATTGTGCAATAAAGCTGAAGTAGAATGTGGTTTTGCAAATGCTTTAACAGCTGATAAAATTTTACATTTGTAAAATTAATATATTGTACTGGTACAAAATAGTTTTAAATTATATTTTAAAAAGCTCCCAATCTGGTGGTGTCTTTTTCTAGCCGACGGAGAGCAACAGGGCAAAGATGTGATTTGAGTGATGACTAGTGGCCATGTTACTTTAATCCTTGGCTCTTCAGCATTTTATTGAAGGTATTTAGAACAGTTGTGTTTCTGAGGAGTATTGTAGAAACCCATCTCTAGCCATTGTGGCCATTTGGGGAATGTGCCAGGAGATGGATTCTCTCTCTCGCTTTTCTGTTTCTGTAATGATACCTTAAAAATCCAGGGGGCACTGGATTACTAATACTTCTTATTAATAAACCACTCAGGTGGCAGGAACTCAAGTACTTGAGCCATCACCTACCGGCCAAGGTCTATGTTAGCGGGAACCTGGAGCCAGGAGCTGGAGCTGGCAGTGCGCCCAGGTATTCTAACATGGATATATATTTCACATGTGTGTTTTTAACCATTAGGTCAAATGCTCATCCTTAATTTTCATTATTATTCAACTGACACTTAAAATAGATCTTATAATAGATGGGTGAAAGTAAGACCTTCAGGGTATCCTTCTGCCAGGAGGAAACATTTATAATTACAGACACTGAGAAGTGGTAGAATTAAGGTAACATCGAAGATATTTTTCAGATCAACCCTATGTTTTTTTAAAGATTTTGAGAGCTACATGACCAATGTTAGGAATAGCAGTTCTTGGCTTTTTCATGGTTTGATGATTCTGTTCTAGCTTGTACCCAGCATTTTCTGCTTAGTAAAGTAAAACATCCAAGAAAAATCAGTTAGTGTGCAGTATCAGAAGCGATTATGGTTGTAGAGTTTGATTTAAAAAGTAGTAATTGACTTTTGTTTTCCATCTGTTAAAACGTTTAGCTTTGGTGACTTCATTTTTTTTTTTTTCCTGGTAGGAAAATAGATGTTTGAGAAGGGGGAGGGCGGAAAACTGCTGGGGTTGAACTCAGTGCCTCTAGTTGATGTTCAAGATTCTGGTTACTATTTAATCTCCTCTGTAGGTATACTGGTGCTTCCTGTCCAGAGGGAATTTCTGGGGCCATGCTTCAATGAGAGTATTTATACGAAGAAAGTCACAGTCTGATTAAGATTTAGAGAAAACTCCCAGCACTGGGGTCTCTGCTAGCCTTGTGGGAGACCCAGATGGAGTTCCAGGCTCCTGCCTTCAGCCCGGCCCAGCCCTGACTGTTACGGCCATGTGGGGAGTGAACAAGCAGATGGAAGACATCTGTCTGCTTGTCCTTATCTTTCCAGTAAGTAAATAAACTTAGAAGCCAGCCTAAAAGAATTAAAATGATATCTTAATTGGAAAAACCAAAAATTGTTTAAATAGAGTACAATAAAGTAAAGCTTGTAAACAATCGTCAATGCACAGGATACTATCAATAAACATGTGGTGAATGGAGCGGCAAAGAGATGAGTGACTTCAGGATAGGTCATCCAAGAGAATAAGTACTAGAAAAACAAACACAAACGGTCCGGTAGGCTGATGCAGAACTGACAAAGACCATGGAATTAGCAAACAAGGATTTTATAGTGGGTGCCACAAACATAAATATGCTCAAGGATATGCAGAAAATTCTGCATATGAAGAGAAAAATAGAAGATGCATATAAAAATAGAAGTAAATTTAACTTTTACAGAGGTGAGAAAATACAATTTTGACAGGAAACACTTCCTGGGTTGGATTAATAGATTTGACAAGAATGTATATTTAACAAATGAGATATAAATGAATAACTTTATAAATGATCCTTAAAAAAAGGGATAGAAAATACTAATCTTCAGTAGAAATACATTATAGCACAATAAATACAATGTCAAATTAAAATGTAAGATTCAAGAAAAATTAAGAGAACTTGTATTAACAATCATTAAGAAAAAACTAGTACAAATTTTTCCTACAAAAGTTCACGAAAGAAATATTTTAGTGGGTATTTCAGCCAACCCCCTTCAGTAACTGCCATTTGTTCCCACAAGGAGAAGATTCTCAGGTAATTTATGAGAGTAGTGTTGCTCTGAGCCTCAGAATACAAGATGTGCCAGAAAAGACACAGGCAATTTTTACTTACATGAATGCACAAATTCTTTGTTTTTTATTTTTACATAGTTGATTAGGGAATGCACAAATTCTTAGCAAATACATTACACTTGCGTATTTTAAAAAAGTTATAACAAAAGAAAACCAGAGGGAAATGCTTAATGTTGTTGGATTGGTATTGCGTTTTGCACGTGACACCAATAGCATGGGCAACAAAAAAAATTGGTGAATTAGACTCAATCAAAATTTAAAACTTTTGCAGAAATGATATTATCAAGAGTAGGTGCAGCACACAGAATGGGAGAAAATATTAGGCAATCATATATTTGAAGAGTGATTCATATCCAGAATATATAAATTACTACAATCCAAAAAACAAAAAACCCAGCTTAAAAAAAATGAGCATTGGGCTTGAATAGAAATTTCTGCAAAGATGATATGGAAAGAGTAAGTAGATGATGCTCAACATTATCACTAATCACAACACCAGCCCCCATAATTTGGTAGAAAAGTGACCAGATACAGGTAACTCCTAGAGGGAGAAATAAGAATAGCTAGTAAACACTTTAACTCTCAATGTAATTTACCAATGAGATTTCACAGCAATTAAGATCATTGCACACTTTTTTCTTGATTTTTATTATTTATTTGAAAGGGGAGGACAGAGTGCAACCAAGAAGATTCTAGCTTCCATCTGTTGGTTTGATCCCTGGCTGGGCTGCGTGCTGAAGTCAGGAATGTGGCATGCAAGCCAGGTCTCCCACGTAGTTAGCGGCCATCTAGCTACCTGAGCCATCACTGCTGTTTCAGGGTCTGTCCTTGCAGGAAGTTGTCGTTCCAGATTCAGTACTCCCACACAGGAGGATGTGCCCATTTAGAAGGATTTTTTTTTCCTTCTTTGAGGGCCCAGAAAGGTTAACTGCAAAGGGGTGGCTCAGTCTTTCCCGGCAGCAGCCTTCCTCATGGTGGCCAGGGTGGTCAGCTCCTACTGGTTTCTCTTGGCCTGGATGCGGGTGCCACCCTCTTCTTGATGAACTTGAGGACCAGCTTGTCTTTGAAGGCCTTGAACAGCTCATTGACGTGCTCGAAGTGGGCAAAGTCACACACCTCTCAGATCATGTCCGGCAGGAACTTGGTGTGCTTGGTCAGGTGCCTGTGATGTGATGGTGGCTGTGCCCTGGCTTGCTCACATTCTTGGTCACCTGAAGCCCTTGTTGGGGCCCATGGCCGTGGGGTAGTGAGCGCAGCCATGGCTGCACATTTCCAACCACTGCTGATTGATGTGTCTTAACAGGTGTCTTCATGGCAAGTCTGAAACCCCATCCCAGCTTGGTTAATTTTAATATCTAATAACACCAAGAGATTAGCAATATGTGGGGACCCTGTAATGTGTAAATTGCTATTGGGAGAGTAACAATCTTTGTGAAAGAAACACTGTGGAGAATTTGCTAACCCACAGTAAATTCAGAGCTCAACATACCCTGCAGCTGGTAACTTGACTTTTAGGTGTCAGATCCATAAAGTAATATGCACATGTATGCACAGCATATATTGCAAGATTAATTTGTAAACAATTAAAAAGCAGGGCCAGTGTGATGGCTCAATCAGCTAGCCCATCCCTGTCAGGTGCTGGGATCTCATATGGTCACCAGTTCCTGTCCCGGCTGCCCCATTTCCCATCCAGCTCCCTGCTTGTGGCCTGGGAAAGCAGTAGAGGCTGGGCCTTGGGACCCTGCACGCATGTGGGAGACCCAGAGGTTCCAGGCTCCTGGCTTTGGATTGTTTCAGCTTTGGCCATTGTGGCTACTTGGGGAATGAACCAGCAAATGAAGATCTTTGTGTCTTTCCTTCTCTGTAAAAATCTACCTTTCTGTTAAAAATAAATAATATTGTAAAAAAAAAAAATTAAAAGTGGAAACATTTAAAAAGAACTATTTTATTTATATAACAAAATATTGTACATTTATGAAAACAATTACATCTACCAACATGGATAAATCTCAAAAACAGTTAAGATATATTGTATGTACAATATAATATCTATATACAAAGTTACAATACAGAACAAGTTGATGGATACACACTACAGCAAGAATACAGATGCACTGGAAATACAAACATTTTCACATCGATTTAAGGTAATGGATGATGCTGTGGATGCAGGGCAAGAAGGTGAGGAAGAGACTGTCACAAGGACATGATTTACAAAGCAAAGATGAAAATTGGCAAAACAGGTTTTATAGCCAAAGAGGCAAGACCAAAGATTTATATAAGCAGTTTATTATTGGGTTTCACAGTTAGTGTTTCATACCATCAAAATTTATTTCAAGTGTCTGATTTTTTCAGCTATTTAAAAACATAAAAACCATGCTTAGTTTGCAAACCATCCATGCTGGATGTGGCACCAAAGCTACTGAGGATAAAAAAAATTGGGGATGATAAAAGGATTCTGGCTGTGATGGCAGGGAACGTTCAAAGGTATGTAGTCAAGAAAATTTGGTAAAATCACAATTTGTTGATCACGGACCCGGTGCGTGCGAGGAAAGGCTGGGCGAGAGGAGCGTGAGTCAGGGTCTGGGGGAAGCGGCTTGTGGGCGACGACGGACGGAGAGCAGGGAAGGGCAAGTGCGCAGGATGAGAGACACAGGCTAGGAACGAAAACAGCGAGGCGGAGATTCTCTTGACATTTAAAGCACTAAGGGAACAAAGGCGCTATCTTACAGAAACTTTTATTGCTTTAAAAACCTGGACAATGTATGGATTTAGGAGCTCCCGAGGTATGTACAAGCATTCCTGCAGATGTCAAGCCTTCTGAGCTAATGGTTCATTAGCTGGTCAAACTGCAGGGAAGTCCCTCCGTCACACATGCAACTTTCGAGATTTCTGACTGAAGAGCAATCCTGAAAGCCCATGACGTAATAATCTGTGTGTCTGCTGAAGAATCATTTTCAACAACACACCCAGAATTCAGTCAGAAAGTCACTTACCTGGTCTCTTAGACTGAACAATCGTCAATCCACTAATCAAGACCCTACGCACATCTCATCTCAATAACGACACTCAACAGTGAATCCAGGACTCCAAAAGCAACCTGGAATCTGTCTGCTCTGAATGCCAAGGCTGGTTTTCTCAAAACTACGTAAGGGTTTTTAAACAACGTTTATCGTGCCTTAAAAATATATCTCCCATCCCCCAACTTAACAGGGAAAACAGATGCCAGAGGCTATAATTAAAACTTAATTTGAATAATCATTAATTTCAAAAATGTGGCCTATGCATTTAATAAAATCAAGGTGTTAGCATAAGAAATTTGAACAATTTTACTGCTCAAGTCCAGTTTATAGGCAAAAGGAAAAATTAATTTCGTAAGGCTAAGATAAAACACCACATTTGAAATGCATCGTTGAGGAATGTCAATAAAGGAAGGTCCTGTTAAGAGCATACTTCGTGACGAGAGCGCCGCTCGTCTGTGTGCTGATGGCCTCTGTCCTGGAACAATGGCAAGGGGTCGGGGACGGATTCAGGGAGCATCCACCCCAAGTCTCACCGTGTTTATCTCCCACTTTTTTTCTTAGAATGTCCTGAATCCTTTTTCTGCTTGAAAATAGGAGAATTCAAGAGAAACAAGTCTGTAAAAGGGTCCCCTCTTCTCAGTTTCCTACAACAACAAGAGAGGTGTGAGGCATAATAAATTATATGTATCCCGATAGTGACTGGTTTTTCAGTATAAAGTTACCATAAACTATACCACACTTAATGTTCTCACTTGAGTTTTTACGTTTCTTTACCTCAAGGAAGACATACTCTCGAACAAAGCTCTGTGACCTTCCTCCCACCACTGACAATGAGTTCCTACAAAGTGAACACTTACGAAGCGAGCGTGGGCTCCTTGTAGCTCACGTTGCTTGTGCACCTGCGCTTGGGCAGGGACACGGTTGTGCTTTCTGTATTCGTTTCTGGAGACAAAGAAAGTCTTCTGATTCTCACTACAGGACTCAAAGGGGTATTGGTGATATCCTTCAGGCCCAAAAGAGGCGACTGGCGAGTTTCCGGTGGTGTACCTACAAAACACCTTTCACTGAATATGGCTAAAAAACAAACAAGACCCAAAACTAAAACTGTACTTGGTAATATATCCTATACGGACACAAAATCTGATATTTAACACCAGGTTATTTCAACATTTTCACTTTTTTTTCTTTACTTTTCCAACTAAATAATGTTGAAATATTAACTATGATAGACATAAAGAACTAACAGAATACTAAAAATTCTGCGAAAGCTTGGGCATAGTTGAGTAAATACAAAATTTCATTGAAAACTATTATCTATCTAAAAGGCAGAGAGAGACTGACTGGTACTCCACCTGCTGGCTCCCTGCCCAGGGCCACAGGGGCTGGGCCATGTAGAGGCCAGGTCATCTGGGTCTCCTTGATGAGTGGCAGACTTACTCACCTGCCGCTCCCTGAGTGTGCAACAGCAGGAAGACGGAGCACAGCGGAACTGAGACTTGAACTCAGCACCTCTGATACAGGATATTGGTATCCCAAGGACCAGTGAACTGCTCCACCAAATGCCTGTCTCAAGAATTTCATTTTAGTTTCACTTTGCCATTTAAAATTACCAAGAAGTCTCTTTCTTTTTTTTTTTTTTTTTAAGATTTATTTTATTTTTATTACAAAGTCAGATATACTGAGAGG
Source organism: Ochotona princeps (assembly GCF_030435755.1). Lineage (NCBI taxonomy): Eukaryota > Metazoa > Chordata > Mammalia > Lagomorpha > Ochotonidae > Ochotona > Ochotona princeps. Next base: position 8,794,171 of record NC_080861.1, read on the forward strand.
AGGAGAGATAGAGAGGAAGTGGAGCTGCCGGGATTAGAACCAGCGGCCATATGGGATCAAGGCGAGGACCTTAGCCACTAGGCCACGCTGCCGAGCCCAGAAGTCTCTTTCAATAACTACATTTATGGCCAGTGGCTTTTCAAAAACATTTAATTTCCCTGAAGATTTATTTTACTTTACAGTCTGAGCTACACAGAGGGAGAGACACAGAGAGAAATCTTCCACCCACTTGCTTACTCCCCAAATGGCTGTGATAGCCAGTTAGGCTGGTTGGAAGCTGGGGGCCAAGGGTTTCTTTTGGGACTCCATAGGTGGCAGGGGCCTGAGGTCTTGGGCCATCCACCACTACTTCCCCAGGTCATTAGCAGGAAGCTGGTCTGGATGTGGAGCTGTTGGGACTCAAACCAGTGCCCACAGGGATATCAGCTGAGCCCACTATGACACCACTCCAGCCTCACACATGGCTCCTTAAGGTCTTTTAAAGACAGTTACATTCACCTTATTAAGGAAACTCTAAGTCATAGCCTTTCTATGAACCAGGAGATGAGCCCCAGTAAAGCTAACATATTGAAAAGTTACCTATCATAAGCATCGAAGTTACTCAGTTTGGTAACCACGTTCACATTAGGAGGTGCCCAAGGAGTACACTGCAACATAATCTAAGTAGCTTTAGAAAGAGAGCTATACTAGAAAATGCGAAGTTTGAAATTACTTTATGTCAACCAGCCATATGATCCAGTGTTATCCGGGTTTCCAATAGTGTTTTGTTGTTGCCAGGTATATAAACTATGTTAGTTATTCCAGCTTTTAGTTAGCCTAAACAATATCAGCTCCACTGTTGTATTCCAGAATAATGTTTCCAAGCTTTAGTAAGAATGTGAATCCAGAGAGAATGTGGACTTTGACTTCTGGAAATGAGGCATGGCCTGAGTCCACATTTCTGTGTAGCTGGCAGGTGATGCCAAAACTGGTCCTAGGAACCAAACTCTGATGAACACTACTTTTGAGTGTCTTCTTTTAAAAAGTTAATATGGGAGCAACATGTTGGTGTAACAGGCTAATCATCCATCTGCAAGCGCTGGCATCCAATAGGGTGCTTGCTGATTTGTGTTCTGGCTGCTTCAATCCTGATCCAGTCCCTGTTTATGAGCTGCGAAAGCCGTGGAAGGTAGTCCAAGGCCTATGGCTCCTTACACCCATGTGGTAGGCTGGGAAGAAACTCCTGGCTCCCAACTTCAGCTCAGCTCAACTCTGGCCATTGTGGCCTTTTGGGAAGGGACCCAGCAGATGGATGATCTCTGTCTGTCCTCTCTGTAAAAATCTACCTTTCTAATAAAAGTAAATCATTTAAAAAAATCGCTTAGGGCCCAGTGTGTTGGCCTAAAGGCTAAAGTCCTCGCCTTGAATGCGCCGGGATCCCATATGGGCGCTGGTTCTAATCCCGGCTGCCCCTGCTTCCCATCCAGCTCCCTGCTTGTGGCCTGGGAAAGCAGTCGAGGACGGCCCAAAGCCTTGGGACCCTGTACCTGTGTGGGAGACCAGGAGGAAGTTCCTGGCTCCTGGCTTCGGATCAGCGCAGCTCTCTGGCCATTGTGGAAACTTGGGAGTGGAAACTTGGGTGGAAAACTTTCCTCTCTGTATATATGACGTTGCCATAAAATAAAAAAATAAATCTTTAAAAAAAAATCACTAAATAATGATACTTCTAAATGCACATAAAAATGGCCACAACATGTGATGAATCCTGTTACTCAGCTTCAATAAAGCTATTTTATTAATTGTGTTTGATTTATTCTATCACTGTACTACATTTAAAGAAATGCTCTTCCTGCTTAACTGGCCAACTTAAGAAGCTGCTGAAATCAAGGCCAGATGCTTGGCCTAGTGGTCAGGACACTGCCTGGGAGGCCTCACCCCAATGACAGCAAACAGCTGAGTTCCAGTTCCCCGCTGATGTCTAACCCGGAGCAGCAGGTGAGGCTCAGGTGGGTGTTTCTGCCACTGAGACCTGGATGGATTCCTTAGTTTTGCCTGGCGGGTGGGCTGCTGTGGACACTGGATCGGCACATGGGAATTCTCTCTCTGCCTTTCAAACACAATAAATAAAACAGAAAGTTCTTCACTTTCTTAGACTTAAGTTTTCTTATAACAAAACAAGCATGATAATTCCTAATACTTCACAGAAAAAAGAAGTGTATGTATTTGAAAGGCAGAGTGACAGAGAGAGAGAGAGAGAGAGAGAGAGGGAATCTTTCATCTCTGGTTCATAGAGCCAAATGGCTGGTTGAGGCAAGGCGGGGCTTGGCTGAAGTTAGGAACTAAAAACTCCATCAAAGGGATCCAAGCACTTAGATACCCGTGGCCTCCCAGAGCAGTCACTGGCAGGAAGCCAGCCTGGAAGAAGCAGCACTTTATCCAAGACACTTCAATATGACAGAGGAGCTTCACGTGGTGGCTTCACCTGGTGCACCAGAGAACCAAATGGAATAACGTGAGAATCCTGTGACTGATACCACCTGACTGGGTATGGCTTTACCAACTAAGAGTCTCAGATGAGATTCTTTGTGGACAGGTGAACGCTGAATTGCCAACATTTGGATTATGCCTATTTTCAACACAATAAAAACAAGATTTTCTGAGCCACCATTTTTAGATGTCTTACGGATGTTTTACGAAAAACACAATACTTATTGTTAATTGAGGAAATGGCTTCTAGTTCTTCTTAGGCTACCTTCGTTAACTAGATAATTATTTCAAGTCACGGTTCCTGTCAAATTAAATACAAACTGAAAACATTAAAATAGCCAGTCATTTGAGTCAAGTACAATTTCATTTTCAGGAGTATGCTTCATGTTTGGGTGTAAATAGTCTTATTTAACCATCCATTTACTGAAAAATGAAAATTTGCTGTCCCTACTGCAAGTAATACTTGTTGTGGGAGAGGATTTAAATCAGCTGGAAGTAGGTCAGAGACACAGTGTGATTCCCTCCCCCACAGCCTCCCTCTTTAGTGAGAGTGTAACTTCCCGAGGAGGCAGATGGT